>NC_140000.1:34714436-35355256 GCF_964263955.1 Coregonus lavaretus | reverse complement strand
TGTCAGGGTAGGTGTCTAGGTGTTTCCGTTGGTGCAACCATGGTGGAAAGTCCAGACACAACCTCCACCGTCCCCATTCCGCCCGAATACCTCGATTTGGCGCACACTTTTTCCAAAATGCAGGCGACCAAAGTACCACCTCATCGGGCGGGGGATTGCACGATAAACCTCCGGGTAGACGCTCTGCCTCCCAGGAGTCATGTATATCCCCTGTCACAGGCTGAAATGGAGGCTATGGAGACATACGAGTTTATATTTTGTGAAGAAGAAAGACGGAGGTCTGCACCCTTGCATTGATTACCGAGCACTGAACAAGGGGACAATACGTTATAGTTATCCTCTACCCCTCATTCCATCTGTGATCGAGTCAATGCATGGGGTGCGCTTCTTCACAAAATTTGATATCCGGAGTGCGTACAACCTGGTACGTGTCTGAGGGGGGGGTCGAGTGGAAGACAGCATTCAGCACAACCACGGGGCATTACACATATCTGGTGATGCATTACGGTTTGATGAATGCTCCATCCGTCTTCCAGTCCTTTGTGAACGAGGTGTTTTGGGACATGCTTGGTCGCAGTGTAGTGGTCTACATCGATGACATTCTGGTGTATTCTGCTACGTGCGCCGAGCATGTGACCCTGGTTCGCAAAGTGCTGGCCCGACTGTTGGAACATGACCTTTATGCCAAGGCAGAAAAGTGTCTGTTTTTTCAACAGACCGTCTCCTTCCTCGGATACCGCATTACCACCTCAGGTGTGGAGATGGAGGGAGATCGCATTTCAGTCGTGCCTAATTGGCCGACTCCAACCACGGTAAAGGAGGTGCAGCGCTTTATTGGCTTTGCCAACTACTATCGGAGGTTTATCCGGGGCTTTGGCAAGGTCACAGCTCCCATCACATCTCTGTTGAAGGGTGGGCCGTCCCGGCTCCGCTGGTCTGCTGAGGCTGACAGGGCCTTCAGTAACCTGAGGGTTCTGTTCACCTCAGCACCGGTACTGGCTCATCCCGATCCATCACTACCGTTCATAGTGGGGGAGGATGCGTCTGAGGTAGGGATAGGCGCTGTCCTATCTCAACGCTCGGGCACGCCGCCCAAGCTCCGCCCCTGTGCCGTCTTCTCCAAGAAGCTCAGCCCGGCGGAGCAGAACTACGACGTTGGTGATCGGGAGCTGTTGGCTGTTGTCCGAGCCCTGACCGTGTGGCGGCACTGGCTCGAGGGGGTGAAACACCCTTTCCTCGTCTGGACGGACCACCGTAACCTGGAGTACATCCGGGCAGCGAGGAGGCTGAACCCTCACCAGGCCAGGTGGGCCCTATTCTTCACCCGGTTTGATTTTACACTATCTTACATCCCGGGTATGAAGAACGTGAAGCCAGATGCACTGTCACAGCTGTACGACACAGAGGAGAGGCCCATAGACAACACCCCCATACTCCCGGCCTCCTGCATTGTGGCGCTGGTAGTATGGGCGATGGACGCGGACATAGAGCGGGCGATAAGCACAGAGCCATGTCCATCTCAGTGTCCAGCTGGGCTGCGGTACGTGCCTGCTCTTGTCCGTGACCGTCTGATCTATTGGGCACACACGTCCCCCTCCTTTGGTCACCCAGGTATCGGTCGTACAATGCGCTGCCTGACCGGAAAGTACTGGTGGCCTACCTTGGCTAAGGACGTGAGGGTGTCTCCTCCTGCTCGGTGTGCGCCCAGAGTAAGGCACCTAGGCACCTCCCTGCGGGTAAGTTACAGCCCTTACCAGTTCCACAACGGCCATGGTCCCACCTGTGTATTAACTTCCTCACTGATCTTCCCCTCTTTCAGGGAAACACCACCATCCTGGTCATTGTGGACCGCTTTTCAAAAGCCTGCCTCCTCCTTCCTCTGCCCAGTCTCCCCACGGCCCTGCAGACTGCGGAGGCCCTGTTTACACACGTCTTCCGGTGCCAGAGGACATAGTTTCTGACCGGGGTCCCCAGTTCACATCCAGGGTCTTGAAGGCGTTCATAGAATGTCTGGGGGTCTCGTTCAGCCTAACCTCTGGTTTTCACCCCGAGTCAAATGGGCAGGTGGAACGGGTGAATCAAGAGAGTGGTCGGTGTATATTGGCCATATAACACATCCCCTTGTGCCTTAGATAAAAAAACATGCCCTTAAAAAATACTGACTTTATACAGGATGAATCCAGAGTGTTGTCCCTTAACAAAGTTATTTCAGAACGCTAGCTAGACTATAGCTGTTGGCTCCTTATCTAGTGTGGAGCCAGTCGTTGAAGGCTCCGGTCTCTCTCCATCTGGCTTCATTGTTGATTGTAGGCATGCTTGGCTGATGAGAGCAGCCTGGTTTCGGAGGCAGGTAGTGTGGCCAGGAGCTCGTCGGAGCTCCTTCAGGCTGGAGCTTGGCAGGGCTCGCTCACAAACCCTCTGAAACCCAGCACAGCACAACACTCGCCATGGGTGCCTAATGGCCTTGCTGCTCTTCAGAGTTTGGCAGTTTCTGATCCTTTTTAAGCAAGAGGCACAGATGAAAGCATAGAGAGACAAAGATGGAGCGGGAGAGAGGGTTCTGGGTACTCTATGGGAATAAGAAAATAGGGTTTTAAAAAAAGGGTTTGTGGGATGTGATTTATTGATTATGTTAAAGTGAGGAGTCTGGAAAGTGCGGCTGCATCAATGTAATGCGGCGGTGGAGAGCCACGTTGACATTCACTAGATGTATCACTCCTTCATAAAGATTAGTGTGTGGACCTTTCCCCTGTGGTTTTGTATTTGTATTTTGTAATTATTAGGGATCCCCATTATCTGCTGCCAAGGCAGCAGCTACTCTTCCTGGGGTCCAAACATATTAAAGCACTTACATTACATATATAATAGTACATCATATAACATTATTACAAGACTACATATCTACAATAGAAAATGTTTAATATCACCATACAACATTTATTTATTTTTTTCATTCTAATTTAACTAGGCAAGTGAGTTAAGAACAAATTCTTATTTACAATGACGGCCTACACCGGCCAAACCTGGACGATGCTGGGCCAATTGTGCGCCGCCCTATGGGACTCCCAATCACGGCCGGTTGTGATACAGCCTGGAATAGAACCAGGGGGTCTGTAATGACGCCTCAAGCACTGAGATGTAGTGCCTTAGACCGCTGCGCCACTCGGGAGCCCAATATCACAATGTGTGCGTATGCATGTGTCTGTACCTTTGTGTGTGTCTCTTCACTGTCCCGGTTGTTCCATAATGTGTATTTGTACCTGTTTTTAAAAAATCTGATTCTACTGCTTGCATCAATTACCTGATGTGGAATAGAGTTCCATGTAGTCATTGCTCTATGTAGTACTGTGTGCCTCCAATAGTGTGTTCTGGACTTGGGGACTGTGAAGAGACCTCTGGTGGCATGTCTTGTGGGGTATGCATGGGTGTCCGAGCTGTGTGCTAGTATTGTAAACAGACAGCTCGGTACAATCAGCTTGTCAACACCTCTTACAAAAACAAGTAGTGATGAAGTCAATCTCTCTTCCACTTTGAGCCATGAGAGATTTACATGCATGTCATTAATGTTAGCTCTAAGTGTACTTTTAAGGGCCAGCCGTGCTGCCCTGTTCTGAGGCAACTGCAATTTTCCCAAGTCCCTCTTTCTGGCACCTGACCACACTACTGAACAGTAGTCTAGGTGCGACAAAACTAGGGCCTGTAGGACCTGCCTTGTTGATAGTGTTGTTAAGAAGCCAGAGCAGCGCTTTATTATGGACAGACTTCTCTCCATCTTAGCTACTGTTGTATCAATATGTTTTGGCCATGAAAGTTTACAATCCAAGGTTATACCAAGCAGTTTAGTCACCTCAACTTGCTCAATTTCCACATTATTCATTACGAGATGTAGTTGAGGTTTAGGTTTTAGTGAATGATTTGTCCCAAATACAATGCTTTTAGTTTTGGAAATATTTAGGACTAACTTATTCCTTGCTACCCATTCCGAAACTAAAAGCAGCTCTTTGTTAAGTGTTGCAGTTATTTAAGTTGCTGTAGTAGCTGGCGTGTATAGTGTTGAGTCATCCTCATACATAGACACACTGGCTTTACTCAAGGCCAGTGGCATGTCTTTAGTAAAGATGGAAAAATGTAAGGGGCCTAAACAGCTACCCTGGGGAATTCCTGATTCTATCTGGATTATGTTTGAGAGGCTTCCATTAAAGAACACCCTCTGTGTTCTGTTAGACAAGTAACTCTTTATCCACATTATAGCAGGGGGTGTAAAGCCATAACACATACATTTTTCCAGCAGCAGACTATAATCGATAATGTCAAAAGCTGCACTGAAGTCTAACAAGACAGCCCCCACAATCATTTTATCATCAATTTCTCTCAGCCAATCATCAGTCATTTGTGTAAGTGCTGTGCTTGTTGAATGTCCTTCCCTATAAACGTGCTGAAAGTCTGTTGTCAATTTTGTTACTGTGAAATAGCATTGTATCAATCACAATTTCTTCCAGAAGTTTACTAAGGGTTGGTAACAGGCTGATTGTTGGTAACAAGCTGATTGACAACACATAATTGTTTAGAGAACTGACCCCAGCTAGAACTTTTCATAATACTTCCATGCTCAGCAGATAGTATTGTTGTGTTGTGTAGATGTCCATAGCATATTAAAGTTAGGCATGTGTATCATTATTCATGTGTGATAACGTTGAAATGCAGAATGCGTACTCTAAACAGTCTCTTTATCCATGCATAGAGTGTTTAGTAGAGCTTATTTTGTCATGCTCCGTATAACCCATTGTATCAACGTGTCTCTGTGCCCACCACCCTGTCAGAGGGCAGCCATTTCTACACAGGGCCAGAACCCAGATCATCATCTGTGACTAGCTCTAATTAAATCCCACAAGGCACAGCCATTATGGGAGAAAGAAAAAGTGGGGGATGAGAGAGTGAGAGACGGAGAGGGAGAGAAAACAAACAAGAAAGCAGGTCTCTGCTCCTTTTTAATTACTTTCCAAGGTATTTAGTGGGAGACCCTGTCCGTGTTGTGTGAGGACTACAAAAGCTTTTGGTTCCCGCTCCCCCGCTTGCTCGGCTCCTGCTGAAATGTTTGTTCCTCTCTTCCCATTTTAACCTCATGTCAGGGCCGGGATGTCACACCATGGAGAGGCACCATGGAGAGGGCGATAAATAATTCACTCCCCTAACAGCTGGGAGAGGCTGCAATCGATAAGAGGTTAAACAAAAACAAAGACAGAAAAGCACTGTTTCTTTCTGCTGACCGCTGGAAAAAATAGAAACCCTTCTGCCTTAATGGTGAAAATCACTTCAAAATGTTCATCTTCTTCAAGCTGTAGAGCACTTTCAACTGCATTGGATTTTGATTTAATTTTGCAGAAGAGAAAAATGTATAGCCGAAAACAGACTAAAGCCATGTTTGCAGTCATTGCAGAGATTGGAGGGAAATGGTCATTATACTAAAACGGCAGTTACCATTCCATTATTTTGTGACACAGCATTTGTTTATATGTGTCTATTTGTCTGTGGATGGCAGCGTGTTTCTGTAAAAATGTTGCTGGCCCAGGTACATGTGTCTAATTGCCTGTGCATGCATACATAACTATTTACAGTATGTGTCTCCATGGCTGTGTTTACACAGGCAGAACAATTCTGAACTTCTTTCCACTACTTGGTCTTTTGACCAATCACATCCAATCTATTCACATCAAATCTTTTTCAGAGCTGATTTGATTGGTCAAAATACCAATTAGTGAAATAAATGATCAGAATTGGGCTGCCTGGCTAAACGCATCTCATGTGTCTATGGATGTGGGTCTACAATGTGAATGTATGTGTCTTAAGCCCTGTTTACACCTGCTTCTAACGTAAGTCTTTTGTCCTGATCTTGTCCACATTTTGAGTGTGCCCACATTTTAAGACAGGTGTAGATGATTAAAAGATTGTGATGTGATTGTGATCAGATCTTACAAGTGTAAACAGACAAGATCAGGACAAGATCAGGATGACGGATGCATGTTAGAGGCTGTAGACTGTGTCCCTCTGCCTGTGTGCCCTTCTCCCTGCCCATTGCCCAGCCTCTTGTCTCTATGCCCAGGCTGAACCTCTTACTGGCTCTGGCTTAGTCCCAGGATGTGGTGTGGTGGCCAAGGTCAGGGGTACAGTACATTACCTGTCACAGTGATGAGTGAGCCTAATAGAGACGGAGCACCACTCACCAGACGGGTGGATTGACAGTTAATCACAGACACATTACACCACTGCGCTGAGGAAACAGCTCAGCCTCCTCCTGCCTCCTGCCTCTTGCTCCTTCCAGCCTGCCTGCCTCCCAGTCACGCAGTTCTGGAGCCAATCAATGTCCGCCTGAGATTTACATACAGGCAGTGGCCTCGTCTCAGGCCTGGCTTGGCACTCGTCCATCCAACCCTCCTGTGATGGGGTGGACAGCAGCCTGCACCAGCCTACACTACTTGAGAGCTGGGGAATGGGAGAGCACAGTACTCAGACAACATTACTGTCAAGTTAAGAAAGAAAGGGAATACTTCCTTAGATAAAGGCTGGTGATTAATTGAAGAAGATGGAAATGTAGGTATTGAGAGTGTAGATTGACAATGTAGATGAGGATGCTTGTGGAGCGTCTTTGAACAAGGTTTTTGATTACTAAAGAACATGCTACGTTTGTGACAGACATTTTCAGGCTTGAGAGAGAGAGAGGAGAGGGAGGCAGCTTGCGTATAAGGTTGTTCCCGGTTGAATAGCTTATAATGCTGATTTCTCACTTGATTTTAATATCCAAGGATAGCTGCCTATAGCCACGCAATTATATCACTGCAACACTGATTTTTAATGGACCCCTAGAGACTACAAATATCTTTAAAGCATAGGCAGTGTGGCAATTATGTTTTTAAACATAAATAACTCTTAGTATGTGCTCATGATAGCAAAGGCACTGGCAAGGGATGTCAGTTCTTTCCAATTCCCATTTGTTTTCTCGATCGGCCACCTCATTGGCTGCCTGGTTGTGAAAAATGACCTATCTGTGTTCCATGCCGCTGGGAAGGAACTTTTCACATGATACCCTCTCTGTTTACCAAACCGGCATGCTGACATTTTAATGGGATCGGCCATTGATAACAAGGAGCTAATGAAAAGCTAATCACGGCACGGTGGTGGCGTCTCCCTCCCCTGTTTTGCATTTCACACCATGACACTGCTGTGCTTGTTGCCATTACCTGGTGGTGAGATGGATACCACAGCATGCCTATCGTAATACATCAACTGCAGGTGCAACAACAGTGTATTGTCTGTGACTGTGTCTCCTACTTTTTGAGGATATTGTTAAATGTGGCTCTTAAAACAGCAGATGGATAGGAAAGGAGACTGCCTAATCAACCCCAAATGCACCCCTCATTGAGTCCCCCAGGGTGTTTGTCAGGGTTAGGGTTATTAGTGATGGCAGTGGCACAGAGTGGCAGAGACAGAGGAGCCAGGGCCAGATCCACACAGACCAAACCAAGCGCTCTGGCATGAGAGAACAGCTATCTGGGATAGAGTCCTCAGGCCTGGCCACTGCACTAACACTCCAGAGACATAGAGAGTATGTGGATGCCCAATAGTGGGGTTGAGGCTGATCAGCTGCAGCTCCATGTTTACTGTACATTGTTTTGGGTAATGCTGATTTGCTATTGCTTTGTGAGTCTTCTTAGTACCAATACATTGCGTAGTGTAAAAGCACAGTACAGTATTTCATCTGTCTTGAGATAACTTATCGTTTTACTCTCTCTACCAGAAGACTACAGACTATGTGGGGTCTGGGTTTTGGAGATATCCTCAGCAGTTGATTGAGATGGGGAAAAAAAGATGGGCGGACTACACTGATGATAACTGCCAAATATGCTGACATAGACAGTACATGTTTCTTCTGTCCTCCATCTTTGGTCCCTTCCTCCTCCCCTCTCCAGAGTAAACCTGGCAGCTGTTTCCGTGCTGCTGCAGCCCGGAGGACAATTCCAAAGGTCAAGGCAAACAGAGCACCTTTTCTCCTCTCCTCCTCCCCCCTGGCAAAAGGAACAACAGCACTCGCTGATGCTCGCTTACCTGCTCTCCCTGTGCCTGAAGGCACACGCTACTTTTACATCAACCCAGCTTGTATTTAATTTAGTTTGAGCTAGACCTCAACGACTATCTCCCTCCCCCTTCTCTCTTTTTGTGTATCACGCTGTCGCCAGGGCCCTGGTTAATGTCTACTGGCCGCTCTCCTTTAGGCAATAAAGACCTGGAGAGGGGCCAGTCCCAGCACCTGCTTAGAATGATAGAGAGAATAAAGTCCTGGCCAGAGATGCAGGATAAGGTGTTTTTGTAGAGGAATGCAAAGGATTGGGAAAGGAGAAGAACGCCAGGAGTGTACCTCATAATCTGATATGTAGCCAGTACATGTAATGAATTTCACATTGCCACCTCATGGTTTGTTATTGTGTTGTCTTGGTTAGTGTCAGGTGGAAGAAGCTCTAAAACAGTACTGTGGTAAAATGCTATGGGCCGCCCCCCATGTGGTGAAGGTAGGAAACAACATCTCCACTACGCTGATCCTCAACACAGGGGCCCCACAAGGGTGCAGGCTCAGCCCCCTCATGTACTCCTTGTTCACCCATGACTGCCACGCACGCCTCCAACTCAATCATCAAGTTTGCAAACAACACAACAGTAGTAGGCCTGATTACCAACAATGACAAGACTACAGGGAGGAGGTGAGAGCCTTGGCGGAGTGGTGCCAGGAAAATAACCTCTCCCTCAACGTCAACAAAACGAAGGAGCTGATTGTGGACTTCAGGAGACAGCAGAGGGAGCACGCCCCCATACACATCGATGGAGAAGGTGAAAAGCTTCAAGTTCCTCAGCGTATACATCACTGACAATCTGATATGGTCCACCCACACAGACAGTGTGGTGAAGAAGCCTCTTCAACCTCAGGAGGCTGAAGAAATTTGGCTTGGCCCCTAAGACCCTCACAAAGGCCATCCAGTTAAATAGCCATCACTAGCCGGCCTCCACCCAGTACCCTGCCCTGAACTTAGTCACCGTCACTAGCCGGCTACCATCCGGTTACTCAACCCTGCACCTTAGAGGCTGCTGCCCTATGTACATAGACATGAATGTTCACATACTGTGTTACTCATTTCATATATACAGTATATACTGTATTCTAGTCAATGCCATCCTATTCAACTATTCCTTAATGTATACTATTCTATCCTACTTATTCTACAGATATACTAAATATTCTATCCGCATACTGTCTATACATCCCATCACATATATATACTGTATATACTCCGGACTCCGACATTGCTCGTCCTAGTATTTATAGATTTCTTAATTCCATTCTTGTACTTTTAGATTTGTGTGTATTGTTGTGAATTGTTAGATATTACTGCACTGTTGAAGCTAGGAACAATAACATCTGCTAAATATGTGTATGCGACCAATAAAATGGGATTTGATTTTTGATTCGATATGTCCTAGTACATACCGTTCCATAATAGAGGCGGGATTGTGCCCAGAGGAATAAAGGTAATATCTATGAAGTGAAGCCCTTCCCCCTGCACACTCACCATGGTACATGTCAGGCCCTGTGAACCCTTTGAGAATTGACCAATGGCAGGCACCAATGGACGTTTCCTGATATCAAGGAATGACCACATCAGGAAACGCCCCAAATTGCGGTCTGCAATTACACCATATTGTTTGAGATGGATTAGATAAAATATTTTACACAAAAAAAAAAAAAGGTATCCAAGATGGCATAGTAGTGCGGTCGTATATTGTGTTGTGTCCTCGTGTAAATAGCCTGTTTTTTTTTTTGTTTTTTGTCTTTTATTCGTATATATTTTTCTATCTCACTTTCCATCCTCTAACTAAATATACTTTCCTGCAACCCGCCTCACCCAATGTGGAACGGATTCTATTATTTCATTATTTTTTATCAAGAACCTATGGATGAAACTAGCCAGCTAACTAGCTACTTGCTATTAGCCACCATTAGCAGTCTTCACCACTGTCCGTGGCCTGCACTACCTATCTACCAGCCAGCTCTAGCCTGGACAATTATCGGCCAGTCTGCACAGCGTGCTATCGACCCAGAGCATATCGGATTTTCTGACGGAATCACTGGACCTTAACACCGGACCATCGCAACTAGCTAGCTGCAACCGAATGGCTGTTGTTGGCTAATATCCACTTCCCGACGTACCAGTTAGTCTTGAGCTAGTCTCGAGCCAGGCCCATCTCCCGGCTATCTACCTCTCTGTCAACCGGACGGGACCTCCTAGTGTCGACACAGAGCCCCGCCGATCCATCACGTCTGGTCTGCAGACGTAATCGTCTGATGTCGTTTCAACAGGCTTCCCGTTGCGACGACCACGAAGCTCCATCTGCTAGCCCAGGCCCGCTAGCATGCGCAATCAACAGCCGTGCCTCCTGCTCGCCTGTGCTTTAGCAGCCTACAATCTGCTCCCGGACTTACTTAGTGCTGTTCACTGGACCTTATGATCACTCAGCTACACAGCTAATGCCTGCTGGACTGTTCCATTACACGGTACCCCATCCTGCTGATCTGTTTAGCCTCAGCCCAAACCTTCGTCGCAATTACCAGTTGTTGTCTTAGCCCTCTCGAATAACACCTGTGATTGCGTTATGCCTCTCTCCCATGTCAATATGCCTAGCCTATTGCTGTTTGGGTTAGTTCTAACTCTTATTATACAATTTCACTGTAGAGCCCCAAGTTCAGCTTAACCAGCCTCAGAGAGCTCCTTTGTCCCACCCCCCATACACGCGGAGACCGGCTCAATCGGTACCTCCAGTGATGCTATCTCTTTCATAGTTACCCAATGCTTAGGTGTACCTCCACTGTACTCATATCCTTCCATATACTTGTCTGTACATAATGCCCTTAATCTATTCTACAACGCCCAGAAATCTGCCCCCTTTCTCTGTACCCAACGCCCTAGAAGACCAGTTCTTAAAGCCGTATCCTTATTCTATTCCTCCTCTGTTCCTCTGGTGATGTAGAGGTTAACCCAGGCACTGTAGCCCCCAATATCACTCCTACCCTCCAGGCGCTATCATTTGTTGACTTCTGTAACCGTAAAAGCCTTGGTTTCTTGCATATTAACATCAGAAGCCTCCTCCCTGCGTTAGCACACTCTGCCAACCCTGATGTTCTAGCAGTGTCTGAATCTTCGCTTAGGAAGGCCACCAAAAATTCAGAAATGTCCATTCCGAACTACAACATTTCCCATCTAGATAGAACTGCCAAAGGGGGCGGAGTTGCAATCTACTGTAGAGAGAGCCTGCAGAGCTCTATCATACTATCCAGGTCTGTGCCCAAACAGTTTGAGCTTCTACTACCTTTCCAGAAATAAGTCTCTCACTGTTGCCTCTTGCAACAGTGAGAGACTAAAATGCAAATGAATTACATAAAAATCATACAATGTGATTTTGTGTATTTTTGTTTTAGATTCCGTCTCTCACAGTGGAAGTGTACCTAGGATAAAAATTACAGACCTCTACATGCTTTGTAAGTAGGAAAACCTGCAAAATCGGCAGTGTATCAAATACTTGTTCTCCCCACTGTATATTTGGGCATATTAAAAGGTAGAAATTGAGTTATGCCTAATATGGCAATTCATATTATTGTTCCAAAATGAATTATTGTTACCAAAAAAAATGCTTGGTTAAATATAACACAATTTGGGTAATTTCAACAACCCAGCGCTGGGTCAATATTGGCAAACACAGCATTGGGTTAATTCAACCCAACAGGTTTGGGTTGTGCTTCTAACCCATAGCCTTGGGTTGAGTGCTTGACACAACTCCTGGGTAAATTAGACGATATTGCTGGGTTTAAACAACTCAGTGTGTTGGGTTGTGACATAACCCAAGCACATTGGGTTGGGGGATTGACCCAGCAGTTGAGTATTTTTTTATGTAATCCTTGGGTTATTTTCAGTGTCATCCTAATTTCAATTTAGCTTGCATATTTTTGCCTTCTCTACCATCCCACACCCTCCCTTTCCTACACACACAATTCATATACAATGTGGCATTTCAAATAATGTATTTTTATTTCCTGTATTTCAGAAAATACAATACTTCAGAGAATGTAAAATAATTATATATTTTTTAAATAGCACATTGAAACAAAGCGCTATTGTCTAAATATGTATTATTTCACAAGATAAGATTTCATAAGATAGGATTGATTATTAGAATGTATTTATATTATGTCATGAACCAAACAGTCCTCAGTTGAACTTGATGTGCACACTCAGATTTCAATCTGAGAAAAACTAAGCATGCGTGCTCCCGAGTGGCGCAGCGGTCTAAGGCACAGCATCTCAGTGCTAGAGGCGTCACTACGGACCCTGATTCCAGGCTGTATCACAATCCGACCATGATTGGGAGTCCCATAGGTTGGCGTACAATTAGCCCAGCGTCTTCCGGGTTTGGCCGGGGTAGGCTGTCATTGTAAATAAGAATTTGTTCTTAACTGACTTGCCTAGTTAAATAAAGGTTAAATAAGACTCTTAATGTCTTAATTGGTGTTAACTCAGATATGTCTATCAGACAGTGCCAGAGCTAATCAATAGATATTCACATTCACTGACACACTTTGGCTATCATAGGTGACAGCACAGACACACACACACCATGCTGTTTTACCATACAATAATGGTCTACTCTTGGGTCGAGTTAAAACATTGTTACACAGAACAAGTGTAAAATAATTACGATTGAATGTCACTCTACTAAGGAAATGGATGAATGCCTCATTACTTAATAATTGTATTTCATTCATAAAGCACTTTTCACAATCCCCAAAATGTAACATTTGTATTTAAAATAAATTGTTGTGATAGAATGAAAGCATACCAGAACACGCTTCAGTAGTTGAACTAAAGGCAAACAAGCCACATACCATACTGTAGGCAAAAAGCAGGGACAAATGGATAAAAAAAACAACTGAAAGTACATTTAACAGAGCTATAAATAGTGCCTTAAGAGCATATTAGCACTGGAATGAGACACCCATGGCTCGTTCATCCATTGATCTATTAATTCACAGGAACGTCTTCCTGTCACTTCTCACACTACAGACAAGAGCAGATACATATCCACTATTGTTCAGCGGAAAACATACATGCTTGCAGCAGTCTTACTGCAGGGGATTCTGTTCCTGGCAGCTGATACACCGTGGTCTGTAGGAATTCCCATGCTGGGGCACAGTGGAATGTTGATAATGTTGATATCAAACACATAATAGGGCTTGAAGCACACATCCAGTGCCCCAAGCAGTGTACCTTGTATTGGGCAGTTCAATGGTGAGAAGTGTCTTAGTCCCTGGAGCAAACACTTTGTGCTATCCAGGAGCAGGAGTACAGGACATCAACAAGCTGCTTCCAAACATTTTAAATCAGCATCAGGAAATTGAGTATCATAGTTCATGTGCGATTTAATGACATTATGAAGGGCAGCTCAGAACAGCTGAATATGGATTTTAAAGAACTGATTTGGTCTCTGCTTGACACCAACAAATGCCCCCTAATTATATCTGGCCCTGTGCCCTCCCTAAATCGTGGCATTTAACGTTTCAGCAGACTTTTAGCCCTCCATAACTGGCTACGAGACTATTGCAGCTCAGTGGATGTAACATTTATTTACAATTTTGATACCTTTTGGAAACAAAGTTAGTTTTATAAGGAGGATGGGATCCATCCAAATCATTTGGGTTCCTGGATCCTTTCACAGCATTATAAGGCTGCGTTGAGACAATTACTTATCAATGACCCAAGCCCAGCTCAGTTAATCCCTACCATTGTGTCGCTGAGTTGTCATAATGCTTCAGCAAATGTACATTATCCCAGGGGCGTTGAAGACACAATGTAAGTAACCTAATCAATCAACACCCAATCCCTGTTTGATGCCTACATCTTCCATTAATTTGGGGCTGGGGCTGGGGCTGGGGCTCATAAGTTCATTTACACAACACTAACCACGTTTCCAGCCAACCATTTCATGCGGATGAATTACCTGACGCATGAAAAAAGTCACGACCGGGCTGATGGAAACATGAAATGCCGGTACAGTTTTATATATTCCTACAGACAATTTGTTTTGTTCGACATGATGGGATGTTTTTGGTGTCGAGAAATGGCGGTGGAAACTCCTTTATACGCAAATATTGATATAATAACCATCATATCGTACAGTGAGGGGAAAAAAGTATTTGATCCCCTGCTGATTTTGTACGTTTGCCCACTGACAAAGAAATGATCAGTCTATAATTTTAATGGTAGGTTTATTTGAACAGTGAGAGACAGAATAACAACAAAAAAATCAAGGAAAATGCATGTCAAAAATGTTATAAATTGATTTGCATTTTAATGAGGGAAATAAGTATTTGACCCCCTCTCAATCAGAAAGATTTCTGGCTCCCAGGTGTCTTTTATACAGGTAACGAGCTGAGATTAGGAGCACACTCTTAAAGGGAGTGCTCCTAATCTCAGTTTGTTACCTGTATAAAAGACACCTGTCCACAGAAGCAATCAATCAATCATATTCCAAACTCTCCACCATGGCCAAGACCAAAGAGGTCTCCAAGGATGTCAGGGACAAGATTGTAGACCTACACAATGCTGGAATGGGCTACAAGACCATCGCCAAGCAGCTTGGTGAGAAGGTGACAAAAGTTGGTGCGATTATTCGCAAATGGAAGAAACACAAAATAGCTGTCAATCTCCCACGGCCTGGGGCTCCATGCAAGATCTCACCTTGTGGAGTTGCAATGATCATGAGAACGGTGAGGAATCAGCCCAGAACTACACGGGAGGATCTTGTCAATGATCTCAAGGCAGCTGGGACCATAGTCACCAAGAAAACAATTGGTAACACACTACGCCGTGAAGGACTGAAATCCTGCAGCGTCCGCAAGATCCCCCTGCTCAAGAAAGCACATATACAGGGCCGTCTGAAGTTTGCCAATGAACATCTGAATGATTCAGAGGAGAACTGGGTGAAAGTGTTGTGGTCAGATGAGACCAAAATCAAGCTCTTTGGCATCAACTCAACTCGCCGTGTTTGGAGGAGGAGGAATGCTGCCTATGACACCAAGAACACCATCCCCACCGTCAAACATGGAGGTGGAAACATTATGCTTTGGGGGTGTTTTTCTGCTAAGGGGACAGGACAACTTCACCTCATCAAAGGGACGATGGACGGGGCTATGTACCGTTAAATCTTGGGTGAGAACCTCCTTCCCTCCGCCAGGGCATTGAAAATGGGTCGTGGATGGGTATTCCAGCATGACAATGACCCAAAACACACGGCCAAGGCAACAAAGGAGTGGCTCAAGAAGAAGCACATTAAGGTCCTGGAGTGGCCTAGCCAATCTCCAGACCTTAATCCCATAGAAAATCTGTGGAGGGAGCTGATGGTTCGAGTTGCCAAACATCAGCCTCGAAAACTTAATGACTTGTTGAAGATCTGCAAAGAGGAGTGGAACAAAATCCCTCCTGAGATGTGTGCAAACCTGGTGGCCAACTACAAGAAACGTCTGACCTCTGTGATTGCCAACAAGGGTTTTGCCACCAAGTTTTGCAGAGGGGTCAAATACTTATTTCCCTCATTAAAATGCAAATCAATTTATAACATTTTTGACATGCGTTTTTCTGGATTTTGTTGTTGTTATTCTGTCTCTCACTGTTCAAATAAACCTACCATTAAAATTATAGACTGATCATGTCTTCGTCAGTGGGCAAACATACAAAATCAGCAGGGGATCAAATACTTTTTTCCCTCACTGTATGTGTGGTCCTCCCACTACGAGTTGGGAAAGCATAAATTATGAGGAACTTCACAGGATGGTGAATGTGCAAGGTGATGAGCTTGATGCTGCTTTCCAATAAATATTCAGGGTCTTATTCTGGTGACATGATGCTTGGCTGCCGTTTGACAAATACAAATAATATCACTCTGATCCATAATAATCTCATAATGTAGATAGCCTACACCCACTGTATGTGCGAACTGTTGGCTAGAGTGCATGTGCCAAGACCAGAGTGGGCACATTTGCTATATAACGCAACAGTTTATGAAAAAACAATCAGTAGAATTGAAAATACAAGGGAAACCCATTTGTTATTTTCTTTTATTCGTAACATGGGAAGTTAACACTATGTCATCACGCACAGCCTTTTATCCGCAAAAAGTCAGTTTGCTGGAAACATCTCCTGTGGGAAAATGCACATATTGTTTTATGCAGATTTTAGAATATTCCCATGAAAATCTGTCGCAAATTGGATGGACACCTACTTAATGTCTTGGAGTGTGCAGTTATGCGTAACATATTTTGGAATGCTGTTCCTTTCATTCAATATTTACAAAATGCCATCATCTAATTTCCCCATCAATCTCCCTATGCTTATCCACTATTTAAACTGCAAGTCAATGAAGATCTTTCTGGTCTCATTGAAGCTGGGCCGGAATGTCTTCCAGCCTCAATTGTAGACTGGTGTTGGGAGGACCACTGGCAGAAGTCTTAAAGTGATGTCAGCTTGTGTATCTGGAGAGAAGAATGTTTAGTGAAAAACTTGTTTCAGGCATAAAATAAATGAGCATCTGAGGTCATTTCATACTATAACTGCACTTCGAAGAGAACATCTTGGGCCTGCTTCTCTCTAGGCTGGTGAAGCGAATTGTTTTGTCCTTGAAGACCGCAATCCAGTTATCAGTGAGTTTCAGTGAGTTTCCCTGAGCAGTCTGGGTTCAAAAACATACATTCACAAAAACAATAGACAACTTAACATATCCACAAAAATGCATGACATCACACTTGCTCAGATCCACATGTTCCCACCGTATCCACACCCAATGCTGTTTCTAATGCCTGTGAGACTCTGCCCCATATTACTTCAAATTGTGTTACGCTGTAGCCAGACAAACAATTACTTTTCCATTGCAGTTAATCACTAGTCTGGCTAACACCTAAATCTTGATGTCCTCCTGACTTCTGAGTCTGGAATGGCTCTTTGATGTTGTCGGCACAATGCGTCGATAATGAAGGGGGCTGTCCTTTTACTGGTTGGCTCTCCCTTGTGTCTTTCTTACTCAAACACCCACAGCCACACGCAGCCCCTGAGCACTGCCCCCTTCTATTACAATGGTTACATTTTCAAATCCAAACAATGAGAGGTCTCAACCCTGAGGGAAAAAAACATTTGAGAGAACCAATCAAAGAACCCTGTCACACAATTTATTTGCGAATATTGCATTAACAAACAGCCTCCTTTCTAGACCAGTGTGGTCACAGCTCTCCCTGCGCCAGGCTAGTTAATCACAGCAAACAGAAGCAAATTCAAGTCTAATGTTTTTGTAAAAAGATTAACCCACCATGCCTGGAGTATCCAGCAGATGCGGATACTCTCGGACTATCTCGACTGTCTTGGCCCCATTCTGTCTGGTCCACTGAGCCCTCTGGATCGCGGTCTCCTTCATGTACTCCGCAACCTGGTTTGACGGCCAGATGTTGCCACTTGGTCATCTGGGCTGCCCTCTCACATTTGACTCTGTTGTGAGCACAAAGTATTCAATGAATTATAAATTCCTTTTAACAATCAGTTTTCAAAATACACAACAAATCTTTCAACATGTACCTGGCAAGACCCGGCTACTGCTCAAGCTTGTTGTGTCGCTTGGTGTGTCCACAGTCCTATGTATTCATGTGTGTACCGAGGACCTCCCCTCATGTATAAAAAAGGTGGCGTTTACAGAATACTCACTGTGTGTTCTTTAACTTCAGGCTATAGCCGAGTCGTCCAAAAGCAAGAGGGTTTCCTGGTCCATCTCTTTCGCTGCAAAAGAGAGGGTAAAAGGGAAAGGGGGTACCTAATCAGTTGCACAACTGAATGCATTAAACTGAAATGTGTCTTCTGAATCAGAGAGGTGCGGGGGGCTGCCTTAATCGACAGTCACGTCTTCGACACCCGGGGAGCAGTTGTTGTTGGGTTAACTGCCTTGCTCAAGGGCAGAACGGTAGATTTTTCTACCTTGCTGGCTTGGAGATTCGAACCAGCGAACTATCAGTTACTGGCCCAACGCTCTTAACCACTAGGGGCAGTAGAAGCTTCGAGGTTAGAAAGGCAGGCCAATATTCGAACCCTCAAGCTGCCTGCGGGGAAATCTACTGGGAGTGATCCATCAGCCAGAGGGTTCCCAGCTACAATATATCTGTATACTACCTACTGCTTTACCCCTAAGTGCCCATGAGCTGCTCCCAGCCTGTGATGTGTGTGTCAGGTTGCTCACTGTGACAAAATATCTGTGCAAATGACCAATAAAGCAAGTATGGTAAAACTGAAGGCCAGACTATCTATGGTAGCTGTGCATGTAATGTACCGAGTCCCAAAGTGGCTGCATGGTTCTTAGAAACTCTGGTGAAGTTAAGTCTTTCAAGTTTCCATTAAGGTTGTACTATTGGTTATCGATGACAATACAGAAGACTTAGATGCTGTTTTACACAGGGTCAATGAAAATCAGTGTCCCCCTCCCATAGCTCTGTCCCCTCACTCTCAAAAAGGAATTTCTCAGTTTTACTTACCCTCAAACATTGTCATCAAAGAGGCCAGGTTCCACTCATTCAGCGTATCTTTACAAAGCTGTCCATTCATTGGCCTTGAACTCTGCATTAAAGTACAGAAATAAAGAAATGTTAGAAACAATAGCTAAACTAGTTTAGCTAGATACTTAGTTTAGCTAGATAGCTAAACTAACTTGGCTACATCAAATTTAAGGTAAACTCTAATGTTAGCTAGCTAACAGAATTTGCATCCGTCCTTTTGCATCCATTATCCTCAACTTCACAAGTCCGACTAAAGCTGCCACTGTCAGACACCATTGAAAACCAGTACAGTAACACTAACTTACTCAATAAATCACTATGCAAGCATTAGATAATGGGCTCCCGAGTGGTGCAGCGGTCTAAGGCACTGCATCTCAGCGCTTGAGGCGTCACTACAGACCCCCTGGTTCGATTCCAGGCTGTATCACAACCGGCCGTGATTGGGAGTCCCATAGGGCGGCGCACAATTGGCCCAGCGTCGTCCGGGTTTGGCCGGTGTAGGCCTTCATTGTAAATAAGAATTTGTTCTTAACTGACTTGCCTAGTTAAATAAAGGTAAAATAAATAAAAAATAAAAAATAAGCCTGACAAATAGCTTGATTAAATTAACCCAGATGGAAAATAAGTAAAATCTAGCTATGGTAACTTAGCTAGTCAGCTAACTTTGCTAACGTTGCTAACGAGTGAAACAGTGTCCGAGACAGTCCAGAAGACATGTCAGACTAAGCTAGCTACTACCGTTAGACACTGACATGTATTCTGCGACAACACTCCCTGTAAGCTAGGGTCGTGAGCATGGCTAGCTAGCTAAAGCTCAACCTAACGTTATCTAACTACCTAATTATGATAGGACAATCTATTTAACTTAAATGACCATCAAATTCATAATTTGTAACGTTTGTTACTTACCGTTTTCAGTCAGCCAAAACACCCTTAGTCTATCTAAATAACGTTAGCCATTTTCCACTCATCAGTCACTCAGATACACTACCATATGCACAAAAAGCTTATTTCTCAAATTCTGTGCACAACTTTGCTACCTTAGCTGTTGTGCTTGCTAACATGCTACTGAACCGTGACACTAGCATATTGACATGTATATTGGTATTAAAGACAGCAACGTATTCACCTAAAAATATAAGTGTTTAGGCAAATCATTAGTTAGCTAGCTACCTATCACATGAATTGTGCAAAAATATGAGCGCTAACGTTAGCTAGCTAAGCGCTAGCCATTCAGTCAGTGTGTTTCACTATATCCCATAAAACATGACATTGCTAACTAGGCATCATTTAGCTAATAACATGTTAAAGTTTATTAGGAAGTTAGACACTCACCGGACAACTTTGGTAGGTACTGTAGCTAGCTAGATAGATTGGTTTCCAGATGTTTCTAATCCCCTTGATTGGTCATCAACTGTTACTGGTCTTGGAAGTAAACTGTTTGCCACTAGTGGCAATAAATGTTGCTGCCACAGGTTTGCCACAGATTCAAATAAAATCTTCAGAGAATTGTCTGCCAGAAAAAAAACATCTTGTTGCCAAAGGTTTGCCGCAGATTCACCACCAGTGGCAAAAGTTTGCAAACTTCTGGCCACATTTTGTGCCACAGTATTTAGTTTGCATCAAATTTGCCACAAACTTGCGGAAGTTTGCAGCAACAAATTCATTTTTGTAAGGGTATGCTCCATGCAGTCTACATGAATTAAGTCACATTTTATTTGTCACATGCTTTGGAAAGAAAATAGAGACATAATAGAAAAGTAATAATAATAATGATCCACCTTGTGACACTGTTCTCCCACTTCTGAAGTCTCTGTGGTGCTCAGAGACCATATGCTCTGCCAGTCTGACCCCTCTGGAGAAGAAGGGTCCCTGGGAGAGGAAAGACAGAGAGGGAGGAGAGGAGAGAGGGAGGTGAGCGTGGTATATAAAGGAATGCAGTGTGGGATTATAGAAATCAACAGAGAGAGAGAGAGAGATAGAGAGAAGAGTTTTAGTTGACTGTGTTTTGTATGTTAATGTAAATCTTTTTTTTTTAAATATTGTGTACATGTATATTTATGTTTGTCTGTGCTTGCCTATTGATATGGTTGTTGTTATATTGTGCAGGGTTCATTTGTAAAAGAGACTTCAGTCTCAATAGGACTTCCCTAAAAAAATAATTAAAACACGCAGCAGGGAGAATGATTGTGCAAGCCGTATGGAGACCATTAAATGTCTGTCAGACTAAAAACCTCTTTGTCATTGGGAAATATCACGGCTATGAGGGGAAAATGGTTTTAAAGAACAGAAATTGTAAATGCCTTTACTAGCTTGTGTGTTTCAAATAGGAGAGAGGCTAGGAGAGAGAAGATGCTTGATGGATGAGGGGTAGCTATAGTGAGTGAGGACGGTGCGAATGAGATTGGGTCACACACCGCAGGTGATGTGTCAGGCTCTGGAACGGAAGGCCTGTCAGTACCCCTTGACCTGATGCTGCTCTATCGATTGTTGTGCAATGGAGAAGGCTCCCATACACCCAGCACAGATGTTTTTGACCTCCAATCTCATCTCTGACATTTCAATGCCTGTGTCTGCGCGTGCCTGTGTGTGCCAGTGTGTGCATGTGTTTGTTTCTGTGCCTGTGCCTGTGTTTTGGATGTGTTTGCTTTATGACTACATTTTATACCTGAACCAGTAAGTGTGGTATGGTTGTAAAACATCTATTTTACCTGAGATTTCCACAAATAAAAAATATGATGAATAAGAGTACTGTTGGGCTAGCCTAAAGACATAATTATCTACCATACTATTTGGTTAGGCTTGGAACAGGGAGAAAAAAGTAGAGTAATGGAGGAAGCTTTGCTTTGTGAGACCTACTGTATATTCACAAATATTAATGATAGCACTGCATAGATCTATTAATCTCTCTATTTCACTCTCTCATCTGGCACATCAATTGTCTTCCCAATCATTTGCTGAAGATGAAGGTTAGAGAATGAACAGAATTCATCTCCAGTACTTTTGCCTTTTGCTCAATTTATTAAATTATGTTTTTGCTTTGGAAGTGGTTTTATAATGAGCTGGATTATAAACCTTTCTTTCAGACTATGGCCACATTTTCTTACAGAGAGCTACTTGTAGCATTAATCTATGCTGTGGAAGGCATTGGAGATAGAACGTTCACTAAGGGAGGACAGACCAGATTTGAAAGGAGGGAGAAAGTGTGTGCTAATCCTTGGAGTGTTGAAATTGTGCATACTGTAAATCATAAAGGATTTTATTTGATTGTGGTTGGTACAGTGTTTCCCTTGTGTGTTTAGAAAGTATATTCAGACTATGTTATTATTTCTCTAAGGCAAAGGCAAGAAGTAAGGCCAAGAAACATTAATAATTGTTTAGTTAACACAATAATAGCTTAATACATTTATCTGTTAACAATGTTTTCCTGACTCATTTAGCATAAGGGCATACTTATGATTAGCTACAACCTAGTCCTCTAAGAGTTGCACATACACAAGTAATGAGGCAAGATTGGATTTTGCACTTTTGGGACTATTACATTTGACATTTTAGTCATTTAGCAGATGCTCTTATCCAGAGCGACTTACAGTTAGTGAGTGCCTTCCATTTTTTTTCATACTGGCTCCCCGTGGGAATCGAACCCACAACCCTGGCGTTGCAAGCGCCATGCTCTACCAACTGAGCTACACGGGGCCCATCATTATTATTACATTGGACTATTACATTGGTTTCATTGTAACAGCGGACATTTTTTAAATGATTTGACATGCAGTGTCAAATAATTGACTTTTTAAACATTTTGTTGTCTTAAAACCTGAATTTAAAATGGATTAAATTGAGATTTTGTGACACTGGCCTACACGCAATGCCCCTTAATGTCAAAGTGGAATTATGTTTTTAGACATTTTTACAAATTAATACAAAATGAAAAGCTCAAATGTCGTGAGTCAATAAGTATTCAACCCCTTTGTTATGGCAAGCCTAAGTAAGTTCAGGAGTAAAAATCTACTTAACAAGTCACATAATAAGTTGCATGGACTCACTCTGTGTGCAATAATAGCATTTAACATAATTTTGTAATGACTACCTCCGCTCTATACCCCACACATGCAATTATCTGTAAGGTCCCTTAGTCAAGAAGTGAATTTCAAACACAGATTCAACCACAAACACCAGGGAGGTTTTCCAATGCCTATCAAAAATAAAACCAGACATTGAATATCCCTTTGAGCATGGTGAAGTTATTAATTAGACTTTGGATGGTGTATCAAAACACCCAGTCACTACAAATATACAGGCACCCTTCCTAAATCAGTTGCCGGAGAGGAATGAAACCACTCAGGGATTTCACCATGAGGCCAATAAGTTTAATGGCTGTGATAGGAGAAAACTGAGTCTGGATCAACGACATTGTAGTTACTCTTCAATACTAACCTAAACGACAGAGTGAAAAGAAGGAAGCCTGTACAGAATAAAAATATTCCAAAACATGCATGCTGTTTGCAACAAGGCACTAAAGTAATACTGCAAAAAATTGTAGTACCACTTTTCATATTTTCAAGCATGGTGGTGGCTGCAACATGTTATGGGTGTGCTTGTCATCGGCAAGGACTGGACAGTTTTTTAGGATAAAAATAAATGGAAAAGAGCTAAGCACAGGTAAAATCCTAGATGAAAACCTGGTTCCAACAGACACTGGGAGACAAATTCACCTTTCAGTAGGACAATAACTTAAAACACAAGGCCAAATATACACTGGAGTTGCTTACCAAAAACGACACTGAATGTTCTTGAGTGACCTAGTTACAGTTTCGACCTAAATTGGCTTGAAAATCTATGGCAAGACTTGAAAATGGCTGTCTAGCAATGATCAACAACCAACTTGACAGAGCTTGAATTAAAAAAAAAAGAATAATGTGCAAATTTTGTGCAAAGCTCTTAGAGGCTTATTCAGAAAGACTCACAGCTGTAATCGCTGCCAAAGGTGATTCTATAAAAATATAAATAAGTTAATTTTCACCCCTTTTTCTCCCCAATTTTGTGTTTTTTTGTGTGTTTTTTTTCACCTTTATTTAACCAGGTAAGCCAGTTGAACAAGTTCTCATTTACAACTGCGACCTGGCCAAGATAAAGCAAAGCAGTGCGATAAAAACAACAACACAGAGTTACATATGGGGTAAACAAAACATAAAGTCAAAAATACAACAGAAAAAATATATATACAGTGTGTGCGAATGTAGTAAGCAATAAATAGGCCATAGTGCAAAATAGTTACAATTTCGTATTAACACTGGAATGATAGATGTGCAAAAGATGATGTGCAAATAGAGATACTGGGGTGCAAATTATCAAAATAAATAACAATATGGGGATGAAGTAGTTGGGTGGGCTAATTTCAGAATGGCAGTGTACAGGTGCAGTGATCGGTAAGCTGCTCTGACAACTGATGCTTAAAGTTAGTGAGGGAGATAAGAGTCTCCAGCTTCAGAGATTTTTGCAGTTCGTTCCAGTCATTGGCAGCAGAGAACTGGAAGGAATTGCGGCCAAAGGAGGTGTTGGCTTTGGGGATGACCAGTGAGATATACCCGCTGGAGCGCAGACTACGGGTGGGTGTTGCTATGGTGACCAATGAGCTAAGATAAGGCGGGGATTTGCCTAGCAGTGATTTATAGATGGCCTGGAGCCAGTGGGTTTGGCGACGAATATGTAGTGAGGACCAGCCAACAAGAGCGTACAGGTCACAGTGGTGGGTATTATATGGGGCTTTGGAGACAAAACGGATGGCACTGTGATAGACAACATCCAATTTGCTGAGTAGAGTGTTGGAGGCTATTTTGTAAATTACATCGCCGAAGTCAAGGATCGGTAGGATAGTCAGTTTTACGAGGGCATGTTTGGCAGCATGAGTGAAGGAGGCTTTGTTGCGAAATAGGAAACCGATTCTAGATTTAACTTTGGATTGGAGATTCTTAATGTGAGTCTGGAAGGAGAGTTTACAGTCTAACCAGACACCTAGATATTTGTAGTTGTCCACATACTCTAGGTCAGACCCGTCTAGAGTAGTGATTCTAGTCGGGTGGGCGGGTGCAAGCAGCGTTCGGTTTAAGAGCATGCATTTAGTTTTACTAGTGTTTAAGAGCAGTTGGAGGCTACTGAAGGAGTGTTGTATGGAATTGAAGCTCGTTTGGAGGTTTGTTAACACAGTGTCCAATGAAGGGCCAGATGTATACAAAATGGTGTCGTCTGCGTAGAGGTGGATCTGAGAGTCACCAGCAGCAAGAGCGACGTCATTGATATACACAGAGAAAAGAGTTGGCCCAAGAATTGAACCCTGTGGCACCCCCATAGAGACTGCCATAGGTCCAGACAACAGGCCCTCCGATTTGACACATTGAACTCTATCTGAGAAGTAGTTGGTGAACCAGGCGAGGCAGTCATTTGAGAAACCAAGGCTATTTAGTCTGCCAATAAGAATGCGGTGGTTGACAGAGTCGAAAGCCTTGGCCAGGTCAATGAAAACGGCTGCACAGTACTGTCTATTATCGATCGCGGTTATAATATCGTTTAGGACCTTGAGCGTGGCTGAAGTGCACCCATGACCAGCTCGGAAACCGGATTGCATAGCGGAGAAGGTACGGTGGGATTCGAAATGGTCGGTGATCTGTTTGTTGACTTGGCTTTCAAAAACTTTTGAAAGGCAGGGTAGGATGGATATGGGTCTGTAACAGTCTGGATCTAGAGTGTCACCCCCTTTGAAGAGGGGGATGACCGCGGCAGCTTTCCAATCTCTGGGGATCTCAGACGTTACGAAAGAGAGGTTGAACAGGCTAGTAATAGGGGTTGCGACAATTTCGGCGGCTAGTTTTAGAAAGAAAGGGTCCAGATTGTCTAGCCCAGATGATTTGTAGGGGTCCAGATTTTGCAGCTCTTTTAGAACATCAGCTGTCTGGATTTGTGTGAAGGAGAAGCGGGGGGGGCATGGGCAAGTTGCAGCGGAGGGTGCAGAGCTGGTGGCCGGGGTAGTGGTAGCCAGGTGGAAAGCATGGCCAGCCGTAGCAAAATGCTTGTTGAAATTCTCGATTATTGTAGATTTATCGGTGGTAATAGTGTTTCCTAGCCTCAGTGCAGTGGGCAGCTGGGAGGAAGTGCTCTTATTTTCCATGGACTTTACAGTGTCCCAAAACTTTTTGGAGTTAGTGCTACAGGATGCAAATTTCTGTTTGAAAAAGTTAGCCTTTGCTTTCCTAACTGCTTGTGTATATTGGTTCCTAACTTCCCTGAAAAGTTGCATATCGCGGGGGCTATTTGATGCTAATGCAGTACGCCACAGGATGTTTTTGTGCTGGTCAAGGGCAGTCAAGTCTGAGGAGAACCAGGGGCTATATCCGTTCTTAGTTCTGTATTTTTTGAATGGGGCATGTCTATTTAAGATTGAGAGGAAATTACTTTTAAAGAACAACCAGGCATCCTCTACTGACGGAATGAGATCTATATCCATCCAGGATACCTGGGCCAGGTCAATTAGGAAGGCCTGCTCGCTGAAGTGTTTTTGGGAGCGTTTGACAGTGATGAGGGGTGGTCGTTTGACCGCGGACCCGTTACGGACGCAGGCAATAAGGCAGTGATCGCTGAGATCCTGGTTGAAGACAGCGGAGGTGTATTTAGAGGGTAAGTTAGTCAGGATGATATCTATGAGGGTACCCATGTTTACGGATTTAGGGTTGTACCTGGTAGGTTCGTTGATAATTTGTGTGAGATTGAGGGCATCTAGTTTAGATTGTAGGATGGCCGGGGTGTTAAGCATATCCCAGTTTAGGTCACCAAGCAGTACGAACTCTGAGGATAGATGGGGGGCAATCAATTCACATATGGTGTCCAGGGCACAGCTGGGGGCTGAGGGGGGTCTGTAGCAAGCGGCAACAGTGAGAGATTTATTTCTGGAAAGGTGGATTTTTAGAAGTAGAAGCTCAAACTGTTTGGGCACAGACCTGGATAGTATGATGGAGCTCTGCAGGCTATCTCTACAGTAGATTGCAACTCCACCCCCTTTGGCAGTTCTATCTAGACGGAAAATGTTATAGTTGGGGATGGAAATTTCAGAATTTTTGGTGGCCTTCCTAAGCCAGGATTCAGACACTGCTAGAACATCAGGGTTGGCGGAGTGTGCTAACGCAGTGAATAACTCAAACTTAGGAAGGAGGCTTCTGATATTTATGTGCAGAAAACCAAGACTTTTACGGTTACAGAAGTCAACAAATGATAGCTCCTGGGGAGTAGGAGTGATACTGGGGGCTGCAGGGCCTGGGTTAGCCTCTACATCACCAGAGGAACAGAGGAGGACTAGAATAAGGATACGACTAAAGGCTTTAAGAACTGGTCTTCTAGTGCGTTGGGTACATAGAATAAAGGGGGCAGTTCTCCGGGCGTTGTAGAAAAGATTCAGGGCATTATGTACAGAAAAGGATATGGAAGGATATGAGTACAGTTCAGGTAACCCTAAGCATTGGGTAACAATGAAAGAGATAGCGTCATTGGAGGCATCGATTGAGCCGGTCTCGGCGTGTATGGGGGGAGGAACAAAGGAACTATATGAGGCAGTTTGAGAGGGACTAGGGGTTCTACATTGAAATTGTATAATAAGAACTAACCCAAACAGCAATAGGCAAGGCATAATTGACATGGGAGAGAGGCATAAAGCAGTCACGTGTTATTAGAGAGAGCTAAGACACAACTGGAAATAGCGATAACGTTTGGGCTAAGACTAAACAGAATAAACAGGACAGGGTACCGTGTAAAGGAACAGTCCAGCAGGCATCAGCTGTGCAGCTGAGTGATCATAAGGTCCAGTGAACAGCAATATGTGAGTCCGAGAGCAGTTCAAATTGGTGCTTCAGCACAGCTAGCAGGGAGCACAGTTGTAGTTTGCGTGTGCTAGCGGGCCGGGGCTGGCAAATGGATCTTCGTGGTCGTCGCAACGGGAAGCCTGTTGAAACCACATCAGACTATTTCGTCGGCAAACCAGTCGTGTTGGATCGGCGGGGCTCAGTGTCAACACTAGGAGGTCCCGTCCGGTTGACAGAGAGGTAGATAGCCGGGAGATGGGCCTGAGGCTAGCTCAAGGCTAACTGGTGCTTGCTATAGGGCAATGGTAATGGTAATCAGCCAACAACAGGTTGCAGCTAGCTAGCTGGTTGTGATGATCCGGCGCTAGGGTCCAGTGATTCCGGCAGAAAGTCCAATAAGCTCTGGGTCGATAGCACGCTGGGTCGATAGCACGCTGTGCAGACTGGCCGACGAATTGTCCAGGCTAGAGCTAGAGCTGGCTGGTGGATAGTGTAGGCCACGGACAATGGTGAAGACGCTAACGGTAGACTATGATAAGAACATGTGTGTGTGTGTGTGTGTGTGTGTGTGTGTGTGTGTGTATGTGTGAGTGTATGTGTGACCTGATGGTCAGGAGAGCAGAGGATAATCACATGAGCTAAACCCAGGAGTGAGCTTACAAGATGTGTACATTTACATTTAAGTCATTTAGCAGACGCTCTTATCCAGAGCGACTTACAGTTAGTGAGTGCATACATAATTTTTTACATACAGGCCCCACGTGGGAATTGAACCCACAACCCTGGCGTTGCAAACGCCATGCTCTACCAACTGAGCTACATCCCTGCCGGCCATTTCCTCCCCTACCCTGGACGACGCTGGGCCAATTGTGCGCCGCCCCATGGGTCTACAGTGGAAAAATACAGCCCGCCTAAAGCGAGGTGGGATTTTTCCTCTGACGTGTGTGTATAAAAAGATTGTACGTCCATTTTGTGGCAGAGCGCTCTCAATGAATAAAGACTGACCATTGCAGTAAGGGGTCTTTGTTTAATTTATTTAAACTAGAGATTTACACCTCTGGGAATTATTCAAAGATTTAAGAAGTGTTTGACTTCAACCATTGAGATGACAAAATTCTTGTGACAAATTGGTAGTTACAGTCTTGTCCCATCGCTGCAACTCCCGACACAGACTCGGGAGAGGTGAAGGTCGAGAGCCATGCGTCCTCCGAAACGCGACCCTGCCAAGCCGCACTGCTTCTTGACACACTGCTCGCTTAACCCGGAAGCCAGCCGCACCAATGTGTCGGAGGAAACACCGTCCAACTGGCGACTGTGTCAGCGTGCATGCGCCCGGCTCGCCACAGGAGTCGCTAGAGTGCGATAGGACAAGGACATCCCGGCCGGCCATACCCTCCCCTAACCCGGACGACGCTGGGCCATTTGTGCGCCGCCTCAGGGGTCTCCCGGTTGCGGCCGGCTGTAACACAGCCCGGGATCGAACCCGGATCTGTAGTGATGCCTCTAGCACTGCGGTGCAGTGCCTTAGACCACTGCGCCACTCGGGAGGTCCGCCAAAGGTGATTCTAAAATGTATTGACTCAGGGGTGTGAATACTTATGTAAATTAGAAATGTCTGCATTTCAATTTCAATACATTTCTAAGATTTCTAAAAACATATACTTTCTGAAGGCACTGTATGTATTTGATCCTGGTTATGTATGTACTGTAACATGTTTGTGTGAGTGTTTCTGTATGTGACGGGATGTTTGAAGGCATTGTCACCAGATGATTTGAATACATGAAGGACTTAGTGGGTGCACACACGTCTTCAGTGCTTTGTTGTTCTCTTTCCAGGCGCTTTGTGAAGCTCTTCGAAGCAGATATTTTGTGACATTGTGCTTGTTTACTCTAAAAACAAAGCACTCTCGATGATGAACAATATGGAAATAAGGATCAAACACCTCTGCGGTGTAGGAGGTAGAGATAACCAAACATCGGCCGAGAACTACAAACAAACATTCTAGGGTGGGTGGGGAGGGAGGTGGGGAAGGCGAGGAAGGGGAAAGGTGGAGATAGGCTATGATGAATACTCTCTTGCCATCTATGGTAGTAAATCAGGTTCTAAGCTCTTTGACAACATTTGCCTGCCACAGTTGTGCTAAACAAGGTTTTTCTCAGTACCACATGGTTTCTCTGAGATGCAGACGTCCTTACATGAATGGCTCCACTGTCGTCTGTCTTTCCCATCGAAACGGGGACTCTGTCAATACAGAACTTTGACTCTTCTGTTCCTATGCGGTTAGGCCACCGTCATCACTGAGTCGCATTGCTGTCCCTGCGTGTGATCTTCCATTAACTAAGAAAATTGGCCATTCTCACCAGGCTCCCTTTTACGGCGAGCCCCCGCTCAACTTGCATTAAACAGCTCCAGTCACAGTCTAGTGCTGAGACGTCCATTAAGAGAAGAGATGAGGTTGGCGAATACCAAGGGAAATAAAATAACCATTTTATTCACCCACGCTACTCTAAAAGACAAAGCTTGCTTTTAAACAACAAAGTGAATGTGTGAGTGGGTTTGCAGAGACCCAACAGAGTAAACATGAAGAAGAAAATGTCCAAACAAGAAAATGGCTGTGCGTTTCCAGCCAATGACCACAGCTCACTCCCTCATGTAGTAGAGAGCTGAAGGTTACTGCAGACGGACGCTCAGAAAAAGAAACAGACAGGAACAGCACACAGGCTGAGTCCTCCTCTGAGATCTGAAATCCCAGGTGACCTTCTGAGGAAAAGTGCAGTGGGAAGGATGAAAATGCCTGAGCGAAGAGAGGAGCATTAAGGCCGGTCAGCATGACATGTGAGCTGGTCACACAGCCAAAGACTAATAGAAACAGCACAGCCAGTACAGCAAGCACCCAAGGATCCCTGTAGCCCTTTCCTGCAGTCAATGACCAAAAGCACCCTCTTTGGCCTCATGGGTGGAATGTTATTAATATTGTTCATAATTTCATAATTAATACCGTTTTGTTTTTGTTTTACGATGAAAATCCAGTGTTTCTATGTCTAACAGTTTTTTGTTATATTTCAGTCTTCTGTGATGTATATAAAGTGTACTATTGGGATGCAAACTCAAAATTGAATAAATGTCACCTCTATATGTGACATGGTACAGGTGCACATAACCATGTGTGAGGTGTATACTTTTGTTTCAAAGTAGATTTGTTTAATACTACCGAGAGTCACTCTGTTTGACCCTGATTTAGCCCACTGCAGTAAAAGTTTATTAAGAGTCTCTGAGGCAAAAGCATATATTGATTCAAATGTATTCAGAACTCTACATTTACATTTACATTTAAGTCATTTAGCAGACGCTCTTATCCAGAGCGACTTACAGGAGCAATTAGGGTTAAGTGCCTTGCTCAAGGGCACATTTACGTCATTTAGCAGACGCTCTAGTCCAGAGCGACTCACAAATTGATGCATTCACCCTATAGCCAGTGGGATAACCACTTTACAATTTTTTTTGGGGGGGGGGGGGGTAGAAGGATTACTTTATCCTATCCCAGGTATTCCTTAAAGAGGTGGGGTTTCAAATGTCTCCGGAAGGTGGTGAGCGACTCCGCTGTGGGGGGGGGGGGGGGGGGGGGGTAGAAGGATTGCTTTATCCTATCCCAGGTATTCCTTAAAGAGGTGGGGTTTCAAATGTCTCCGGAAGGTGGTGAGTGACTCCGCTGTCCTGGCGTCGTGAGGGAGCTTGTTCCACCATTGGGGTGCCAGAGCAGCGAACAGTTTTGACTGGGCTGAGCGGGAACTATGCTTCCGCAGAGGAAGGGGAGCCAGCAGGCCAGAGGTGGATGAACGCAATGCCCTCGTTTGGGTGTAGGGACTGATCAGAGCCCGAAGGTACAGAGGTGCCGTTCCCCTCGCTGCTCCAAAGGCAAGCACCATGGTCTTGTAACGGATGCGAGCTTCAACTGGAAGCCAGTGGAGTGTGCGGAGGAGGGGGGTGACGTGAGAGAACTTGGGAAGGTTGAACACCAGACGGGCTGCGGCATTCTGGATGAGTTGTAGGGGTTTAATGGCACATGCAGGGAGGCCAGCCAACAGCGAGTTGCAGTAATCCAGACGGGAGATGACAAGTGCCTGGATTAGGACCTGTGCCGCTTCCTGTGTGAGGCAGGGTCGTACTCTCCGAATGTTGTAGAGCATGAACCTGCAGGAGCGGGTCACCGCCTTGATGTTAGCGGAGAACGACAGGGTGTTGTCCAGGGTCACGCCAAGGCTCTTCGCACTCTGGGAGGAGGACACAACGGAGTTGTCAACCGTGATGGCGAGATCATGGAACGGGCAGTCCTTCCCCGGGAGGAAGAGCAGCTCCGTCTTGCCAGGGTTCAGCTTGAGGTGGTGATCCGTCATCCATACTGATATGTCTGCCAGACATGCAGAGATGCGATTCGCCACCTGGTTATCAGAAGGGGGAAAGGAGAAGATTAGTTGTGTATCGTCAGCGTAGCAATGATAGGAGAGGCCGTGTGAGGATATGACAGAGCCAAGTGACTTGGTGTATAGGGAGAAAAGGAGAGGGCCTAGAACTGAGCCCTGGGGGACACCAGTGGTGAGAGCACGTGGTGCGGTAACTCTATCGCTCCCGTTTCTTGATATGTTTACGAGTGCCTCTCTTCCACCCTTGATGTCAGAGAGGAACAAAGCCTTGTTGTTGGGGTCAAATAGAGAGGCTTCAGAGAATTCAGATGGGAGGAGAAATGAAAAGGAAAAGCGTCTTTGCCCTTGCGTTTCCCTTGCTCTGAGATTGCCCCTGTATTTATATATATTTATTCAATGGGAGCATCTCTGCATTTTATTTTCACCACTGTTTGCTTTTACGTCAATCCACTGTCTTTCTTTCCCCTCTTAACCTTATTATACCTTTCTCTCTCATTCGCTCTATTCATAGTTTCTCAGACTACTCCTTATCTCAGTGTGGTATTCTCTCCTACCCACCAGGGATCTCACTCTCTCTCTCGCTCTCTCTTGCTCCCTCCCTCCTTGTCATTGTGGCGTGCCTCAGATAGCATCCCCCAGTACAGCCTGTGACCAGGGTCTGGCTCCTGCAGTGCTCCATATGAGTTATGATGTGCTGGATCAGTCCTAATCTTGTTATGTATGTTCCTACGCCCTTGGGAGGATCAGCAGGGGATGAATGTGGCTTTATCAGATTTTGCGAGCTTTTGAATCATAATTCATAAAAGGTCATAATGCATTATATATCTCTGTGTCTGAGTGTGTTACTGTGGGTGCATGTACATTGGAGAAAAAAAGTATTTAGTCAGCCACCAATTGTGCAAGTTCTCCCACTTAAAATGATGAGAGAGGCCTGTAATTTTCATCATAGGTACATGTCAACTATGACAGACAAATTGAGGGAAAAAAATCCAGAAAATCACATTGTAGGATTTTTAATGAATTTATTTGCAAATTATGGTGGAAAATAAGTATTTGGTCAATAACAAAAGTTTCTCAATACTTTGTTATATACCCTTTGTTGGCAATGACACAGGTCAAACGTTTTCTGTAAGTCTTCACAAGGTTTTCACACACTGTTGCTGGTATTTTGGCCCATTCCTCCATGCAGATCTCCTCTAGAGCAGTGATGTTTTGGGGCTGTCGCTGGGCAACATGGACTTTCAACTCCCTCCAAAGATGTTCTATGGGGTTGAGATCTGGAGACTGGCTAGGCCACTCCAGGACCTTGAAATGCTTCTTACGAAGCCACTCCTTCATTGCCCGGGCGGTGTGTTTGGGATCATTGTCATGCTGAAAGACCCAGCCACGTTTAATCTTCAATGCCCTTGCTGATGGAAGGAGGTTTTCAATCAAAATCTCACGATACATGGCCCCATTCATTCTTTCCTTTACATGGATCAGTCGTCCTGGTCCCTTTGCAGAAAAACAGCCCCAAAGCATGATGTTTCCACCCCCATGCTTCACAGTAGGTATGGTGTTCTTTGGATGCAACTCAGCATTCTTTGTCCTCCAAACACGACGAGTTGAGTTTTGACCAAAAAGTTCTATTTTGGTTTCATCTGACCATATGACATTCTCCCAATCCTCTTCTGGATCATCCAAATGCACTCTAGCAAACTTCAGACGGGCCTGGACATGTACTGGCTTAAGCAGGGGGACACGTCTGGCACTGCAGGATTTGAGTCCCTGGCGGCGTAGTGTGTTACTGATGGTAGGCTTTGTTACTTTGGTCCCAGCTCTCTGCAGGTCATTCACTAGGTCCCCCCGTGTGGTTCTGGGATTTTTGCTCACTGTTCTTGTGATAATTCTGACCCCACGGGGTGAGATCTTGCGTGGAGCCCCAGATCGAGGGAGATTATCAGTGGTCTTGTATGTCTTCCATTTCCTAATAATTGCTCCCACAGTTGATTTCTTCAAACCAAGCTGCTTACCTATTGCAGATTCAGTCTTCCCAGCCTGGTGCAGGTCTACAATTTTGTTTCTGGTGTCCTTTGACAGCTCTTTGGTCTTGGCCATAGTGGAGTTTGGAGTGTGACTGTTTGAGGTTGTGGACAGGTGTCTTTTATACTGATAACAAGTTCAAACAGGTGCCATTAATACAGGTAACGAGTGGAGGACAGAGGAGCCTCATAAAGAAGAAGTTACCGGTCTGTGAGAGCCAGAAATCTTGCTTGTTTGTAGGTGACCAAATACTTATTTTCCACCATAATTTGCAAATAAATTCATAAAGATTCCTACAATGTGATTTTCTGGAAAAAAAATGCTCAATTTGTCTGTCATAGTTGACGTGTACCTATGATGAAACTTACAGGCCTCTCTAATCTTTTTAAGTGGGAGAACTTGCACAATTGGTGGCTGACTAAATACTTTTTTCCCCCACTGTATGTATGTGTGTGTGTGCGTGCATTTGTGAGGGTGTGTGTGTGTGCTTGTGTGTGTGCGTGCATGTGGGTGCAAGTGTGTGTGTGCGTGCATGGGTGTGTGTGTACTGTATGTTCAGGCGGTGGAGGAGTTATTGCATATGCCTGGGTGTGGCTGTGAGTCACATACAGATGATAACAGAATGCATGAATAGTAGCTCATTAGATATCAGGAGAGTTCTCTCTTCAACAAGGACAACATGATAACAACACTCATTTACTCCTGGTGAACATAATTCAGTTCAGAAGATCATACATAAACAAGCATGCATTCAGATTTTGCTTGTTGGTCCAGTACACCTATTTCTTTCATCAGTTGATGAGACAGTATGTTTTGTGCTATTTCTTCCATCAGTTGATGAGACAGTATGTTTTGGGGGGAGGGGAGTTCTGTCTTTGTAACATATTGCCAGGTTTGGAGCTAACACTAGTTATTCAAGCAGTACATTTTTGTTTTTAAGTACTTACCATTCTCTCTATTTATTTTTTCTCTCTTTTATGTAACTCATCGCTGTTAATGTTATTCAGTGAAGATTGTTTTAGAGTAAGAACATTATAGGTCAACAGTTCACTGCTTAAATAAACGTAGGACAAAGCACTTATTGTCAATGTTTTTCTCACAAGTGCAGCTTTTCTAACCTCAAAAGTAATATGCTGGAATTATGTTAAATGTAACTTTGGGTTATTATTCCGGGTGCTGTTGAATATGTAAAACCTGTAATAGACAGAATATGCATCATCCATCCCACTCTTTCAAGTCCATATTTATCAGCGAGATTGTCATGGAGATGGAGTGAACTCTTTATTTGAGGATTTCTGTAAGTCTCTAATGCCTATCTAAACAATATACAGTATGACATTCAAAATCAGTGAATGCCAAAGTGTTCCCTTCTATTTACTTGAAACTGTTATTGTTAATTTGTCATAGAGACAAACAGGAGGAAACTTTGTTGAAGCTAACATCAATTCTAAAAAGCGTTTGTTAGTCAATGTGTATGTCTAGTGAGTAAATATTTACATATTTATTTTACAAGGAGAAAATGACTCTCAGCATGAATGCTAATGAGTGTAAATACTAGTGTTGGTTGGTTAGCTCAAATTATTTTGTACTCCCACAACAATTTACACAATATGGCAATGCATAATGTCACTCTAAGAAATATTCCACATAAAATGTATAACTCACCTGTCATAATAATAGCAGCATAAGACATGTGACACATACTGTATATGGTCCAGTTATGAACTAACTTAATGTTGTTATGGCCTTTCTGTTGACATACATTATTGAGGCAGAATGTCGAGTCCTTCGCCCTTTTAAGTTTACGTCTTGAGGCTCAAAGTTGGCAAAGAATATGTGAAGTCAAGCATTAAACCAGGCAAGCTATTTTAGAAACCTAAAAACCTAGAATCCTCTCTTGTGAATTGATGAATAGGCTAGTATTAGGTGTCAAGCTCATATTAAAGGTGACAGAGAAAGTATATAATCATAGAGTTGATAATGATAAGCGATGACAGGTTCGGCTTTTCAGAAAAGCCAGATGAATGCTGTTTCATGAGAGGCGGTGGTTTTCCCTTAATCATCATGTGCTGTGTTTAAAGGAGAGCCAGTGGAGGTTGTGTTGACCCCAGCTCTTTGCTGGGATAATGAGTTGGTGGAAGATAACAAGAGTTCTAATAACTCGCTGCTTCTAAAGATGTTCTTCACAATGTGTGCTATGATTTGAAAGTAAATGGATGGAGCTCAAGGTTAGAGTTGAACAGCATGTCCATCACTGCAGCATTCAAGTTATCTAAAGTTGTCATATTTCACAGTCCCCCAGGGTCAATCCTTAGACCTGTGCAACATCTTGAAGCGAGGTCAGTACTTGTTGTATGTCCGTGTCTATCAACCTTCTGAACGAGCTACACATGCAGCACATATTTTCAGGGCTTTAACTCAATGAGAATCAAGGAACATTATGCTTCAGTCGAGAGAGTGGACTGCACATTCCTCCCTTCCATTATTACCTCTCCATTCTCTCAATCTTGCTGTGATTGGTTCTTGTCCTTGTAGTCCTGCTGGCAAGCTGTGCATTCACTTTCATGTCCCCCCTGAAACAGACAGGCACGGTGGAGAGCGTTGGGCAAAGTGCCACGGCTGAGAGATGGGCTCGCCCACCACCTCCCAAAATATCTCACCACAGTCAGAGATGACACAGAGACAAATTGGCCAAAAGGTAAACCTTGCATCTTCCAACTCATATGTTTCCAGACTCCTTTGAGGAGGATTTAATTAACGTGACAGCATCCGGGACAATGGTGCCAATAGTTAAGTGTTTGAGTGTTAAAAGAAGGTTTGTTGAGAGTTTGATTGAGTGAGCCTGTTATAGTGGTGTCGAAAGGTGATTAAAAAAAAATGCTGAATTAAGTTAATGTTGAACTGAATTTCAGTGTATCGCATACAATCGTCAAGGGAGGTTCAAAGGTATAACAGTAACTTGCAGAGACAACAGAAACGTGTTAAAATCATGTGTATAAAACTAAGAGCACACACAATTTCCCTTCACAGAGTCTGTGAGGAGAACATTGCCTGCACCTTCGCTCTTATTTTTACGTGTCCCTCGAGTACCTCTGGGTGCAGAAACCGGGAATGACTCTGAAAGATCTAATTAAGCAAAGCGCCTTGAGAGTGCAGAGATCTCAACCCCAGGAGCACAGACACAAATCAGGGGCTGTTGACAGGGGACTGCAGGCTGGACAGGAGGAGATTTTGGTTATACTAGACCCCTCTCAGGCCTTTAGATATGTGGACTCACCACCCCTCTCTACCCCTCTAACATAGGGGTACAAGGGGGGTCCAGATCTGTCGCTTCTTATAATAGATAATTTGTGGAACCTAAACCAAGGGAAGAAAGTGTAATGGCCATTGGCCAGTGGTTTCTCCCATCTGCTCGTCAAGAAGTAACTGGACTGTATGTTTCATCTTCTTTTGTAATGCATTGGGAATAATGTAGTATAGTATCACTCCATCAGGTTTCGTAAGACACTTCATATTCACTGAGTTACTGGAGAGGAGTTACAAAAGGTGTCTCTCTTTGTGGGGCATATATATTAATAATATGCATCTAAATCTCTCATGGCTCAAAGTGGAGGAGAGATTGACTTCATCACTACTTGTTTTTGTAAGAAGTGTTGACATGCTGAATGCACCGAGGTGTCTGTTTAAACTACTAGCACACAGCTCGGACACCCATGCATACCCCAAAAGACATGCCACCAAAGGTCTCTTCACAATCCCCAAGTCAAGAACAGACTATGGGAGGTGCACAGTACTACATACAGCCATGACTACATGAAACTCTATTCCACATCAGGTAACTGATGCAAGCAGTAGAATCAGATTTAAAAAAACTGGTAAAAATACACCTTGTGGAACAGCGGGGACTGTGAAGAGACACACACACAGGTACATACACACATACATATAGACACTCACTCTACACACACGTACACAAGGATGTTGTATTGTAAATATGTGATAGTGGAGTAGTGGCCTGAGGGAACACACTAAATGTATTGGGTAAAGTGTTATGAAATATAATGTCATGTAATATTTTACAGTGTATATACACCACCGTTCAAAAGTTTGGGGTCACTTAGTAATGTCCTTGATTTCGAAAGAAAAGCAATTTTTTTGTCCATTAAAATAACATCAAATTGATCAGAAATACAGTGTAGACATTTTTTATGTTTTAAATGGCTATTGTAGCTGGAAACGGCTGATTTTAAATGGAATATCTACATAGGCGTACAGAGGCCCATTATCAGCAACCATCAGTCCTTTGTTCCAATGCCACATTGTGTTTGCTAATCCAAGTTTATCATTTTAAATGGCTAATTGATCATTAGAAAACCTTTTTGCAATTATGTTAGCACAGCTGAAAACTGTTGTGCTGATTAAAGAAGCAATAAAACTGGCCTTCTTGAGACTAGTTGAGTATCTGGAGTATCAGCAATTGTGGGTTCGATTACAGGCTCAAAATGGCCAGAAACAAATAACTTTCTTCTGAAACTCGTCAGTCTATTCTTGTTCTGAGAAATGAAGGCTATTCCATATGAGAAATTGCCAAGAAATTGAAGATCTTGCTGGGCCAAGAAACACGAGCAATGGACATTAAACCGGTGGAAATCTGTCCTTTGGTCTGATGAGTCCAAATGTGAGATTTTTGGTTCCAACCGCCGTGTCTTTGTGAGACGCAGAGTAGGTGAACGGATGATCTCCACATGTGTGGTTCCTACTGTGAAGCATGGAGGAGAAGGTGTGATGGTGTGGAGGTGCTTTGCTGGTGATACTGTCTGTGATTTATTTAGAATTCAAGGCACACTTAGCCAGCATGGCTACCACAGCATTCTGCAGCGATACACCATCCCATCTGGTTTGCGGTTAATGGGACTATCATTTGTTTTTCAACAGGACAATGACCCAAAACACACCTCCAGGAGAGTGATGGAGTGCTGCATCAGATGACCTGGCCTCCATAATCCCCCGACCTCAACCAATTGAGATGGTTTGGGATGAGTTGGACCGCAGAGTGAAGGAAAAGCAGCCAACAAGTGCTCAGCATATGTGGGAACTCCTTCAAGACTGTTGGAAAAGCATTCCTCATTAAGCTGGTTGAGAGAATGCCAAGAGTGTGCAAAGCTGTCATCAAGGCAAAGGGTGGCTACTTTGAAGAATCTCAAATATAAAATATTTTGATTTGTTTAACACTTTTTTGGTTACTACATGATTCCATATGTGCTATTTCATAGTTTTGACATCTTCGCTATTATTCTACAATGTAGAAAATAGTAAAAATAAAGAAAAACCCTTGCATGAGTAGGTGAGTCCAAACTTTTGACTGGTACTGTATATTTACACTCCAGTGAAAACACTGGCTTTAAAGCCAGATTTGTCCAGAACTCTAGAGGCCCATTCAAACTGTTTACTCAAGCCAACAATGACTATGTTTACATGACTACAGTATTCCGGATAGTAGCTCATATCCCACTTAAGGTCTTATTCGGGATAAGCTGTTTACACACACTTTTCAAATCCCGCTCACGAGTATCCCTGTATAAATGAATAAACAGAATATTCCTAATTTAAGTTCATATGGGTTAAATGTAATAGTAACTGAAATATGGACACTGACTGTAGGCCTATAACCTCTCACATGTAGCATTGTATAATATTAACTCCTGCAGGATTATGCATTTCTTGCAGTAAAATTATACAACAAATGTTAATTTGTCTCGGGAACAGGAGTGGAGAAATATGATTTCTTTCTTTCAGCATCTCTTGAGAGAAAATGTGAATGCGTGTGTAATGTCTTATCTTTGACACTGTTATGCAAGCAGACAGTGTTTCAACCACATAAAATATGCACCCAAGACGAACTGAATTCTTATCATACTTGTGTTTCATTGTTTTCTCAGCTTTTCATTTCCTTAAAACCAGTCAAACTGATGATATTTGGACAATTTGCACAGGACCACTTTCCACTGTTTTGGAGTAATTGCGTTTTCTCCAAGGACCCTAATAGAAAAATAATAATTTAGAGGTGTTAAATAGATTACTAATGCATTCATTCTATCAATGTAAGACATTATTCTGGTGAGCTCTACTTCATTTAGAATTCTGGGGCAACAAGTTATGACAGAAGAGAAGCTGCTTGTATCTAACTATAGTTGACAAACAAATGGCCTACCAAATGTCGGAAATTATCATATGGTCTACCAAATGTCATCAATTATAATATGGCTTACCAAATGTCAGAAATTATAAGCAGAAAGTTGTCTAAATTAGGGGTGAAAGTAGCCAGTAAGCTATACGGTCCAGTACGGAGTATCAGCAAAATAAATGTATTATGAAATTCTGGTGGATCGAACTGCGCAGGTAGCCTACTTTTTTAAGTGATTTGTTTGACAATCAGATGACACAACACCCATGATATGCAAAACTTAGCCTGCGCAGACTGTGAAAAACAACACTAAATGGGATAAGATGTTTACATGCCACAGTATCCTGTATAAGATCAGCATATCCCAGGCATCTTATCCGGGTTTCTCATAACCGGGATACAAACTTTTTCAGGTTATTGTAAACAGGATATGATGTTTATATGTGTCAACTCAAAAACAGAACACTTGGGTATCCCGAATAGTAATGGGATTTTGGTGGGCATGTAAACGTTCTCAATGAGGCTAGCATCTGAAGAGAGGTTACTCAGATTAGGAGGGATGTGTCATTGAGATCTTTAGTGCTTCTATTTGGTCCTCAGCAGAAATGTGAATGATTCCTTTCTAAAATGGGTTGAAAAATGCACTTCTACTCCAGTTACAGTGGCTTGCGAAAGTATTCACCCCCCTTGGCATTTTTGTTGACTTACAACCTGGAATTAAAATGGATTTTGGGGGGGTTTGTATCATTAATTTACACAACATGCCTACCACTTTGAAGATGCAAAAACATTTTTTTTGTGAAACAAACAACAAATAAGACAACTTGAGCGTGCATAACTATTCACCCGCCCAAAGTCAATACTTTGTAGAGCCACCTTTTGCAGCAAATACAGCTGCAAGTCTCTTGGGGTATGTCTCTATAAACTTGGCACATCTAGCCACTGGGATTTTTGCCCATTCTTCAAGGCAAAACTGCTCCAGCTCCTTCAAGTTGGATGGGTTCCGCTGGTGTACAGCAATCTTTATGTCATTCCACAGATTCTCAATTGGATTGAGGTATGGGCTTTGACTAGGCCATTCCAAGACATTTAAATGTTTCCCCTTAAACCACTTGAGTGTTGCTTTAGCAGTATGCTTATGGTCATTGTCCTGCTGGAAGGTGAACCTCCGTCCAAGTCTCAAATCTCTGGAAGACTGAAACAGGTTTCCTTAAGAATTTCCCTGTATTTAGCGCCATCCATCACTCCTTCAATTCTGACCAGTTTCCCAGTCCCTGCCGATGAAAAACATCCCCACAGTATGATGCTGCCACCACCATGCTTCACTGTGAGGATGGTGTTCTCGGGGTGATGAGAGGTGTTGGGTTTGCACCAGACATAGCGTTTTCCTTGATGGCCAAAAAGCTCAATTTGAGTCTCATCTGACCAGAGTACCTTCTTCCATATGTTTGGGGAGTCTCCTACATACCTTTTGGCGAACACCAAACATGTTTGCTTATTTTTTTCTTTAAGCAATTAATTTTTTCTGCCCACTCTTCCGTAAAGCCCAGCTCTGTGGAGTGTACGGCTTAAAGTGGTCCTATGGACAGATACTCCAATCTCCACTGTGGAGCTTCGCAGCTCCTTCAGGGTTATATTTGGTCTCTTTGTTGCCTCTCTGCTTAATGCCCTCCTTGCCTGGTCCGTGAGTTTTGGTTGGCGGCCCTCTCTTGGCAGGTTTGTTGTGGTACCATATTCTTTCAATTTCTTAATCATGTATTTAATGGTGCTCCGTGGGATGTTCAAAGTTTCAGATATTTTTTTATAACCCAACCATGATCTGTACTTCTCCACAACTTTGTCCCTGACCTGTTTGGAGAGCTCCTTGGTCTGCATGGTGCCGCTTGCTTGGTGGTGCCCCTTACTTAGTGCTGTTGCAGACTCTGGGGCCTTTCAGAACAGGTGCATATATACTGAGATCATGTGACACTTAGATTGCACACAGGTGGACTTTATTTAACTAATTATGTGACTTCTGAAGGTAATTGGTTGCACCATATCTTATTTAGGGGCTTCATAGCAAATTTGGTGAATACATATGCACGCACCACTTTTCCGTTATGAATTCTTTTGAATTTTTTGAAACAAGTAATTTTTTTCATTTCACTTCACCAATTTGGACTATTTTGTGTATGTCCATTACATGAAATCCAAATAAAAATAGGAAAAACGCCAAGGGGGATGAATACTTTTGCAAGGCACTGTACATTCTTTGGCCGAAATGAATTATATTATTTATACACATTCAGGATAACTTACATGGCTTACAATTACACTTCAGACCACTGTATCATAACCCAAAGGGAACTTGAAGCATGAGTCAGGTTCATCAGTTGATGTACCCACCAATGGCGAATCACAGATGCAAAAACAGACATTTTGCTCGTCGCTCACATTGGGGTCATGGCATTACATCATGCATTATCTCTGACCCTCGTGTGACATTACCCTTGTTTCTCTCTCATCCCTCCAGGTTCCTATATGCTGGTGAACTCTTCCCAGCATGCTGCAGGGCATCGCGCCCAGCTCCTGCTGCAGACGCTGAGTGAAAACGACACACACTGCGTCCAGTTCAGCTACTTCCTGTACAGCCGAGATGGCCACAGTCCAGGGGCACTGCGGGCGTATGTTCGGGTCAACGGCGGCCCGCTGGGTAGCCCAGTATGGAACATGTCGGGGTCCCACGGACGACAGTGGCACCAAGTGGAGCTGGCTGTCAGCACCTTCTGGCCCAATGAGTACCAGGTAAATCCCTCCCAGTGGCATCACTTCACTGCTACTTTCAGTCGTTACACAGCATGCCTCACTTTTCCCACCACTTCAGCTATACATAATAGTGGCTAAAATCTAACAGGCTCATACTGATCCCATTGATTTAATGTAGGATGTTAATGCAGTCCGTATAAGGTTTTATTTAAGGCCCAGTGAAGGTGTTAGGTATTAAGACAAATATACAGCATAATGGTAACCAGCCAATAGCTGAGCCTGATCATCCAGGACTGTGTGTGTTAACTCTACTGTTCTCCAAAAGTGAGATACTGTACGCCACCGGGAGACCTTGTTGTTAATAACATGCAAAGCTCAGTTTAATTATCATTGCTCCCTTGGTAAATCTAGGTTAGCGCTAAAAGGGCATAACTGGTTTCTATGTGGCCAGGCTTGTTACAGTTTAACCTACTGAGACTGTCTCTGCTAACTGTACATCAGCCATTGGACTACACAACACAACTTCACTACCTCAGTGGCAGGTCATTACCCACTCAGACCCAAATTGATTGGCAGCCACTGTGGGTACCCGGGTGCTTTCTATTGGCCTTCCAATGGCGCGACCGGGCCATAAATTAAATTAATATTTTCTGCAAACTCTGCGGAGCTGTCAAAAAACAATTAAGTTGAGTAGTGTGCGTTTTTTTGAGAACTGTCAATCCCTTCGACTTAATTAACTTCCATGTGATTCTGCAGGATCTGACCCTCAAGTGTAAATAATAGTCCAGCTTTGTACAAACAGGAGCCAAAGGTAGGATGACACTGTGGAACTATCACTACACGGCCTGACAATGAGGGGTATTTAAGCTTGACACACACACACACAAACACAACACAACACAACACACACACAACACACAAAGTTGTCAATGCGTGTGGGTGGGCAGGGGGCCAGGAGAAAAATGACCTCGATAATGCCTGACGTGTGCAAAGCGCTGACGAGCTCGCTCTTTCTCTCAACTTTATATTTGCTCGGGAGTCATCTCAGTAAATATATCACTACATGAGAGGATTACAAGCTCTGCCCAATCAATGGCATTGCCAATCACACCACCCTCAGACCAGCTCTCACATCAATGTTCTCTTTAGCAGAACAATTCATCAATTCAGTTTAACGACCAATACTGTGGCCATGGGCAGTTTCCTATAGTAGAAAAACTAGGGATAAACGGCATTCCTCTGGCTTATTTTTTATGTGTCTTCTTTTGGCTTGCTTTCCATCACTCCTCTTCCTTCTAATTCTAACTCTGTGTCCTCCTTCTCTCTACCCTCTGTCTTGGTACATGCTGCTTCACAGCTTCTTAAGCAGCCCAGTGATGGCTCATGTGTGAGTCAGCATTACACCAGGGCTACCGAGGAGAGGCATCACTTTGGAGAAGGAGGGAATAATGGGCAGATAAGGAGTAGATGAGTCTGAAGACAGGCCAATGGTTGCAGCAACACACTTGACCATTCTTGGAAAATACAGCCTGTTAAGAAACTGTTTGAACTGTAGGCTGCGATCATCCATCTCAAAATGAAGATACTGTGATGTTATGTATCCAGAATAATCAATCTTCTAGTTTCTGGCAAATTTTTGAAACCTTTTGGAGTATAGGGAAATGAATGAACTGACCATGGCAAGTATAGTGTAGCAGCAGTGAAGAAAATACATATTATCTGTCTAATATGGTGTTTCCGCTTTTGAGTCCCTTCTCTGCAAAATATAACAATGGCCCCTTTCTGTGGTTACATCAGCAGTCATGCCGATGAAAACGGATAAATAAACAACGCTGGAGAGAGTCAAGCGGAGTGGAGTTGAACATGACTCGATCTGACCCGGCATATCTCTCTCTCTCTCTCTCTCTCTCTCTCTCTCTCTCTCTCTCTCTCTCTCTCTCTCTCTCTCTGTCTCTCTCTCTCTCTCTCTCTCTCTCTCTGTCTCTCTCTCTCTGTCTCTCTCTCTCTGTCTCTCTCTCTCTCTCTCTCTCTCTCTCTCTCTCTCTCTCTCTCTCTCTCTCTCTCTCTCTCTCTCTCTCTCTCTCTCTCTCTCTCTCTCTCTCTCTCTCTCTCTCCACCAAGGAGCTCTTAGCTTTAAAGCATGTTAGCTGCAACCCGTGTGACTTTAAATATTACAGTTTTTCTCGATTGCTAAAACACTAAACCCTATTGTCTGAACCAAATGCTCAGTTGCCTGAACCCACTGATTGAATCAATCACTCTTTTGGCAAAACCATAAGCACTTTTCACCTGTTTAGACATAACTTGCCAACACATTTTCATTGTGATGCACCCGTGCTGCATAATGGTGAGCACAGGTGACAAAAGTCAAACACAATTAGAGCACAGGTGTCACCACTTGAACACAACAACTCAAAATTGATCACACTTGTGGCTAATGATGTGAGGGAACATATACAGTAAGCCAGTTCAGAGAGCACTGGTTTGTGAGGCCCTACAATGGATAGAAATCTGAGAGGAAGAGTTCGTGTGAGAGGAGGTCGAGGTGGTCGAGGTGGTCAGCGAAGACAAAGAACAGTAATATCTGATGAAATCAGAGCTACTGTGATTGACCATGTTCTTGTCCATGGTATGAGCATGAGGGAGGCTGGACAAAGGGTACAACCAAACATCAGTAGATTCACTGTGTCCACCATAATCCGAAGATTTAGAGAAGAGAACAGGTAATTACCTTTTTTTGACATTATAGTACAGTATGTAAATGTTGACAGCAATTACTGTATGACATACTATATACTGTACCACAGTAAGTAAGTAAGTAAATATATGTTTCAGTACATCACTGTACCAATGTACTGTAGTATTGTAATGGAGGGTTGGTCTAACTGTTTGTAGGCCTAGTATTCCATGTATATTTTTTGTAACTCCATGTTCTCTTTTTGTAGAATTGAAAGACTGCCACATGGGGGTGGGAGGACAGGTATGTTCTCCCCACACCAAGATACCCTAATTGTTGATATGGTCCGTGAGAACAATGCCATTAAACTGAGCGAAATTCAGCAGAAGATCATTGAGGACCATTTAAATTTTGAGGGTATCAACAGTGTCAGCCTCTCTACTGTTGATCGTGTCCTCAAGCGCAACAGACTGCGCATGAAACAGCTATACAGAGTGCCCTTTGATCGCAACTCAGACAGAGTCAAAGAGCAAAGATTCCAGTATGTACAGGTTGGCATATATCCAGACACATTCAATGTTGATTACTCTAAGTAGTGATTTACTGTAGTGGCCTAAATCACTTTTTCCGTATCACTTACAAAACTATATCTATTTCTACAGAGGGTTTTTCAACTGGATGCAATGGAAAGACCCCATCAATACATCTACATGGATGAAGCTGGGTTTAATCTCACCAAAAGGAGAAGGAGAGGCCGTAATGTGATTGGCCATCGGGCCATTGTTGGTGTTCCTGGGCAGCGTGGTGGCAATGTCACATTATGTGCTGCCATCAGCAATCATGGGGTTGTCCACCATCATGCCAACCTGGGGCCCTACAACACTCATCAGCTCCTCATTTTCCTCAATCACATGCGAGATGCTTTGTTAGGGCAGCAGGATGAGCATCCCATCTATGTTGTTGTTTGGGACAATGTGAGTTTTCACAGAGCCCTCCAGGTTAGAGAGTGGTACAATATGAACCAAGGTTTTATCAATATTTGCCTTCCACCGTACTCCCCTTTCCTAAACCCCATTGAGGAATTATTCTCCTCATGGCGGTGGAAGGTATATGAACGCCAACCTTACACCAGGGTAAATCTCCTGCAAGCCATGGGACTTGCCTGTGGTGACATAGGTGTGGAGGCATGCCAAGCCTGGATGTCAGGGTTTTTTTCCCCCATTGCCTGGCCAGACAAAATGTGGCCTGTGATGTGGATGAAGTCCTGTGGCCTGACCCAGTACGGAGACATGATGCTGTGGCTGAGTAATGCACTTATTTGTATATTTTTGTACTATATTTTTACATGGGCTTACTGTACACAAGTGGCAAACGCATAAGATTTCTGTTTGTTTTTACAAGTGCTACATGTAAATTTACATTTACATTACATTTAAGTCATTTAGCAGACGCTCTTATCCAGAGCGACTTACAGTTAGTGAATAATTTTTTTTTTTTTTTATACTGGCCCCCCGTGGGAATCGAACCCACAACCCCGGCGTTGCAAACGCCATGCTCTATCAACTGAGCTACATCCCTGCCGGTCATTCCCTCCCCTACCCTGGACGACGCTGGGCCAATTGTGCGCCGCCCATGAGTCTCCCGGTCGCGGCCGGCTGCGACAGAGCCTGGATTCGAACCAGGATCTCTAGTGGCACAGTTAGCACTGCAATGCAGTGCCTTAGACCACTGCGCCACTCAGGAGACAATGCACAAGATTTCTGTTTTGTCTTTTTGTACAAGTGCTAAATGCACAGTTTTTTTTTGTTTTGCAACATGCATTTAGCCTACAGTGAACAATAAACATTTATTTCTCCAGCTTCATGTCCTGAGCATTGTGTTTTCTATTTTTCTACGTAGTGTTTAGTGACTGTTCAGTAGTGTTTTTTATTTTGATTGACTCGGGGCACGATTTGACAACATAGCTCAGTTTTGAGCACAGATTGAACTGTTTTGAGGTGAAAGTTTGGTTTTGCAAGAAGAGTCTGAGGTTTTGTGAATGTAGCTTGAAAATTGGGTTTTGTGTTCACAGTTAAGAGAAAAGGAGAGCAGCTTTCAAGAAATGTGTCTTAGCAATCGAGAAAAACTGTAAAGGACTTTGGTTAGAGGAGCCCTGCAGCAAGCTTAATGGAATCTCTTTGGATTTGAAGTGATAGGTCATCAGATAGTCAGGGGCTACTCTTGAAGAACAGATGGAAAGAATAATATTCCTGTGTCATCATGCCAGTAAACCCAATGCACAGTAAATTGACCGTATTATAAACCTATAAAGTCTTAAAATATCACTGCCTTAAATCTTTCAAGGCGTTCCTAGATTTACTTTCCCTTCGATGCTGATATCACAACACTGTAGTTGATTTAAAATCATCTTTGTAATGAATGGATTAAATACATTAAAATATCTTCCCAGTAACTTTCTTACAATTACATATTCTCAGGGGCTGTTGATTTAATCATGGTCCTTGAACGTAGGAGGATAGAGCTGTTTTATAGCACACATTCTCAATGTTTATGTCTGTAACATAAAACATTGTCTAAAGTGTGGAATGAAATGACAAATTAAAAATTCTGCTTCATTCTCTGTAAATCAACAGAGCCAACTATAGTAGATTAACATACTCAAAAGCCGCATAAATTATCTCGTATCATTAGTCAGCCTAGTGATCTATCTGCAATACGATTCCCTCCACGTTTTCCTCTTCCTTGTTCACAACTTTGAAGTCTTCATGTTTCTATCTAGTGTACATCTCGCCATTTTTATTGTTGCCTAACCTGAGACAACAACACAGTGTTGGTTTTGATAAGATTAAGCTTCGATATTCATATCACTCTGGTGACAGGTGCTATGCTACTTCACTTCCTCCTATTGCTGTTGTGTCCCCTAACATCAAGAGAGGGTTGGGTGGGGCAAGTGGAAAATGGAAGAGAGAGAGAGTGAGATCACTTTGGAATATATTTGATTTGAGATCTTTCCCATCTGCCGTGCTCAGCCATATATTTCTCCCCCTTATTGGTGGAGGTGTCTGCGATAGCTGGAACCTTGTTATCAAATATTAAAGATGTTATCGGGTACACCAAGAATGCCAACTAGATCTGGAGCTGTGGTCTCCCCCATCTCCTTCTCTCTCTTTACTATTTTTCCTTTCTCTCCCCTGGTGTGTTTTCTCTCACTGTGCTCCTCCTCGTCTTCTTTTTCAGTGTGACAAATACTGTTTCAAGTTGCAGACCTTTTCTGACAGCCTGGTCTCATAGACTAGACGTAACAAACATATCAAATTAGTATGATATGTGACTAGTTTCAGGAAACTAGGTGTATGTCGCGCGTCACTACTTCACAGGAGAGCCATTTGAATGTAAACGTTGTTTTAAAATCAAAATGCGTTTTCTGGCAGAAATGCCTTCCGGAACATGTAACAAACATGTTTGCCATCTGTAAGTACGAATAAAATTGTTAAATTACGAGCCTAGTTGGTTTAGCCATGGAAAAAGACAGGAACCTTCCCGCTAGCCATGATTGGCTGAGATAATGGATGGGCTGAACATGCCGAGAGAGTGTTGGTCTCCACTTTCTGGAGGACTGAGTTTTGAAATCAGTGGAAGGCCCGGTGGAATTAGAGTATGATAGCTAAGGAGATGGAGAAAATTCTGGCCTTGATTGGAAATATGCAGAGGGAGTCAAAAGAGAGCACACAGAAGTCTGTATAAAACACCTGTCTCAGGGTTACAATCTTCAAACTAAGGGCAACCATGGCATTCGTGACAGAGAGGGAGAAACATCCATCCATGTATACGGGTAAGATAGTCTAGCTAGCTACATTTTCAGATATTACACGTTTCTAATTTTGTCAGAAAGTTGTTTTCATTTCAAGTTAAAGGTAGCTAGCTAACGTTAGCTGGCTGGTTCACTAGCTAACGTTACGTGTATGATCTGTGTAGTAATATTATTCCTATCTCAGAGTTATAGCCTAATGTTAGCTAGCTAACATTGAACCGGGTTGGTTAGCTACCTGTAGATTCATGCAGGGTAGTAACGTTATGAGTTAGGATTATGGTTCATTGTTTAGCTAACTAGCTACATGTCTGAACAAAAGACTCCACTATGCAAGTAACCATTTCAATAGAATGTTCAAATCAAATCAAATCTAATTTTATTGGCCACATTACAGTGAAATGCTTACTTACAGCCCTTAACCAACAGTGCATTTATTTTTAACAAAAAAGTAAAAATAAAACAACAACAAAAAAAGTGTTGAGAAAAAAAGAGCAGAAGTCAAATAAAATAACAGTAGGGAGGCTATATATACAGGGGGGTACCGGTGCAGAGTCAATGTGCGGGGGCACCGGCTAGTTGAGGTAGTTGAAGTAATGTTCATGATGTCACTGCGACAACTGTCGATAGACGTAGCTGGTAAATTCGCTCTGGCTATCTACTCCGATTTCAAAGCACTCTCGTCTGAGTGTGCCAGAGCGCAGAATAACTGACAAATGTATGAACGCTCAACACCCGTTGAATATGGCCGGTGTCAGGAAACGTTGGCAAAAAAGTGTAATTAAATTGCTGCCAGCAGCACGTTTACAGTCCTAACCAGCTCTGCTAGGGTGAGTAAAATGGTCAGAGTGAGCTGTTCTCTCATATGTCTGGAAGTAGCTAGCAAGCTAGCCAACGTTAGCCAGTTAGCTTGGGAGCTTGACTGCTGTTGTTAGGTCAGAACGCTCGGATCAACCCTACTCCTCAGCCAGAGTGTCCAGTGTGCGCTCTGAACGCTCCGAGAGTGAAGCGCTCTGAATTTACGAGTTTACAAACGCCCAGGGCGCACTCTGGCACTCCAGATTGAATTTACGAATACACCCGTAGTATAAACTAGCCTTTAGTCTTGAAATCTTTGGTTGTTTAGAACATGGCCTTATATGTGAATCCTTAAAGAGATGGGTGGGGCTAAGGCTTAAGAGGGTGTGAACAATGCTGAATGGGTGTAGACAAAGAAGAGCTCTCCAGTAGGTTTACCAAAACATTCAAGGGCCATTTCCTCAAAGGTGAGGTTACGAGTTTATCAAATTACTTTCCCATTGTTCCTCAACTGTAGTGTATGATATACCATTTTCTAGCTCTGAGTCTCTACTTTTATCCAATGTAAAAAACATACGACCGAATCGAGCCGGTCGGTCACATATGTTACGTTTGGTATGGTTACATAAGACAAAGTTATTTAAGGAAAATACGAAGGTAGGGTGGTTGGTCGGGGTTTAGTTTATTAGGATCCCCATTAGCTACTGCAAATGCAGCAGCTACTCTTCCTGGGGTCCACATAAAACGTACAAATACATGACAAAGTACAGAACAGTAATAGACAAGAACAACATAAGATATTACATTAAATGTAAAATAATAAATACAAATATAATAAGAACAATTACAGCTGTGAGTATTTCTGGGTAAGTCTCTAAGAGCTTTCCACACCTGGATTGTGCAACGTTTGCCCATTTTTTTTTTCAAAATAACTAAGCTCTGTCAAATTGGTTGTTGATCATTGCTACACAACCATTTTCAGGTCTTGCCATATATTTTCAAGTAGATTTAAGTCAAAACTGTAAGTCGGCCAACTCAATGTCTTCTTGGTAAGTAACTCCAGTGTAGATTTGGCCTTGTGTTTTAGGTTATTGTCCTGCTGAAAGGTGAATCCTCTAGGATTTTGCCTATGCTTTCTTCTACTCTGTCTTTTTTATCCTGAAAAACGACCCAGTCCTTAACGATTACAAGCATACCTATAAGATGATACTGCCACCACTATGCTTGAAAATATGGAGAGTGGTACTCCGTAATGTGTTGTATTGGATTTGCCCCAAACATAACACTTCGTAGTCAGGACCAAAAGTTAATTGCTTAGCCACATTTTTTTTGCAGTATTATTTTAGTGCCTGGTTGCAGACAGGATGCATGTTTTGGAATATTTCTATTCTGTACAGTCTTCCTTCTTTTCACTCTATCAATTAGGTTAATATTGTGGAGTAACAATAAAGTTGTTGATCCATCCTCAGTTTTCTCCTATCACAGCCATTAAACTGTTTAAAGTCACCATTGGCTTCATGATGAAATCCCTGAGCGGTTTCCTTCCTCTCCGGCAACTAAGTTAGGAAGGACTCCTGTATCTTTGTAGTGACTGGGTGTACTAATTCACCATCCAAAGTGTAATTAATAACTTCTCAATGCTCAAAGGGATATTTAATGTCTGCTTTTTTTTTTTTACCCATCTACCCATAGGTGTCCTTCTTTGCGAGGCATTGGAAAACCTCACTGGTCTTTGTGGTTGAATCTGTGTTTGAAATTCACTGCTCAACTGAGGAATATTACAGATACAGTAATTGTATGTGTGGGGTACAGAGATGAGGTAGTCATTCAGAAATCATGTTAAACACTATAATTGCACACAGAGTGAGTCCATGCAATTCAGAAAGTATTCAGACCCCTTGCATTTTTCCACATTTTGTTACGTTACAGCTTTATTCTAAAATGTATTAAATAAAAAAATGTCCTCATCAATCTGCACACAATACCCCATAATGACAAAGTGAAAATAGGTTTTTAGAAATTTCTGCAAATGTATAATTTTTTTTAACAGAAATACCTTATTTACATATCTGCATTGCTATGAGACTCGACATTTAGCTCAAGTGCATCCTGTTTCCATTGGTCATCCTTGATGTGTTTCTACAACTTGATTGGAGTCCACCTGTGGTAAATTCAATTGATTGTAAATAATTTGGAAAGGCACATACCTGTCTATATAAGGTCCCACAGTTGACAGTGCATGTCAGAGCAAAAACCAAGCCATGAGGTCAAAGGAATTGTCCGTAGAGTTCTGAGACAGGATTGTGTCGAGGCAGTGATCTTGGGAAGGGTACCAAACACTTTCTGCAGCATTGAAGGTCCCCAAGAACACAGTGGCCTCCATCACTCTTAAATGGAATAAGTTTGGAACCACCAAGACTTCCTAGAGCTGGCCGCCTGGACATACTGAGAAATCGGAGGAGAAGGGCCTTGGTCAGGGAGGTGACCAAGAAGCCGATGGTCACTCTGACAGAGTTCCAGAGTTCCTCTGTGGAGATGGGAGAACCTTCCAGAAGGACAATCGTCTCTGCAGCACTCCACCAATCAGGCCTTTATGGTAGAGTGGCCAGATAAAAGGCACAAGACAGTCCGCTTGGAGTTTGCCAAAAGGCACCTAAAGGACTCTCAGACCATGAGAAACAAGATTCTCTGGTCTGATGAAACCAAGATTGAACTCTTTGGCCTGCATGCCAAGCGTCACGTCTGGAGGAAACCTGGCACCATCCCTACGGTGAAGCATGGTAGTGGCAGCATCATGCTGTGGGGATGTTTTTCAGCGGCAGGTACTGGGAGACTAGTCAGTATCGAGGGAAAGATGAACAGAGTAAAGTACAGAGAGATCTTTGATGAAAACCTGCTCCAAAGTGCTCAGGACCTCAGACTGGGGGGGAAGGTTCACCTTCCAACAGGACAACAACCCTAAGCACACAGCCAAGACAACGCAGGAGTGGCTTCGGGACAAGTCTGTGAATGTCCTTGAGTGGCCCAGCCAGAGCCCAGACTTGAACCCTATCGAACATCTCTGGAGAGACCTGAAAATAGCTGTGCAGTGTCGCTCCCCATCCAACCTGACAGAGCTTGAGAGGATCTGCAGAGAAGAATGGGAGAAACTCCCCAAATACAGGTGTGCCAGGCTGGTAGCGTCATACCCAGGAAGACTCGAGGCTGTAATCGCTGCCAAGGTGCTTCAACAAAGTACTGAGTAAAGGGTCTGAATACTTACGTAAATATAGTACATGTCTAAAATGTTAAGCCTTCCCCTAACCTTAACCCTTTAACCTAACCCTAACCTTAACCCTAACCTTAACCCCTAGCCTAGCTAATGTTAGCCACCTTGCCACCTAGCTAATGTTAGCCACAACAAATTGGAATTTGTAACATATCATACGTTTCAAAAATGTGTAACATATTGTACAAATTGCAATTCATAACATATTGTGCGGATTGCATTTCATAACATATCATACAATTGTAATTTGTAACATATCATATGAAATGGATGATGGACATCCACATATGAATACATATCATACTAATTGGAGTGTCCCGTTTCTTTCTTTTTCACCCCGAGACTGAGTCCTGTAGTCTGTACTTCTGTAGGTTAACAATTAAGAAAGATACAGTGGAAGTTTCTGCAAAAGGTCTTTATAAACAAAAAGAGTGTGATTAATCGATCTTCGAGACTGCCTGTCTGTTTGTCTGTCTGTCTTAAGTTTAACCAGGGACTGTAGATCTCTTGCCCTCTCCTTCTCTATGTCTGCCCCTCTCTCATGGAAAGACACATATATTTCCTTAGGCAACCTGGGCAGATGTACCTTACCATGTGACATTTAATCTGTGAGTATTTAAGGAGCAATTATCTTTCCCTGACTGGGTCTAATGGTGAGTGCAAGGCCTTGGCATCTTAATGCCAGCTCCCGACCAAAAAGGAAGGGGTGGAGGCTGGTATTTTTATAGTTCCAAATAAATTGTCTCTTGATTTGTATATATTACAACTGCTTCTAAAAGTCGGGCATTCCAGCGTTATTTAATGCACTCTTTTTATTTCAGTCATAAATCACTGCATGCCCAGAAATATATTTTCCCAAAAAAATGTTTTTCTCAAAGTAAAGCAACCTCTGATTATACTAAACTATGCACATATGTAAAGTTTAATTGGTAAAGTGGTCCTCAGTAAAAACTATAGACTGTTGTTTATTGAAACAAATGTTTTGAATGTCTCCCTCTTTATATAACCTGCAGCCCTAATGGCCGAGACAATTAAAGATTAGCCTGTAGTCAATCTCTCATTGAGTGCTTTAGCTCGGCAGAGAATAATTGCACCTTTGATTGAACTGTGAAGGTATTTCTAAGTTGTCTACCATAAAGTCTGATCCCTCTGCTTCTGATTTATTTCAACCTTCCCTCCCAAAAGGGAGGGACTCCCGAGTGGCGCAGAAATGCCTTCACAGTTCAATCAAAGGTGCAATTATTCTCTGCCGAATATACAGTGGGGAAAAAAAGTATTTAGTCAGCCACCAATTGTGCAAGTTCTCCCACTTAAAAAGATGAGAGAGGCCTGTAATTTTCATCATAGGTACACGTCAACTATGACAGACAAAATGAGAAAAAAAAATCCAGAAAATCACATTGTAGGATTTTTTATGAATTTATTTGCAAATTATGGTGGAAAATAAGTATTTGGTCAATAACAAAAGTTTCTCAATACTTTGTTATATACCCTTTGTTGGCAATGACACAGGTCAAACTTTTTCTGTAAGTCTTCACAAGGTTTTCACACACTGTTGCTGGTATTTTGGCCCATTCCTCCATGCAGATCTCCTCTAGAGCAGTGATGTTTTGGGGCTGTCGCTGGGCAACACAGACTTTCAACTCCCTCCAAAGATTTTCTATGGTGTTGAGATCAGGAGACTGGCTAGGCCACTCCAGGACCTTGAAATGCTTCTTACGAAGCCACTCCTTCATTGCCCGGGCGGTGTGTTTGGGATCATTGTCATGCTGAAAGACCCAGCCACGTTTCATCTTCAAAAAGTTCTATTTTGGTTTCATCTGACCATATGACATTCTCCCAATCCTCTTCTGGATCATCCAAATGCACTCTAGCAAACTTCAGACAGGCCTGGACATTTACTGGCTTAAGCAGGCGGACACGTCTTGCACTGCAGGATTTGAGTCCCTGGCGGCGTAGTGTGTTACTGATGGTAGGCTTTGTTACTTTGGTCCCAGCTCTCTGCAGGTCATTCACTAGGTCCCCCCGTGTGGTTCTGGGATTTTTGCTCACCGTTCTTGTGATCATTTTGACCCTACGGGGTGAGATCTTGCGTGGAGCCCCAGATCGAGGGAGATTATCAGTGGTCTTGTATGTCTTCCATTTCCTAATAATTGCTCCCACAGTTGATTTCTTCAAACCAAGCTGCTTACCTATTGCAGATTCAGTCTTCCCAGCCTGGTGCAGGTCTACAATTTTGTTTCTGGTGTCCTTTGTCAGCTCTTTGATCTTGGCCACAGTGGAGTTTGGAGTGTGACTGTTTGAGGTTGTGGACAGGTGTCTTTTAAACTGATAACAAGTTCAAACAGATGCCATTAATACAGGTAACGAGTGGAGGACAGAGGAGCCTCTTAAAGAAGAAGTTACAGGTCTGTGAGAGCCAGAAATCTTGCTTGTTTGTAGGTGACCAAATACTTATTTTCCACCATAATTTGCAAATAAATTCATAAAAAATCCTACAATGTGATTTTCTGAATTTTTTTTCCTCAATTTGTCTTTCATAGTTGACGTGTACCTATGATGAAAATTACAGGCCTCTCTCATCTTTTTAAGTGGGAGAACTTGCACAAATAGTGGCTGACTAAATACTTTTTTGCCCCACTGTATATTCAGTAGGTTGATGACACTACACGACTGTTTACAAATGCTCTGTAGCTCTGTTGGAATTACTTTTGTGGATAACTTTGACACCTTTTAGAGGATGGGGTCCATCCAAATCATCTTGGTTTCTGGACCCTGTCCTTGCATTTCAAGAATGTGCTGAGACAGTGATTTATCGACACCCAAATCCCGTTTAGGTAATCCCAACCATAAATGATCAGCAATATCATCATACTGCTGGCCCGCAACAGGTAACCATCATTGACTGTTGTTCTAGCCCAAGTCCTCGCTCGAGGCATATGCCCAATGGTACAGTTCTAGACAATCTATGCCAATTCAAGATCGCTCTATGGTATTTTCAACTGAGCATAGTATGCTTGTATTAGAAACTCTGTCTGATCTGAAATCCCGCAGCATTGGACTGATTCATGTAAATGCCAGAAGTTTGATCTCGAAAATTGTCTATTATAACTCTGGTCTCTCAAACCAACGTGGACATTCTGGTAATATCTGAAACTTGGCTAAATAAGACTGTGCCGAATACTGATGTGTCTCCTGACTGGTTATAATGTTTTTAGATCTGACAGAGTTGGCAGAGGTGTCTCCATATTTACAAAGGACAACTTAAATGTTTCTGTATCTCTCACTACCTCTCGTCCCTAAGCAACTTCAATGTCTAGTCCTTAATGGGTGCATTGGTAATAATGCCCTCCCTGTGCTCTTAGCCGATTGTCTGACTTGCTATCTAACTATGCTAAATCAGGGTGATCTTAATCTGGATTGGTTGATGCCAGCTTCTTATAGGCTGAAAGATATGTGCATTAAATCTAACTCCGCTGATAACTGAACCAACCACCCCAACTTTAAACACCCTGAAAAATCTACCCTTTTAGATATTATTTTGACAAATGCCCCTCATAAGTATACAGCCAATGGATTTTTTTGACCATTGTCCAATTCCCTGCATAAGAGATGCAAAGCTACCTAAATATCACTCTCGCATTATTACAAAGATAAATTATAGGAATTTCAATTGAGCAACAATTCAAGACAAAGGAGATGATTGTGGACTATAGAAAAAGGAGGGCCGAACATGCCCCCATTCACATCGACGGGGCTGTAGTGGAGCGGATCGAGAGTTTCAAGTTCCTTGGGGTCCACATCACCAACAAACTATCATGGTCCAAACACACCAAGAAAGTCGTGAAGAGGGCACGACAACACCTTTTCCCCGTCAGGAGACGGAAAAGATTTGGCATGGGTCCCCAGATCCTCAAAAAGTTATACAGCTGCACCATTGAGAGCATCCTGACTGGTTGCATCACTGCATGGTATGGCAACTGCTCGGCATCTGACCGTAAGGCGCTACAAAGGGTAGTGTGTACAGCCCAGTACATCACTGGGGCAAAGCTTCCTGCCATCCAGGACCTATATACTAGGCGGTGTCAGAGGAAGGCCCAAAAAATTGTCAAAGACTCCAGTCACCCAAGTCATAGACTGTTCTCTCTGCTACCGCACGGCAAGTGGTACCGGAGTGCCAAGTCTATGTCCAAAAGGCTCCTTAACAGCTTCTACCCCCAAGCCATAAGACTGACTGCTTTGTTTTTACACTGCTGCTACTCGCTGTTTATTATCTATGCATAGTCAATTTACCCCTGCCTACATGTACAAATTACCTCGACTAACCTGTACCCCCGCACATTGACTCGGTACCGTCTTGTTTTTTAAATTATTTTTATTTTCTATTTTCTTAAAACTGCATTGTTGGTTAAGAGCTTGTAAGTAAGCATTTCACGATAAGGTCTACACCTGTTGTATTTGGCGCATGTGACAAATACAATTTGATTTGATTAGATTCTTGTCTGATCTGGGATTGTGTGAATGGGGGGTTTTGTCAGATATCTTTATTTGTAAACTTATACAGGGCTCTCTTGTAAAATAATTGTATCTCAATTTGACTCCCTGTTTAAATAAAGGTTAATAAACTCTGACTTGGATCAGGCCCTAAATTGTTTTACTTCTTTGTTCATCTCTATTGCAAATAAGCATGCACTGTTCAAGAAACTAAGGGTAAAGGATAGAGCTAATCCCTGGTTCTCACATGAACTATCAGAGAAACTTCAGGAGATAAATTTAGGCTGACTAATTCTACGTCTGACAAGCAGTCCTTCAGACGCTTGCGAAATAGATGTCTATCCCTGATTAGAAAACCAAAATCAACATAGTTCTTGGACCGTGTATCTGAGAATGGTGGGAATCCAGCTGCCTTCTGGAAGGTAGTCAAAAACAAAACCCTCCACCCCCTCATTACCACAGCAGGTTATGAGAGCCTCTGGTCCCATAACAGATATGATGGACATTTGTGGTGCTTTTAATAACCACTTTGCGTCAGCGGGCCACCTATTTTATAAAATAGCTTCTAAAAACTCTGATTCCAGTAGAGGGAGTCCTTTACTCACCTCGAGCCAGGTTGCAGAGAATGTTACATTCCCAGATACACATTCCTCATTTTCATTTCAACCATTTGATGTCTGTGTTGTACTAAGTGCCTTATTGAAGATCAATCCCTTTTTGCTGCAGCTTTCTGCCTCACTAATTGCAGAATCATTAACCTATATTTTATTTTACTTGAGAATTGTTTCTGGGGTTATCCCTAAGATCTGGAAAACGGCATACAAAAGCGGAGATCCTTTTGACTTGGATAACTACCGTCCAATTTCCAAACTATCTTGCCTTGCCAAAGAGTCTCTGGCCAACTGTCATCTTAGAATTTTTTTTACTTCTAATTTTATTCTTAATGAGCACCAATCTGGTATTAGAACTGGACATAGCACTGGTTCAGTGGTTACACTTGTCTTAAATGATGTGCTATATTGTTTAGACCATAGAAATAATTGTGCTGCCTTATTTATTTACCTTTCGAAGGCGTTTGATACGGTTGACCATTTCTTACTTGTTCAAAGGTTGTCTGAAATAGGCCTAGATCAGGCATCTTGCAATTGGTTCAAGAACTACAGTGCCTTGCAAAAGTATTCATCCCCCTTGGTGTTTTTCCTATTTTGTTTTTTTGCATTACAACCTGTAATTGAAATTGAGTTTTATTTGGATTTCATGTAATGGACATACACAAAATAGTCAAAATTGGTGAAGTGAAAAGTTTCAAAATAATCTAAAAAATGAATAACGGAAAAGTGGTGCGTGCATATGTATTCACCCCCTTTGATATGAAGCCCCTAAACGAGATCTGGTGCAATCAATTACCTTCAGAAGTCACATAATTAGTTAAATAAAGTCCACCTGTGTGCAATCTAAGTGTCACATGATCTGTCACATGATCTCAGTATATATACACCTGCTCTGAAAGGCCCCAGAGTCTGCAACACGCTAAGTAAGGGGTACCACCAAGCAAGTGGCACCATGAAGACCAAGGAGCTCTCCAAACAGGTCAGGGACAAAGTTGTGGAGAAGTACAGATCAGGGTTGGGTTATAAAATTATATCCGAAACTTTGAACATCCCACGGAGCACCATTAATCCATTATTAAAATTTTTAAAGAATATGGCACCACAACAAACCTGTCAAGAGAGGGCTGCCCACTAAAACACACGGACCAGGCAAGGAGTGCATTAATCAGAGAGGCAACAAAGAGACCAAAGATAACCCTGAAGGAGCTGCAAAGCTCCACAGCGGAGATTGGAGTATCTGTCCATAGGACCACTTTAAGCCGTACACCCTCAGAGCTGGGCTTTACGGAAGAGTGGCCAGAAAAAAAGCCATTGTTTAAAGAAAAAAATAAGCAAACACGGCATATGGGAGACTCCCCAAACATATACAGTGGGGAGAACAAGTATTTGATACACTGCCAATTTTGCAGGTTTTCCTACTTACAAAGCATGTAGAGGTCTGTAATTTTTATCATAGGTACACTTCAACTGTAAGAGACTGAATCTAAAACAAAAATCCAGAAAATCACATTGTATGAATTTGCATTTTATTGCATGACATAAGTATTTGATCACCTACCAACCAGTAAGAATTCCGGCTCTCACAGACCTGTTAGTTTTTCTTTAAGAAGCCCTCCTGTTCTCCACTCATTACCTGTATTAACTGCACCTGTTTGAACCCGTTACCTGTATAAAATACACCTGTCCACACACTCAATCAAACAGACTCCAACCTCTCCACAATGGCCAAAACCAGAGAGCTGTGTAAGGACATCAGGGATAAAATTGTAGACCTGCACAAGGCTGGGATGAGTTACAGGACAATAGGCAAGCAGCTTGGTGAGAAGGCAACAACTGTTTGCGCAATAATTAGAAAATTGAAGAAGTTCAAGATGACGGTCAATCACCCTCGGTCTGGGGCTCCATTCAAGATCTCACCTCGTGGGGCATCAATGATCATGAGGAAGTTGAGGGATCAGCCCAGAACTACACAGCAGGACCTGGTCAATGACCTGAAGAGAGCTGGGACCACAGTCTCAAAGAAAACCATTAGTAACACACTACGCCGTCATGGATTAAAATCCTGCAGCGCACGCAAGGTCCCCCTGCTCAAGCCAGCGCATGTCCAGGCCCGTCTGAAGTTTGCCAATGACCATCTGCATGATCCAGAGGAGGAATGGGAGAAGGTCAGGTGGTCTGATGAGACTTGAGCTTTTTGGTCTAAACTCCACTCGCTGTGTTTGGAGGAAGAAGAAGGATGAGTACAACCCCAAGAACACCATCCCAAACCATGAAGCATGGAGGTGGAAACATCATTATTTGAGGATGCTTTTCTGCAAAGGGGACAGGATGACTGCACCGTATTGAGGGGAGGATGGATGGGGCCATGTATCGCGAGATCTTGGCCAACAACCTCCTTCCCTCAGTAAGAGAATTGAAGATGGGTCGTGGCTGGGTCTTCCAGCATGACAACGACCCGAAACACACAGCCAGGGCAACTAAGGAGTGGCTCTGTAAGACTAATCTCTAGGTCCTGGAGTGGCCTAGCCAGTCTCCAGACCTGAACCCAATAGAAAATCTTTGGAGGGAGCTGAAAGTCCGTATTGCCCAGCGACAGCCCTGAAAATTGAAGGATCTGTAGAAGGTCTGTATGGAGGTGTGGACCAAAATCCCTGCTGCAGTGTGTGCAAAACTGGTCAAGACCTACAGGAAATGTATGATCTCTGTAATTGCAAACAAATGTTTCTGTACCAAATATTAAGTTCTGCTTTTCTGATGTATCAAATACTTATGTCATGCAATAAAATGCAAATTAATTGCTTAAAAATCATACAATGTGATTTTCTGGATTTTTGTTTTAGGTTCCGTCTCTCACAGTTGAAGTGTACCTATGATAAAAATTACAGACCTCTACATGCTTTGTAAGTAGGAAAACCTGCAAAATCGACAGTGTATCAAATACTTGTTCTCCCCACTGTAGAAGAAGGTACTCTGGTCAGATGAGACTAAAATTGAGCTTTTTGGCCATCAAGGAAAACGCTATGTCTGGCGCAAACCCAACACCTCTCATCACCCTGAGAACACCATCCCCACAGTGAAGCATGGTGGTGGCAGCATCATGCTGTGGGGATGCTTTTCATCGGCAGGGACTGGGTAACTGGTCAGAATTGAAGGAATGATGGATGGCGCTAAATACAGGGAAATTGTTGAGGGAAACCTGTTTCAGTCTTCCAGAGATTTGAGACTGGGACGGAAGTTCACCTTCCAGCAGGACAATGATCCTAAGCATATTGCTAAAGCAACACTTGAGTGGTTTAAGGGGAAACATTTAAATGTCTTGGAATGGCCTAGTCAAAGCCCAGACCTCAATCCAATTGAGAATCTGTGGTATGACATAAAGATTGCTGTACACCAGCGGAACCCATCCAACTTGAAGGAGCTGGAGGAGTTTTGCCTTGAACAATGGGCTAAAATCCCAGTGGCTAGATGTGCCAAGCTTATAGAGACATACCCCAAGAGACTTGCAGCTGTAATTGCTGCAAAAGGTGGCTCTATAAAGTATTGACTTTGGGGGGGTGAATAGTTATGCACTCAAGTTTTCTGGTTTTTTGTCTTATTTCTTGTTTGTTTCACACAAAAACATTTTTTTTGCAGCTTCTAAAGGGTAGGCATGTTGTGTAAATCAAATGATACAAACCCCCCAACATTTTAATTCCAATTTGTAAGGCAACAAAATTGGAAAAATGCCAAGGGGGGTGAATACTTTCACAAGCTACTGTATCTAACTGACAGGATACAATGTGTGCTTACTGACGGAATTAAATCTAGTTTCCTCAATATCACGAAAGGTGTGCCGCAACAGTCGATTTTGGGCCCTGTTCTCTTCACTATTTATCTAAATAATCTACACGGATGATACAGTTATTTACTCCTGTCCACCCTCAGTACAGCAGGCCATTCATGACCTTCAGCATGGTTTTGACTCAATTTAAAAATTGCTTACTGATCTTAAACTAGTGCTAAATGCTAATAAAACCAATTTTATGTTGTTCTCTAGGTCTCGTAATATTGACCCTCATGACCTCCATATTTGCACATTGAAAAGAGCCCAAATTGAGCAACTTCCCCATTTTAAGTCTTGGGTATTTGGATTGATGATAAACTCTCTTTTACAACATACATTGAAAAACTGACAAAAAAGCTATGAATTAAGATTGGTTTATTTTATAGAAATAAATCCTGCCTCACTTTGGAAAGTAGAAAGAAGATTGCTCAAGCAACGCTTCTCCCAGCACTTGATTATGGTGATATAATCTACATGCATGCGGCAGCCTCTGTTTTAAAACCTTTAGATTCAGTCTATCAGTCAGCACTGCGTTTTATCACTGGGGACAATTTTCATACACACCAGTGCATTTTTTGTATAGTTCTGTTGGCTGGGAGTCTCTGACTACAAGAAGGTTCCAGCATTGGCTGCTTTTTGTATATAAAGTGGTTCTTCAGATACTCCCCCACTACCTCAGCTCACGTATTAATTGGAGATCCAGCAATTTTCAGATCTGCTCTTTGGACTTTTAGTTTTTATGCCCCCAGCTCATGGAATAGCCTTCAGGACACCTTGAAATTAGACACTCTGGTCTCCATTGGACAGTTTAGATCGAGTTTAAGGGACGTGATAGGTTTTGTTTTGATTAATCTTGTTGTATTTATTTTATTGTATTTATATTATTATCTTACATTGTGTGTATTAAATTGTGTATGTTCATTTTCACAGGGCTCCCTTGTAAATGAGACCATGGTCTCAATATTGTAAAAAATTTAATAAAAAGTGAGGTATATACTGCATATAGCATACTGTATGTGATAAATATTACCCCACTACAAGACAGACAGACAGACGCACGCAATCACGCACACACACACACCTTCACGGTATGGCGCACAAGCCAGCAGTCTGGAAAAGGGAAAATTAGAATGAAAACAGCAAATGTTAATGTAATCCTCCCCTCCAAAGCACTGCAACGTCTTCCATCTCAGGTTCCAGCTCCGTCCAGGAAGGAAGAGCACAGTCGACTCCAATAGAGCTAGGGCACAGCAGCTAGCCAGACAGCCAGAGCAGGGTCACTTTCCAGCGGAATCAGCCCCAGCCTGTCCCCCTCTCCTCTGCCCACCTCTCCTCTGCCCCCCTGCCTGCCTGACCCCCTGGCTTCCATACTGTCTGGAGTTCAGCTGACCCCAATCTGAAATCTCCCATCCAGGTCCCCCATGCACGTGTGTATGCCCCACAGGTCACAGCAGGCCAGGGCTGTTGTCACGACAGTTGTTTGTGAAACCAGAGCTCGCTCTCAAGCCCAATGAGTAGTAGTACATCTCTAAGCCGCCCACTGACTAAGAAAATATGGTGTTTTGGGCAGAGGTTGCTAAAGCAAGATTTTAGAGCTGCATCCGAATCCAGTCTAGGAGATTAACATCATGTATCATAGACTTGTGGTGAACAACAAACTGGGCACTTGGCACTTGGCATTAGGGCCCTATCTTACAGTAACATGATCTTCCATAAATTCCCAAAGACGATAAGCCTGCCTGACCTCAATACCCTTGAACAAGGGGATAAGATAGAGTTGTTGCTGTGTAGACATTCAAATGTTGGACTGACATGTACATTACAAACGGTAAAGGTACTAATAATAATAATTGGTCATTTAGCAGACGCTCTTATCCAGAGCGACTTACAGGAGCAATTAGGGTTAAGTGCCTTGCTCAAGGGCACATCGACAGATTTTTCACCTAGTCGGCTCGGGGATTAGAACCAGCGACCTTTCGGTTACTGGCACAACGCTCTAAACCACTAAGCTACCTGACACCCTGGTGGGAGTTCAAGTTACTTTATGTATGCCAAACTGAATAAAGGCTTCTGTCCGGCAGTTATTGTAATAGAGTGGCCCGGGTATAAGTCAGGGCTGCACATCGATCATATACAGTGGGGAAAAAAGTATTTAGTCAGCCACCAATTGTGCAAGTTCTCCCACTTAAAAAGATGAGAGAGGCCTGTAATTTTCATCATAGGTACACGTCAACTATGACAGACAAAATGAGAAAAAAAAAATCCTGAAAATCACATTGTAGGATTTTTTATGAATTTATTTGCAAATTATGGTGGAAAATAAGTATTTGGTCAATAACAAAAGTTTCTCAATACTTTGTTATATACCCTTTGTTGGCAAGGACACCGGTCAAATGTTTTCTGTAAGTCTTCACAAGGTTTTCACACACTGTTGCTGGTATTTTGGCCCATTCCACCATGCAGATCTCCTCTAGAGCAGTGATGTTTTGGGGCTGTCGCTAGGCAACACAGACTTTCAACTCCCTCCAAAGATTTTCTATGGGGTTGAGATCTGGAGACTGGCTAGGCCACTCCAGGACCTTGAAATGCTTCTTACGAAGCCACTCCTTCATTGCCCGGGCAGTGTGTTTGGGATCATTGTCATGCTGAAAGACCCAGCCACGTTTCATCTTCAATGCCCTTGCTGATGGAAGGAGGTTTTCACTCAAAATCTCACGATACATGGCCCCATTCATTCTTTCCTTTACACAGATCAGTCATCCTGGTCCCTTGGCAGAAAAACAGCCCCAAAGCATGATGTTTCCACCCCCATGCTTCATAGTAGGTATGGTGTTCTTTGGATGCAACTCAGCATTCTTTGTCCTCCAAACACGACGAGTTGAGTTTTTACCAAAAAGTTATATTTTGGTTTCATCTGACCATATGACATTCTCCCAATCCTCTTCTGGATCATCCAAATGCACTCTAGCAAACTTCAGACGGGCCTGGACATGTACTGGCTTAAGCAGGGGGACACGTCTGGCACTGCAGGATTTGAGTCCCTGGCAGCGTAGTGTATTACTGATGGTAGGCTTTGTTACTTTGGTCCCAGCTCTCTGCAGATCATTCACTAGGTCCCCCCGTGTGGTTCTGGGATTTTAGGCTCACCGTTCTTGTGATCATTTTGACCCCATGGGGTGAGATCTTGCGTGGAGCCCCAGATCGAGGGAGATTATCAGTGGTCTTGTATGTCTTCCATTTCCTAATAATTGCTCCCACAGTTGATTTCTTCAAACCAAGCTGCTTACCTATTGCAGATTCAGTCTTCCCAGCCTGGTGCGGGTCTACAATTTTGTTTCTGGTGTCCTTTGACAGCTCTTTGGTCTTGGCCATAGTGGAGTTTGGAGTGTGACTGTTTGAGGCTGTGGACAGGTGTATTTTATACTGATAACAAGTTCAAACATGTGCCATTAATACAGGTAACGAGTGGAGGACAGAGGAGCCTCTTAAAGAAGAAGTTACAGGTCTGTGAGAGCCAGAAATCTTGCTTGTTTGTAGGTGACCAAATACTTATTTTCCACCATAATTTGCAAATAAATTCATAAAAAATCCTACAATGTGATTTTCTGGAGAAAAAAAATCTCAATTTGTCTGTCATAGTTGACGTGTACCTATGATGAAAATTACAGGCCTCTCTCATCTTTTTAAGTGGGAGAACTTGCACAATTGGTGGCTGACTAAATACTTTTTTCCCCCACTGTATGTGGGCAGGCTACCCTCGATGCTGGGAAAACAAACCTTGCCCCTGTGTCTAATAACTGTCTCACTATTACTGGGGGCAGTGATTTGATATTGATTGGATTTCACTGTAGCCCACAGACCTCCAACTTATTGTACCACAGGATGGGTACGAAAGCCACCTGTCCCCAGAGGCTCATGACCCTTTCCTTGCTGTATTATCTGCTGTTATAGCTTTAGAGCTGCCTGTGTCTAGAATGCTGAATGGGGCCCTGTGTCAGGCAGCACATTGCGCCTCCCGATAAAGCCATTATTTCCCCAAGTCCTCAGGGGCTTGTAGAGAACTATATAACTATCCATCTATTCCTCTCTCTCTCTCTCTCTCTCTCTCTCTCTCTCTCTCTCTCTCTCTCTCTCTCTCTCTCTCTCTCTCTCTCTCTCTCTCTCTCTCTCTCTCTCTCTCTCTCTCTATTCAATTCAAATTGCTTTATTGACATGACGTCACAATGTACATATTGCCAAAACATACTTTGGAAATTAAGTGATTAATTTACAATATTAAAATCATTACAATAATAATAATCAGGATTGTCAACAGGACAATCAGTAACAACAATAATTAAGGGTAAAAATAACCATACAATGGACAATAATAATGGCATAGAGGACATGTGCAGGTTGGCTGGTCTGTCAGACACTGTCCCTCATCTTATGACAGGCAGCAATGTAGTGCACTGCCAACCCACAGCTCTCTGCGTCCTCCCCCTTGAATAATGGTTTCAAATTTGGGGAAATGACACTCATTGTTTTATATTTTTTACATTTTGTCGGGAAATGCAGCTCTGTATCGGGTTCTGCTGTGATTGCACAGCCTCTACAGGAAGCCAGGTTTTCCTGTGTCTACCCTTTTTCAATGGTAAGGCTGTGCTCACTGAGCCTGTACTTTGTCAAGGTTTTTCTAAGGTTTTGATCAGTAACCATGGTCAAATAGTTTGCCATGGTGTACTGTCAATTTAGGGTCAGATTGCTTTGTGCTTGTGTTTGTTTCCCAATAGGTAATGTAGTTTTGTTTTGACTGTGTTGTAATTTGGTTTATTCTGATTGATTGGATGTTCTGGTCCTGAGGTGTTAGTAGAACAGGTCTGTGAACTCAGGATCAGCTGGATGAGGTGATTTTTTTTCTTTGCTCAGCAGGGCTTGGTAAACTTAATTATATTGGCCTAATTCTCCCCTGCATGCATTGTTTGTAGTTTTCCTCTGGACATGTAGAGCAATCTTACAGAACTCTGCAGGGTTTCAATGTGGTGTATGTCCCATTGAGTGAATCTTGTTTTGCAAGTGGGACCCCACACCTGTCTGCAATAAAGTGCAATTGGTTCAATGACATATTCAATTAATTTGAGCAATTTTTCAGACGTATTTGAATTTGAATTTGTTTTTTAATGGCGTAGAATGCCCTGCGTGCTTTCTCTTTCAGTTCATTCACTGCCTCATTTACTGTAGGTGTCCAGTTGAGCTTATTTTTAAACCTAAGTAATTGTAATGTGTGCAATACTCTATATATTTTGTACCAATTGAGAACATTGGTCTAATTCCCTGAGATCTGGATCTTCTCTGGAAAATAATTATTTTGGGGTTTACTGGCAGGGTCCAGATCTGGCAGTACTTTTCTTGCAGGTCCAGGCTCTGATGTAGGCCATGTGTTGTGGGTGACAGCAGGCACAGGTCATCTGCGAAGAGCAGCTATTTAACCTCTGAATTGTGGAGACTAATACCAGGGACTGAGGATTTTTCTAGAATAGTGGCCAATTCATTGATGTAAATATTGAAGTGCCAGGCTGATATTTGCAACCCTAGCAAAGGCCCCGGCCCTGGTTAAAGAATTATGTCATTTTCTTGCCAATTTTGATGCCGCACGTATTGCCAGTATTGATTTAATTATGTCATATGTTTTACCCCCATACCACTTTCAATAACATTGTAGAACAGTACTGTATGCCAAATAAAATCAAATGCTTTTTGGAAGCATAAATGTTAGTCTTATTTTGGTGGACATGTTTATCTATCAGGGTGTGCAGGGTCTAAATATGATCGGTTGTGCGATGTTTTGGTATATGTCCAAATTGGATTTTACTCAAGACATTGTGCTTTTAAGGAAGTTTAGAACTCTTACATGTACACTGAGTATACAAAACATGAAGGACACCTGCTATTTCCATGACATAGACTGAACAGGTGAATCTAGGTGAAAGCTATGATCCCTTGTTGATGTCACTTGTTAAATCCACTTCAATCAGTGTAGATGAAGGGTAGGAGACAGGTTAAAGAAGGATTTTTAAGCCTTGAGACAATTGAGACATGGATTGTGTATGTGTGCCATTCAGAGTGTGAATAAGCAAGACAAAAGATTTGAGTGCCTTTGAACGGGGTATGGTAGTAGGTGCCAGGCGCACCGGTTTGTGTCAAGAACTGCCACACTGCTGGGTTTTTCACACTCAACAGTTTCCCGTGTGTAGCAAGAATGGTCCACCACCCAAAGGACATCCAGCCATCTTGACACAACTGTGGGAAGCATTGGAGTCAACATGGGCCAGCATCCCTGTAGAATTATTTCGACACCTTGTAGAGTCCATGCCCTGACGAATTGAGGCTGTTCTGAAGGAAAGGGGGAGGGGAGGGGAGGGGGGTGCAACTTCAATTTTAGGAAGGTGTTCCTAATGTTTTGTATACTCAGTGTGTAACACTACAGAAAACCAGGTTACTGTTTACACAAATGCCTCAGTAATTGTTAGGGTCAAATTTGTCCCCATTCTTAAAGATTTGGATCCTTGGTCCTCTCTCTTTTTTCCCTGACCTATCTTGTGGGTCAGTAACTGTGCAATGAATTGTGTAGAGCTTTGTGATAGTAATTAACATTTTAACATTTTACATTTTAGTCATTTAGCAGACGCTCTTATCCAGAGCGACTTACAGGAGCAATTAGGGTTAAGTGCCTTGCTCAAGGGCACATTTACGTCATTTAGCAGACGCTCTTATCCAGAGCGACTACAAATTGGTGCATTCACCCTATAGCCAGTGGGATAACCACTTTACAATTATTATTTTTTTTGGGGGGGGGGGGGGGGTAGAAGGATTACTTTATCCTATCCCAGGTGTTCCTTAAAGAGGTGGGGTTTCAAATGTCTCCGGAAGGTGGTGAGTGACTCCGCTGTCCTGGCGTCGTGAGGGAGCTTGTTCCACCATTGGGGTGCCAGAGCAGCGAACAGCTTTGACTGGGCTGAGCGGGGACTATGCTTCCGCAGAGGAAGGGGAGCCAGCAGGCCAGAGGTGGATGAACGCAATGCCCTCGCCTGGGTGTAGGGACTGATCAGAGCCTGAAGGTACGGAGGTGCCGTTCCCCTCACTGCTCCATAGGCAAGCACCATGGTCTTGTAACGGATGCGAGCTTCAACTGGAAGCCAGTGGAGTGTGCGTAGGAGGGGGGTGACGTGAGAGAACTTGGGAAGGTTGAACACCAGATGGGCTGCGGCATTCTGGATGAGTTGTAGGGGTTTAATGGCACAGGCAGGGAGCCCAGCCAACAGCGAGTTGCAGTAATCCAGACGGGAGATGACAAGTGCCTGGATTAGGACCTGTGCCGCTTCCTGTGTAAGGCAGGGTCGTACTCTCCGAATGTTGTAGAGCATGAACCTGCAGGATCGGGTCACCGCCTTGATGTTGGCGGAGAACGACAGGGTGTTGTCCAGGGTCACGCCAAGGCTCTTCGCACTCTGGGAGGAGGACACAACGGAGTTGTCAACCGTGATGGCGAGATCATGGAACGGGCAGTCCTTCCCCGGGAGGAAGAGCAGCTCCGTCTTGCCAGGGTTCAGCTTGAGGTGGTGATCCGTCATCCATACTAATATGTCGGCCAGACATGCAGAGATGCGATTCGCCACCTGGTTATCAGAAGGGGGAAAGGAGAAGATTAGTTGTGTATCGTCAGCGTAGCAATGATAGGAGAGGCCATGTGAGGATATGACAGAGCCAAGTGACTTGGTGTATAGGGAGAAAAGGAGAGGGCCTAGAACTGAGCCCTGGGGGACACCAGTGGTGAGAGCACGTGGTGCGGAGACAGCTTCTCGCCACGCCACTTGGTAGGAGCGACCGGTCAGGTAGGACGCAATCCAGGAGTGAGCCGCACCGGAGATGCCCAGCTCGGAGAGGGTTGAGAGGAGGATCTTATGGTTCACTGTATCAAAGGCAGCAGACAGGTCTAGAAGGACAAGAGCAGAGGAGAGAGAGTTAGCTTTAGCAGTGCGGAGAGCCTCCGTGACACAGAGAAGAGCAGTCTCAGTTGAATGACCAGTCCTGAAACCTGACTGGTTTGGATCAAGAAGGTCATTCTGAGAGAGATAGCAAGAGAGTTGGCTAAAGACGGCACGCTCAATAGTTTTGGAAAGAAAAGAAAGAAGGGATACTGGTCTGTAGTTGTTGACATCAGTGGGATCGAGTGTTGGTTTTTTGAGAAGGGGTGCAACTCTCGCTCTCTTGAAGACGGAAGGGACATGGCCAGCGGTCAAGGATGAGTTGATCAGCGAGGTGAGGTAGGGGAGAAGGTCACCGGAGATGGTCTGGAGAAGAGAGGAGGGGATGGGGTCAAGCGGGCAGGTTGTTGGGCGGCCTGCAGTCACTAGTCGCAAGATTTTATCTGGAGAGAGAGGGGAGAAAGAAGTCAAAGCATAGGGTAGGGCAGTGTGAGCAGGACCAGCAGTGTCATTAGACTTAACAAACGAGGATCGGATGTCGTCAACCTTCTTTTCAAAGTGGTTGACAAAGTCATCCACAGAGAGGGAGGAGGGGGGGGGGGGGGGGGGGGGGGGGGGGGGGGGGGGGAGGATTCAGCAGTGAGGAGAATGTGGCAAAGAGCTTCCTAGGGTTAGAGGCAGATGCTTGGAATTTAGAGTGGTAGAAAGTGGCCTTACCAGCAGAAACAGATGAAGAAAATGTAGAGAGGAGGGAGTGAAAAGATGCCAGGTCGGCAGGGAGTTTAGTTTTCTTCCATTTCCGCTCAGCTGCCCGGAGCTCTGTTCTGTGAGCTCGCAATGAGTCATCAAGCCACAGAGCTGGAGGGGAGGACTGAGCCGGCCGGGAGGATAGGGGACACAGGGAGTCAAAGGATGCAGAAAGGGAGGAGAGGAGGGTTGAGGAGGCAGAATCAGGAGAATTAAGACCTCTGCCTCAGAAGGAGGACAGTTTGATTTGATGCAAATGCCTCTTAACATGTTTGAAATGCTTCAAAACGAAGACCAAAGCTTCATTCAATTGTATAAAGGATAACAGCAATCAAATTTGTCTCAATATTTATTCCTCCATGCTATCTCACTTATTTGTTTTTATTCTACTTCCCAGGTCCTGATCGAAGCAACTGTTTCCAGGGAGCGGCAAGGCTACATTGCCATGGATGACATCATGCTCCTGACCTATCCCTGTTGTGAGTACCATCACCGATATAGAAGAGGAGGGAGGTGGTTGGGTATTAAGGAGCAGTATAAAATAGGAAAGGTAGAGACAGATACTGTATAGAAAGTGAAATGTAGAGAGTTAGGTCCATACGATAAAGTGGAGGAGAACGCTAATGGAAGCTTGACCTTTTCATTGGTTGATTGCCCTGAGGCCTCTCTCGGCAATGGGGATCCAGGTTTTATGTGAATGACATTTGCCCAAAACACTCACCATATACACTTGCCTCTTCAGCTCCAGCCACTTTTTAGGTACATTCTCTAGACTGAAACGGCAAAATGTGTCTTTTGCAAAAGCTGTTCCTCTAGGAGAAGACCTGTGGTGGTTTTGTCACTAGGTGGTTTCCCCCTGCTGTTATACAGTGGTTAAGGCTGTCTGTGTGTGCACAGTGTACCTGGGATAACACAGGCTTAGTGTGCTATCAGTCCTAGAGGAGTAGAAAAGTCCTTGGAAAAGCAGTAATGACAGTGGCTAACACCCCTGAGCTTAAACTCTGGACAAAGCTTCTCTCTCCCTGTGACATGTTTGCTCCCCGACATACTGCTGATCAAATATGATCTGCCAGCTCACTCATTTGGAATTCGGTTAACAGCTTTTGTCCAGTTAGAATACTCCTCAGCACCCCCCTTCCCACTCCTCAGACGATCCTGCAGGTAAAGAAGCCGGATGTGGAGGTCCTGGGCCTGGAGTGGTTACACGTGGTCTGCGGTTGTGAGGCCGGTTGGATGTACTGCCAAATTCTCTAAAACGACGTTGGAGGAGGCTTATGGTAGAGAAATTAACAGTCAATTCTCTGGCAACAGCACTGGTGGACATTCCTGCAGTCAGCATGCCAATTGCACACTCCCTCAAAACTTGAGACATCTGTGGCATTGTGTTGTGTGGCAAAACTGCATATTTTAGAGTGGCCTTTTATTATCCCCAGCACAAAGTGCACCTGTGTAATGATCATGCTGTTTAATCAGCTTCTTGATATGTCACACCTGTCAGGTGGATGGATTATCTTGGCAAAGGAGAAATGCTCACTAACAGGGATGTAAATAAATTTGTGCACATCATTTTTGAGAAAGAAGATTTTTCTGCATATGGAAAATGTCTGGGATCTTTTATTTCAGCTCATGAAAAATGTTACCAACACTTTACATTTTGCATTTATATTTTTGTTCAGTATAGTTTCTACTGTATGGTTTTATAGACACCACATGCCATGGAGACCGGAAGTGATTTCAATCAGAGATGCTGACTGTGGTTCCCTGCGTCTCCCATGGAGAGCAGATGTTATCTTCTACATACCCTCAGTGCTACCATTAAATAATTAAGACTGTCATCAGGACCTGGGCACAGTACTGTCTATGGTGGCACACTGCCAGCCTGCACCATTTGTCACAGGGAAAGGAGACAAAAGCGAAGAGAAAGAAAATCAACGAAAGCCACCAAGCTCCTTCCTTCTTGCAAATTCCGGTTGAAACTGCTAAGCACGCTTGACATTTCTGTTGTATTCTCCATAGTCCTAGTCTTTGACTCTGAAACCGGTGTTGCAGTCAAATGAAATATGTATCATGGTGAAGAGTCCCCAGGATGCAATCTGACACATTTATACTACCAAGTTTTTAGTCAACAGAAGGACCTGTTTTTTTTTATCACATTCGTTTTTGTGTTTGTTTATGCTGGCTCATAGCTACGATGAATTATTAATTAACCTTAGACGGGGGACTCGTCCATGGGAAACATGACCACCTGTGGACTACAAACGCAAGAGGCATCCCTGCCTCTCCCCCCTGCATATTTACACAAAGTAGATCAACAACTTGTCTCTCTCTGCCAGAAAGCAACAGTGTAATGAAACATTGGACATGGAAGAGCAGGACTTGAAACATCATTCGCCTCTCTCTTTCTGATTTCACTACTACTCCACCACTGGGGTTGCTACGGTAACGTCTCCTGTCTGTCAATCACTTTGATTGACAGGTTGGGTTGTCCTCCATTTTGTGGCGATGAGAGCCTGTGCTGGAGGCTCTAACCCAGTGGTTAGGCTCTGCGGGAAATCCATCTCATAGAGCTGTGGAGGAGCAGGAGAGCTCCAGTGTTAATCACAGTGTAGCTGGGTGGGAGGGCTGCTGCTGCACCCACACTCTGACTCACTGCGGCACTCAATGCATCAAGCTGGGTTCTTATTAGAAGAGTGCTGCTTGTTCTTCATCAGCAACAATGTTCTTGAGTCTGATTTCTGAGTTCTCTGGGGTCTGGGGATCTGGCTGAAGGATGTTTACCTAACTTCTGATGACGCCCGTGTTATGACCTATCGCCACGGTGAAGGGTTGTCGAGAATAGTAGCTGCCAGCAATTAATTGGATGACTTCTCTTCGTGGGTTTATTGTAGGACAATAAAGGGAGAGAACAAGCAATATGTCAATATGTCAATGAGTCCTTCTCCAACCAGCTGTGAGGTCCTTCATGGGAGAAAATGAGTCTCTGATTCTTATCTAATTAAACATGAAAGTTTGAATTACGTTGTTGTATAATGTGAAAAGCTGCCGATGGTGACATTTCATACTTTCACAGTCACTCTGGCAATGAAGCTGGAACAAAGTTCCGATTTCTGATCATTTACTGCAGCTCTTTAGAAATCACAAAATGTAGTATAGCTGCATAGCCCTCGAACTGAAGGACATGGGCGTTTTGCCACACATAACAACTTCGTAAAATGTCTTTTAAATAAAAGCATTTATTTTGTTGGTCTGGCTGGCTGGCATTTTGATTGGCTGACTGTCACGGCACAGCAGTCCTTTGATCTCTGCTCTCGCTCTGTTCCTACAGATAAGGCGCCCCACTTCTCCCGGCTGGGGGATGAGGAGGTCAATGCTGGGCAGAATGCCACCTTCCAATGTGTGGCATCGGGCCGGGCATCGGAAGCTGAGAAGTTCCTACTGGAGGTCAGTGGGGATCTTTCAAATACTTTTGAGAGTTTGATTGAGCCTGTCTGGAGTGTCAGGTAGGTGGGTTTGCACTTTTGGGTTCATTTTCAACTATTCAATTGGTTCCATTATGCCAGGCAAGCTCAATCAAGTGCAGCTGGAGTATTTGAAAGAAACCAAGTACTATTTGAATGCAGGTGTTTTTGGGAATAACAGCATTTTTTTGTTCTACTTGAAGTGTATTTGTAGTCACGCCATTAAAGAGGGAACCTTGAAACGATGGGTCAGTGTCTTTGAATTATAAACATGCTTGTGTTAGTATTAAAATTCAGCAGAGCATTGGGGAGAGTTTTAATGCTACGCTCCAGCCTTGAAGACTCTCCAGACCAGCACCTTTGAAAATACAGTTTGCTCATGAAATCACAGCGCTCTGCTTTCTTCACAGCCTTCTTCCTTTATCCAAAATAGAGGGCTCTGTTTTTAATATCCCTTTTCACACTTTAATGCTTTATTCATGCAACTTCCATCCATCTGAAGGTCAGGAAGGCCACTCTAGTGTATTTCTGAGTGAATAACATTCATTGGTTTTAAAAACCTCACATATGCAGGCCTGATGGAAGGTTTCAAAGAGCATTGTGATAGTCTTTTGTTTTCCAGCCTGTCTCTCACAGCAATTACCAGGCAGCCACACATCCACAACTCCTACCACCACCTCCTACAGTATGTGTTAATTACACCAGGCAAGCCTTGAGGCGGAAGGCACAACACCGTCTTCAACTTTGAGACCTCAAAGTAGGGGAGGCGTCCCTGTCCTTCCTTCAATGTTCAAGAACGAGAATTATATCAAACAAACCATTTTGTCACATCATCAAGGACAAGGACAGATGCCTCTAGTAGGGAGCTGTCATAACAGCACTAGCATTCGCAATACCAAAAGTCCTCAAGGCCCTTCGAAGCCTGCCTTCCCCAAACAGCATGGGGAGAAACATGACTGGGTGTCACGGCTGCCATTTTAGATGAGGTTGCTTCCCTTTCCTGTTGTTTTGTTATTTTCTTTTGATTGTTGCATCTGCTGTGTGTACCAGCAGGGACCCAGTCTCACCATGCCAACTCCTGCCAGACTAAACAGATCATTTTGATAGTTTTGTCAGTAATTCCCTCCAGCCTGATTGTTTACATAATCCGTCTCATGCTTATTTGATTAACCTGATTTCCCTAATATCCTTTCGTGGAGGGAGAAAAAACAGAACAGATAAAAGAAGTAAGCTGAGGGCAGAGGCCACTGAAGTCTATGATTGAGGGTTTGGTTTGTTTTTGGTATGACCACCAGATGAGACTGGTTGCCACTGCTTGACCCTAATCAGAGTTTGTTTGTTTGGGTGTTTACTTGTGACAGCTGGGGCTTGTGTGGTCTGCGGCTTTCGGGAGTTTACAAACATACACACACGTCCACTGTGGCTTTGGACAGCACAAAGACTTACATACGTCCAGTCATCCAAGCAAACAGAGAAGGGGCCTAGCTCATCCCAGTTGCTTCCCAGAGGACCCCGGGCCTATGTGTTCTCTGAGACTGAGCCTGTTTACTCACCAGTTGTTTTTCAATGAAAAAGAAAGAGAGAGAGGAATGTGTTGATAGGCAAGCCTGCTATTTCACACACTGAGAAATGCCTTGGACTAAACGTTAGACTAATGTTAGGCTCAAGGTTGCCTGTTGTTGAGACTATAGGCTTGAAGGATATTTGTGGTGATAATGGAATAGAACAATGTGAGAAATGCCTTGAAGGGTTCAGTGGTATACCTCCTTTCATTCAACAACATCTCTACTGCAGCTTTCATTCCCAGCACCGGTACTCTCTTTTGTTTTTGTTATTTTTTCTCCTGCGCTCTCTCTCTACCTTTGTCATGCCCACTCCTTCTCCGTGATATATTCTGGCTTTGAAGAGCACTGGTGTCAGAGTCATTTTCTCGGTTTAGTTCCCTTTTGCTCTGTACCATAAAAATGAAAGTGTCACGGTCGTCTATGTCGTCTAAGTATGACCAAGGCGCAGCGTGTCCAAGAAACATGACTTTATTAAACAAACGTTATCGAACTACAAAACAAAAGACGACTCAATGAAGTCCACGGTACACTGACCGAAACGGAACAAAAACCCACAATTCCCACAGGAAAACAATCAGAATAAATATGGCTCCCAATCAGAGATAACGAGCCGACAGCTGACACTCGTTACCTCCGATTGGGAGTCATCGACCAAACCTAGAAATGCAGCCAACAGAAAGGCAAACCTAGAAACAAAACCAAAACCCAACAAAACAAAATAGACCCTGGCTCAAATACAAAAGTCCCAGAGCCAGAGTGTCACAGTACCCCCCCCTAAAGGTGCGCACTCCGGGCGCACCAGCATACAGTCTAGGGGAGGGTCTGGGTGGGCGTCTGTCCACGGTGGCGGTTCTGGCCCTGGTCGTGGTCCCCACCCCACCTTAGTCACTATCCGCCTCCGTAGCCTCCTCCACATGACCACCCCCCAACTAAACCCCACTGGATTAAGGGGCGGCACCGGACTAAAGGGCAGCACCGGACTAAGGGGCAGCACCGGACTAAGGGGCAGTACCGGACTAAGGGGCAGCACCAGGATAAGGGGCAGCACCGGGCTAAGGGACAGCACCGGACTCAATGGCGGATCCTGGCTGGCTGGCTCTGGCGGATCCTGGCTGGACGGCTCTGGCGGATCCTGGCTGGACGGCTCTGGCGGATCCTGGCTGGACGGCTCATGGCTGGCTGAAGGATCTGGCTGCTCATGGCTGGCCGACGGATCTGGCTGCTCATGGCTGGCTGACGGATCTGGCTGCTCATGGCTGGCCGACGGATCTGGCTGCTCATGGCTGGCCAACGGATCTGGCTGCTCATGGCTGGCTGAAGGATCTGGCTGCTCATGGCTGGCTGACGGATCTGGCTGCTCATGGCTGGCTGACGGATCTGGCTGCTCATGGCTGGCTGACGGATCTGGCTGCTCATGGCTGGCGGAAGGCTCTGGCTGATCCTGTCTGGCGGAAGGCTCTGGCTGATCCTGTCTGGCGGAAGGCTCTGGCTGATCCTGTCTGGCGGAAGGCTCTAGCGGCTCCGGTCTGGCGGACGGCTCTGAAGGCTCATGGCAGACGGGCGGCTTTGCAGGCTCAGTCCAGACGGGCAGTTCAGGCCCCGTTGGGCAGACGGCAGACTCTGGCCGTCTGAGGCGCACCGTAGGCCTGGTGCGTGGTGCCGGAACTGGAGGTACCGGGCTGAGGACACGCATCTCAGGGCTAGTGCGGGGAGAAGCAACAGGGTATGCTGGACCCTGGGAACGCACATAAAGCCTAGTGCGGAGAGCAGCAACAGGACGCACAGGACTCGGGGAACACACAGGAGGCTTGGTGCGTGGTGTAGGCACTGGTGGTACTGAGCTGGAGCGGGGAGGTGGCGCTGGAAATACCGGACCGTGCAGGCTTACTGGCCCCCTTGAGCACTGAGCCTGCCCAACCTTACCCGGGTTGATGCTCCCCGTCGCCCGACCAGTACGGGGAGGTGGAATAACCCGCACCGGCCTATGTGGGCGAACCGGGAACACCATGCGTAAGGCTGGTGCCATGTACGCCGGCCCGAGAAGACGCACTGGTAGCCGGATGCGTTGGGCCGGCTTCATGACATCTGGCTCAATGCTCACTCTAACCCGGCCGATACGTGGAGCTGGAATGTACCGAACCGGGCTATGCCTGCGTACAGGAGACACCATGCGCTCTACTGCGTAACACGGTGTCTGCCCGTACTCTCGCTCTCCACGGTCAGTCCAGGGAGTAGGCGCAGGTCTCCTACCTGACTTCGCCACACTCCCTTTAAGCCCCCCCCCAATAAATGTTTGGGTAGTACCCACGGGCTTCCAGCCTTGACTCCGTGCTGCCTCCTCATACCGCCTCCTCTCGGCTTTAGCTGCCTCCAGCTCTTCACGAGGACGGCGATATTCTCCCGGTTGTGCCCAAGGACCCTTTCCATCCAGTATCTCCTCCCATGTCCATGAATCCTTTATAGGTGGATACTGTTGCCGCTTGACACGCTGCTTGGTCCTGTTTTGGTGGGTTTTTCTGTCACGGTCGTCTATGTCGTCTAAGTATGACCAAGGCGCAGCGTGTCCAAGAAACATGACTTTATTAAACAAACGTTATCGAACTACAAAACAAAAGACGACTCAATGAAGTCCACGGTACACTGACCGAAACGGAACAAAAACCCACAATTCCCACAGGAAAACAATCAGAATAAATATGGCTCCCAATCAGAGATAACGAGCCGACAGCTGACACTCGTTACCTCCGATTGGGAGTCATCGACCAAACCTAGAAATGCAGCCAACAGAAAGGCAAACCTAGAAACAAAACCAAAACCCAACAAAACAAAATACACCCTGGCTCAAATACAAAAGTCCCAGAGCCAGAGTGTCACAGAAAGCTTACCCCCTGCTATTCATCTGCAAGACTACACATTAGAGTGACTAAAGGGTGAAACATAAAGTCCATGCACTTATAGCTACTCATGTGGATTTAAATGTATTGGCTCCATAGCGGTTTGTAGGACTGTGTGAGTGCTGGGTGGTGATACCACCCTATATTGCTATGGACACTAAAGAGGACTGACTACCGGCGCTTGCGCTGAATTTACCTGATGGCCATCATAACCAATATTGCTCTCATAATCGTTATTATCTTAACGAGATTTCATTTGTTTGTATTAAAGGATAGCTGATTGTCATTTTATATGTTTAAATCAGAGGGGATGACCCCTGCCATTCTAATTTAATTGCATGCTGCTGGACAATCATCCTTTTTAATCATTCTACTCAAATGGCCTAGATAGCAATAATTGAAACACATGTAGTTATTATGTTGTTAGCTGAGCATCATGGCTCCACCAAGGGAACAATAATCTTACTATGCAGACTGCCTCAAATATGGCACTCCATTTAGCTGGTTTAAGAAGATTGAGCATACACAAATGTTGTGGATGTTGTTTCAAAGCCTAACACAACGAAATGGACAGCACTTTTTAAGGTGATGATTAATTCAAAACACCCATACACATATTAGAGCTTATGCATAGGCCTATATACACTGAGTATACCAAACATTAGGAACATGGGCATGGACTCTACAAGGTGTCGAAAGCATTCCACAGGAATGCTGGACCATGTTGACTCCAATGTTTCCCACAGTTGTGTCAAGTTGGCTGGATGTCCTTTGGGTGGTGGACCATTCTTGATACACACGGGAAACTGTTGAGCTTGAAAAACCCAGCAGCATTGCAGTTCTTGACATGAACTGGTGCACCTGGTACCTACTACCATACTATCTTGCCCATTCACTCACCCTTTGAATAGCACACAAACACAATCCATGTCTCAAGGCGTAACAATCTTTCTTTAACCTGACTCCTCCATCTATACTGATTGAAGTGGATTTAACAAGTGACGTCAATAATGGATCATAGCTTTCACCTGGATTCACCTGGTCAGTCTGTCATGGAAAGAGCAGGTGTTCTTAATGTTTTATGCACTTAGTATATGAGCCCAATCCCCCCCTAAAAAAGCCTGAATTAAAATAATGATTGTGCCGTTATACAATACATAGCCTAATAGCCTACCGCATATTACGCACGGCAGAAAAACATAATTGGTCTAGCCTATAATTCTAGTAATTGCCTTTAAGTGTGGACTGTATTATTATGCATACTGGATGGACTGATTACCTTATGCTACGCTCCAAACTTTCTATCCATGAGTCTGGGAGAGAACATAATATAGGCCTAGGCGATGCTGTTGGTTCATTGATTGTGCAGGGGGGCTTACAAAGTTAACCTACAATTATAGTGAATTTATATTTGATTTTGAATAGCCTAGTAATAGGGTATTTTTTATTGTTATAATTAATAGGCTGACACATTTCCTTTAGCTACAGGATATCTCACTACTGCGCATTTCCATCTCCTCCTCTCTCTCCTTTCTAGAGTGCGCAGAGAGAGGGGCTGTCAAGAATGTAATAAAATATGTTTAGTTGTGAAAACATGTTACTATCGATGTTCCCAAACAGATTTCACTTGTTTTCCCAAATTAAGCACTGTGTAGTTGCAGGAACAGGGTTGGAGAGCCCATGGCATACAGAGTTTCGGTGGGATATAACCTGTTGGCTGCAAGGCTGCATGCTCCTCAATCGGTGCGTGGAGTGAAATAAGTGTTCTTATACTGAACAAAGATATAAATGCAACAGGCAACAATGTCAAAGATTTTACTGAGCTACAAGGAATCAGTCAATTGAAATGAATTAATTAGGCCCTAATCTATGGATTTCACATGACTGGGAATACAGATATGCATCTGTTGGTCACAGACACAGTTGAAGTCGGATGTTTACATACATTTAGGTTGGAGTCATTAAAACTTGTTTTTCAACCACTCCACAAATTTCTTGTTAACAAACTATAGTTTTGGCAAGTCTGTTAGGACATCTACTTTGTGCATGACACAAGTAATTTTTCCAACAATTGTTTACAGACCGATTATTTCACTTATAATTCACTGTATCACAATTCCAGTGGGTCAGAAGTTGACATACACTACATTTACATTTACATTTGTCATTTAGCAGACGCTCTTATCCAGAGCGACTTACAGTTAGTGCATACATTTTCATACTAATCTCTTCAAATTGCATTCAATACAATATTCAGGGTTTCGCGAATGAGCTGCTTAGTTTGATACACCGACCACACGGTTAACAGCTATAGGCAGTAACCTGCCCTTCAGGGTCTGGAGAACATGTTGGGAGTAGGTCAGCAACCTTCTGATTCTGCACCGCAACACGTCAAGAGAAAACACAGGATGGGCAGCCATTATGGTGGGAAGCCCCTCCACCTCTCTATGGAACCAGAGGGCTGTGTGTGATGGAGGAGTCTGGGCCGTAGGCTACAGGTCATGTGGTCTCAGACTGACCAACCAGACTGCAGCACACCTGAGGGATGGGGTGAGGGCAGTTCACATAGACTGACACCAGACTGCAGCGCCCAACTCCTGAAGAGGTGATGGCAGCCTCGGATATCATCGACTTCCTACAGCCGCCCTTGTAGACAGACCAAAAGCCTCATTTCAGAACAGACCAGCCTCAGTGCCATCAGAACCCCAAAGGTATCGGGTCATTTTATGACGGATGCATTGTATTTTCTGTACGGCTGCCAAAGACAAACTCGTTTTATAATGACAACCATAACGTGATCAACAGACAGTCTTGAATCTGCAGCAGTGAAAAGGCACAGTCAACACTAAGTTGACTGTGCCTTTAAACAGCTTGGAAAATTCCAGAAAATTATGTCATGGCTTTAGAAGCTTCTGATAGGCTAATTGACATAATTTGAGTCAATTGGAGGTGTACCTGTGGATGTATTTCAAGGCCTACCTTCAAACTCAGTGCCTCTTTGCTTGACATCATGGGAAATAAGAATGTGTTCTTATTTTTTGTATTTTTTATTTAACCTTTATTTAACTAGGCAACTCAGTTAAGAACAAATTCTTATTTACAATGACGGCCTACACCGGCCAAACCCGGACGACGCTTGGCCAATTTTGCGCCGCCCTATGGGACCGGCCGGTTGTGATACAGCCTGGAATCGAACCAGGGGGTCTGTGATGACGCCTCAAGCACTGAGATGCAGTGCCTTAGACCACTGCGCCACTCGTTAAATACACTTGCATAGTTAAATAAAAATAAATAAAAATAAAATTACATTCCTGCAGTCAGCATGCCAATTGCACATTCTCTCAAAACTTGAGACATCTCTGGCATTGTGTTGTGTGTCAAAACTGCACATTTTAGAGTGCCTTTTATTGTCCCCAACCCAAGGTGCACCTGTGTAATGATCATGCTGTTTAATCAACTTCTTGATATGCCACCCCTGTCAGGTGGATGGATTATCTTGGCAACAGAGAAATGCACACCAACAGGGATGTAAACAAATTTGTGCAAAATAAGCTTTTTTTTGCATTAGGAACATTTCTGGGATCTTTTATTTCAGCTCATGAAACCAACATTTTACATTTACATTTTTAGTCATTTAGCAGACGCTCTTATCCAGAGCGACTTACAGGAGCAATTAGGGTTAAGTGCCTTGCTCAAGGACACATCGACAGAATTTTCACCTAGTCGGCTCGGGGTTAGAACCAGCGACCTTTCGGTTACTGGCACAACGCTCTTAACCACTAAGCTACCTGCCGCCTCAACACTTTACATGCTGTATTTATAGTTTTGTTCAGCGTATAAACCCGGACATTTCTATATTCAATCCCATTTAAAAGCAGAGTTTTGATGGTTGCCCTTAAAATGAGGAGGATCCCAGATGCTACTATATTTATTTCTCAGCTGCTCATATTAACCACCTGCTCTACTATAAAACCGGAGTAGTAGCTTACCCGGCATGATTGAAAAACAAACTGTGGGAACGTTGCCTCCATTCTCTATTTGAGTGCATACGGATGTCTTTTTACTGCTGCCACTGTTCCTGCCCATTTGATAATGAGCCATTCTAAATTGAAACTAATTTTACATATTATTAAAGACAAGATTAAATTGAGAATAGTCTGATGGGTGAAAATATGATCACTTGATGAGAGAACAGCATGCACACGTATGAGCAACCTGAGGCAAGGAACAGATCACAAGCTTTTTTTGTGACTTTCTCAAATCATTAATAGCCTATAGACGCATCATGCAGCCCATATACTGTATGTTTTGATTTCTAAGACATTCTAAGGTAGCGTATAGAACCTGTTTCAAATGATCACTTTTACGCTCAACATAGCCACTTCATATGCACACTTGGTCCGGAAAGGAATTATATTCCTCTTACTTTAAAATCATATAAAATAAAATAATGGCACAGGACGATTTTGTCTGCTAAATGAACTAGCCTACTGCCTATGGCATGGCACAAAAATACATTTTCTTCATATCATTAGGTTTCTTTAGAGCTGCCTGAAAAAATAATGGATTTATTGTGATAGTGCATATTAAATGGATGCAGTAGATGCAGTTATTTGCATGAAAATAACCGGCTGACAAAATGCAGTTATTTGCATGACTTCTACAGCGCTACCCTTGCTCTGCAAAGGCCGCGGCTTTTGTGGAGCAATAGGTAACGATGCTTCGTGGGAGGCAGTTGTTGATGTGTTCAGAGGGTCCCTGGGTCGAGCCAAGGTTGGGGCAAGGAGAGGGACGAAAGCAATAATGTTACATTGGATCACTCAGTTGGGCTCTGCCCAGCTGCTGGGGTTGCTGTGGAGGTTGTCAAAGAGGGGTAAGTGTAACCGGTGTGAAATGGCTAGTTAGATAGCGGTGCATAGTAGTAGTGTTTCAGTTGGTGACGACACTCGCTCTGAGACCTTGAAGTATTTGTTTCACTTGCTCTGCAAAGGCTGTGGCTTTTGTGGAACGATGTGGTTCGAGCCCAGCTTGGGGCAAGGAGAGGGACATAAGCAATACAGTTACATTTGTTTCTGTGTGTCTGTGTGCAAGCATGTGTTTGTGTGGGTGTTTATATCTGACCCATCCTGTTTTCTCTGTCCCCTCTCTCCAGAGGAACAGTGGGGATGTGACATCTACAGCCTTGGTCAAGCACCTGAGTCACCGGCGCTTTGTGGCGTCATTCCAGGTGGACAGTGTGCAGCGCAACGACCAGGACCTGTACCGCTGTGTCACCCAGTCTTCCAGGGGCTCTGGGGTCTCCAACTTCGCTGAGCTCATCGTCAAAGGTAAATACGCCTGCCATCAGTCAGTGGGACGAGGCTACTAGGTTATGGATCTCTCAATATGCTGTACTGTAGGTCTATGAACCAAGGGTGAACTGAATAAAACTGGTTTAGTCATGTTACTTTGTGTTAGCAAAAGCAGAAAATGGTGTAAATGAACATTTACATAATCCGTAATCAATTTACACCTCCCACACACTTGTCAGCTGTGGCATAATTCAATCAGCACATTGAAGTGCTTGATTGATATTATCATATAGACTATGATGCATGCGGTATCGTAAGCAAAGCACATCCTTCAAATACAATAATTGTAACTCCAAATATGTATGTTGGCACTATAAATAAACATAAAATAATAACAAAATATGTTTTATTGTCACATACAATAAAAAGGTTAAGTGCCTTACTCAAGGACACATCGGCAGACTTTTCACCTTAGGTATTTAAACCGGCAACCTTTCGGTTACAGGCCCAATGCTCTAACCACTAGGATACAGTGAGGGAAAAAAGTATTTGATCCCCTGCTGATTTTGTACGTTTGCCCACTGACAAAGACATGAACAGTCTATAATTTTAATGGTAGGTTTATTTGAACAGTGAGAGACAGAATAACAACAACAAAATCCAGAAATATGCATGTCAAAAATGTTATAAATTGATTTGCATTTTAATGAGGGAAATAAGTATTTGACCCCTCTGCAAAACATGACTTAGTACTTGGTGGCAAAACCCTTGTTGGCAATCACAGAGGTCAGACGTTTCTTGTAGTTGGCCACCAGGTTTGCACACATCTCAGGAGGGATTTTGTCCCACTCCTCTTTGCAGATCTTCTCCAAGTCATTAAGGTTTCGAGGCTGACGTTTGGCAACTCGAACCTTCAGCTCCCTCCACAGATTTTCTATGGGATTAAGGTCTGGAGACTGGCTAGGCCACTACAGGACCTTAATGTGCTTCTTCTTGAGCCACTCCTTTGTTGCCTTGGCCGTGTGTTTTGGGTCATTGTCATGCTGGAATACCCATCCACGACCCATTTTCAATGCCCTGGCTGAGGGAAGGAGGTTCTCACCCAAGATTTGATGGTACATGGCCCCGTCCATCGTCCCTTTGATGCGGTGAAGTTGTCCTGTCCCCTTAGCAGAAAAACACCCCCAAAGCATAATGTTTCCACCTCCATGTTTGATGTTGTTCTTGGGGTCATAGGCAGCATTCCTCCTCCTCCAAATATGGCGAGTTGAGTTGATGCCAAAGAGCTCGATTTTGGTCTCATCTGACCACAACACTTTCACCCAGTTCTCCTCTGAATCATTCAGATGTTCATTGGCAAACTTCAGACGGGCCTGTATATGTGCTTTCTTGAGCAGGGGGAACTTGCGATTTCAGTCCTTCACGGCGTAGTGTGTTACCAATTGTTTTCTTGTTGACTATGGTCCCAGCTGCCTTGAGATCATTGACAAGATCCTCCCGTGTAGTTCTGGGCTGATTCCTCACCGTTCTCATGATCATTGCAACTCCACGAGGTGAGATCTTGCATGGAGCCCCAGGCCGAGGGAGATTGACAGTTATTTTGTGTTTCTTCCATTTGCGAATAATCGCACCAACTGTTGTCACTTTCTCACCAAGCTGCTTGGCGATGGTCTTGTAGCCCATTCCAGCCTTGTGTAGGTCTACAATCTTATCCCTGACATCCTTGGAGAGCTCTTTGGTCTTGGCCATGGTGGAGAGTTTGGAATCTGATTGATTGCTTCTGTGGACAGCTGTCTTTTATACAGGTAACAAGCTGAGATTAGGAGCACTCCCTTTAAGAGTGTGCTCCTAATCTCAGCTCGTTACCTGTATAAAAGACACCTGGGAGCCAGAAATCTTTCTGATTGAGAGGGGGTCAAATACTTATTTCCCTCATTAAAATGCAAATCAATTTATAACATTTTTGACATGCGTTTTTCTGAATTTTTTTGTTGTTATTCTGTCTCTCACTGTTCAAAGAAACCTACCATTAAAATTATAGACTGATCATTTCTTTGTCAGTGGGCAAATGTACAAAATCAGCGGGGGATCAAATACTTTTTGTCCCTCACTGTACCTGCTGCCCATAGCTCTACATTCAATGAAGAAATACAACCTGTCTGTGTTAATATCTTGGGACTGGCAGTGTCACCAAGGGATGAATAATGTGTTTGTTTTAATTGACTGTGTTTTGAATCTTAATGTGTATTTAATGTGTATATCGTCTATATTTATGTTTGCCTGATGTACAGTTGAAGTTGGAAGTTTACATACACTTAGGTTGGAGTCATTAAAACTCGTTTTTCAACCTCTCCACAAATTTCTTGTTAACAAACTATAGTTTTGGCAAGTTGGTTAGGACATCTACTTTGTGCATGACACATGTAATTTTTCCAACAATTGTTTACAGACAAATTATTTCACTTATAATTCACTGTATCACAATTTCAGAATTTTACATACACTAAGTTGACTGTGCCTTTAAACAGCTTGGAAAATTCCAGAAAATGATGTCTTGGCTTTAGAAGCTTCTGATAGGCTAATTGACATATTTTGAGTCAATTGGAGGTGTACCTGTGGATGTATTTCAAGGCCTACCTTCAAACTCAGTACCTCTTTGCTTCACATCATGTGAAAATCAAAACAAATCAGCCAAGACCTCAGAAATAAATTTGTAGACCTTCTGGTTCATCCTTGGGAGCAATTTCCAAATGCCTGAAGGTACCACATTCATCTGTACAAACAATAGTACGCAAGTATAAACACCATGGGACCACGCAGCCGTCATACCGATCAGGAAGGAGACACGTTCTGTCTCCTAGAGATGAACGTACTTTGGTGTGAAAAGTGCAAATCAATCCCAGAACAACAGCAAAGTACCTTGTGAAAATGCTGGAGGAAACAGGTACATAATATCTATATCCACAGTAAAATGAGTCCTATATCGACATAACCTGAAAGGCCGCTCAGCAAGGATGAAGCCACTGCTCCAAAACCGCCATAAAAAAAGCCAGACTACGGTTTGCAACTGCACATGAGGACAAAGATCATACTTTTTGGAGAAATGTCCTCTGGTCTGATGAAACAAAAATAGAACTGTTTGGCCATAATGACCATCATTATGTTTGGAGGAAAAAGGAGGGCTTGCAAGCCGAAGAACACCATCCCAACCGTGAAGAACGGGGGTGGCAGCATCATGCTGTGGGGGTGCTTTGCTGCAGGAGGGACTGGTGCACAAAATAGATTGCATCATGAGGAAGGAAAATTATGTGGATATATTGAAGCAACATCTCAAGACATCAGTCAGGAAGTTAAAGTTTGGTCGCAAATGGGTCTTCCAAATGGACAATGACCCCAAGCATACTTCCAAAGTTGTGGCAAAATGGCTTAAGGACAACAAAGTCAAGGTATTAGAGTGGCCATCACAAAGTCTTGACCTCAATTCTATAGAAACTTTGTGGGCAGAACTGAAAAAGCGTGTGCGAGCAAGGAGGCCTACAAACCTGACTCAGTTACACCAGCTCTGTCAGGAGGAATGGGCCAAAATTCACCCAACTTATTGTGGGAAGCTTGTGGAAGGCTACATTAAACGTTTGACCCAAGTTAAACAATTGAAAGGCAATGCTACCAAATACTAATTGAGTGTATGTACACTTCTGACCCACTGGGAATATGATTAAAGAAATAAAAGCTGAAATAAATAATTCTCTCTACTATTATTCTGACATTTCACATTCTTAAAACAAAGTGGTGATCCTAACTGACCTAAGACAGGGAATTTTTACTAGGATTAAATGTCAGGAATTGTGAAAAACTGAGTTTAAATGTATTTGGCTAAGGTGTATGTGAACTTCCGACTTCAACTGTATATGCTTGTTTTTGTATTGTGCAGGGCTCATTTGTAAAAGTGACTTTAGTCTCAATATGACTTCCCTGTTGAAATAATAATAATAATGTTCCTGGCTGATCAGTAGAGCAGTGTTAGAGAGCTGACCTTTTGGACTCCAATGTTGATCCATCATCTCACCCCTCATATCATGCTCTGCAGATGGCCCAACCTCAGTCCCATTACTCACTCTAACCCTAGAGCCTGACACTGCTCTGACAGCTCTGATGACACGGCTCAATAGGAGGGTTTGATGCCACGCCAGGCCCCAATCCCTAAACCAGAGGAATGAGATGGAGAGGGAAATAAGGACATGGAGAAATCTTATTCTACTCGTCTCCTCTCATCCTTTATATCCTTTGCATCATCACTTCTTAAAACAGGCCTTGAAAGTAGGGAGAGGTGGTAGAGAGAGGGAAAGAGGAGAGAGAAAGAGAGCGAGAGTAAGAAAAAAGAGGGGGGAGGGGGAAAGATAATAAGTAAAGGGGGGTTGTGAAATAGCACCAATCTAATCCCATTGATAGATGTGGCATCATGGATTACGTTGAGTTTAGTGATACGGACCATTTGGTGGACAACAGCACAGCCCCTAGCCAGAGCAGCACTAAGCTCACATAGTGTCTTCCAGTAAACAACAGCCTCAATCAATTCACAGACAGAGGGCCATACAATCTCCAAGTGATGTGCTCAGATCTATAGAAAACTGTACAATGAATTCTCAGCTCTGGAATTGTTAGTAGCATTATAGTAGTGACATGGTTGTTGCCGTAGCTTTTTTAAAATTCAGAATATCTGGGTTATTTTTGGCATGGTGTGTTCTGTCCTGACTCCTGAGAGCTGATGCATAGCCATTCTGCAACGGGTCATAACTCATAGCTGCTCGTTCAGTCACTGATACTCTGTGTAGTACTTGCAGTGCAAGGCCCTTAACAAGGCTTTTATAAACCCCCCTCCCCCACTGCCCCCGCTAACGAGAGGGTAATCAGCCTTTTAATTAGCTTGATCAACTCATTTCAGATCACACAAGTGCTCCACGTTCGGCACATAGATTGCATGCAAAGAGGCCCATAGAGGACAGAGCTCAGTCACTGCAATGTAGAACACATTTTGTGGTGTTTCACCCCTGAGGTGTTTTTGGCTAAGATTTATCATATCAGTAGTCATGTTTCAATAAAAAACTCATTTTCAGGGATCTCGAAAAATTATCATCATTGAGTAAATACATAAGTAAATAAAAAGCTACATTAACAAACCTCCAGCTGATACAGTCAGCTGGGTTTGTGATCCTAAATACAAAATGGTGCTGAAAACAGAAATGCAACAGTAATGAATAATGCCAGTTATAGAATCCTTGGGAAAGTACAGTAAGGGAGTTTTGTTGATGTCAATTTACATCAATATATAGTACTATAGCTTGTCTCCCTGTACTTCCAGAGGCTTGTGAGGCTTGCATGATTGCCTGCAGTGTGGACGTGCTCTGTGGAAGCGTCCATGGGATGAGGCAGGAATAGAGACGAGAGCCCTCTGAGAGGATAGTCATAATAGACACCGGCGCCTCTGCAGGAATCAGGGATTAGTCACAGCCACAGTTCTAACTCTGATGTTTCTCTTGCTCTTAGTCCTAGTTTTTCTGCATTCCCTTCTTCCCCTCACACAGTCACCTTTCTGTATAATTGCTCAGTGGCTCTGAGAGTCTGCTGTAAGTGACATTTGGATGGACTCTGAAATTAATCCCTGATTTGGTCCTCTGTAGCTCAATTGGTAGAGCGTGGCGCTTGTAACGCCAGGGTAGTGGGTTCGATCCCCGGGACCACCCATACGTAAAAATTTATGCACACATGACTGTAAGTCGCTTTGGATAAAAGCGTCTGCTAAATGGCATATTATATTATTATTATTATATTATTTGGCATCTTGCCCTCGAAATTATGTTGGGTCTCTTCTTTCATCATGGTAACTTCCTCTGTGAAGTGCTTGCGTTAATTCCGGTGCCAGCGGACGCACACATCGCTCAATTAAGAGAGCTTGTATTCTGAGATAATACACATTCCTCAGACCATATATACAGCTGTTTTTTTCACTCGCGGTTCTCTGCTATGTTCATGTATGGCTAGTTAATGTGCTATTAATAGGTGGGGCTGTAGTGGAACAGGTTGAGAGCTTCAAGTTCATTGGTGTCCTCATCACCAACAAACTATCATGGTCCAAACACAGCAAGACAGTCGTAAAGAGGGCACGACAAAGCCTATTCCCCCTCAGGAGACTGAAAAGACTTGGCATGGGTCCTCAGATCCTCAAAAAGTTATACAGCTGCACCATCGAGAGCATCCTGACTGGTTGAATCACTGCCTGGTATGGCAACTGCTCGGCCTTCAACCGCAAGGCACTACAGAGGGTAGTGCGTACGGCCCAGTACGGGGCCAAGCTTCCTGCCATCCAGGACCTCTATACCAGGCGGTGTCAGAGGAAGGCCCTCAAAATTGTCAAAGACTCCAGCCACCCTAGTCATAGACTGTTCTCTCTGCTACCGCACGGCAAGTGGTACCGGAGCGCCAAGTCTAGGTCCAAAAGGCTTCTTAACAGCTTTTACCCCCAAGCCATAAGACTCCTGAACAGCTAATCATGGCTACCCGGACTGTTTGCATTGTCCCCCCACCCCACCCCCTCTTTTACACTGCTGCTACTCTCTGTTTATTATCTCTGCATAGTCACTTTAACTCTACCCACATGTACGTATTACCTCAATTACCTCGACTAACCTGTGCCCCCGCATATTGACTCTGTACCGGTACCCATTTACATTTACATTTTAGTCATTTAGCAGACGCTCTTATCCAGAGCGACTTACAGTTAGTGAGTGCATACATTTTTTCATACTGGTCCCCCGTGGGAATCGAACCCACAACCCTGGCGTTGCAAGCGCCATGATCTACCAACTGAGCTACACAGGACTACGGAATTAACATAATCAATAATGTTCCCTTTTCTACTCCAACACAACCTTCACTTAAACGTCCCAAAAACAACAACTTTCTTCACATAAATAAAGGAACACAAATACATTTATATCCAAATCCACATGTATATAGCCTCCCCACTGTTATTTTATTTGACTGCTGCTCTTTAATATTTTTTATTTTTGTATTTTTTACTCATCTATTTTTTACTTGACACTTATTTTTCTTAAAACTGCATTGTTGGTTAAGGGCTTGTAAGTAAGCATTTCACTGTAAGGTCTACACCTGTTGTATTAGGCGATTGTGGCAAATAAAATGTGATTTGATTTGATTTGTCCAATCTGCTATTTGAAACCTTGACCTGCTCACATTCCTCAGCCCCGGGGGGCTCAAACAAACCTGAGAGTTATAGATTTAGTAAAAGGAGGCCTATTTAGAGTAAAAGGATGAAAAAAGATGATAAGCATGTTGTAATAAGACTGATTAGTAATAGTACATAGTACTTATAAGTACAGTGGAATCCATTTCAACCGCTTCTGAACAAGATAGCCCTCAAATTTCACATAATGGATGGGAAAAATACAGCTACAGTGTATAGAAGCAATAATAACATTTAAATAACCTCATAGCCTTCTACCCTGTCTTCTTCCCACAGTTCCCCCCTCCCCTATCGCACCCCCACAGCTGCTGCGAGCGGGCTCCACATATCTGATCATCCAGCTCAACACCAACTCCATCCTGGGAGACGGCCCTATCATCAGGAAGGAGATTGAGTACCGGGCCAGCCAATCACCTTGGTCCGAGGTCCATGGGGTCAACATGGTCACCTACAAGCTGTGGCACCTGGACCCAGACACGGAGTATCACATAAGTGTGTTGCTGACCCGGCCCGGAGAGGGCGGCACCGGACCACCCGGACCACCTCTCGTCAGCAGGACTAAGTGTGCAGGTGAGGGTCTGGGCGGTGTGACGAGGTCTAGATAAGCTTGTTAGTATGAGACATTCTCATAGTTGGCCGTGTTTGGTAACACAGAATATTTTGGTAATACATGTTATTAACCACTTGCAAATTCTTGATAAAATCTTACCATACCATATCATATTTTTAAAGCCACATACACTTTGAATAGATTTGCAATTTTTATTGTAAGATCACTCTAGTTTTATGTGATATGTTTATAGTCTTGATAAATAGAGGGAAATGTATCACTCCTCTGTGGATTTTAACTCAGAAACCTCAGAAACGCTCCTTATATTTTTTTGTCATTTTAGAGAGGATATTTCCTCAGACAATTCAAAGTACAGATGCCCAACAGCTAGATGCTCACACTTTATTTAATCTCAGAGTAAGTGCTTCATTATATTGTTGAATTTGAAAAGTGGAATAACAGACCATCGACTGTGGTGATAATGTGGCAAAATTGTATTCCAGACTGAAACCCCTCTGTGAGATTGAGAGGTGGTGTTGTTCCTCAGATTTTTTTGTAAAAATATAATTTGTACTGGAAGAAAAACAACTAACACACACACACACATACACACCACACACACACATGCACACACACACACTCAGAACCACACAATTCATGCCTATTTCCTGTGGGCAGTTGTCCCATGTCTTCGACAGTCATCAGTCTTTAGTATGCCCAGCGGTCTCTTCCCACCACAAACCATCTCTCACACCCCTCCCCTCCCTGTTCCACCAACCACAGCCTCCATGTCCTCTCTCTAATGACACATTAAGCACACTCCCTTTTCCCAATAGCCACAGACACCACCTATTCATCAGTAAAATAGAGAGAGCCCACAGCCAGCTCTCACTGAAAAACACAGAGAAAAATATAAAATGAGAGGAAGTAGAGAAAGGATACACAAGGAAAAAATGATAATATTTTCAAAGAGATAGACAGGGAAAGAGGAGAGTGAATTTTATAGTTCTGAAGTGAGAGAGGATGCACACAATGTTCTAATGTAAATTACTTTCAGTGGCACCAATATTATCCTGTCTGAAGTTTCTGAATTTCAACCTCTGATATATTACATTTCATCCCACTGTGACATTAGCTTGTGCATCCATGTGTGTAGTTAAAAATGCCACTGTGTTTGCTTACCTGTTAAACAGAGCATTTAGATGCAATGGGGAGAACAAGTATTTGATACACTGCCGATTCTGCAGGTTTTCCTACTTACAAAGCATGTAGAGGTCTGTAATTTTTATCATAGGTACACTTCAACTGTGAGAGATGGAATCTAAAACAAAAATCCAGAAAATCACATTGTATGATTTTTAAGTATTTAATTTGCATTTTATTGCATGACATAAGTATTTGATACATCAGAAAGCAGAACTTAATATTTGGTACAGAAACCTTTGTTTGCAATTACAAAGATCATACGTTTCCTGTAGGTCTTGACCAGGTTTGCACACACTGCAGCAGGGATTTTGGCCCACTCCTCCATACAGACCTTCTCCAGATCCTTCAGGTTTCGGGGCTGTCGCTGGGCAATACGGACTTTCAGCTCCCTCCAAAGATTTTCTATTGGGTTCAGGTCTGGAGACTGGCTAGGCCACTCCAGGACCTTGAGATGCTTCTTACAGAGCCACTCCTTAGTTGCCCTGGCTGTGTGTTTCGGGTCGTTGTCATGCTGGAAGACCCAGCCACGACCCATCTTCAATGCTCTTACTGAGGGAAGGAGGTTGTTGGCCAAGATCTCGCGATACATGGCCCCATCCATCTTCCCCTCATTACGGTGCAGTCGTCCTGTCCCCTTTGCAGAAAAGCATCCCCAAAGAATGATGTTTCCACCTCCTTGCTTCACGGTTGGGATGGTGTTTTTGGGGTTGTACTCATCCTTCTTCCTCCAAACACAGCGAGTGGAGTTTAGACCAAAAAGCTCTATTTTTGTCTCATCAGACCACATTACCTTCTCCCATTCCTCCTCTGGATCATCCAGATGGTCATTGGAAAACTTCAGACGGGCCTGGACATGCGCTGGCTTGAGCAGGGGGACCTTGCGTGCAGGATTTTAATCCATGACGGCGTAGTGTGTTACTAATGGTTTTCTTTGAGACTGTGTTCCCAGCTCTCTTCAGGTCATTGACCAGGTCCTGCCGTGTAGTTCTGGGCTGATCCCTCACCTTACTCATGATCATTGATGCCCCACGAGGTGAGATCTTGCATGGAGCCCCAGACCGAGGGAGATTGACCGTCATCTTGAACTTCTTCCATTTTCTAATAATTGCGCCAACATTTGTTGCCTTCTCACCAGGCTGCTTGCCTATTGTCCTGTAGCCCATCCCAGCCTTGTGCAGGTCTACAATTTTATCCCTGATGTCTTTACACAGCTCTCTGGTCTTGGCCATTGTGGAGACGTTGGAGTCTGTTTGATTGAGTGTGTGGACAGGTGTCTTTTATACAGGTAACGAGTTCAAACAGGTGCAGTTAATACAGGTAATGAGTGGAGAACAGGAGGGCTTCTTAAAGAAAAACTAACAGGTCTGTGAGAGCTGGAATTCTTACTGGTTGGTAGGTGATCAAATACTTATGTCATGCAATAAAATGCAAATGAATTACTTAAAAATCATACAATGTGATTTTCTGGATTTTTGTTTTAGATTCCGTCTCTCACAGTTGAAGTGTACCTATGATAAAAATTACAGACCTCTACATGCTTTGTAAGTAGGAAAACCTGCAAAATTGACAGTGTATCAAATACTTGTTCTCCCCACTGTAGGTGTATCATGGAAAATGTCGCCTGAATTAAGTTTGTCATGTTTTTTTCCTCCAGACAATTTGCATACCAGTGGCTACTAATAATATAATCTATAGTTTTGTCTTGGCAGTATAGTTCATGTTGGTGACTCCAAATAACTGTATCAGATATCAAAGCTCAACCTCTTTACCTGTAATTTCACCAGCTGTTGTTTTCACAACATACAATGCATTCGGAAAGCATTCAGACCCCTTGACTTTTCCCACATTCTTTTTACGTTACAGCCATATTCTAAAATGGATTAATAAATAAAACAATCCTCATCAATCTACACACAATACCCCATAATGACAAAGCGAAAACAGGTTTTTAGAAAATTCAGACCCTTTGATATGAGACTCGAATTTGAGCTCAGGCGCATCCTGTTTCCATTGATCATCCTTGAGATATTTCTACAACTTGATTGGAGTCCCCCTGTGGTAAATTCAATTGATTGGACATGATTTGGAAAGGCACATACCTGTCTATATAAGGTCCCACAGTTGACAGTGCATGTCAGAGCAAAAACCAAGCCATGAGGTCGAATGAATTGCCCGTAGAACTCCGAGACAGGATTTTGTCGAGGCACAGATATGGGGAATGGTACCAAAACAGTTCTGCAGCATTGAAGGTCCCCAAGAACACAGTGGCCTCCATCATTCTTAAATGAAAGAAGTTTGGAAACACCAAGACTCTTTCTAGAGCTGCCGGCCCGGCCAAACTGAGCAATTGGGGGAGAAGGGCCTTGGTCAGGGAGGTGACCAAGAACCTGATGGTCACTCTGACAAAGCTCCAGAGTTCTTCTGTGGAGATGGGAGAACCTTCCAGAAGGACAACCATCTCTGCAGCACTCCACCAATCAGACATTTATGGTAGAGTGGCCAGACGAAGCCTCTTCTCAGTAAAACACACATGACAGCCCGCTTGGAGTTTGCCAAAAGGCACCTAAAGGACTCTCAAACCATGAGAAACAAGGTCCTCTGGTCTGATGAAACCAAGATTTTTTCAGCAGCAGGGACTGGGAGACTAGTCAGGATCGAGGGAAAGATGAATGGAGTAAAGTACAGAGAGATCCTTGATGAAAACCTGCTCCAGAGCATTCAGACTGGGGCAAAGGTTCAACTTCCAACAGGACAACGCTCCTAAGCACACAGCCAAGACAACGCAGGAGTGTTTTCGGGACCAGTTTCTGAATGTCTTTGAGTGGCCCAGCCAGAGCCCCGACTTGAACACGATTTAACATCTCTGGAGAGACCTGGAAATAGCTGTGCAGCGACGCTCCCCATCCAACCTGTCAGAGCTTGAGAGGATCTGCAGAGAAGAATGGGAGAAACTCCCCAAATACAGGTGTGCCAAACTTGTAGCATCATACCCAAGAAGACTCGAGGCTGTAATCGCTGTCAAAGATGCTTCAACAAAGTATTGAGTAAAGGGTCTGAATATTTATGTAAATGTATTATTTCAGTTTTTTATTTTTAATAAATGTGCAAACATTTCTAAAAACCTGTTTTTGCTTTGTCATTATGGGGTATTGTGTGAAGATTGATAAGGAAAAAAAAACAATTTAATCAATTTTAGAATAAGGCTGTAACGTAACAAAATGTGGAAAAAGTAAATGGGTCTGAATACTTTCGAAATGCACTGTAAGGGTTAGGTTGTTGTGCCTACTGGCTTGATCTGTTGGTGGCCTGATCCTGATTCACACACCTTCACATACCCCTCATCCATCTGGTGTATCTCACCATGTCCACCCTCCAGGAGTCTAATCACCACCAGGGCACCCTTGAGTTCCTCTGATCCCCGTCTCCCAGCCCAGCCCCCAGACCATCTGGTCCAGAACTCACACTGACCCCACACTTCATCATTGCATTTTGATCCTCCTCACCTTTGTTGGGCTGCTTAGGTCTAGGCATAAGGAAATATATGTTCTTGTCACAGTGGGGATCTCTGGGAGTGTGTTAATTAGCAGAGTGAACAGACGGGAGGCTTGGACCCTCTTGGTGTTCTTCTGACTAAAGTGAATTTCCTCTCCAAAAAAGAGTGTTGCCATGGACTGGGTATGTTCTGCTGTTCTGTGTGAACACCGCCTCTCTTCCTGGCTGGCTCTGATCTATATAGTGGAGCCCAGGCATCCTCCTGTGGGTGCTGTAAAACTAATGGCCGTGAATGTGAACATGGTCTCCGCCCGCCTCTGATGGCCAGCCAGGTGTGCTTGATGAGCCATCACTGTGATTATCAGCAGGGCTGCATTATCGTAGCTCGAAGCCCCTCAAGTAAATCACAGAGGAGACAAGTTATTTCGTACCGCAGGTGGTCCCCAAACCACGTTAATAGGCTTCCACCAGCAGCTGGGTCACTGAGCCTTCTGGAGAGCCCCCTGCGACCAAACCTCTCTGCCAAGCGAGGGGCTTCATACCGGTGCCCGACTAAAATTAGGAACAGAACATTACAAGGGGTAATAAACCAGAAGCTCTCCCCTTCCTTTCCTCTCACTTCTATACCGTGAGGAACAAGCATGCCACTCTGGTCTCTGGGCCATGTTGGGGATGCTGCAACCCCTTTCCGAAGGGTGCCAGGGAGTGTGCGCTGCACACAGTCGAGCGTGGCATGCAGACAAATAGACTGGGCAAAGGGAAGGGTGTTGGCACAAAAGTCCACTTTGATGAAAATCCACAATGGGCACACTGTGGCCTCTTCAGTGTTTTTTTCATCAGCTCCTCAGTTAAAAGCCCCTCTTTATTTAGCTTTGAGACTGTGCAGACTATCAATTACACCATAAAGACAATCCTCAATCAGATTGTAGAATTGTTCAAACATTTCTTGCCGCGTCTAATGTACCACTACTTGCCCACACATTTTTCTGCTGTCACAGACTGATGTTCAGAACAATGCAGTGGTCATGTTTCCTTCTAGACCGAGATGCCAGCAAACAAATTAGGAAAGTAAACCGGTGACTGTGGAGACGCTTTAGTATAGATTGCCAGTGTCATGAAATTCTGCTTCAGGGAGAAAGATAATGAATACAAAGGGATAAATGGTTCAACTTCAGGGAGAGATATAATGAATAGAAAGGGATAAATGGATCAACTTCAGGGAGAGATATAATGAATGGAATGGGAAAAGGGATAAATATCCGCGAGGAAGAGGATGGCCTTTTGAGTGGTGAGTGTGTGCGTGTGCCTGTTTGTGCTCGTATGTGTTCTTGCAGACTTAGAGAGAGCACCTTTCAAATCCATATCCTTTGATTACTCCCTTTGTTCCTTCAAGCTTTCCCTCGCTCATCGATGCATTAGCTCCATTGTTTTAGTCCTCAGCACAAATAGCTGCAGTGAGAGAATAATCCCTTTGAGTGTGATAGTCAGTGCAGGAATGAAGACGGTGGCTGGTATTACCTTACTCTTCTCACTGCTGAGCACTCCGCTCCATATCTCCTCTGTCACTCTCACTCTCCTCCACCATTAGTCACGAATCCCTATTAAAAGAACAAAGCAATACAATACATTAAGTGGAATATTGTTTGACAAAAAGTCATTGATTGTGTTAATAATGGGCTGTGACAAATGTCTCCATTGGTAGTGTGCTGCCTGAAAGTGTCCTTGGCTCACCCCTGCAGCCTGTATCTCTTACTGCAACACTGACTTCCTTGTGCCTTCAGGCATAGAGGCTTCTCAGTATCTCTGTATCCCTCTATCTGTCTATGCCGACGGAGGAATAGAAAGACAAGGCTGTAGTTCTCTCTGTTTGAGTCAAAGGAAAACAGGGTTGACCCCAAACCCATCCACAATGACCCAGCAATAAAGATAACCGGTGGAATTGAACGCCCTTGGACAGCACTCTTAGTTTTGGTTCTGAATTTGGCCTCTGGGCATGGAACTATAGCGGACACTCAATTTGCTAGTTGACACGGAGGTGGGGACTGGCGGGGGTGTGACAGAGACCCGCAGCCTGTCCCATTAATTAGCGTAATTGGCACTAGTCCGTGCATGGCTGGCGGGTGACGTGGGTGTGCCGCGCCCACAGTTTCTCTCTGGCAGTAAAACTGTTGACCTCTATGATGGGACATGGTAGTGCCACATAGCTTGGATGAACAGCTTCCAACACATCGGCGTGACCGAGAGAACGTTGTCAGAACTTGTCACACATAGGAGCATCAGGGCTATTACTAAAGTATTTAATTAAAACATAAAGATTTCATAATTTACACTGTGTTTAAACAGTTTATATTTAACCTTTATTTAACCAGGTTAGTTTCTTGAGATAAAAATATATTTTTCAAAAGAAAACCTGGACCTAGTTGATAACTAGGCCTTCTCTCGCTCTTCCCTTCCCTTCCTCCCCCTGCCTTCCTCCCTCTCTGTTAGAACCCACGCGGGCCTTGCGAGGTCTCACAGCCTCAGAGATCCAGTCCAGGCAGCTGACCCTGCAGTGGGAGACGCTGGCCTACAACTTGACCCGCTGCCACACCTACTCTGTGTCACTGTGCTACCGCTATGCCACCGCAGGGGGCGGTGGAGGGCACAACACTACTGTGCGTGAGTGCCTGGCGGTGGAGCACAACGCCTCACGCTTCACCCTGCGCGACCTGCCGCCCTACCACTCCATCCACGTCCGTCTGGCACTCGCCAACCCTGAGGGCAAGAAGGAGGGTCGGGAGGTCACCTTCCAGACTGAAGAGGACAGTAAGTGATGGGAGAATGTTGGAGACCTATACTGTACGTAGGAGCTCATACAGGGTACATATTCATAGAAACCAGAATAACATGGGAGAATGTTGGAGACATAAAAAGGAACTGATACATACAGGGCACATATTCATAGATAGGAACCGTCTTGTGTTGAAGTGCCCTAATGCCAAAATAATATTTTTCAGTGGTGCAATATTCCAGTCTTGTCAGGCCAAAGTTCAGGTTGTCGGTTACTATTCATAAAAATGTGTGGCTGCTACTGAACACTGCTGGTACATTATATCAGTGCTTTTAGATGTACCTGATACCTGATCCAACCTCCTCACATGGCTGTCTACCTTCTAAATCCCTGCTTACCAGAGATCTGTGAGAAACACTTGGCTGTTTTAGTGACAGACTGTTCAGGGATCAATTTGGTAGTGTTGAAACTTCTGTGAGACCAAAATAACCCAAGGGAGTCATTCAAAACTTGTGTATTATCTCTGCTCTGCTCTAAATTCAAATTTGTGTTAACAAATTAACAAAAATAGTGCCGTTCAAATGGGGAAAAAATCTAGCTATCTATACAGTTGGGATTGATAACACTGGGTCAGTCAACATCTGCAGCTACAGTTTGATTGAAGGGATTCATAACTATCATGGTCCATCTCCTTTCCCATGCAGTCTCAGTATACTTGAATAAAAGCATTGTGACATCTCCAAGAGGCTGCATCAGCATACCAAAGGATCCGTCTCATTCTCAAATGAATATGAAATATTAATAATCATATCTGAGGCCCACCAGTAAGCCAAAGAGAACGGATTTCCCCCATATCTCCCAATATATATTCGTTTTGTGCCAAGGCAGCCAACAGCCTCTGTGCATTGCAGATGCCTGGCTGAAGGACAAATACATTTTTCCATGAAAAATAAACAAAACAAATGCACGGTTCTCACACCAAAGGGAGAAATAAAGAAAAGTGTGTGAGAGAGAGAACGAGAATGAGAGAGAAAGAGAGAGAGAGATACAGAAAAAAAGAGATACCTGTCAATTATAAACACACTCTTCAAAAGCTTTTAATCAGCAACTTTCTTTCCAAACTCTGTCACTACCGAAATAACACCAGACAGCTGTTTCCTCACAGGGCTGAATGGTTGTTGCTTTAGTCCCAGGGTAGATCCCTCTCCCCACACCACTCATCCACCCTGCACTCTACAAACACAGACTAATGGGGATTGTGGTCTGGAATAGAAAACCACAGAGCACAGAGGATACTATAAAAACAGTTAGCATTGTTTTTATAGGGATGTGTCTAGGCCAGGCTTCCCCTGGTGTCCAGGCCAGACAGAGTTTTAACAGCATTCAGCATTTATACCAATGAATGTTGTCTTAAAAAAGATGAGAGAGGCCTGTAATTTTCATCATAAGTACACGTCAACTATGACAGACAATTTATTTGCAAATTATGGTGGAAAATAAGTATTTGGTCAATAACAAAAGTTTCTCAATACTTTGTTATATACCCTTTGTTGGCAATGACACAAGGTTTTCACTGGTATTTTGGCCCATTCCTCCATGCAGATCTCCTCTAGAGCAGTGATGTTTTGGGGCTGTCGCTGGGCAACACAGACTTTCAACTCCCTCCAAAGATTTTCTATGGGGTTGAGATCTGGAGACTGGCTAGGCCACTCCAGGACCTTGAAGCCACTCCTTCGTTGCCCGGGCGGTGTGTTTGGGATCATTGTCATGCTGAAAGACCCAGCCACGTTTCATCTTCAATGCCCTTGCTGATGGAAGGAGGTTTTCACTCAAAATCTCACGATACATGGCCCCATTCATTCTTTCCTTTACACGGATCAGTCGTCCTGGTCCCTTTGCAGAAAAACAGCCCCAAAGCATGATGTTTCCACCCCCATGCTTCACAGTAGGTATGGTGTTCTTTGGATGCAACTCAGCATTCTTTGTCCTCCAAACACGACGAGTTGAGTTTTTACCAAAAAGTTATATTTTGGTTTCATCTCCCAATCCTCTTCTGGATCATCCAAATGCACTCTAGCAAACTTCAGACGGGCCTGGACATGTACTGGCTTAAGCAGGGGGACACGTCTGGCACTGCAGGATTTGAGTCCCTGGCGGCATAGTGTGTTACTGATGGTAGGCTTTGTTACTTTGGTCCCAGCTCTCTGCAGGTCATTCACTAGGTCCCCCCGTGTGGTTCTGGGATTTTTGCTCACCGTTCTTGTGATCATTTTGACCCCACGGGGTGAGATCTTGCGTGGAGCCCCAGATCGAGGGAGATTATCAGTGGTCTTGTATGTCTTCCATTTCCTAATAATTGCTCCCACGGTTGATTTCTTCAAACCAAGCTGCTTACCTATTGCAGATTCAGTCTTCCCAGCCTGGTGCAGGTCTACAATTTTGTTTCTGGTGTCCTTTGACAGCTCTTTGGTCTTGGCCATAGTGGAGTTTGGAGTGTGACTGTTTGAGGTTGTGGACAGGTGTCTTTTATACTGATAACAAGTTCAAACAGGTGCCAATAATACAGGTAACGAGTGGAGGACAGAGGAGCCTCTTAAAGAAGAAGTCTGTGAGAGCCAGAAATCTTGCTTGTTTGTAGGTGACCAAATACTTATTTTCCACCATAATTTGCAAATAAATTCATTAAAAATCCTACAATGTGATTTTCTGGATTTTTTTTCTCAATTTGTCTGTCATAGTTGACGTGTACCTATGATGAAAAGTACAGGCCTCTCTCATCTTTTTGAGTGGGAGAACTTGCACAATTGGTGGCTGACTAAATACTTTTTTCCCCCACTGTAATGTCACTGTCAGACTCAGTGCTCAAAGTAATGTCTTTAAGGGACTCTGCATCACGTAATATGAACCTCACCATCATGATGATAGTATGAACCTGATCAGTCTGAATTGACTGTAAGTACTTGTTATTTACTATAGTGGTTTTACTCAGTGGTTTTATATCCCCTAGTTTCTGATCCGTCAATCATCTCCTATTATCTTTGCTTGTACTCTCTCTGACTCTGGCCCTAACTATATACACTATGGTTAACACAAAATAGAGTCCTTTATGTCCAACATGATGCAGAATTCTCAGTTCTAAGGCTAACATTGTAAGAGAGACTCTGTGACATTGACCACAGAATATGATATTGACATTATGAGATGCTTGCCATGATATTACCGCTTCAATTTCCTGACCTGTGTGTGCGCTGCTTATTTCCCATAGTTCCCGGCGGCATCGCCCCTGAGTCGCTGACCTTCACCCCCCTGGAGGACATGATTTTCCTCAAGTGGGAGGAGCCAGTGGAACCCAACGGTCTCATCACCCAATACGAGGTAAGGATGCTTCAAACTCTGCTCGATGCCCTCCAATTATCTTCCTCTAAACATCTCCTCCCAAAGTCCTCAGGTTCACCCTCCTGACTCTCATATCATATTAGAGTTTGTAGGAATTGATTGGTGTAGTTTAGGTCAGCAAGCGCAGTGTCACAGGCATTGATTAGTACAGCTAAGTTCTAGGAGAGAAATGTCACAGAACTTTTCAAACAGAGAGTTTGAAACTGAAACAAGGACAGAACAATAAGCAGTCCCACCAACAACTTTACAGCTGTGTCATACAGTTAGCTATATTTTATAGGGGGCTGTTAATTGAGGTAATAGACACAACACAGCTGTTTGACGCTAAGAAAACAGGCAGAAGCTACAATATCAGCCGCTCTGTATGTGTGGTTGTGTATGGCATTTTTATACAAGCTCATAGTCCATCCCCAGAGCGCTCTGTTTCTCTCCACTCATCTAACAGTACATCTAGAGCTAGCAAATAGTCTGGAAAGTTAAGAAAAACGTTTATCAGCATATAGCACTGCCATGCATCATCACGTTAGTCTCACCCTAATTTATTAGCACTAATTTATTCATGCTAATTTTGGAGTAGGTCTCAGATGAAAATAGACCATTTGCAACGTTATTCTCGCTTTCTCCCTTTTGTCTTCACCTATGGTAGGGGCTCAGTACAGTATTACCTATACCAGCCTCAAGCCTTCCCCCAGCCCTCTCTCTTTCAATGTCGTCTCAAGGAGGATATTATTAAATGGGATTTGTGGTTTGACATGTAAAGAGGAGGCAGGGATGGATTTTCTCCCCGTAGCATCCTGAGCTAACAAAGAGAGCTTTAGACGGAGCAATAGAAGAAATCCTCTTCATTTCTCTCCCATTAAAGCATTAACCAGTCTCCCTGAGCCCATCGACCGCCACGACTCCAGCCTCACAAGCCCCTTCTTGGTCCTCTTTGCTCTTTCTGGAGGCTATTATCGACTTTTATATATATATTTTTTTTTATGTGTGTGTACTGTGTACAGTCATTGGCTGTCTTCACAGTTACCACACCTGCATGGGCATATCGTGCTCTTAAAATTATCTGCATAGTCAATAGTTTGGTTCAAGTCAAGTCAGTGGGAAGCGAGGCGTGTCTGTGTCATTTAACATTCCCAGTTTTTACATTCCTCTCTGATGCCACATGGGTGGAATCCCATAAGACAGTTTGACTGGGTGGGAAAAAGTTGATTCCAACAGCATCAATATTTCACACAGAACACATTTCCACATTAGCATGAATGTCCTTCAGGCTTGGCCATTATGAATGAATTAGCAAGCTAAACAAAATCATTAGCCTCTTGTTATTGTGCAACCCGCAGGTTGTGAAATCTGTAAACATACAAAACAACAACGGTTTGATAATGATTCCACTTTCATGACAAAATAACAATATTACACTGGACTGCATCACATACGTTGCTGCTACTATTTCCTATCTGTCACTTTATTCCTGGTTATTTTAAAAAATATATTTATTTAACCTTTATTTAACCAGGTAAGCCAGTTGAGAACAAGTTCTCATTTACAACTGCGACCTGGCCAAGATATAAAACAGTGCGATAAAAACAACAACACAGAGTTACATATGGGGTAAAACAAAACATAAAGTCAAAAATACAACAGAAAATATATATATATACAGTGTGTGCAAATGTAGCAAGTTATGGAGGTAAGGCAATAAATAGGCTATAGTGCAAAATAATTACAATTAGTATTAACACTGGAATGATAGATGTGCAAGAGATTATGTGAAAATAGAGCAAAATATATAACAATATAGGGATGATTTCAGATGGGCTGTGTACAGGTGCAGTGATCGGTAAGGTGCTCTGACAACTGATGCTTAAAGTTAGTGAGGGAGATAAGTCTCCAGCTTCAGATATTTTTGCACTTCGTTCCAGTCATTGGCAGCAGAGAACTGGAAGGAATGGCGGCCAAAGGAGGTGTTGGCTTTGGGGATGACCAGTGAGATATACCTGCTGGAGCGCATACTACGGGTGGGTGTTGCTATGGTGACCAATGAGCTAAGATAAGGCGGGGATTTGCCTAGCAGTGATTTATAGATGGCCTGGAGCCAGTGGGTTTGACGACGAACATGTAATGAGGACCAGCCAACAAGAGCGGACAGGTCACAGTGGTGGGTAGTGTATGGGGCTTTGGAGACAAAACGGATGGCACTGTGATAGACTACATCCAATTTGCTGAGTAGAGGGTTGGAGGCTATTTTGTAAATGACATCGCCAAAGTCAAGGATCGGTAGGATAGTCAGTTTTAAGAGGGCATGTTTGGCAGCTTGAGTGAAGGAGGCTTTGTTGCGAAATAGGAAGCCGATTCTGGATTTAACTTTGGATTGGAGATTCTTAATGTGAGTCTGGAAGGAGAGTTTACTGTCTAACCAGACACCTAGGTATTTGTAGTTGTCCACATACTCTAGGTCAGACCCGTCGAGAGTAGTGATTCTAGTCGGGTGGGCGGGTGCCAGCAGCGTTCGATTGTTATATGTACATATCTACCTCAATTACCTTGTACCCCTGCACATCGACTCGGTACTGGTACCCCTTGTATATAGCCAAGTTATTGTTGCTCATTGTGCATCTATTATTACTTTTATTATTAGATGTTTTACTTTTCTATTATTTTTCTATTTTCTTTCTCTCTGCATTGTTGGAAAGGGCCAGTAAGTAAGCATTTCACTGTTAGTACACACCTGTTGTTTACGAAGCATGTGATTCATCTTTTTAATTATTATTTTGATTTGCAAAGCAAAATGACCAATCAGTACATTGACTTAGAGCAGCAGCACAATTTTCAAAGTCAGATGTGAATCCTCAGAGAAAATCTATTGAACAAAAGTTAAAGGATCGTTGCTCCACAAAGTAAATAACTCATGCTCTTAGAAGTAATTGCAGTATAAACCATAATGGTGTCTTTTTTTTATTTGACCACAGATCAGCTACCAGAGCATTGAGTCGTCTGACCCGGGCATCAACGTGCCAGGACCTAGGAGAACAGTGTCGAAGCTGAGGAACGAGACCTATCACATGTTCTCCAACCTTCACCCTGGCACCACATATCTGATTTCTGTCCGCGCCCGCACAACCAAGGGCTTCGGCCAGACTGCCCTAACTGAGATCACCACCAACATTTCTGGTGAGCATCGGTGTGTGTGTGCACACTCTTCCTGGGGTCCAGTAACATTAAGGCAGTTATATACAATTTAAAATATTACATGACATTACATTTCATAACACTTTTCACAACACATTAAGTGTGTTCCCTCAGGCCACAACTCTACCATCCCATATCTACAATACAAAATCCATGTGTACGTGTGTGTAGAGTGCGTTTCCATGTGTGTGTGTCATGTCAACCTTTGTACCTAGCTTGGATCAAAGTTGAACATCAACTGCCTGAAGGAGATAACAGGAGTCTTTAAATACACTATATATACAAAAGTTTGTGGACACCCCTTCAAATTGGTGGATTCTGTAAAAGTCATCTGTCCTCGGTTGCAACACTCACTACCGAGTTCCAAACTACCTCTGGAAGCAACGTCAGCACAATAACTGTTCGTCAGGAGGGTCATGAAATGGGTTTCTTCAAATAGCCACCCTTTGCCTTGATGACCGCTTTGCACACTCTTGGCATTCTCTCAACCAGCTTCATGAGGTGTAGTTCCCACCGTAAAGCATGGAAGAGGAGGTGTTATGGTGTGGGGGTGCTTTGCTGGTGACACTGTCTGTGATTTATTTAGATTCGGCTATTTTAGCCACACCCGTTGCTGACAGGTGTATAAGATCGAGCACACAGCCATGCAATCTCCATAGACAAATATTGGCAGTAGAATTGCCTTACTGAAGAGCTCAGTGACTTTCAACGTGGCACCGTCATAGGATGCCACCAGTTCGTCAAATGTCTGCCCTGCTAGAGCTGCCCCCAGTCAACTGTAAGTGCTGTTATTGTGAAGTGGAAATGTCTAGGAGCAGCAACGGCTCAACCGCGAAGTGGTAGGCCACACAAGCTCACAGAACGGCACCACCGAGTGCTGAAGCGCGTAGCGCGTAAAAATCATCTGTCCTCGGTTGCAACACTCACTACCGAGTTCCAAACTACCTCTGGAAGCAATGTCAGCACAAGAACTGTTCGTCAGGAGCGTCAGGATATGGGTTTCCATGGCCGAGCAGCCGCACACAATCCTAAGATCGGCTAGAGTGGTGTAAAGCTCGCCACTATTGGACTATTGGAAACGCGTTCTCTGGAGTGATGAATCACACTTCACCATCTGGCATTCCGACAGACAAATCTGGGTTTGGCGGATGCCAGGAGAATGCTACCTGCCCGAATGCGTAGTGCAAACTGTAAAGTTTGGTGGAGGAGGAATAATGGTCTGGGGCTGTTTTTCATGGTTCAGGCTAGGCCCCTTAGTTCCAGTGAAGGGAAATCTTAACGCTACAGCATACTGTACAATGACATTCTAGACAATTCTGTGCTTCAAACTTTGTGGCAACAGTTTGGGGAAAGCCCTTTCCTGTTTCAGCATGACAATGCCCCCGTGCACAAAGTGAGGTCCATACAGAAATGGTTTGTCGAGATCGGAATGGAAGAACTTGACTGGCCTGCACAGAGCCCTGACCTCAACCCCATCGAACGCCTTTGGGATGAATTAGAAAACCGACTGCCAGCCAGGCCTAATCGCCCAACATCAGTGCCCGACCTCACTAATGCTTATGGCTGAATGGAAGCAAATCCCTGCAGCAATGTTCCAACATCTAGTGGAAAGCTTTCCCAGAAGAGTGGAGGCTATTATAGAAGCAAAGGGGGGACCAACTCCATATTAATGCCCAGGATTTTGGAATGAGATGTTCGACGAGCAGGTGTCCATATACTTTTGGTCATGTAGTGTATGTCTGAAGGGTGTTACAGCAATATGTTAATTGATGTTGCACATGGCTATAATCACAACTCCTCTGGGTCTCAAGTGAATGTTGTGAGATAGACTAATTCATTCCTATGTATCCATCAGTGGAAAAATACCAATGACATGCCCTCTTCTATATGGTGTCTGTCTCCCATCATTTGCATAGATTCCCAATACTGCAGTCTCTCTATCTGAGGTAAGGTATCTCACTGAAGACTGTTGTCTGTGCTCGTGCAGTTGTGTAGTTAGCTATAGTAGGTTTCACTCACTCTGTGCTTTTATTAGGGTCTGAAATGTGACTTTCAACCTCAGTTGCTTTATCCTCTTGCAGTGGCAAAACAACTCCTCCAAGAATATAAGTACTACCACTCCCATCCTCTCAAAAGGAGTGACACCCTGTCATCGCGCACAACAAAGCACAAAGAGCAGAGGGGAAACAAGGATTGTTATGTGTAAGGATAGATGCAGTGCTATCTTCATGGGACCATGCAGCATCTCCCAGCTGAGAGAAAGACAGACTCTGAGCTTATTACTGAAGAAGGAAATCCACCCCTGGTGTTCCATTCACTTTTAATTATGCATGTTTCCCTGTGTAAAAAGGCAGGAATAAAAACACCTCAGAGGAAACCTCAATGCAGCTCACTCTCTCTCTCTCTCTCTCTCTCTCTCTCTCCCTCTCTCTCTCTCTCTCTCTCTCTCTTTCTATGAGTGTGTCTCCACGCAAAGGAGAATACTGAGAGTTTTTAATTATAGATTTACTGCTCAATCACTCCTTGGTGGCTGTATGTCAGACAGGGACCTGCTGGCATGTGGCCAGAGAGAGAGTCCAAAAGCCATTATGTATCATCCTCCCCCTCCATACCCCCTCTACTGGCCTACAGTGCAGAACAGCAGAACATTCACTTGTACTGAGCATCATTCATTGCTACACTGACAACTAGCTTATAGCGCTTATAACGAACTCAACATACTGTACGTGCACCCCTACTAAGACAGCCAGAGAGCCTGCCGTCTACAGTCTACACTCTTCCAGAGTGAACTACCACAGAGCACACTCTGAACTGTACACAACCCTCAAGCTAATTCTTATTTTATCTCCATTGAGCTTACTCCAATAAACCCCCTCAAAACCTACTCCCAACCGACCAACACCTTACTGAAATCAAACACCTCACAGACTCTTCGTAGCACGCTAGAGCTTTTATGTTGCGTGTGAATAAAATAAACACACGCACACATTAAACGCCTCACTTTAATTGAAGGCAGCTTATTCAGCTAGCTGCAATTTTCCAAACCCTCTTTTTTTAATACCATAATCATTGATTCCTCCGTAATAGTTTGCCTTTCCTCCCCCTCACTAATTGACTAGGGATATTAAAGACACGCCGTGCAGAGGGAGGCATCTCCTGGGAGAAACGCAGCTTCAGCCAAATCCCTTTAAATGAGAAGCTCCTTCTATATGTCCTGCACTTCCAGGACTTTAAATTGCACTCGGTATCCAAGACAACCAATACATAGGGAAATTCGGGAGGGACATTTCTGAGGGAATGGTGACATTGTTTTGTGGATATTCAATTGACTGTCAGTTTCACAAGAGTTGATGGGGCTGCAGACCTTTTATGAGAGAATAGGGAAAGAGGCTGTGTGTTTATTAGATAGGATGTGTGGATAGACACAGCTCAGCTGGTTTTAAAGGGGACTGATGAAGGATATGTCTGTGTGTGTGTGTGTGTATGTCTGCGTGTGTGTGTCTGCATGTGAGTGTGTGGCGTGAGAGTATGTGTGTGAGTGTGTGTTAGAGCATGTATATGTGCGCGCATGTATATTATCTTGGTCAGTCTAATTGCTATATAATATAACTTTGTCTGTACTCCTGTGCCCTGTCTCTTCAGCTCCAATGTTTGACTATGGAGACATGCCGTCCCCTCTGAGTGAAACAGAGAGCACGATCACTGTGTTGCTTCGCCCCGCCCTGGGCAGGGGAGCACCCGTCAGGTGAGAACACAACAGCAACAGACACACACAGACATGTACACACAGAGAACATTGTTCATAGTGACATTTACATTACAATACATAGATATTTAAGATTTATAGACATTTTGATGTCACATTTACAGCACATACATATTATTTGCCAATGCCCCCATATGATCAAATTTAATGAGAAACATCTTACAATAATTAATACCAACCTTTTGTATTGTGACCTGTCTCTACCAGTAAGTACCAGGTTGTGGTAGAGGAGGAGAGTGGCAGGAAGGTGAAGAGGGAACTGGGGGTTCAGGACTGTTACCCTCTGCCCATGTCCCACGGGGATGCTCAAGCCAGAGGGACCCCCCACTACTACACGGCCGAGCTGCCCCCCAGCAGCCTGCCTGAAGCCAGCCCCTTCACTGTGGGGGACAACCACACCTACAATGGCTACTGGAACACCCCGCTGGACCCCCGCAAGAGCTACCTCGTCTACTTCCAGGCAATGAGCAACTTCAGAGGGGTGAGTACAGGGCTTGAAGAAGGCTGTGGCTGATTTCTAGATCAACCCCTAGCCCCTAGGCGATCTGAGAGTATGGGTAGGTAAGCAATAGGTCGTTATCAATTAAACGTCACAATACGGTTTAGAACGTTCGATATTGCTGCTGGGAGACCCCCAGCTCCTTTAAAACCATTGAAAACTATGTGCCGTTTTTAAGGGATTTTTAAATAAATGTTATAACTAATTGGTTTTAATATCATCACCTCTTGAAGAGCATAGTCAGAACTACACATTTCCGATGATTCCACATTTAACTCTATCATCAGAGTTTTACGACAAGTAACGCATGCTTTTCAAGATAGGTAAACATGTACTGTATATTCAGATACGTGAGGGTAGCCTATCCATTTGGCATATAGCTAGCTAGCTAAGCAAACAATGTGTCATTTAGCTTGCTTAATCAGAGATTAGGCTTTTCGAAAGAGTTTGGCATGGGCAAATCACTTGTCAGAAAGCTTAAGAGACACGGCGTGGCTAATCTCAGTGCGAAGGCTCCCGGTGAGAGCAATAGTCCAATGGAGCTGTTATGTTAAAACAAAAAAATGCCCAATGCCATCATGTACTGATTATGAAACACTTCAACACTTATTATTAGAATGTAGCAGATCAAAGGAAATCTGGGAACAAATGCAAGATATTGGAGTCACTTTTCAAGTCAAACCAAATACCATACTGAATGGGAAAATATATGGAACACTTAAAGAGATCTATAAAGAACTTTTTCGCCTCATCATATGTGTAGTGAATGCACAAATATGGAAAACCCAATGCCGAATGACAATTGAAAATGTCTTGATTCCCAGCCAAACAGTTTTTAAACAAATTAGAACGGAACTGAAAAGGAGAAGAACCAACGAAATGAGGAGGGGACAACGGGAAGTTCTTGACTTTTGATTTAGAAACAAAAAAATATATATATATATATATATACACTACCAGTCAAAAGTTTGGACACACCTACTCATTCAAGGGTTTTTCTTTATTTGTACAATTTTTTACATTGTAGAATAATAGTGAAGACATCAAAACTATGAAATAGCACATATGGAATCATGTAGTAACCAAAAAAGTGTTAAACAAATCAAAATATATTTCAACCCAATTGAGATGGTTTGGGATGAGTCGGACCGCAGTGTAGGAAAAGCAAGTGCTCAGCATATGTGGGAACTCCTTCAAGACTGTTGGAAAAGTATTCCAGGTGAAGCTGGTTGAGAGAACGCCAAGAGTGTGCAAAGCTGTCATCAAGGCAAAGGGTGGCTACTTTGAAGAATCTCAAATATAAAATATATTTTGATTTGTTTAACTATTTTTTGCTTACTACATGATTCCATATGTGTTATTTCATAGTTTTGATATCTTCACTATTATTCTACAATATAGATAATAGTAAAAATAAAGAAAATCCTTGAATGAGTAGGTGTGTCTAAACTTTTGTCTGGTACTGTATATATAATTTAAATGTGATGTAACTTACAATGTATGATATTAATCCAGTTTACAAATAATAAAGATGTGGCCTCCCGAGTGGCGCAGCGGTCTAAGGCCTTGAGGCGTCACTACAGCCCCGGGTTCGATCCCAGGCTGTGTCACAGCCGGCCATGACCGGGAGACCCATGAGGCGGCGCACAATTGGCCCAGCATCGTCCGGGTTAGGGGAGGGTTTGGCCGGCCGGGATTACCTTCTCCAATCGCGCTCTAGCGACTCCTTGTGGTGGGCCAGGCGCCTGCAAGCTGACTTCGGTTGCCAGCTGGACGGTGTTTCCACCGACACATTGGTGCGGCTGGCTTCCGGGTTAAGCGAGCAGTGTGTCAAGAAGCAGTGCGGCTTGGCAGGGTCGTGTTTCGGAGGACGCATGGCTCTCGACCTTCGCTTCTTCCGTGTCCGTAGGGGAGTTGCAGCGATGGGACAAGACAGTAACTACCAATTGGGATGTAGCTCAGTTGGTTGAGCATGGCGTTTGCAACGCCAGGGTTGTGGGTTTGATTCCCACGGGGGGGGGGGCAGTAAAAAAAAAAATATATATACTAAATAATAATGTATGCACTCACTAACTGTAAGTCGCTCTGGATAAGAGCGTCTGCTAAATGACTAAAATGTAAATGTAATTGGATATCCCGAAATTTGGGGGGATAAAAGGGGTAATTTTAAAAACACTTTTTTAAAATAATAATAAAGATAATATTAATAATAATAACGCCTGATCATCTTTTTTAAAAGCAACAAAACAAAGTAACAAAACAAGAAATTATGCAAACATCTGATTGCATTTCATGAAAGAGAAAAGAAACAGAGAAATGTGTTTTAAAAGCTGATCTTGTTTTCAAATGTATAGTCGTCTGTCGGACTACTGTCATCCCCACTATAGATGGCAAGCAAATCAAACAATATTTGGGTATAGCCATCTAGTTTATCCCCTGAAAGTTAGCTTGTTAACTAGCCATATTGACGTGATATGTTATTAGCTAGCAAACCAATTTGACATGGTCCATCAATCAATGTAGGATGACTGCCAGCAGCAATCGTGATTAAACACTCTTAAAAACAATGGGGATAATGTTAGCTAACTTTGCTAGGTAGGCCTACGTTGGTTGGAGAAAAAAGTACACTAGGTCTACTTAACACTATGTTTTGCCAACTGTGTAAAGTTTCTACCAGTAGCTTGCAAACTAAACATTATAATATCAACTAACAGTACATCGGCAAATGCACCCTTCTGTTGCTTGACAGGCAGAGCCCACAAAGGATAGGAAATTAACCTAAACCACTCATACTTGTCAGGTAAAGCTCACATGTATTTTATATCACTCAAATATCCAATTAATGGTGGCCAATATTGAGAGATATCCTCACGTATCTGAAATTACATGATCAATTGATGTTTACTGATCATTACTGATTGTTTTGCATGGAATAATCTGAAATGTGTAGTTCTGACTATGCTCGTCAAGAGGTGATGTTACAATTAAATAGTTAACATTTGTTTAACAATCCATTGAAATGGCAGGCAGTTGTCAATGGTTTTAGAGGAGCTGGGGGTCTCCTTGCCTCCCAGCAGGCAAATCGAACGCTCTGCACCTTATTGTGACATTTTATTGATAACGACCTGCTTGCTTCAGTTGCTAATTGGCTGGGTAGAAATTTTGCCCAATTGCTTACACTTATCCAATCCTTTCAGATCCACAGAATCTGAAAATGTAGTATTTTTCTAACTTCCATTGTCCTCCAAGACTGGCTGAATATATATCCCATACTGTATGCCAGGCTTGAAAGAGCAGGGGAAATTACCTCCTTTAGGATATGAAAATATTTGTGGTGTGAAATGTGCTTGTTGGAAGGGATTATTATTATTTATTTATTTGCCTGGATTGGCATGGTCCCTAGCTGGAATCCATGTATCTGAATGTGTCCAGTGCTTTGATTCGATGCACAACATACAAAGGGTGTCAGGGACAGGGAATTACTTGTGCACATTACTTCCAGCTAGTAAATCTGTGATTAGCTGGTATTACTCAGAGAGACAACAAAGAGACAAGTGGGCTCTCCTTTTCTCTCTCCCCCCCCCCCCACATTATCCCTCCCTACATTCTCTGTCCTTTCCCTCTCCCTTTTTTCATCCCTCTGCTACTGGCCTTATCCATTCCCTCATCCCTCCATTCTTCTCCTCTATCTACTCCATTCTTCTCTCTTTTATTCCAAATCAGTGGAGACTCGTTAAACCCTGTGACTAATAGGATCCTTAGTAGGGGAAGATCCGGATCCTGATCCAGCAGGGTTTTATTCCAGACCACAATCATCTGTTCCTGTTCTCTCACTCCACTAATCCTCTCCTGCCCAAATAAAGCTGCAGTAGTCCCAATCATACACCAAGGAAGCCCCATTATCAGTCCAAACTGCCATTACAGGATCCCACTATCTGGTAGAGACAATTAGTTAGGGATAATTGGACACAGGTGCAGATGATCAGTGGTATACATTTTCTGTTTTAATATTCAGGGAGCGCAGCAAGGCTTTTCTTTGCAAATCTAAATCTGGGCCAGCATTCGGAGCAACCTTTTGTGGATCATCAGTAAGGTAATGGATTCCTACAGGACTTTGCATCGTTGCTCTTTTCAATACCTCTGGATAGCATGGTATGGTAGGTTACCTTTGTTATTTTAGAGTCTTATAGGTGGAAGTCTGATAAATGGGTGTATTCTAGTCTAGCAAAACAACTCACCCCCCTTTTCCTCCAGCGGTGGTGGTGGTGGCTTTTTCCGGCCCAGTGGAGAAATGCTAGGGGCAGTGCAGCGTGAGCAGTTCATACAACTGGGTTAATAAGCGGCAAGATTAGACAGTGAAGGGTCTGACTTTACCGGCGGATGGGATTAGGGCTTTGTTTTGGCTGGCAGCGAGCCAGACTCCAGCGCTATGAGCGGGCGGGACAATGGAGGCACAGTAACCGATCACAAGGCCCAGCCCTAAGTCCCCAGGGGGCTCTGCCAGCCAAGGCCACGCGGGCACCAAGGGTATACAGTAGTTACACAGTCAGTCAGGCGGTCCCCATACCAGTTCCAGGGCTCTCCCCATGGGCACAGAGAATCCACACTCCCTTCATGCCAGATCACTTTCTTGGGCTTATATACCCCTCATACAGAGGAGAGTTAATGTACACTCTTAGAAGTAAAGGAGCCTGGAAGAAGCTTTTGGGTTCTAAAAATTGTCACACAGGGGGAACCTTTCACATGGGAACCTATTCTAATATTCTAATATAATATTAACATTGCTGATTACATATACAGTTGAAGTCAGAAGTTTACATACACTTAGGTTGGAGTCATTCAAACTTGTTTTTCAACAACTCCACAAATTTCTTGTTAACAAACTATAGTTTTGGCAAGTCGGTTAGGACATCTACTTTGTGCATGACACAAGTAATTTTTCCAACAATTGTTTACAGACGGATTATTTAACTTATAATTCACTGTATCACAATTCCAGTGGGTCAGAAGTTTACATACACTAAGTTGACTGTGCCTTTAAATAGCTTGGAAAATTCCAGAAAATAATGTCATGGCTTTAGAAGCTTTTGATAGGCTAATTGACATCATTTGAGTCAATTGGAGGTGTACCTGTGGATGTATTTCAAGGCCTATCTTCAAACTCAGTGCCTCTTTGCTTGACATCATGGGGAAATCAAAAGAAATCAGCCAAGACCTCAAAAAAAATTGTAGACATCCACAAGTCTGATTCATCCTTGAGAGCAATTTCCAAACGCCTGATGGTACCACGTTCATCTGTACAAACAATAGTACGCAAGTATAAACACCATGGGACCACGCATACCGCTCAGGAAGGAGACGCGTTCTGTCTCCTAGAGATGGACCTTGTGAAGATGCTGGAGGAAACAGGTACAAAAGTATCTATATCCACAGTAAAACGAGTCCTATATCGACATAACCTGAAAGGCCACTCAGCAAGGAAGAAGCCACTGCTCCAAAACCGCCATAAAAAAGCCAGACTACGGTTTGCAACTGCACATGGGGACAAAGATCGTATTTTTTTGAGAAATGTAGTCTGGTCTGATGAAACAAAAATAGAACTGTTAGGCCATAATGACCATCGTTATGTTTGGAGGAAAAAGGGGGACGCTTGCAAGCCGAAAAACACCATCCCAACCGTGAAGAACGGGGGTGGCAGCATCATGCTGTGGGGGTGCTTTGCTGCAGGAGGGACTGGTGCACTTCATAAAATAAATGGCATCATGAGGAAGGAAATTATGTGGATATATTGAAGCAACATCTCAAGAAATCAGTCAGGAAGTTAAAGCTTGGTTGCAAATGGGTCTTCCATATGGACAATGACCCCAAGCATACTTCCAAAGTTGTGGCAAAATGGCTTAAGGACTACAAAGTCAAGGTATTGGAGTGGCCATCACAAAGCCCTGACCTCAATCCTATATAAAATGTGTGGGCAGAACTGAAAAAGCGTGTGCGAGGAAGGAGGCCTACAAACCTGACTCAGTTACACCAGCTCTGTCAGGAGGAATGGGCCAATTATTATTATTGTGGGAAGCTTGTGGAAGGCTACCCAAAACGTTTGACCCAAGTTAAACAATTTAAAGGCAATGCTACCAAATACTAATTGAGTGTATGTAAACTTCTGACCCACTGGGAATGTGATGAAAGAAATAAAAGCTGAAATAAATCATTCACTCTACTATTATTCTGACATTTCACATTCTTAAAATAAAGTGGTGATCCTAACTGACCTAAGACAGGGAATTTTTAGTAGGATGAAATGTCAGGAATTGTGAAAAACTGAGTTTAAATGTATTTGGCTAAGGTGTATGTAAACTTCCGACTTCAACTGTAGAGCCATGACAGTCATCTGATGCAATTACCACTTTATATAGTAATAAAGTGATAACTATTCCAACATTGGGATTTGCATAGGCTCTTGAGGAACTCATACATGTCTGTAATCCTCATTGAAACTACAAAACTGTCAGTGTTCAACCTTAAGAAGTGATGACAATACAACAGAACAGATTAACAGGAATTACATGTACTCTCACGGGTGGCCAAAAATATATATCTGAAAGCCACGCCCTTACTAAGCCTCGCCCCCAGTATTCTCATCTGACCTGCTGGGTCATATCTTAATAACCCAGCATCAATAACTCAGCATCAACAGCCCAACCTGGCTCTTTTTAAAGAAAACAACCCAACTAAGTGACCCAATTCCTGCAGCATTTTTAAGAGTGTAGGCTAGGTTGAAGATAGCTAATGATTTAAGCCAACACCTAATAATTATCATCAAAAACAAACATTACCATCACAATAAACTTTGTGGAATTAAAACAGGAGGCTACGGTCATATAGTATAATTGGCTTGACGGCCAATGTTGTATTATTAATAATAATATATCCAAAGCTACTTACAGCCATACGTGAATACATTTTACCTATGGGTGGTCTGTCACGTGTGTCAGTGTAATACGGTGGATCGAAGTCAAGCGCAGGACACAGAACTCTATGAAACGTACTTTACTGAATAAGTAAAGAAAATAATATAAAATACCTCCACACAGGGAGGAACAAACCCGCTCACCTACGACACACGAAACGAAAAACAAACACGCACAAAACACACTGGGAGCCACCGGGTTAAATAGGGAAGGAATAATTACATGATGGGAAACAGGTGTGTGACAATCGGACAACAACAGGTAGAACATAGAAACATAGAACATAGATCGGCAGCAGCTAGTATTCCGGTGACGACGAACGCCGAAGCCTGCCCGAGCAAGGAGGAGGGGCAGCCTCGGCTAAATCCGTGACATGTTCCCGGGAATCAAACCCACTATCCTGGCGTTGCAAGCGCCAAACCTGGGGAACAACAGTATGTTAAGGGGGGGAAGAAAGGGGAAAATAAAAAGGGGAAGGGGAATTGTGGACATGTAGGTCCCAAGTTCCAATCCCGCCTAAATAAAATATCTTAACAACCACTATAGTCTCCAAAAGTTGTAAATTGTCAATAACAATGGCTATCCTTTAGTTAAATTGGCAACTATTAGCATGCAACAATATAATGATTTACAGTACGATTGATTAGCTATTACTCTCGGATCTTACTTTGTTATTTGAAAAGTTAAATTCGCCCCCACATTTTCTATCAGGATTACTGTTGGTCGCGCTAGCTTCAGCCAACCAGCTTGCTTTTTTCTTTCACGTCATCCATAATTCAAAGATGAGACGCTATTATGTGTGTCCTTCTTCCAAAGAAGGAGAAGCTGTACATGATTGGCTTATGAAACATGGACAACTGGATGTTTGACAGCCTTACGTGAGTTAAGTGGCACCATGCTCTACCAACTGAGCTACAGAGGACCATATTCAACATTGCTATTAAAACAGTACTCATGTAGGAATGGGTCATTGTTTAGAAGTTGCTAGCAATCCCATAAAGCCATTGCCAAAATCCACATATTTTCATCTTCTTCAGAGTCTAGCAGCACAACAAATCCAACGGCAAAATACATTGAAAGTGCTCTGTACTAGAGGTCTTCACGGATCCACCTGTACCCGAATACTGGAGACCCGATCCGGGACCCAAGTGGGTTGGGATCCAGAATTCCAAATAATGTCACGGGTCTGGGTCGGATCTTATATGATTGTCACGGTTCTCGGTATGTGTAATTTTAACTGACTTGTACAGAAGGGCCCGTACAGATCTGAATGTGACTGCTGGAGTAGAGAGAGAGAAAGTTTATAATTTATGCTGCTGCTCTTGCTTTTCACGAGAGTGGAGCATGGCACATGTAGCTTCTTGTTGTTGTTGGCCAATCATAAGTCATCAAAGCGGAAATAGGCTACAGTGATATAGCCTCCGTGTGTGGCAAAAGTGGAAACAAAGCTTGTGATACACTGTATAATGTAAAGCCAGAAGCAGTCTATGGCAGGGCCACTCTTGTGATATAGGCCGGATAGCTGGGTTGATTTGATGACTATTCAGATTCCCCTAGCTTGCTATGCTAACGGCAATGTCATGGTGTACCTGATGTGTTTGAGAATGTATGGTCTTTCTATCAGGAACAGTAACCTCATAATGATTTGGTTGACATTTATTTGAAGGTTATCACTTTACTACAGCAGCACTCTGGTGATCTGAGAGAGTTTTAAATTAGCAGGGAGAGCTGTTAGAATGTTCTGGACTTGTATGTCAGGCCGAGGTTATTATCTGGGTGGTTTTTGGCTTGCCTCACCCCTTGGCCCAGGTCTACAATGTGACTAACCTTCAGGAAGTCTTTTAATGGAATGCCCCCTTGCATGTTCTCAACTCCACTGCCTGACTAGAAATGCGTTTGACAGTTGAACCATTGTAAAGCTCTCTACAGATGGTGTTTCTCACCGGGCATAAGTATATTTTTGGATTTAAATCTTCGATTGAGCACCCTGCTTCACTGCATTTCTGATGATCTGGTACTTTTTTGAGTAGAGTTCAGTGTTCTTGGCGGTCTAAGGCACTACAGTGCTTGAGGCTACAGATCCGGGTTCGGTCCCGGGCTGTGTCGCAGCCGGCCGCGACCGGGAGACCCATAAAGCGACGCACAATTGGCCCAGCGTCATCCGGGTTAGGGGAGGGTTTGGCCGGCCGGGATGTCCTTGTCCATTCGCGCTCTAGCGACTCCTGTGGCAGGCCGGGCGCATGCACGCTGACACGGTCGCCAGTTGTACAGTGTTTCCTCCGACACATTGGTGCGGCTGGCTTCCAGGTTAAGCGAACAGTGTGTCAAAAAGCAGTGCGGCTTGGCAGGGCCGTGTTTCGGAGGACGCATGGCTCTCGACCTTCGCCTCTCCCGAGTCCGTACGGGAGTTGCAGCGATTGGACAAGACTGTAACTACCAATTGGATATCACGAAATTGGGGAGAAAAACCGGTAAAAAGTAAAAATAAATGTTTTTAAAGACTTCAGTATTCTTGATTAGGTCTTATACAGTATACTGTGCTTATATTCCTAATTTTTCCTTAATTTTCAGTGTATGGTTAATTACGTCTCAGCATCACAAACTTTTTATTTTGGTCTGAATAGGCTTTGTTAAGGGCCAACATTACGGCTATAAGTGGCCCTCATAAACATTGGCAGAGACATTTAAAAAGTGAAAGAGACAAACAATATTTGGCATTTTCTCATGCTTATGAGCTAGATGTTTGCTGTCAAGCCTCTGTGTAATTGCTTTGATTGATACATCTAAAGAGGCACTTGAAAGATGGTGCATTCTGATTTTCTCTTTGAAGACCACAGCATGGGCAGCATTTCAATCACAACACCCACTGCGTCTCCTAATGGCACACTCACACAGGCTAACCTGCGTGTACTGTAGTAACGATGGCTGCCAACCCCTCTGGCATGACTGGCACAGTATGTGCGGGCGGTAGGGCATCAGTGTCCCCTATGTGGACTTTCTGTTTCTGCTTTCAAGCTCACCAATTAACTCCACTCTCCTGCCTTCCACACACAGACCGACGACGTGCCAGTATAATGGTTTGAGCTGCAATTTATCACCTCTACTTTCGGCGTTACACATTTTTCTGTCAAGTGTAGTTAACCAAGTGTGCTCAGTCTTATTCCCCATCACCCGGAATGGTTATAAAAGTATTCATAATTTATTTGCTTGGAGTTTGCTGACAGATCTGGTTTTGGAAAGCTAGGCTGGGCATGGTCGCAGTGACTGTACAATCAGGGCTCCGTCACTGTCCCGCCACTATCACACAAGCCAAAGTATGTACAGTGGGGAAAAAAAGTATTTAGTCAGCCACCAATTGTGCAAGTTCTCCCACTTAAAAAGATGAGAGAGGCCTGTAATTTTATCATAGGTACACGTCAACTATGACAGACAAATTGAGAATTTTTTTCTCCAGAAAATCACATTGTAGGATTTTTAATGAATTTATTTGCAAATTATGGTGGAAAATAAGTATTTGGTCACCTACAAACAAGCAAGATTTCTGGCTCTCACAGACCTGTAACTTCTTCTTTAAGAGGCTCCTCTGTCCTCCACTCGTTACCTGTATTAATGGCACCTGTTTGAACTTGTTATCAGTATAAAAGATACCTGTCCACAACCTCAAACAGTCACACTCCAAACTCCACTATGGCCAAGACCAAAGAGCTGTCAAAGGATACCAGAAACAAAATTGTAGACCTGCACCAGGCTGGGAAGACTGAATCTGCAATAGGTAAGCAGCTTGGTTTGAAGAAATCAACTGTGGGAGCAATTATTAGGAAATGGAAGACATACAAGACCACTGATAATCTCCCTCGATCTGGGGCTCCACGCAAGATCTCACCCCGTGGGGTCAAAATGATCACAAGAACGGTGAGCAAAAATCCCAGAACCACACGGGGGGACCTAGTGAATGACCTGCAGAGAGCTGGGACCAAAGTAACAAAGCCTACCATCAGTAACACACTATGCCGCCAGGGACTCAAATCCTGCAGTGCCAGATGTGTCCTCCTGCTTAAGCCAGTACATGTCCAGGCCCATCTGAAGTTTGCTAGAGTGCATTTGGATGATCCAGAAGAGGATTGGGAGAATGTCATATGGTCAGATGAAACCAAAATATAACTTTTTGGTAAAAACTCAACTTGTCGTGTTTGGAGGACAAAGAATGCTGAGTTGCATCCAAAGAACACCATACCTACTGTGAAGCATGGGGGTGGAAACATCATGCTTTGGGGCTATTTTTCTGCAAAGGGACCAGGACGACTGATCCGTGTAAAGGAAAGAATGAATGGGGCCATGTATCGTGAGATTTTGAGTGAAAACCTCCTTCCATCAGCAAGGGCATTGAAGATGAAACGTGGCTGGGTCTTTCAGCATGACAATGATCCCAAACACTCCGCCCGGGCAAAGAAGGAGTGGCTTCGTAAGAAGCATTTCAAGGTCCTGGAGTGGCCTAGCCAGTCTCCAGATCTCAACCCCATAGAAAATCTTTGGAGGGAGTTGAAAGTCCGTGTTGCCCAGCGACAGCCCCAAAACATCACTGCTCTAGAGGAGATCTGCATGGAGGAATGGGCCAAAATACCAGCAACAGTGTGTGAAAACCTTGTGAAGACTTACAGAAAACGTTTGACCTGTGTCATTGCCAACAAAGGGTATATAACAAAGTATTGAGAAAGTTTTGTTATTGACCAAATACTTATTTTCCACCATAATTTGCAAATAAATTCATTAAAAATCCTACAATGTGATTTTCTGGATATTTTTTTCTCATTTTGTCTGTCATGGTGAAAATTACAGGCCTCTCTCATCTTTTTAAGTGGGAGAACTTGCACAATTGGTGGCTGACTAAATACTTTTTTTCCCCACTGTATATGCTGGAACACGTTTGATTGGAGAACCATCTGATGAGTGAACATGTAGTTCATCTGAAACATTCTTACAAGAGTTTAAAAACAGCATGTATTTAGTTTTGCCCGTATTAAGCAGAAGTGTTAAATCAGCATGGGATTCCTACATAGATTCCTGCAAATGATTGCCTTGATGCAGTGAGGAATTACCCCTGTATTTTTATGGGCTGGTTTCTGTTTGTCTTGATAGTCTTTGTATTTTAATGTCCAAAGCATCCTGCAATTAAGTTTTCATAGCGTTTACTGGAGCTAAAAAAGAGAGCTGAATGTGTGTGAATGTTTTAGTCAGTTTGTTTGTGGATCGTTTCTGTGTGTGTCATCATTATGCCTCCCTATGTGTCTGTGTTTTTTAGTCAAAAAAAAAACAGCACCATAGGTTTAAGAGTGGGTTAAGGAGGAAATCAGCTTGAAATAGATTTTCAATTAAAATGGCAATTTAGCCGCAGTTTGAGAGGAGGGCTCTTGCTCCATTCCGGATGGGCAGATTTGCATAATTGTCCCATATGGCCTGAATTAGCATCTGTAAATCTTAATTTGATAATGCATCTCCTCGTCGAGGTGGCAAAACGGAATTGGATTACGGTCTTGGATCTCATTAGTGTTGTTTGACAAAGGTCCTTTTCATAACACCAAGATGTCATCAGCTGAAATTTGAAGGAAATGAATTCCTTTTTATAGCGGCATATTGGTCCAGCGCCATCTTCTCAATTCGGTTAATTTCCCTTTCAGCAAATCCTCCTTTCTCTCTTTAAACACTTCACCTCAGCTTTTGGCTTACATATTGTTTGACATTCACTGGTGTTATATCTTTATAAGTGACTATCATTTTAGCTGATTGAATGCCTCCTCAGTATTCCACTCATGGGCCTCTATTTTGAGTGTCATTCAATCCAATATGCTGGTCCCTAAAGATGTAAGAAAATCCTACAGTGAATGTTTGTCTTATTTTCATCTGTTGAAGATAATTTGCTTTGTGATTTTATTGTAAAAATAGCATTTTCATTATCGTTCAGCCAAAATTATATATTCTTTCTTATATTTTCTTTCATGCTAGGTGCATCGTTACTGCCTGCATTCTACAGGATGCAAAGCATTGGCAATGTTCCCACCTCTGATCTCTGTATTCTCAATTTTTTTCAGGAAACCAGAATAAACTGCATCCGAATAGCCCGCAAAGGTAATTCAACATGAATATTTTCATTGAACAATACGGTGACCTTCCATGGATCTCCCTGAGTCTCTGAAGTCCTGTAGGCTTTACTATAGCATGTTGACCTTACACTCTAAATGCAACTCCAAAGATGAAAAGATGTGTTGGGTTCAGGTCCGAACCCTAGTTTTTGTGCTGGTATTCCAGACATGTACAGTAGATGGAGTTTAGCATGCAGGACAAGCAGCGGGATTTCTCTGAAGATCCATGTTGTTTAGTGATGTGCCAGACTCCTGTGAGCTTTCCTCTCCTTGCCTTCAGAGAAAAGGACAGCAAGCAGGGAAAGATTCGAGGTCAGGCTTTCATCATGTTTGTTTGGGGGGACACAGCAATATCAAAGGCAGTTCCACTATTCCTGTCAGACAGCTACACTACGCAGAGGGGGAGGGAAACATCTGAGGGCTTTTGACCCCTGTCTGCTCAAGAAGGGCCCTTCACATCAAAAATACATATGGAACTACTTGAGCCCATCAATATGAGCAATGTTTCTCCCCTCTTCCTCCCTCCCACTCTCTCCCACCCTGCCACAGGTACTCAAAGGGACATGAAAAGGGCATAGAAATTGACTCTGAGTACTGATGGCACGACAGGCTCTCCCCCTCTGCTGGTGTGCGATGTCGGATCGTAGTGACTAAAAGTAATGTATTTATAGTTATCATAGTGCTGCAACAGTAAGCTAGTCTTGCTAGTAAATTGACTTGGCGAGGTGTACTTTTCGGTGAAGGCCTCTTTTTGTGACTGAATAAAGAAGAGACCAGGCGCTCTTGAAGCATGAAGCCAAAAGGCAAGGCCAGCCATTTTAGCTCTGCGTCTCATTCCATCTGCTCCTCACAGACACCCAGTTGGGCTTTGATTAATTACGCCTCGACACATTGATGAACTTTACACAGTACGTGCCTCTTTTCTCTGGCACATACTGAAGGGGAAGGCAACGCGAGAGAGAGAGGGAAATAAAGTAAACATAAAGGGCCTTGATGAGAACCCTATGAAAATGTATTTGAACATTCAGCCACATTGTATTTTAACCCCCAAAATAGCTTTAAAATGGGTTATAATCAACATTAGATACTTTAATCAGCTTTTTAACATCCTGCTTGAAAAACAGGAAATAATATGATGTTCGACAGGGTTAAGTAAGAAGGCCAACTTTAGAAACCACAACTGATGTAACTAAACTGACCAATAGGATACCCCAGATTATTTTACATTTCAAGGTACGACACATCAGTACCAGTGCTTAGTCATTTTTTATATATGTGATCCCTCTAACGTTAAACATGGTTGCTGCTGTATCACCTGATTTTACTGGTTGTGAAGCATTACTTTTAAACAGCCTAACACCAGCAAAGTGGAGGCAAATTATTTGGGTTTAGATAACAAAGCTGGAGATTACATATCAACTTCCAGGTGACAGTTTGATTAACAATCTCTTGGCAGCCCCCAACACAACAATAGACTTCCATTTCTCCTCTAAGTGCCAATTTCCATTCTCAGCCAGCCGGCAGGTGTATGGATTAATGTGGAAAAAATATAATGTTTGGCTTAATAGAAATTCTCAGACTAAATGTGTCATGACGGTCGTATCTGTCCAGGGTGTCAGATATGTTATTAGCATGAAAAATATAGGCCTACTCCTGTATTCCACATGATGAATTGAAGTTATATATGACTTCTCCATCTCTCTGTGTTGGTAGGAACAAAGTATTTAATACATTTTCTGCCAACTACAGTGCCTTCAGAAAGTATTCACACCCCTTGACTTTTCCCACATTTTGTTGTGTTACAGCCTGAATTTAAAATGGATTAAATAGATATTGTTTTGTCACAGGCCTACACAAAATACCCCATAATGTCAAAGTGGAATTATGTTTTTCGTCATTTTTTCAATTAATATGAAATGAAAAGCGGAAATGTCTTGAGTCAATAAGTATGCAACCCCTTTCTTATGGCAAGCGTATATACAGTTCCTTCGGAAAGTATTCAGACCCCTTGACTTTTTCCACATTTGGTACGTTACAGCCTTATTCTAAAAGCAATCTACACACAATATCCTGTAATGACAAAGCGAAAACAGCTTTTTATAGCGAAAGCAAATGTATTAACAATTTAAAACAGAAATACCTTATTTACGTAAGTATTCCGACCCTTTGTTATGAGACTCAAAATTGAGCTCAGGTGCATCCTTGAGATGTTTCTACAACTTGATTGGAGTCCACCTGTGGAAAATTCAATTGATTGGACATGATTTGGAAAGGCACACACCTGTCTATATAAGGTCCCACAGTTGACAGTGCATGTCAGAGCAAAAACCAAGCCATGAGGTCGAAGGAATTCAAAAGAAATCAAATTTTATTTGTCACATGCAGATGTTATTGCGGGTGTAGCGAAATGCTTGTGCTTCTAGCTCCGACAGTGCAGTAATATCTAACAAGTAATATCTAACAATTTCACAACATATACCCAATACACACAAATATAGTAAGGAATGGAATTTAAGAATATATACATGGACAAGCAATGACAGAGCGGCATGGACTAAGATACAGTAGAATATTATAGAATACAGTATATACAGTGGGGAGAACAAGTATTTGATACACTGCCGATTTTGCAGGTTTTCCTACTTACAAAGCATGTAGAGGTCTGTAATTTGTATCATAGGTACACTTCAACTGTGAGAGACGGAATCTAAAACAAAAATCCAGAAAATCACATTGTATGATTTTTAAGTAATTCATTTGTATTTTATTGCATGACATAAGTATTTGATACATCAGAAAAGCAGAAATTAATATTTGGTACAGAAACCTTTGTTTGCAATTACAGAGATCATATGTTTCCTGTAGGTCTTGACCAGGTTTGCACACACTGCATCAGGGATTTTGGCCCACTCCTCCATACAGACCTTCTCCAGATCCTTCAGGTTTCGGGGCTGTCGCTGGGCAATACGGACTTTCAGCTCCCTCCAAAGATTTTCTATTGGGTTCAGGACCTTGAGATGCTTCTTACGGAGCCACTCCTTAGTTGCCCTGGCTGTGTGTTTCGAGTCGTTGTCATGCTGGAAGACCCAGCCACGACCCATCTTCAATGCTCTTACCTCAATACAGTGCAGTCGTCCTGTCCCCTTTGCAGAAAAGCATCCCCAAAGAATGATGTTTCCACCTCCATGCTTCACGGTTGGGATGGTGTTCTTGGGGTTGTACTCATCCTTCTTCTTCCTCCAAACACGGCGAGTGGAGTTTAGACCAAAAAGCTTTATTTTTGTCTCATCAGACCACATGACCTTCTCCCATTCCTCCTCTGGATCATCCAGATGGTCATTGGCAAACTTCAGATGGGCCTGGACATGCGCTGGCTTGAGCAGGGGGACCTTGCGTGCGCTGCAGGATTTTAATCCATGATGGCGTAGTGTGTTACTAATGGTTTTCTTTGAGACTGTGGTCCCAGCTCTCTTCAGGTCATTGACCAGGTCCTGCCGTGTAGTTCTGGGCTGATCCCTCACCTTCCTCATGATCATTGATGCCCCACGAGGTGAGATCTTGCATGGAGCCCCAGACTGAGGGTGATTGACCGTCATCTTGAACTTCTTCCATTTTCTAATAATTGCGCCAACAGTTGTTGCCTTCTCACCAAGCTGCTTGCCTATTGTCCTGTAGCCCATCCCAGCCTTGTGCAGGTCTACAATTTTATCCCTGATGTCCTTACACAGCTCTCTGGTCTTGGCCATTGTGGAGACGTTGGAGTCTGTTTGATTGAGTGTGTGGACAGGTGTCTTTTATACAGGTAACAAGTTCAAACAGGTGCAGTTAATACAGGTAATGAGTGGAGAACAGGAAACAGAAAAACTAACAGGTCTGTGAGAGCCGGAATTCTTACTGGTTGGTAGGTGATCAAATACTTATGTCATGCAATAAAATGCAAATTAATTACTTAAAAACAATGTGATTTTCTGGATTTTTGTTTTAGATTCCGTCTCTCACAGTTGAAGTGTACCTATGATAAAAATTACAGACCTCTACATGCTTTGTAAGTAGGAAAACCTGCAAAATCGGCAGTGTATCAAATACTTGTTCTCCCCACTGTACATATGAGATGAGTAATGTAAACATTATTAAAGTGACTAGTGTTCCATTTCTTAAAGTGGCCAGTGATTTCAATAGGCAGCAGCAGCCTCTAATGTGCTAGTGATGGCTATTTAACAGTCTGATGGCCTTGAGATAGAAGCTGTTTTTCATTCTCTCGGTCCCATAATTGTCCGTAGAGCTCCAAGACAACATTTTGTTGAGGCACAGATCTGGGGAAGGGTACCAAAACATTTCTGCAGCATTGAAGGTCCCCAAGAACACAGTGGCCTCGATCACTCTTAAATGGAAGAAGTTTGTAACCACCAAGACTCTTCCTAGAGCTTGTCGCCCGGCCAAACTGAGCAATCGGGGGAGAAGGGCCTTGGTCAGGGAGGTGACCAAGAACCCGATGTTTACTCTGACAGAGCTCTAGAGTACCTCTGTGGAGACGGGACAACCATCTCTGCAGCACTCCACCAATCAGGCCTTTATGATAGAGTGGCCAGACGGAAGCCACTCCTCAGTAAAAGGCACATGACAGCCCACTTGGAGTTTGCCAAAAGGCACCTAAAGACTCTCAGACCATGAGAAACAAGATTATCTGGTCTGATGAAACAAAGATTGAACTCTTTGACCTGAATGCCAAGCGTCACATATCGAGGTAACCTTGCACAATCAGTGGCAGGGACTGGGAGACTAGTCAGGATTGAGGCAAAGATGAACAGAGCAAAGTACAGAGAGATCGATGAAAACCTGCTCCAGAGCTCTCAGGACCTCAGACTGGCACGAAGGTTCACCTTTCAACAGGACAACGACTGTAAGCACACAGCCAAGACAACGCAGGAGTGACTTCGGGACAAGTCTGTGAATGTCCTTGAGTGGCCCAGCCAGAGCCCGGACTTAAACCTGATCGAAAATCTCTGGAGAGACCTGAAAATAGCTGTGCAGCAACGCTCCCCATTTAACCTGATAGAGCTTGAGAAGACTCCCCAAATACAGGTGTGCCAAGCTTGTAGCGTCAAACCCAACAAGACTCGAGGCTGTAATCGCTGCCAAAGGTGCTTCAACAAAGTACTGAGTAAAGGGTCTGAATACTTATGTAAATGTAATTTTTCTGGGGGTTTTTTTGCAAGAAATTCTAAAAACCTGTTTTTGCTTTGTCATTATGGGGTATTGTGTGTAGATTGATGAGGGAAAAAAATAATTTCATCAATTTTAGAATAAGGCTATAACCTAACAAAAAAGTCAAGGGGTCTGAATACTTTCCAAAGGCATTGTAAGTTCAGGAGTAAAAATGTGCTTAACAAGTCACATAATAAGTTGCATGGACTAACTCTGTGTGCAATAATAGTCTTTAACATGATTTTTGAATGACTACCTCATCTCTGTACCCCACACATACAATTATCTGTAAGGTCCCTCAGTCGAGCAGTGAATTTCAAACAGAGATTCAACCACAAAGATCAGGGAGGTTTTCCATAGCCTCGCAAAGAATGGCACCTATTGGTAGATTAATAAAAAAAGCAGACATTGAATATCCCTTTGAGCATGGTGAAGTTATTAATTACACTTTGGATGGTGTATCAACACACCCAGATACAGGCGTCCTTCATAACTCAGTTGCCGGAGAGGAAGGAAACTGCTAAGGGATTTCACCATGAGGCCAATGGTAACTTTAAAACAGGTACAGAGTTTAATGGCTGTGACAGGAGAATGGATCAACAGGATGGATCAACAACATTGTAGTTACTCCACAATACTATCCTAAATGACAGAGTGAAAAGAAGGAAGCCTGTACCAAATACAAATATTACAAAACATGCATCCTGTTTGCAACAAGTCATTAACGTAATACTACAAGAAATGTGGCAAAGCAAGTCAGTTTTTGTCCTGAATAAATTTGGGGAAAATCCAATACAACATTATTGAGTTCCACTCTCCATATTTTCAAGCATAGTGGTGGCTGCATCATGTAATGGATATGATTGTAATCGTTAAGGACGGGAATATTTCAGGATAAAACAATTAATGTAATGGAGCTAAGCACATGCAAAATCCTAGAGGAAAACCTGGATCAGTCAGCTTTCCACCAGACACTGGGAGATGAATTCACCTTTCAGCAGGACAATAACCTAAAACACAAGGCCATATCTACACTGGGGTTGCTTACCAAGAAGACAGTGAATGTTCCTGAGTGGCCAAATTACAGATTTGACTTAAATCTATTTGAAAATCTATGGCAAGACCTGAAAATGGTTGTCTAGCAATGACAAACAACCATTTTGACAGAACTTGAAGAATTTTGAAAAGAATAATGGGCAAATATTTCACAATCCAGGTGTAGAAAGCTCTTAGAGACTTGCCCAGAAAGACTCACAGCTGTAATCGCTGCCAAAGGTGCTTCTACAAAATATTGACTCAGGGGTTTAAATGCTTATGTAAATTAGATATTTCTGTATTTCATTTTCAATACATTTGCAAAAATTTCAAAAAACATGTTTTCACTTTGTCATTATGTGGTATTGTGTGTAGATGGGTGAGAGAAACAAATCCATGTAATCCATTTTGAGTTCAGGCTGTAACATAACAAAATGTGGAATAAGTCAAAGTGTATGAATACTTTTTGAAGGGAGGCTGGCTGAATTACAGTGCCTTGCAAAAGTATTCATCCCCCTTGGTGTTTTCCCTATTTTGTTGCATTACAACCTGTAATTTAAATCAAACAGATCAGGGACAAAGTTGTGGAGAAGTACAGATCAAGGTTGGTTTATAAAAAATATCTGAAACTTTGAACATCCCACGGAGCACCATGAAATCCATTATAAAAAAATTGAAAGAATATGGTACCACAACAAACCTGCCAAGAGAGGGCCGCCCACCAAAACTCACGGACCAGGCAAGGAGGACATTAATCAGAGAGGCAACAAAGAGACCAAAGATAACCCTGAAGGAGCAGCAAAGCTCCACAGTGGAGATTGGAGTATCTGTCCATAGGACCACTTTAAGCCGTACACTCCACAGAGCTGGGCTTTATGGAGGAGTGGCCAGAAAAAAGCCATTGCTTAAAGAAAAAAATAAGCAAACATGGTTAATGATGTGGGAGACTCCCCAAACATATGGAAGAAGGTACTCTGGTCAGATGAGACAAAAATTGAGCTTTTTGGCCATCAAGGAAAACGCTATGTCTGGCGCAAACCCAACACCTCTCATCACCCCGAGAACACCATCCCCACAGTGAAGCATGGTGGTGGCAGCATCATGCTGTGGGGATGTTTTTCATCGGCAGGGACTGGGAAACTGGTCAGAATTGAAGGAATGATGGATGGCGCTAAATACAGGGAAATTCTTGAGGGAAACCCGTTTCAGTCTTCCAGAGATTTGAGACTGGGATGGAGGCTCACCTTCCAGCAGGACAATGACCCTAAGCGTACTGCTAAAGCAACACCCGAGTGGTTTAAAGGGAAACATTTAAATGTCTTGGAATGGCCTATTCAATGCCCAGACCTCAATCCAATTGAGAATCTGTGTAATGACTTAAAGATTGCTGTTCACCAGCGTAACCCATCCAACTTGAAGGAGCTGGAGCAGTTTTGCCTTGAGGAATGGGCAAAAATCCCAGTGGCTAGATGTGCCAAGCTTATAGAGACATACCCCAAGAGTCTTGCAGCTGTAATTGCTGCAAAAGGTGGCTCTACAAGTATTGACTTTGGGGGGGTGAATAGTTATGCACGCTCAAGTTTTCTATTTTTTTTGTCTTATTTCTTGTTAGTTTCACCAAAAAAAGTATTTTGCATCTCCGAACCGACTAGGTGAAAAATCTGTCTGTGCCCTTGAGCAAGGCACTTAACCCTAATTGCTCCTGTAAGTCGCTCTGGATAAGAGCGTCTGCTAAATGACTAATTATTATTAATTATTATTCAAAGTGGTAGGCATGTTGTGTAAATCAAATGATACAAACCCCCCAAAAATCCATTTTAATTCCAGGTTGTAAGGCAACAAAATAGGAAAAATGCCAAGGGGGGTGAATACTTTCACAAGCCACTGTAGTTATACCTGTCACCCTTGTATGTCAAGCATACTTGTGATACACAAAAAGATTACCTGTGATACTCGTGTACAGAACCCCAAGGCAGGTGTATCCTCTCTGTCAGGGAAGACATAGCTCAGAGTCCATTTAGTCTACATGAACTCTACACCAATGAATAAATGTGATAGACTGTAAAAACATTTGAGTCAGAGTACATACATGGCTGCTAAAACTTTGGGACTATCCCTTAGTATTGATCAAATGCAACGAGTCATGTACTTGGTGATGTTTCATTAACAAACCCTGGGCATCAACTAGAAACCTTTCCAAAAATTCCTGTAAGAAAACTAGATCTCGTCCTGATATTCTCCCCCATAGGGATGAGGTCGGTGAAATGCCCCTGGGCCTGGTTGCACAAGGAGAGGGCTAAAACATGGCTCCTTTTCCCTTTCCTCTTTCCTCTGCCCCAGATCTCATTCTGCCCTTGTGAGCCTCTTCATTCCAACCACTAGCTAGCTATCTAGACCTGTTTCCTTAGGCCAGCTCTGACTTTCTCCTCCACTAGAGAATGGCTGTGCTGTTCCAAAAGGCACAGTAGGGCTGGTTTCAGGGCTGCTTGGGCCGTAAGGAGAGGCTGACACTACACAGAGAAAGTAGATCAGTGGGTTCCTGCTACAAGACAAAAAAAGTGTATTGGTTCTCCTACCATTTCCATAAGTGTAGAGCTTTGTACCAGTGAGAGGAGTTAATATAATAATGGCCTTTACCGTATCTCACAGACACTGGGGCACCTTGCAATTATACGGGGGAAAGGGGAATACCTAGCCAGTTGCACAACTGAATACATTCAACCGAATCAGAGAAGTGTTGGGGGCTGCCTTAATCAACATCATTGGTGCCCAAGAAAGCAGTTGTTGGGATTAACTGCCTTGCTCAAGGGCAGAACAGTAGATTTTTCCACCTTGCCGGTTAGGGGATTCGAACTTGCAACCTTTCGGTTACTGGCCCAACGCTCTTAATGACTAGGCTACCTGCCACCCATAGTCTACTGTACTCGTGTGGATTTAAATAAACAACACTATAGTCTTGGATTTAGATTAGTATTGTCTTGGATTTCTTACACAAAAACGCGGTTGTACAGAATCTCTTTGTCTTCAAGCAAAGTCACATTCATTAGGGCACACAATTGAAAACGAAAAGGTCCAGGTAGGCTCTCTCTATTTCAGTCTGTGTTCTTGTGTTTGGTGCCCATTGAACAATACCCAGGTTCTCAGTGTGGCAAGTTTGTGAAGATCCTCCACAAAACATTCCCCCAGTCCTAGACAACTTTTATCCCTGGCCTCATACAGTATATTTCAACCCTCCTTTCCTGTTTATCACAAAGGGCTTTTGTTGTCGAAGGAGACGCAAACCTTTCCCCATGGCTATAAAAAGAGCAGAGAAATACCCAGTATGATTAGCCTATTATAAATGTTTTTATCATACATTCTGGTATCCAGACAGAGTTTCAATATGTAACAATCGTCCATTGAAACATACTGCCATAGAAATAAAGTAAACCATGCATATGAATGCGCAGATGTGGCGGTGAAGAGTCAGTCTGTTTTGAAACATTCTATATTTTCTCAGCAGTCATGTTGGTTAGTGTGAATGCAGCCATTGTGATGTTACGGGTCAGGATTTGACAGAGTGATGGCTGTTGTGTATGATAAGCATTGATTATTGATCTGCATTTTAAGCCTGTACATTTCTTCCTTTCTGTCTCCCTTCTTTTTTTCTGTCCCCCTCTCTCATCCCTCTCTGTCTGTATCTCTCCTTCCTTCTGTTTCTCTCGCTCTCTTGCTCTCTCTCTCTCTCCGCCCCCCTCTCTGTCCCCCCTCCTTTCTCTCTCCCTTCTTCTCTCCCTCTCTCTGCCTCTCCCCTCCTCCCTTCATCCCTCTCTCTCAGCGGCCTGTAAGGACCACCGGCGGGCTCTGGAGGTGTCCCAACACTCAGAGGAGATGGGGCTGATCCTGGGGGTGTGTGCTGGGGGCCTGGTGGTGCTCATCCTGCTCCTGGGGGCCATCATCATCATCATCAAGAAGGGGTGAGTCACTGGCCCACATTTTTATAACACCTCAGAGGCACATGATTACCACACAGCGTGTACATCCCGTTCCCTTATGGTGTACCAGAGGGACCACACCGCTCTCATCTGCAGGGCTTATCTGAGTGTGAAATATTTAATTAAAGGCGAATACAATTCAATTACTCACTTAATTATGCACGCCGGGCAGCGGCGTGACCCATAAATGAGAGGATAATTGGGAGGGAAAAGGTGTGCTTTAGGAGATGATTAGCCTAGCCACTAGCTCCCAAAGGTCTCACCTCCCCGCAGGTGGTGACAACGAGAGGGGCGCCCCACCCACCTTTATGGTGGCATATGACCCAGATGTTACACCCTACTCATATACTCCCTTTCACAGGAGTGACTTGATACTACCCTGAGGGGAGTGTCTGGGTTTTGCCCGCTTTTTAATGTCCCACTCTATATTGAAATGTATTTTTTATATCATGAATGATACAGTGCCCTCCATAATTTTTGGGACAGTGAAGCATTTTTTCTTATTTTGGCTGTATACTTCACAAGTTTGGATTTTAAATCAGACAATGACTATGAGGTTAAAGTGCAGACTGTCAGCTTGAATTTGAGGGTATTTTCATCCATATCGGGTGAACCGCTTAGAAATTACAGCACTTTTTGGACATAGTTTCCCCATTTTAGGGGAGCAAAGGTATTCGGACAAATTCACTTACAGTGGGGAGAACAAGTATCTGATACACTGCCGATTTTGCAGGTTTTCCTACTTACAAAGCATGTAGAGGTCTGTAATTTTTTATCATAGGTACACTTCAACTGTGAGAGACGGAATCTAAAACAAAAATCCAGAAAATCACAATGTATGATTTTTAAGTAATTAATTTGCATTTTATTGCATGACATAAGTATTTGATCACCTACCAACTAGTAAGAATTCCGGCTCTCACAGACATGTTAGTTTTTCTTTAAGAAGCCCTCCTGTTCTCCACTCATTACCTGTATTAACTGCACCTGTTTGAACTCGTTACCTGTATAAAAGACACCTGTCCACACACTCAATCAAACAGACTCCAACCTCTCCACAATGGCCAAGACCAGAGAGCTGTGTAAGGACATCAGGGATAAAATTGTAGACCTGCACAAGGCTGGGATGGGCTACAGGACAATAGGCAAGCAGTGAGAAGGCAACAACTGTTGGCGCAATTATTAGAAAATGGAAGAAGTTCAAGATGATGGTCAATCACCCTCGGTCTGGGGCTCCATGCAAGATCTCACCTCGTGGGGTATCAATGATCATGAGGAAGGTGAGGGATCAGCCCAGAACTACACGGCAGGACCTGGTCAATGACCTGAAGAGAGCTGGGACCACAGTCTCAAAGAAAACCATTAATAACACACTACGCCATCATGGATTAAAATCCTGCAGCACACGCAAGGTCCCCCTGCTCAAGCTGGCGCATGTTCAGGCCCGTCTGAAGTTTGCCAATGACCATCTGCATGATCCAGAGGAAGAATGGGAGAAGGTAATGTGGTCTGATGAGACAAAAATATAGCTTTTTGGTCTAAACTCCACTCGCTGTGTTTGGAGGAAGAAGAAGGATGAGTACAACCCCAAGAACACCATCCCAACAGTGAAGCATGGAGGTGGAAACATCATTCTTTGGGGATGCTTTTCTGCAAAGGGGACAGGACGACTGCACCGTATTGAGGGGAGGATGGATGGGGCCATATATCGCAAGATCTTGGCCAACAACCTCCTTCCCTCAGTAAGAGCATTGAAGATGGGTCATGGCTGGGTCTTCCAGCATGACAACGACCCGAAACACACAGCCAGGGCAACTAAGGAGTGGCTCCGTAAGAAGCATCTCAAGGTCCTGGAGTGGCCTAGCCAGTCTACAGACCTGAACCCAATAGAACATCTTTGGAGGGAGCTGAAAGTCCGTATTGCCCAGTGACAGCCCCGAAACCTGAAGGATCTGGAGAAGGTCTGTATGGAGGAGTGGGCCAAAATCCCTGCTGCAGTGTGTGCAAACCTGGTCAAGACCTACAGGAAACGTATGATCTCTGTAATTGCAAACAAAGGTATCTGTACCAAATATTAAGTTCTGCTTTTCTGATGTATCAAATACTTATGTCATGCAATAAAATGCAAATGAATTACTTAAAAATCATACAATGTGATTTTCTGGATTATTGTTTTAGATTCCTTCTCTCACAGTTGAAGTGTACCTATGATAACTCAGTTCATATTGTTTCCAGTCTGTTAAAGCATCAGTAGCTCTCTAATGTAGCATTTGCAAGGCTATGGAGAGGATATGAAAAGTAATTGATTAAAGGTTCCTGTTGGTTCCGGTTAGGTTCCCCCAAGTAGTTCAATAAAAAAACAGTTTTCTCATCATAAATGCCTTACCAGTGTAACTAACATACTGTGGGCGGCAGGTTAGCGGTTAAGAGTGTTGGGCCAGTAACCGAAAGGTCGCTGGTTCGAATCCCTGAGCCGGCAACGTGGAAAAATCTGCCGTTCTGCGCTTGAGCAAGGTAGTTAACCCCCAACAACTGCTCCCCGGATGCCGACGATGTTGATTAAGGCAGACCCCGCACCTCTCTGATTCAGAGGGGTTGGGTTAAATGCGGAATACATATTTCGTTAAATGCATTCAGTTGTGCAACTGACTAGGTAATCCCCTTTCCCTATATGTAGCCTATTAAAATACACTATATATTGTGGCAGACCAGGGGGTTTGATCTAAATGTTTACACAGATCAGACACGGACACAAGTGTGATACCTCAGTTTCAAGGGTGTTTATTTGAAAACAACAAAGAAAAATAAAAGAAACAGGTCTCCTCCAGGAGACCTCTTCTGGGTTCCGCGAAATGCTTTCTCCTCTGGGGTAGAACACCGAGCCCCTTGGTTCTAGCAGACCGTGAGGACGTCTATCCGGTAGCAACCTCTTACTACCTCCAACCGCTCCCCTGTGCTGCCCTCCTGGCAGCTTTATGGGCCCCATACCGCTGGTGAGCAATCAGCCCCTTGATTACTCACCAGCCCCAATTAGTCCTGGCCTGAGGACCCGTCAAGACATGGCACATCCAGCAGAAGGAGCCACCGCCGCGTGATGTAGACTCCATCTGTCACCAGTCCTCGACGAGTCTCTCCCTGGTGGCTTGTCCGCGGTATGCCACAATATACATATATATTTCAGACACACCCGTTGCTGACAGGTGTGTAAAATTTAGCACATAGCCATGCAATCTCCATAGGAACACATTAGCTGTAGAATGGCCTTACTGAAGAGCTCAGTGACTTTCAACGTGGCACCGTCATAGGATGCCACCTTTCCAACAATCAGTTTGTCAAATTTCTGCCCTGGTCAACTGTAAGTTCTGTTATTGTGAAGTGGCAACGTCTAGGAGCAACAACGGCTCAACCGCGAAGTGGTATGCCACACAAGCTCACAGAACGGGACCGCCGAGTGCTGAAGCGCGTAAAAATTGTCTGTCCTCGGTTGCAACACTCACTGCCGAGTTCCTAACTGCCTCTGGAAGCAACGTCAGCACAATAACTGTTTGTTGGGAGCTTCATGAAATGGGTTTCCATGGCCGAGCAGCCGCACACAAACCTAAAATCAACGTTGCTCAATGAAAAGTGTGTGTGGAGTGGTGTAAAGCTCTCCACCATTGGATTCTGGAGCGTTTTCTGGAGTGATGAATCACACTTCACCATCAGGAGAACGCTAACTGCCCGAATGCACAATGCCAACTGTAAAGTTTGGTGGAGGAGGAATAATGGTCTGGAGCTGTTTTTCATGGTTCGGGCTAGGCCCCTTAGTTCCAGTGAAGGGGAATCTTAACGCTACATGACATTCTAGATGATTCTGTGCTTCCAACTTTGTGGCAACAATTTGGGGAAGGCCCTTTCTTGTTTCAGCATGACAATGCTCCCATGCACAAATCAAGGTCCATACAGAAATGGTTTGTCGAGACCGGTGTGGAAGAACTTGACTGGCCTGCACAGAGCCCTTCGAACACCTTTGGGATTAATTGGAACACCGACTGCCAGCCAGGCCTAATCGCCCAACATCAGTGCCCGACCTCACTAATGCTCATGGCTGACTGGAAGCAAGTCCCCGCAGCAATGTTCCAACATCTAGTGGAAAGCCTTCCCAGATGAGTGGAGGCTGTTATAGCAGCAAACTGGGGACCAACTCCATATTAATGCTCATGATTTTAGAATGAGATGTTCAACAAGCAGGTGTCCACATAGCTTTGGTCATGTAGTGTATCCAGGCCTATGAAAAATATGGCTGAAGTTATTTTATTTTCTATGAAATCGAGTCTCAAGTCAAGTCATATGACTCAAGTCCACACCTATGGCACACACAACCCTGGAGAAGAAAGCAGCAAGTGCTGCTAGCCCCAACACATTATTCCAGATTACTCCACTAAGCCACCATGAAGTTTGCTCTTAGCTGGATGATTGCTACATTTGCTCTGGCAGGAAGCGACATAGTTTACCTGTTAAAGGGGAACACAGTGACATATTCAATTAGAGGCTGGTCTAGCTGCTTTGGCTGTGGTTTGGTCCTGTCACCGCGTGGTAAATGCAGGAGTCACACGGTCCAACTACACGTTGCAGAGACCGTTGCCATTTTCACGTTAATGAATCCATCCCTCGGCCGGCCGGCATTTCTTGCATCTCACATCTTATTTTTCTTCTTCTTCTTTCTCTTGATTGTATTTTCTCTGCCCTCCCTCCCGCTCACTCGCCAGAAGGGACTACTACTCTTACTCGTACTATCCGTAAGTGACGCCACCCTCCTTCCTTTCCATTGTTTTGCCAATCGATCATTCACATGCTTGTGCTCTCTGTCTGCCAAAGAAGTGTTTGTGGCCAAATAAATCTCTCTCTGTCTCTGTCTCTGTCTCTGTCTCTGTCTCTGTCTCTCTCTGTCTCTCTCTCTCTGTCTCTCTGTGTGTGTGTGTGTTTGTAGGAAGCCAGTGAACATAAATAAGACGCCCATAACGTACCGTCAGGAGAAGAGTCACATGGGTTCAATGGAGCGCAGTTTCACTGACCAGAGTACCCTGCAGGAGGATGAGCGCATGGCCCTCTCTTTCATGGATGCACACACCTGCAGCACGCGCAGTAAGACATACACGTGCACACACACACACCTCTCAAATAAAAAAAGAAGACACCATCAATCAAGCTATGATGCATTCCTGGGACACCTGACGACAAAAATATTCACTCACATAATCACTTAGGACAAGCTTTTCCCAAAATGTTCATCAAACGCTCCCACAATATTGTGTGTGAGCTTTATACCTCCCACAACATCCATTTAGTCTTAGAAAAGCTTCATGTACCTCAGAAGCGGCTGTACTCCCTGCAGCAGATCCACAGTCTAAAATAAGATAACGAGAAAAATAAAATTGAAAGCAGAAGTAAAGTGAAACACCTTCAGGATAGAAAATTATTTGTGATTCTAGTCATCTTCCTTCTCATCTCGATATCTTGAAATATTAAGGTGCATAACAGAAATGGAAAGAATGGTTTTTCATGTCCTGGGCCCGGTTGCATAAAACACCTTAAGTTAATTTCCCCCCTATATTTTCCCTTAAAGTTTCCTTAACTTTAAGTCAGTTGCACAAAACATTGAAGGTGAATTCCCCCCTTAAATTAAGTGAAAAGGTTAAGGGTGCCCATGAGGTCCCTTAACTGCTTCATTCAGTATGGATGTAAACAGCATTTGTGGAGGTGAATGTTGCCTTCATCTGCTCTGGTTACAAAAGGAAAACATCAACCAGCTAGCTACTTAGCTAAACAATGGAAGGTACACAATCCATGGCTAGCTGGCTAGTTAGCTATAGCTACTCTGTAAGATAGCTTGACGTACTAGAAAGCAATATAAACAAGTTGAGAAAAAAGTAACTACAAGAAATGTGGTTTATTATATTCTGAAACAATTTGTTTATCCTGTCTTGATTGTAATTCTATTTGCTTTCTCACAAAATGAAAGCGATCTCTTTGAGGAGACGTTTAGTCAGTGAATCAGGCCATCTCCATGGTAACCAGATACTCTTTCTGCCATACATACCTTCAAACTAAGGAAATATTTGAGGGGCTCTATGCAACGCCCTTAAACAATTCCCTTAGGTAAGGGAAAATGATTCCTTAAGGGAAACACTTAAGATGTTTTATGCAACCGGGCCCTGGTGTACTTAATAGTTAATCAAAGAGATAGAATAGATGGTGTCATCTCAATTAAATATTACTACCCAAACAAGCCTATATAACAAACCAATGTCACTTTACTGTCAGCAACTTAAATAATACATACAGTAGCTGGGTCCATTCTGACACCATACAGTTTTCTGTATACCTATATCCTATGGAAAATGGACTGGCATTGACGTCAACAGGAGTTTCATATGAAAAATCAAGTTGCGAACATATTACTCAATTTCGGAGACCACGTTTTCTGTGTCTAACTCCATGCCTAATGGTGCCACCTTCCTTTGTCCTCCTCTCACAGGTGAGCAGCGTAGCTCAGTGAACGAATCCAGTAGTCTTCTGGGGAGTTCGCCGCGACGCCAGTGTGGGCGTAAGGGTTCACCCTACCACACGGGTCAGCTCCACCCTGCTGTGCGCGTGGCCGACCTTCTACAGCACATCAACCAGATGAAAACTGCAGAGGGCTACGGCTTCAAACAGGAGTACGAGGTAGGAAGTATGGAGACAGAGGCATGGTTGTGGTGTAAGGGTGTATTGCTGGGTAAGGTGTGAGAAAATACAAGTTTGTAGTCATGTCATCATACACTGTTTAGGGGTTTAAAATGTAGAATAAATCATAATTTACAAGTCAAAATTGTAGACAGGGAGATTATGCATTTAGTAGTCAGATTGTGTGAAGTTATCACTCACATCCCAGTTCTCACAGACTGCAAAAATGTATGATCAGGGTTAAAAGACACTTCTTGGACCAAGTTGACTGTGAGACTATTAATAAATCATCATTGTCTGGAGCTCATATAGCCCCTCTGTCAGAGTGGCTGTAGCAGTGTAGCTGATGAAGCCCCCCAATCCCCAGGGGTTCTCCAGACCAGGAGGCCCTTTGTTCCCCAGCCCAGTGACCGCCAACTGCTTGGGCATCGAGGGCTTGGTGGCTCCCAACCCCTGGCTGTCCTCCAGTACCACACTGATAAAATAAAATCCTCTGGACTCTGGTTGGAGGAGAATTCTCAATAGAGGTTTTTGGGCTCCACCACTGCCAAGTGGCTGGGGTGTGATGTATAGGATGCCACCGAGTGGTTCTTAAGTGGTGCACGGCACAACGAGGGAGACATTTTGTGAAATCAGACCTGCAATTAAGGAGAGAAGCCTGGAGGGACTTACAGGCTCTGTTCCAAACTTCTTTATGCATCAGGGAGTGTGTGTTAAGGAGAGTCTCACTCGGTTCACTTATCTCTCGACATGCAGACTGTGGAACTGAGTCTGTACTTTACTGTAGGTAGAGAGAGACAAGCAACACTTATTATTCCAGTACCTCTGTAACGGCTGATTTCCATGGCTGTCTGGATGCGTCAGGCCACATTTTGGAGGGCACAGAGCCCTGAAACATTTCCCCTCGGTGGGATACTACTCCAGTTGAGAGCAGACTCTGGGGTGAGCTCTATCCCTGTCTGTCGCCTGTGGTTTCCCTGTCACATGTCAAGTAAAAGAGAGAAAATATCTCACTCCCCCAATTTCTCCCTGGCTACATGCTTGCCCCTCTGGAACTCTGCTTGTAGACTCATTAAACTGTCCCCCACGGCAAAACACTCTCCACTACAAAAATCTATATTCAGCTCCCTGTATTTGCTCTATATGTGTCTCTCTCCATTACAATTGAAAACAATGAGGCCTATCAGCTCGTGCTCTCCTGACAGGCCTAGGCTTTATTTCCCAGTGGAATGCCAATGTAGGACATTCAGAGATATTGATCAGCTCTCTGCAGTGCATTGTAAGGGACTGGCATGTCTGAATTCCCACTGCAGTCACCTGCAGGTAAACACTAAAATATACATTAGAGAACTCAGGCATTCACAATGTTGTACAGGGCATCACCTTGAGGCAAAGCTTGAAAGGCATAATAGATCTATTGATTGTATGTCTAGATAGAAGGTTTGTGTGCGGAATGAAGTAAACACAACAAGAGCTGTTTTCACAGATCACAGCCAAGAATTGAGCCAGTTTTTCAATTATGTCCTCAGGATGTTGAGTTATACTGTCATTATATGATTAGGAAAAAAGAAAGTAGTCAAAACCAGTGGGATGGTTGACACAGTAATATTTGACTGGGGGAGAAAAAAGACAGCGATAATTTGAAATAACTGCAGCAAAATTATTCATAGCACAGTTATTTTACGGCTCAGACTGTTTTTCACTGTGTCTCGTTTTTGTCTTTCATCAGAGTTTTACTCTTCATTTTTTGTGTGATACTCAGAACCAATTAACTCCTCTCTCCCTCCCTGCACCCCCCCCCCCCCCCGATCCATGGGCCTTACTCTCCACGTCTATATTGGGGAAAAGTGAGGGGGTTGGTGTAATCCCAGGCAGGGTTTGCCTGGTTACTCTCTCTCTCTGTGGGGAGAAGCGGGGTTGTAATCCCCTGCTCAGCATGCAGGACTCAGGCTTGGATTCACCCAGAGTCCCCCCTGGTGGCTGAACAACCAGAGGGGTGTGTGTGTGTGGGGGGGAACTTGGCCCCACACACGAGGGGAGAGGAGTAGTTTGGCTGATGAGCGCATAAGAGAGCTGGATCCCGCTGCTGGGGTTGCCGTGGAGTCAGGACTGTCAGGGGATGGCATAGTGGGGCATGGTGATGAGAGGAGAGGAGCGTCTTGGAACAGAGTTGTGCATGGGGCCGTGACTAGGCAGGACGTATGAGATTCACTAGAGTGCTCTCTCTGTGTGTGAACATAAAGCTAAGGCTCTTCCACATGTTCTGCATGATCAGTTAATGTGAACAGGTGGCTACTTGTCATCTATGATGCTTTTAAACTCCCTTTCAGTCCAAATGGTCTTTGAATAGCACTACACCGTCATGACGTATGCATTGGCTCACTACTTGAAAGATAGTGCTCCAATTATACCCATGAATTTTCAATTTCCCCCTTACGTCGCTCAAACACAACAGACAAAGGCAGATATAATGGTTTAGAAGAGACCTGTAAGAGCATTGTAAGTATGTTTGAACCGATAGGGGAAGGATGGTATTGGTGATAGGATCATTAACATATACGTCCCTATACTTCTACAGAGCTTCTTTGATGGCTGGGACTGCACCAAAAAGAAGGACAAAACTAAAGAGAGGCATGACACGTTGATGGGATGTAAGTCATCATGGACATGCCAGCCCTCTTATGACGAAAGCACTGATCACCGTAAGCAACACTGTCAATCACAAATATGTGTTATATTATTTTGTGATGAAATGTAGGATCTTTTAGTCAGGTCTTCCATGTAAAATAGGTATTTTTACCTCGGTGGAAGAACCTGAGGTAAAAATACATATATATATATATATATATATATATATATATATATACAGTACCAGTCAAAAGTTTGGACACACCTACTCATTCAAGGGTTTTTCTTTATTTTTTACTATTTTCTACATTGTTGAATAATAGTGAAGACATCAAAACTATGAAATAACACATGCAGTAACCAAAAAGTGTTAAACAAAATATATTTTAAATTTTAGATTCTTCAAAGTAGCGACCCTTTGCCTTGATGACAGCTTTGCACACTCTTGGAATCCTCTCAACCAGCTTCATGAGAAATGCTTTTGCAACAGTCTTGAAGGAGCTGCTATAGACCACCAAGTGCTAACAGTCAGTATCTGGATAATATGTGTGAAATGCTTGATAATGTATGTGGTATCAACAGAGAAGTATATTTTCTGGGTGATTTTAAATATTGACTGGCTCTCATCAAGCTGTCCACTCAAGAAAAAACTTCAAACTGTAACAAGTGCCTGCAACCTGGTTCAGGTTGTCAGTCAACCTACCAGGGTATTTAGCTTTGAGTAAAGCCAGTGTGTCTATGTATGCAGATGACTCAACAATATACACATCAGCTACTACAGCAACAAATGAATAATGTGGAAATTGACCACGTTGAGGTGCCTAAACTGCTTGGAGTAACCCTGGATTGTAAACTGTCATGGTCAAAACATATTGATACAACAGTAGCTAAGATGGGGAGAAGTATGTACATAATAAAGCACTGCTCTGCCTTCTTAACAACACTATCAACAAGGCAGGTCCTACAGGTCCTAGTTTTGTCGAACCTAGACTACTGTTCAGTAGTGTGGTCAGGTGCCACAAAGAGGGACTTGGAAAAATTGCAGTTAGCTCAGAACAGGGCAGCACGGCTGGCCCTTAAAAGTACACAGAGAACTAAAATTAATGACATGCATGTCAATCTCTCCTGGCTCAAAGTGGAAGGGAGATTGACTTCATCACTACTTGTTTTTGTAAGAGGTGTTGACAAGCTGAATGTACCGAGCTGTCTGTTTAAAATACAAGCACGCAGCTCGGACACCCATGCATACAGAAATCCAAGATGGCGTAGTAGTGCAGTCCTGTTTTTATCGTGTGTCTGTAAATAGCCTGTAAATACCCTGTTTTTTTGTATTTTTCGTACATATTTCCCTATCAGACTTTTCATCCTTCTACAAAATATACTTTTCTGCAACCCGCCTCACTCAATGTGGAACGGATTCTATTATTGACTTACCTTTTATCTAGAATCTCCAGTTGAAACTAGCTAGCCAGCTAACTAGCTACTAGCCACAGTTAGCGGTATTTCACCCAGAACATTGGATTTTTCTGCCGGAATAATTTAATCACTGGACATTAATCACCGGATCGCAACTAGCTAACCGCAACCGAATGGATGTTGCTGTTTGGCTAATCACCACTGCCCCCGATGCAAGCACCAGTTAGCCTCGAGCTAGCCTAGAGCCAGGCCCATATCCCGGCTATCTACCTCTCGGTCTACCGGACGGGAGTAGCCAGCTAACTAGCTACTTGCTATTAGCTACCGTTAGCGGTTTTTCACCATTGTCCGTGGCCTGCACCACCTACCAGCCAGCTCTAGCCTGGACTATTATTCGGCCAGTCTACACTGTCTGCACAGCGCGTTATCGACCCAGAACATATCAGTTTTTCTGCCGGAATCACTGAATCACTGGACCTTTAACTCCGGATTCATCGCTACCAGCTAGCTGCAACAAAATGGACGTTGTGGTTTGGCTAATCATCCTGAGCTAGGCCCATCTCCCGGCTATCTACCTCTCTGTCAACCGGACGGGACCACCTAGTGTTGACACAGAGCCCAGCCGATCCTACACGATTGGTCTGCCGACGAAATCGTCTGATGTGGTTACAACAGGCTTCCCGTTACGACATCGACCACGAAGATTCCATCTGCTAGCCCCGGCCCGCTAGCACACGCTAGCTGTGGCCTCTTGCTCGCTAGTGCTTTAGCAGCCCCTGAACTACCTCCAAACTATCCTATTGCTGTTCACCGGACCTTATGATAACTCAGCTATACAGCTGATGCCTGCTGTACTGTTCCTTTTTACGGTACCGCATCCTGTTTATGTTTAGCCTCAGCTAAACATGTGTCGTCATTACCAGCTGTTGTCTTACCTCTCAAATTACACCTGTGATTGCTTTATGCCTCTCTCCCATGTCAATATGGTTTGCTTATTGCTGTTTCGGTTATTTCTAATTGTACTATTTCACTGTAGATCCCCCAGCCCAGCTAAACCTGCCTTGGATAGCTCCTTTGTCCCACCCCCCATACACGCGGAGACCGACTCAATCGGTGCCTCCAGTGATGCTATCTCTTTCATTGTTACCCAACGCTTAGGTTTACCTCCACTTTACTCATATCCTTCCATATCCTTTTCTGTACATAATGCCCTGAATCTTTTCTACAACGGCCGGAAATCTGCCCCCTTTATTCTATGTACCCAACGCACCAGAAGACCAGTTCTTAAAGCCTTTAGCCGTATCCTTATTCTAGTCCTCCTCTGTTCCTCTGGTGATGTAGAGGCTAACCCAGGCCCTGCAGCCCTCAGTATCACTCCTACTCCCCAGGCGCTATCATTTGTTGACTTCTGTAATCGCAAAAGCCTTTGTTTCTTGCATGTTAATATCAGAAGTCTACTTCCTAAGTTTGAGTTATTCACTGCGTTAGCACACTCCGCCAACCCTGATGTTCTAGCAGTGTCTGAATCCTGGCTTAGGAAGGCCACCAAAAATGCTGAAATTTCCATCCCCAACTATAACATTTTCCGTCTAGATAGAACTGCAAAAGGGGGTGGAGTTGCAATCTACTGTAGAGAGAGCCTGCAGAGCTCTATCATACTATCCAGGTCTGTGCCCAAACAGTTTGAGCTTCTACTTCTAAAAATCCACCTTTCCAGAAATAAGTCTCTCACTGTTGCCGCTTGCTACAGACCCCCCTCAGCCCCCAGCTGTGCCCTGGACACCATATGCGAATTGATTGCCCCCCATTTATCCTCAGAGTTCGTACTGCTTGGTGACCTAAATTGGGAGATGCTTAACACCCCGGCCATCCTACAATCCAAACTAGATGCCCTCAATCTCACACAAATTATCAACGAACCTACCAGGTACAACCCTAAATCCGTAAACATGGGTACCCTCAAAGATATCATCCTGACTAACCTACCCTCTAAATACACCTTCGCTGTCTTCAACCAGGATCTCAGCGATCACTGCCTTATTGCCTGCGTCCGTAAAGGGTCCGCGGTCGAACGACCACCCCTCATCACTGTCAAACGCTCCCTAAAACACTTTAGCGAGCAGGCCTTCCTAATTGACCTGGCCCAGGTATCCTGGCTGGATATAGATCTCATTCCGTCAGTAGAGGATGCCTGGTTGTTCTTTAAAAGTAATTCCTCTCAATCTTAAATAAACATGCCCCATTCAAAAAATACAGAACTAAGAACAGATATAGCTCCTGGTTCTCCTCAGACTTGACTGCCCTTGACCAGCACAAAAACATCCTGTGGCGTACTGCATTAGTATCAAATAGCCCCCGCGATATGCAACTTTTCAGGGAAGTTAGGAACCAATATACACAAGCAGTCAGGAAAGCAAAGGCTAACTTTTTCAAACAGAAATTTGCATCCTGTAGCACTAACTCCAAAAAGTTTTGGGACACTGTAAAGTCCATGGAGAATAAGAGCACTTCCTCCCCGCTGCCCACTGCACTGAGGCTAGGAAACACTATCACCACTGATAAATCTACAATAATCGAACATTTCAACAAGCATTTTGCTACGGCTGGCCATGCTTTCCACCTGGCCACCACTACTCCGGCCACCAACTCTGCACCCTCCGCTGCAACTTGCCCATGCCCCCCCCCCCCCGCTTCTCCTTCCCACAAATTCAGACAGTTGATGTTCTGAAAGAGCTGCAAAATCTGGACCCCTACAAATCAGCTGGGCTAGACAATATGTACCCTTTCTTTCTAAAACTAGCCGCCGAAATTGTCGCAACCCCTATTACTAGCCTGTTCAACCTCTCTTTCGTAACGTCTGAGATCCCCAGAGATTGGAAAGCTGCCGCGGTCATCCCCCTCTTCAAAGGGGGTGACACTCTAGATCCAAACTGTTACAGACCTATATCCATCCTGCCCTGCCTTTCGAAAGTATTTGAAAGCCAAGTTAACAAACAGATCACCAACCATTTCGAATCCCACCGTACCTTCTCCGCTATGCAATCCGGTTTCCGAGCTGGTCATGGGTGCACTTCAGCCACGCTCAAGGTCCTAAACGATATTATAACCGCGATCGATAATAGACAATACTGTGCAGCAGTCTTCATCGACCTGGCCAAGGCTTTCGACTCTGTCAACCACCGCATTCTTATTGGCAGACTAAATAGCCTTGGTTTCTCAAATGACTGCCTCGCCTGGTTCACCAACTACTTCTCAGATAGAGTTCAATGTGTCAAATCGGAGGGCCTGTTGTCTGGACCTATGGCAGTCTCTATGGGGTTGCCACAGGGTTCAATTCTTGGGCCGACTCTTTTCTCCGTGTATATCAATGATGTCGCTCTTGCTGCTGGTGACTTTCAGATCCACCTCTATGCAGACGACACCATTTTGTATACAGCTGGCCCTTCATTGGACACTGTGTTAACAAACCTCCAAATGAGCTTCAATGCCATACAAAACTCCTTCAGTAGCCTCCAACTGCACTTAAACACTAGTAAAACTAAATGCATGCTCTTCAATCGAATGCTGCTGGCACCCGCCCACCCGACTAGAATCACTACTCTCGACGGGTCTGACCTAGAGTATGTGGACAACTACAAATACCTAGGTGTCTGGTTAGACAGTAAACTCTCCTTCCAGACTCACATTAAGAATCTCCAATCCAAAGTTAAATCTAGAATCGGCTTCCTATTTCGCAACAAAGCCTCCTTCACTCATGCTGCCAAACATGCCCTCGTAAAACTGACTATCCTACCGATCCTTGACTTCGGCGATGTCATTTACAAAATAGCCTCCAACACTCTACTCAGCAAATTGGATGTAGTCTATCACAGTGCCATCCGTTTTGTCTCCAAAGCCCCATACACTACCCACCACTGTGACCTGTACGCTCTTGTTGGCTGGTCCTCACGACATGTTCGTCATCAAACCCACTGGCTCCAGGCCATCTATAAATCACTGCTAGGCAAATCCCTGCCTTATCTTAGCTCATTGGTCACCATAGCAGCACCCACCCGTAGTCTGCGCTCCAGCAGGTATATCTCACTGGTCATCCCCAAAGCCAACACCTCCTTTGGCCGCCATTCCTTCCAGTTCTCTGCTGCCAATGACTGGAAAGAATTGCAAAAATCTCTGAGGCTGGAGACTCTTATCTCCCTCACTAACTTTAAGCATCAGTTGTCAGAGCACTTTACCGATCACTGCACCTGTACACAGCCCATCTGAAATTAGCCCACCCAACTACCTCATCCCTATATTGTTATTTATTTTGCTCTTTTGCACCCCAGTATCTCTATTTGCACATAATCTCTTGCACATTTAGCATTCCAGTGTTAATAATAATTGTAATTATTTTGCACTATAGCCTATTTATTGCCTTACCTCCATAACTTGCTACATTTGCACACACTGTACATATATTTTCTGTTGTATTTTTTTTTACTTTATGTTTTTTTTACCTCATATGTAACTCTGTGTTGTTGTTTTTATCGCACTGCTTTGCTTTATCTTGGCCAGGTCGCAGTTGTAAATGAGAACTTGTTCTCAACTGGCTTATCTGGTTAAATAAAGGTGAAAAAAAATAAAAATAAAAATACCCCACAAGACATGCCACCAGAGGTCTCTTCACAGTCCCCAAGTCCAGAACAGACTATGGGAGGCACACAGTACTACATAGAGCCATTACTACATGGAACTCTATTCCACCTCAGGTAACTGATGCAAGCAGTAGAATCATATTGAAAAAACAGGTAAAAATACACCTTATGGAACAACGGGGACTGAAGAGACACACAAAGGTACAGACACATGCATACGCACACATTGTGATATTGTTGTATGGTGGTATTAAACCTTTTGTATTGTAGATACTGTATGTAGTGGTATAATAATGTTATATGGTGTACTGTTTTATATTTTGCTGTATATGTAATGTAAGTGCTTTAATATGTTTGGACCCCAGGAAGAGTAGCTGCTGCCTTGCTTTTCCTTCACTCTTGCGGTCCAACTCATCCCAAACAATCTCAATTGGTTTGAGGTTGGGAGATTGTGGAGGCCAGGTCATCTGATGCAGCACTCCATCACTCTCCTTGGTCAAATTGCCCTTACACAGCCTGGAGATGTGTTTTGGGTCATTGTCCTGTTGAAAAACAAATGGTAGTCCCACTAAGCACAAACCAGATGGGATGGCTTATCGCTGCAGAATGCTGTGGTAGCCATGCTGGTTAAGAGTGCCTTGAATTCTAAATAAATCACTGACAGTGTCACCAGCAAAGCACCCCCACACCATCACACCTCCTCCTCCATGCTTCATGGTGGGAACCACACATAAGGAGATCATCCGTTCACCTACTCTGTGTCTCACAAATTTGGACTCATCAGACCAAAGGACAGATTTCCACAGGTCTAATCTCTATTGCTCATGTTTCTTGGCCCAAGCAAGTCTCTTCTTCTTATTGGTGTCTTTTAGTAGTGGTTTCTTTGCAGCAATTCGACCATGAAGGCATGATTCACACAGTTGATGTTGAGATGTGTCTGTAGAACTCTGTGAAGCATTTATTTGGGCTGCAATCTGAGGTGTAGTTAACTCTAATTAACTTATCCTCTGCAGCAGAGGTAACTCTGGGTCTTCCTTTCCTGTGGCGGTCCTCATGAGAGTCAGTTTCATCCTAGCGCTTTATGGTTTTTGTGACTGCACTTGAAGAAACGTTAAAAGTTCTTGAAATGTTCCTGATTGACTGACCTTCATCTCTTAAAGTATTGATGGACTGTGTTTTCTCTTTGCTTATTTGAGCTGTTCTTGCCATAATATGGACTTCACCAAATAGTGCTATCTTCTGTATACCACCTCTACCTTGTCACAACACAACTGATTGGCTCAAACGCATTAAGAGGGAAAGAAATTACACAAATTAACTTTTAATTTAAATGCATTCCAGGTGACTACCTCATGAAGCTGGTTGTGAGAATGCCAAGAGTGTGCAAAGCTGTCATCAAGTCAATGGGTGGCTACTTTGAAGAATCTCAAATATAAAATATATTTTGATTTGTTTAACACTTTATTGGATACTACCAGGGGCGGTGTGTTCATTAGGGCGATATGGGCGACGCACTGCCAAACGGAAAAAGGAAGGGATTTTTTTTCTAATCAATTATATCACGGCAACAGTAGTTTTCAGTGTTCTAATCTAGACGTCTGATCTGCCACTAAATGTCCAATCAGGCTAAAGTCGTGCTTCAAATGGCCCCGCCCCTTTTGGGGCGATTTCAGTCAGGTTGAAAATCGCCCAGGAGTCTCTCATAGACTATCATGTAAAATAATTTTTTTTTCAAATATCAGAGCTTTCAATACAATCTCTATGGGTTCCGGGAGGGCTTGCACTTACGCGCTTTCGTCATACGTAACATAAGTAACCATGAACATAACTAAGAAAAGAGCGGGTAGCAGCGTCAATCAATTCACGTACAACTGTCAAGATGGCTAGCTTTGCGAGGCAAAGATGAAACTGAGGGCTCCACCAACCCTGGTATTTTTCTTGGACTTGTCAACTTTGTGGCACAATTAGATGAGGTGTTTGATGACCATCTTAAAAATGCTAAAGTTTTCAAGGGCACATCAAAGACCATTCAAAACGAGCTACTGGAGTGTATGCTAGCGGTCATGAGGGAACATATTGTGGAGGAGGTGAAGTCGGCGAACTTCGTAGCTATCCAAGCTGACGAGACCATGGACGTTTCTACACAGACACAGCTGGTGCTTGTGCTGAGGTACATAGATAGCAACCACAAAGTGCAGGAGCGCTTTTTTGAGTTCCTTCCCATCTCGGAATCAACCTCAGTCTCAATCGCCAGTGTGCTTTTGGAGAGACTGAACGGTCTTTTTGCCGACGACGAGAAAGTCAAACTCATTGCGCAAGCTTACGATGGAGCCAGTGTGAGGGGAGAGAAGGCTGGTGTGCAGCAAAAGGTGCGTAAGCATTTCAAGAATGCCCATTACGTGCATTGCTATGCGCATCAGCTGAATTTGATCATGCAGCAAGCTAGAACAGTTTCAGTACAAGTAATGTAGCCTCTCTCTCTCTTTGTCCCTCCCTGTCTGTCTCTTTAACACACACACGCCCAAATCAGTTCACAGTTGATGTTGTTTAAAATAGTTATTTTTCATTTTTTTTAAAGTAAAAAAAAAAAAAAATCTGTTCATGTTCATTTTTACAAATCTATACAATTGGCCAGAATATGGTTGTTCATATTTACAAATCTATACAATTGGCCAGAATATGGTTGTTTATTTTTACAAAGCCATACAGATAGCTGTGTTTACCTTTTCTAGAAATTATTTTCAAATTCTGTTTTCAGGCAAAATGTCTATCACTGTTCATTTTCACAAATCTATACAAGAGGGCAGAATATGGAAGTCTATAAAAATTTCTTATTACCAATAACTTGCATCAATGTTTTCAGTAGCCTCTATCAAAAGCTCCTGCTTGCTTGTTGTGAATTATGCTCAGGTGCACATATTTCCAATTCAACCATGAGGCCTTTTTGAAGCAAGTAATGTGTATATCAGTATTGACTTATATGCTGCCCCTGTCTTCATGTTGTTGCTGGACATATCTTTTTTAAAATGTGTGTAGGTCACCTAAATCATCAGAAAAATTGCCCCCCCCTGAGAATTTTTTCAGGAGCCGCCACTGGATACTACATGATTCCATATGTGTTATTTCATAGTTTAGATGTCTTCACTATTATTCTACAATGTAGAAAATTGTAAAAATAAAGAAAAACCCTTGAATGCGTAGGTGTCCAAACTTTTGACTGGTACTGTATATATACTGAACAAAAATATAAATGCAACATGTAAAGTGTTGGTCCCATGTTTCATGAGCTGAAATAAAAGATCCCAGAAATGTTCCATACGCACAAAAAGCTTAAAAGTATAATACATCAATTTAATATACACCATCACAATACCTCCATTATTTATTTTAGTCAGGTCTAAAGAAACATGATATGAAGAAAATATATTTCAGAAGAACAGAATATGAGTTGGCCTACTGTATGCCTATGTTATCTGTCTATGCTTCGTGCCATATGCTGTAGGCTAGTTCATTTAGCTGGCAAGATATGCTTATAAGTCCCGTGGTATTATTTTATTTTATATGATTTTATAGTAAGAAGAATATAATTGAATTTAGCTGAACAAAATGGAAAGGATATTTTTCTCATTACGGAGCGAGTGCGCATATGAGGTGGCTATGTTGCGCCTATAAGTGATAATTTCATATATGCTAAATTTAGAGTTATTTGGCAACTTTAGTTGTGAATGATACAAACCTTAGAATGTCTTAACATATATGGGCTGCATGGTGTGACTATAGGCTATTAATTATTTGAGAAAGTAGCAAAAAAAAGCTTGCTCTCTGTTCCTTGCCTCAGGCTGCACAGTTGTTCTCTTATCAATTGATCATATTTTCACCCATCAGACTATATTCTCAATTTAATCTTGTCTTTACTAATATGTAAAGAAATTTCGATTTAGAATGGCCCATTATCAAATGGGCAGGAATAGGGGCAGGGGAAAAATACATGTCATCTGCATGCACTCGAATAACGAATGGAGGCCGCGCTTTCCCAAACGGATACTTCAGTTTTATAGCGGAGCATATGCTTTGACAAATAAATATAAGAACACTTATTTTATTCCACGCATAAACCACTGTTTGCTCTAGTTGCCCGACTGGTGATTCTGCCCAAACTCTGTATGCCATGGGCTCTCCAACCTTGTTCTTGCAGCTACCCAGTGCTTAATTTGGAAAACTAAGTGAAATTTGTTCGGGAACATCGATAGTAACATGTTTTCGCAACAAAACATATTTCACTAAACAGTTGACAGCCCGTCTCCATGCTCGAGAAAGGAATAAAGGAGAGAGAAGACATTATGGAAACGTGAGATATTCTGTATAGCTAAAGGTAATGTGTCACCCAATGAATTATGAAAATATAAAAAATTCCCTATTACTAGGCTATTCAAAATCAAATACAAATTCACTAACTGTAAACCGCACTGCATAATCAACGAACCAACAGCATCGCCTGTTTTATGTTTTTCAGCCATGCGTAATATGCAGTAGGCTGTGTATTGTATAATGGGACAATCATAATTTTAATTCAGGTTTTTCTTTCAGCTTGGGCTCATAAGCCCATGCATAAGCTCTAATATGCGTATGGCTGTTATGAATTAATCACCACCCTAGAAAGCGCTGTCCATTTAATTGTGTTAGGCTTTGAAACAACATCCACAACAACCACGTTTTACACTGTTTCAACCTGCTGTAGAACTTCTTTCTTCAAATTGATCATCACAGTGAGGTGAGTTTTAAAAGTACTATAGGCCTACTGTTTTGATGATGTGTTTGATGTGATTTTCGATTGCATTTGCATTGATGTCAGAGTGGTTAGAGGGACAACTGAGCCCTGAGTACCAGGCCATTAGGACCTGATGGTAGTTAGCAAGTTGGGTACTACCAAAGCATATCCAGAGTGCATAAAATGAGATTACCGTGACTCAACGGTCACGGTAGAATTTTACTGCAGTCATGACTCATGACTGCTGGTGTGGCAGTAATAAGGTCATCACAACAGCCCTATCTGTGACCAAGAGATGCATATCTATATTCCCAGTCATGTAAAATCCATAGATTAGGGCCTAATGAATGTATTTCAATTGACTGATTTCCTTAGTGTTGGTCCCATGTTGAAATGAGCTGAAATAAAATATGGCAAAACATTTTCCATACACACAAAAAGTGTATTTCTCTCAAATTTTGTGCACGCATTTGTTTAGATCACTATTAGTGAGCATTTATCATTTGCCAAGATAATCCATCCACCTGACATTTGTGGCATATCAAGAAGCTGATTAAACAGCATGATCATTACACAGGTGCACCATGTGCTGGGGACAATAAAAGGCCACTAAAATCACACAACACAATGCCACAGATGTCTCAAGTTTTGCTGACTGCAGGAATGTCCAACAGAGCTGTTGCCAGAGAATTGAATATTAATTTCTCTACTATTAGCCGCCTCCAACGTCGTTTTAGAGAATTTGGCAGTGTCGTCCAACCAGTCTCACAACCGCAGAGCACGTGTAACCACGCCAGCCCAGGACCTCCACATCCGGCTTCTTCACTTGCGGGATCGTCTGAGACCAGGCACCCGGACAGCTGAGGAAACTGTCATAAACCGTCTCAGGGAAGCTCATCTGCGTGCTCGTCGTCCTCACCAGGGTCTTGACCTGACTGCAGTTCGGCATCGTAACTGACTTCAGTGGGCAAATGCTCACCTTCGAGGGCCACTTGCACGCTGGAGAAGTGTGCTCTTCACGGATTAATCCTGGATTCAACTGTACCGGGAAGATGGCAGACAGCGTTTACCCCATGGTGGTGGTGGGGTTATGGTATGGGCATGCATAAACTACGGAAAACAAACACAATTGCATTTTATCGATCGCAATTTGAATGCACAGAGATACCGTGTTGAGATCCTGAGGCCCATTGTCGTGCCATTCATCCACCCCCATCACTTCATGTTTCAGCATGATAATGTACAGCCCCATGTCGCAAGGATCTGTACACAATTCCTGGAAGCTGAAAATGTCCCAGTTCTTCCATAGCCTGCATACTCACCAGACATGTCACCCATTAAGCATGTTTGGGATGCTCTGGATTGACATGTACGACAGCGTGTTCCAGTTCCCGCCAATAACCAGTAACTTTGCACAGCCATTGAAGAGGAGTGGGACAACATTCCACAGGCCACAATCAATAGCCTGATCAACTCTATGCGAAGGAGATGTATTGCATTGCAAGAGACAAATGGTGGTCACACCAGATACGGACTGGTTTTCTGATCCACGGACCTACATTTTCTTAAAGGTATCTCGGACCAACAGATGCATATCTGTATTCCCAGTCATGTGAAATCCATAGAGTAGGGCCTAATGAAATGTATTTCAATTACTGATTCCCTTATATGAACTGTAACTCAGTAAAGTCTTTGAAATTGTTGCATGTTGTGTTTATATATATATATATATTTATATATATATCGTTTATTTTTATTTTATTACTTTTTTTAAATAAAATGTTAAAAAAGATTGTATGGATGTGTTATTTAATTGAGTTGTATGTGGTGTGGATGTACTGTAATGTAATTGGAAACATGGCTGAGATGTGATTCTCCCATTGTGTCCATTCCAGACGACCGCCACAGAGTCAAGCTCCACCCACTCCTGGGAGACTCCAACTCTGACTACATCAACGCCAACTACATAGACGTAAGTCTCACCTCACCTTCCTTTCTGCTCTGAATCATGTCCAATCATAGTGTTATACTGGGAAACACATCAAGTCATTACTTATACAATACATTTCGCAGTATTTTGTGTCGCCCTACGCAATCCGGTGCCCCAGATTTACCTGTGAGAGGTTATTCCTGTTCCTGGAAACACCAGCCTCCACCCCCCATCCCCCATCCGCCAATCACTCCCCACCACCCTTACCCTATCCATTCACAAACCTTCCTCTTGGCATTCAGCCAGATGCCATGTCTGTTTGGTGACTATCTCTACAATCCCTTATCCAACGCTATTAATAGACAATAAATTAATTTTATAATACCAAGTCCCGGCAGTAAAGCCCTTTGTAAAATCCCCCAAATCCCTCTGAATTGAATAGACTGGGTTGATGTTGTTCAACTCCTGGATGGATGGGGAGCAGCTCTGAGACATGATCTCTTTGGCTGCTCACCTTCACTTCACTCTACTTTTTGTTTCCAATTGCATCAACTAGAATGTGTTACCCGTAGAGCAACATGCATCATCAATTTGTTGGACTGTACACTCATGAATACACATTATTCCATCATAAGAGACAAACTTGTCTAAAACGCCTCGTCGGAAGGTCAACGCTCCTTTTACATCGTTTAGCCGGGGGAGATAGAGAGAGAGTGGACATGTGGAGGAGAAATGCTTTTAGGGGACTTCATTAGCATAGAGAGGGCACTTGAGAGGGTGCTAAAATGGGGCCATCCTATTTTGACTCCTGCCATTGTAAGGGCGCCCATTAGAGTGTCAGGGCACAGGGAGGCCAGGCATCATTAGGGACATGCCACTTAGTGCTTGGGCGCTACCCGCTGTAGTGCCAAGTTGGCCCCTGACAAGGCTAGTCCTGGCGCTGAATGACGAATACGTTGCCACAGAGGAGTACTTGTGGAAAGCCCATTACTATTTCATCAGAGGTTAAATGGAAAAGTTCTGTTTGTTAAAGTAGAGGTTGAAGAAGTGCGAACTCTCAGATTGTTTTTCTCTTTAGCATTTGATTTGATCTCTTTGTCACTCATCGCCTGGCTGTGTGCCTGTATGTGTGGCTGTGTGTGTGTAGGTGTGTGGGTATACAGTATTGTGCTGTATATATATGCATGCTTGGCAGCTGCCTGTGTTTGTCATGTGGTGTAGTACATACAGTGAACCCTGCTGAATGCTATATGGCAGCCTCTACTTTGTTAAATAGGGAGACAGTCCAAAGCAATACACACATATGGCAGCGCGTGCATGAACGAATGCACACATGCACACAAAACACACACTCAGTCTCACACACACATACTGTATGTAAACAAGCACACCTCTCTATACAGGTTCTCCACCTGTCTGCAACCTTTAACTCCTTTGATTTCTCAATCTTCTTTCATTAACTAGCTTCTATCTCTTCTCTCTTCTTTTTCTACTACCTTCCCCACCTACTCGACTTTGGACCCTGTAGATTCGGATTAACAGGGAAGTAAGTACTTCACCGCTCTTTCTTCTGTCTGCCATCCCTTTCTTTCCCCTCTTTCCCATGCAGTACATCCCTCTTTCAAAATTCAAACTCTTCAGTCTAGTGTTTGGGAGCCTGCATTCAGAGTTGGCACAAAGCAAGCTGCTCCAAGCTGTCACAATGTTCAGATTTCAGCAGAGTGAAGAAACTCTGGGGGTTGCCATCTCTTTTCCTTTTATCTGCCATTGAATCTTAGATGTTTGTCTCTTTCTATGTCCACCTGAGCCATGGCCAAGCTTCGAGCCAGTAGCTCATCATGCAGTAGAATAACCAGAGCACCATTGCACTCTGGCAATAACATGTTCCACATTGAACAAATTGGAAGCGTTGAAAGAGGTAATGTGAATAGGCACCCTTTTCTCGACCATACCTGAATCAAAGATAACCACATATCTGCTGAAGACGAGACTGCCTTGTGGCCCATTGTATGTGTGACCTGTAAGCATATAGAGCTGTGTCATTGTCATCGTCACCATACCCACTGGCATGCCCTGTCATCTCCAGCATGGGACAAGTGTGCCTGTGCTGTTATATTACTTGTACTTGCAAAAGGTCAGAACTCAGGAGGTTAATGTTGCCACGATGACCGGTTGAGGTGGAGGTGCGTGGATGCCGTGGACATGCTGAATGTGCTGCCCAGGGCCTCAGCGAATCGTGGGTAGTGGGTCTCACTGCACCCCTTCACTGTGATAGTCATTCATCTCCCTTACACACTTGTCCCTTTTGTGTCTCACTGGGTATACCTGAATTTTCACACTTCTTTTGAGTGTGACACAGAACAGATGCCAGTTGTCTTTCTATGGGGAAGTAACAGTGCTCTGAAATCGGAGTAGATAGCCAGAGCGAATTTACCAGCTACGTCTACCAACAGTTGTTGCAGTGACATCATGAACATTCTATTTAAATGGTTACTTGCATAGTGGAGTCTTTTGTTTAGACATGTAGCTAGCTAGTTAAACAATGAACCATAATCCCAACTCATAATGTTACTACCCTGCATGAATCTGCAGGTAGCTAACCAACCAGGTTCAATGTTAGCTAGCTAACATTAGGCTATAACGAGCAATGTAAATGGCTCTGAGATACGAATAATATTACTACACAGATCATACACGTAACATTAGCTAGCGAGCCAGCGAGTTAGTTAGCTACCTAACAGTACGCTTTAACTTGAAATGAAAAGGACTTAATATCTGAAAATGTAGCTAGCTAGACTATCTTACCCGTATACATGGATGTCCAGCCCATCCATTATCTCAGCCAATCAAACCAACTAGGCTCGTAATTTAACAATTGTATTCGTATTTACAGATGGCATACGCGTTTGTTATTAAGGCACATGAAAGATGAAAGTTCACATGTTCCAGAAGGCATTTCTGCCCAAAAGGTTTACGTTCAAATGCCTCTCCTGTTAAGTAGTGATGCGCAACATATGCCTAGTTTCCTGAAACAAGTCACATATTTTTTGTGGATCCCTTTTTTTCAAGGATGCTTTTTCCTCTTTTGATTGAGCACAGTATCTACACGCCCTCCAAAAAAGTTGGGGTCTCAACTTACTGTTGCGAGTTAGAATAGTAGAACACACAAAGTGCAATTTCGAAATGTGGTTGTGCATCAGCAGTTTTTCTCATTAAATCATTCACTGATAGTAAGTCAATTAGCCCATGTCAGCTAAAATGTTGTACATTGCTAAGTTTGTTTAGCAGCCAGCTATCTAAACTTCTTTTCATGGTTGAATTACCGGCCCGGGGGCCCCCATTGATTTTGTTATTCAGTCTCACTCAGATATCATATTAAAAACTGCAAACATTTCTCACCACCCTATTGCAAAATGTGTAGAATTGCAGGAAATTAGCTGTAAAACTGTTCTTTTTTTTTTTTATCTTCGCTTCATGGCAAAATGAGTATAATTGTATGAAATTACTATTGTTATAAAATTGCAAAATCTTCACTCAGCCCCATGGCTAAATGTGTCAAATTGTAGTAAATTTGCTTTAAAACTGCAAAATGTCCTCTACATCCATTGCATCTCTAAAACATAAAAAAATGCAGTATTTTGGAGCAGTAAACCAACTCTAACAATAAAAGGAGAACATATTATTTTGTGCATTGTGTTGTATAATGAAATCCGATTCCTATTTCTATGGGACTTAAAAGTAGCGTAGTATTCTGAAAAGCATAATTTGGATGGGTAAAGTGGATGTTCTGAATCACTCAAACAACTGCTGGGACTATAGTCTCTCTCTCTCATCTCTCTCAATGCCAAACAAAGTTTTGTGTTGTCCCATTCTGTTATATCGTAACCATGTTTGTGTTGTGACGTCTGTGTGGGGGGATTTGCACATGCTTTTAGAAGTTGATGGCAACTTTTAGGGAAAGCCTGACATGCAATGGAAGTCTTTAGTTAGCTGTGCTTTTGGGAGGGGTTATTTAGCATGCACACCAAACTGAAGGCATACTGTGTGGTGTTGGAATGACAGGAACCGTGATGTTACTGAGGGAATTTGACAGTAGTAAGAAAGAAGGGTGATATGCTTGCAGAGAGAGAGAGAGAGAGAGAGAGAGAGAGAGAGAGAGAGAGAGAGAGAGAGAGAGAGAGAGGAGAGGAGAGAGAGAGAGAGAGAGAGAGAGAGAGAGAGAGAGAGAGAGAGAGAGAGAGAGAGAGAGAGAGAGAGAGAGAGAGAGAGAGAGAGAGAGAGAGAGAGAGAGAGGAGAGAGAGAGAGAGAGAGAGAGAGAGAGAGAGGAGAGAGAGAGAGAGAGAGAGAGAGAGAGAGAGAGGAGAGAGAGATAGAGAGAGAGAGAGAGAGAGAGAGAGAGATGAGAGAGAGAGAGAGAGAGAGAGAGAGAGAGAGAGAGAGAGAGACTCCCTAAAGCGCTGCCTGAGGCACAGATGGCTTACTCAGCATGTCATCCCTCTTCTCATTTTCAGGGCTACCATCGATCCAACCACTTCATAGCCACTCAGGGTGAGTATCCCGCCATTTCTGGAGTTGGGTGCTTGTGTTCACCTACCCAATGAACTTCCATGTAGGACCTAGCAACAGTGATACATAGAAAGACCTCAAATAGTCTCTCCATCCAATCAAAAGGTGACTGCACGTGTCACCCGCCAACCCACTGCAGCCGTGTGATTGATGCCACTGAATTAATCATGATGAGAAATACATTATTAACCACATTAATTACAGCTGTTCACCCTACGTGACATGGGGTGGGTGATACATGGAGATAGAGTGTGTGTGTGTGAGAGCCTACAGATCTCCCTCTGTCAATCATCCACACCTGTGATCTCGTACTAAGCAGCAGTTTGGGTGCACAGACTGTGTGTATGTTTGTGCGTGCGTGCGTGAATGCTCATGTATACATCCGTTTCCTTTTTGTGTGTATGCATGCTTTTCCATGCGTGCATGTTTGGACGTGTAGATTAATGGATACACACCCTAGCATCAGTTGAACTCTTTCCTAGTATGTGTCTAGCTACTCAGGAGTTTCAGTTCCCATGAGGCTTCCAGAACAAAGTCACTCAAGGTCTCATCTGCCGCTTATCTTTCACAAACACTCCTCTCAGAGTAGAGGGAGAGAGAGAGAGGGAAAAGAGAGAGAAATTAACAATACATCTCTCTGTGAGCTTCTCATGCGTGTTCCTGGTTTTAAACGAGTTCTTCCTATTCTTAAAGTGTCTTCCTCAGATCAATGTAACTGGCTCCTGGACCTCGGGGGCCTTATCATCTGTTTTTTGTTTCACCTGTCACTTCTCAAACTTCTCATACTGAGCCAATGTTCGCTGGCACAGACCAATGAAAACTCTGCTATGAAGCACTGTACAGGACAACTATAATTACAGTAGGGCATGTGACCTTCCCAGGAAAAACTATTTGGCCCTACTTATAACCTAGGTGTACTGTACTTCATAGCTGCATGTGCCTTGATCCTGTGTCCAAGAAAAGTGACTTAGTACAGTGGTATCAGGTCACGTGGTCAGCAAACAATACTGGTCCTAGTCAAGTTGTATGTACAGCAAACTTTTTTTGACTGACATGGTTGATGTGATGGTTTTTCCCTCTCTGTCCCATAGGGCCCAAACAGGAGACAGTGTATGACTTCTGGAGGATGGTGTGGCAGGAAAACTGCTTCAGCATCGTCATGATCACTAAATTGGTAGAGGTAGGCAGGGTGAGTCTCACACTCACACCTCTCTCCTCATACACACCTCTCACACACCTATCCCATCCATCCATTCATAGAGCTCTTCAATTACCAGTAGAATCATAAGTGCAAAGGGGGACACAATTTAATTTCCTCTGTACTGTATTCAGGTCCCTGCTATTTGCTCAGACAGACATCATTATTAGAGTAATTGAACCACCAGCAGAATGTAAACGCTATAGTAAGGGTCCCATTATTTTCTTCTGAAGTCCTAAATATAGACACAGTGGTCAGGATGACAAATTGTTTCTATCAATATCAGTACATCCATCCTTTGTGCCTTAATGGAAAACATTAGTGGTGGCCCAGTTCTAGATATTATGTTCCCCATCATTAAATACCATTATAGTTACCTCCTCTATCTATGGAAGAACTGGTTGATTTTGTTGGAGCTGAATTTAAGTATAATTGTTCTGTGTCTTCTTTCCTTAAATGTATTTCATGCTGAGCAGTAGGTAACATAATTCACCAACAAGTAACAAACTGTCAAGAGGAGTAAAACAAGTTTGTCCACTATGGGCATATCTATTTATTATGGCCATCAAAATGTTAACTATTAAAATCAGATCCAACAATAATATCAAGGGATTAGAAATCCTGGGCTTAAAAACAAAGGTGTCATTGTACGCTGATGATTCATGTTTTCTTTTAAATCCACAACTTGAATCCCTCCACAGCCTCATAGAGGATCGAGATACATTTTCTAACCTCTCTGGATTACAACCAAATGATGATAAATGTACTATATTAGGTATTAGATCACTAAAAAATAAAAAATGTACATTACCATGTAGCTTCCGCCGTGTTTGGAGGAAGAAGAAGGATGAGTACAACCCCAAGAACACCATCCCAACCGTGAAGCATGGAGGTGGAAACATCATTCTTTGGGGATGCTTTTCTGCAAAGGGGACAGGACGACTGCACCGTATTGAGGGGAGGATGGATGGGGCCATGTATCGCGAGATCTTGGCCAACAACCTCCTTCCCTCAGTAAGAGCATTGAAGATGGGTCGTGGCTGGGTCTTCCAGCATGACAACGACCCGAAACACACAGCCAGGGCAACTAAGGAGTGGCTCCGTAAGAAGCATCTCAAGGTCCTGGAGTGGCCTAGCCAGTCTCCAGACCTGAACCCAATAGAAAATATTTGGAAGGAGCTGAAAGTCCATATTGCCCAGTGACAGCCCCGAAACCTGAAGGATCTGGAGAAGGTCTGTATGGAGGAGTGGGCCAAAATCCCTGCTGCAGTGTGTGCAAACCTGGTCAAGACCTACAGGAAACGTATGATCTCTGTAATTGCAAACAAAGGTTTCTGTACCAAATATTAAGTTCTGCTTTTCTGATGTATCAAATACTGATGTCATGCAATAAAATGCAAATTAATTACTTAAAAATCATACAATGTGATTTTCAGGATTTTTGTTTTAGATTCTGTCTCTCACAGTTGAAGTGTTCCTATGATAAAAATTACAGACCTCTACATGCTTTGTAAGTAGGAGAACCTGCAAAATCGGCAGTGTATCAAATACTTGTTCTCCCCACTGTACTCGGAATACATATCCCAAATGAAATAAATGATCTCACTCCAGTACATTTTAATAGAAAGTTAGCAAAAATAGATAAGATCTTGCTACCATGGAAAGGTAAATACCTGTCTATTTGTGGAAAAATCCCCCTGATTAACTCTTTAGTATTATCCCAGTTTACATACAGTGGGGGAAAAAAGTATTTAGTCAGCCACCAATTGTGCAAGTTCTCCCACTTAAAAAGATGAGAGAGGCCTGTAATTTTCATCATAGGTACACGTCAACTATGAGAGACAAATTGAGAAAAAATTATCCAGAAAATCACATTGTAGGATTTTTTATGAATTTATTTGCAAATTATGGAGGAAAATAAGTATTTGGTCACCTACAAACAAGCAAGATTTCTGGCTCTCACAGACCTGTAACTTCTTCTTTAAGAGGCTCCTCTGTCCTCCACTCGTTACCTGTATTAATGGCACCTGTTTGTACTTGTTATCAGGATAAAATACACCTGTCCACAACCTCAAACAGTCACACTCCAAACTCCACAATGGCCAAGACCAAAGAGCTGTCAAAGGACACCAGAAACAACATTGTAGACCTGCACCAGGCTGGGAAGACTGAATCTGCAATCGGTAAGCAGCTTGGTTTGAAGAAAACAACTGTGGGAGCAATTATTAGGAAATGGAAGACATACAAGACCACTGATAATTTCCCTCGATCTGGGGCTCCACGCAAGATCTCACCCCGTGGGGTCAAAATGATCACAAGAACGGTGAGCAAAAATCCCAGAACCACACGGGGGGACCTAGTGAATGACCTGCAGAGAGCTGGGACCAAAGTAACAAAGCCTACCATCAGTAACACATTACGCCGCCAGGGACTCAAATCCTGCAGTGCCATACGTGTCCCCCTGCTTAAGCCAGTACATGTCCAGGCCCGTCTGAAGTTTGCTAGAGTGCATTTGGATGATCCAGAAGAGGATTGGGAGAATGTCATATGGTCAGATGAAACCAAAATATAACTTTTTGGTAAAAACTCAACTCGTCGTGTTTGGAGGACAAAGAATGCTGAGTTGCATCCAAAGAACACCGTACCTACTGAGAAGCATGGGGGTGGAAACATCATGCTTTGGGGCTGTTTTTCTGCAAAGGGACCAGGACGACTGATCTGTGTAAAGGAAAGAATGAATGGGGCCATGTATCATGAGATTTTGAGTGAAAACCTCCTTCCATCAGCAAGGGCATTGAAGATGAAACGTGGCTGGGTCTTTCAGCATGAAAATTATCCCAAACACACCGCCCGGGCAACAAAGGAGTGGCTTCGTAAGAAGCATTTCAAGGTCCTGGAGTGGCCTAGCCAGTCTCCAGATCTCAACCCCATAGAAAATCTTTGGAGGGAGTTGAAAGTCCGTGTTGCCCAGCGACAGCCCCAAAACATCACTGCTCTAGAGGAGATCTGCATGGAGGAATTATCACGATCGTCATACATAGAGGAGGACCAAGGCGCAGCGTTGAAGGCGAACATATTTATTTATAGAATGATCACACGATCAAAACAACAAAACGATGACGTGACAGTCAATGGTAATACACAAACCAAATACGAACAAGAAACCACAATGAAGGAGTGCCAAACGGCTACCTAAGTATGACTCCCAATCAGAGACAACGAGCTACAGCCGTCTCTGATTGGGAGCCACCCTGGCCAACATAGATCTACAAAACCAGAAAGTGAAACCTAGAACACACATAGACTATACACACCCTGGCTCAACATATTAGAGTCCCCAGAGCCAGGGCGTGACAGTACCCCCCCCTAAAGGCGCGGACTCCGACCGCGCCCACCAAACACCACAGGGGAGGGACCGGGTGGGCACTCCGCTTAGGCGGCGGATCCGGCTCCGGGCCTGATCCCCGCTCCCTCTCCAACCCCCCAAAGTACCCCTGGTCTGGTCTGGCCCTGCTGGCCGGAGCTGGACTGCACACTGGTGGAGCGGATTGCTCTAGCTCCGGCGTGAAGCATCTGACCGGTGCCGGACCAGCCACCGGTGGAACAGGCACGGGCCGTGCCGGACTGACGACGCACACCACTGGCTTGGTGTGGGGAGCAGGAGCGAGCCGGGCTGTCGAAGCGCACCACTGACTTGGTGCGGGGAGCAGGAACGGGCCGAGCCGGGCTGACGAAGCGCACCACTGACTTGGTGCGGGGAGCAGGAACGGGCCGAGCCGGGCTGACGAAGCGCACCACTGACTTGGGGCGGGGAGCAGGAACGGGCCGAGCCGGGCTGACGAAGCGCACCACTGACTTGGTGCGGGGAGCAGGAACGGGCCGAGCCGGGCTGACGAAGCGCACCACTGACTTGGTGCGGGGAGCAGGAACGGGCCGAGACGGGCTGACGAAGCGCACCACTGACTTGGTGCGGGGAGCAGGAACAGGCCGGACCGTACTGGGGACACACACCACTGGTCCTACGCAGGGATCTGGAATGGGCCGGACCGGACTGGTAACACACCCCAGTACCTCTCGCCGTGCCTCTACACCTTCCACCCCCTCTTCGACCAGTGGCCCCCGTAACCTGGCGGCCTCCTCTGCCAATCCGCTGGGCCGCTCTGCCGCGGTCTCCTGCTGGCCCGTCGTCCACGGCTTTAGCCCCCCCCTAAAAAAAATATTTTCGTCTCTCCTACCGGTGGACCAGGTCTCCATGTCCCTCGCCAGCCTTTCGCCCTTCTGCCACAATGTCAAGCCCTTCTCTTCCTCACTCGGCTTGACCCAGTCGAGGAGGCGAAGGAGATCTGCTAGAGATCTCCCTGGCGATGGCTCCTGGACACGCTGCTTGGTCAAATCTTGGTGGTTTCTTCTGTCACGATCGTCTAGAACAGATGATGACCAAGGCGCAGCGTTGAAGGCGAACATATTTATTTATAGAATGATCACACGATCAAAACGATGACGTGACAGTCAATGGTAATACACAAACCAAATACGAACAAGAAACCACAATGAAGGAGTGCCAAACGGCTACCTAAGTATGACTCCCAATCAGAGACAACGAGCTACAGCCGTCTCTGATTGGGAGCCACCCTGGCCAACATAGATCTACAAAACCAGAAAGTGAAACCTAGAACACACATAGACTATACACACCCTGGCTCAACATATTAGAGTCCCCAGAGCCAGGGCGTGACAGGAATGGGCCAAAATACCAGCAACAGTGTGTGAAAACCTTGTGAAGACTTACAGAAAATGTTTGACCTGTGTCATTGCCAACAAAGGGTATGTAACAAAGTATTGAGAAACTTTAGTTATTGACCAAATACTTATATTCCACCATAATTTGCAAATAAATTCATAAAAAATCCTACAATGTGATTTTCTGGAATTTATTTCTTCCTTTTGTCTGTCATAGTTGACGTGTACCTATGATGAAAAGTACAGGCCTCTCTCATCTTTTTAAGTGGGAGAACTTGCACAATTGGTGGCTGACTAAATACTTTTTTTCCCCACTGTATATATATATATATATATATTTGCGAGAAAAAACAAATGTGGGAATTGAAGTGATGCAGACAATTACATTGATGGAAGTTACATCTATCAGCAATATTAAAGCTGGTCAAACACATGTCAAACACATTTCTGTGACCAGGGGCGGTGTGTCCAATAGGGCGATATGGGCGACGCACTGCCAAACGGGAAAAGGAAGGGATTTTTTTTCTAATCAATTATATCACGGCAACAGTAGTTATCAGTGTTGTAATCTAGACGTCTGATCTGCCACAGTGCCACTAAATGTCCAATCAGGCTAAAGTCGTGCTTCAAATGGCCCCCCCCCCCTTTTGGGGCGATTTCAGTCAGGTTGAAAATCGCCCAGAAGTCTGTCATAGACTCCCATGTAAAATCTATTTTTTTCAAATATCAGAGCTTTCAATACAATCTCTATGGGTTTCTGAGGGCTTGCACTTACGCGCTTTCGTCATACGTAACGTAACCATGAACGTAACTAAGAAAAGAGCGGGTAGCCTCATCAATCAATTCATGTACTACTATCAAGATGGCTATAGCGTTCAGTGCAACTCGATTGTCTCTTTGAAATAAGTTACTTTTTGTCGGCGAACAAATCAAGATAAATTGGCAACGAAACAATTAGGACCTCCCAGACCAAATTTAATAATTCAACAGGTTTCTACTAAAGGGGGGAAGTCCTACACCCGAGGATTTTCCAAAAATTGGTACGAACGAAAAACCTGGCTAGCAGGCTGCGATGTAGCTAATGCAGTCTTCTGCTACCCCCTGCTTACTCTTTCACCCTGAAGGCGGCACGGCAGACAGCACCGCTTGGACAGCGACTGGTGTGTAACGGACATGCACCATCTTTCAGGAAAGATTAAGAAACATGAGCTGTCAAAGACCCACATGGATAGCTGTTTGAGATTGTCTGCTTTGGGGAGAGTGAACATTCCCACTCAACTGGATGAGGGATACAGGCTAGCTGTCCGCCGCCACAACGATGAGGTTAGTGTTGATAATCACAAGTTTACTGGAGAACTGAAACTGACAAGGCTGACAAGATAGGACCCTTTTGTCCATTGTTATTGGATAGGAACAGAACTTATAACCAGCTCCTGACCTAAATAGATCTTAGCACAACATTTTACTCAACATATCATATTCCATATTCACTATAACAAATATATTTACTACGACATTAGCAAGAACCGCCACATCCTCAGCCGGCTAATCCAGTGTGTGAAGTTTTGCGGAGTGTTTGAGTTAGCTTTGCGAGGCAAAGATGAAACTGAGGGCTCCACCAACCCTGGTAAGCCAACACTTTTGAGATCAGTCAATAAATGCTTCTGGTATTGACTTATATGCTGCCCCTGTCTTCATGTTGTTGCTGGACATATCTTTTTTTAAATGTGTGTAGGTCACCTAAATCATCAGAAAAATTGCCCCCCCTGAGAATTTTTTCAGGAGCCGCCACTGTCTGTGACTATCATTGTATGTGTCACGTCTCCTCCCATTGCTCCCCTCCGGCGCTGTGATTCGCCGGTCTACTGAGCCACCGGTCTGAGCGCACCACCTCGGCAACACCGGAATGGAAACCCAACGCACCCTAATCACCTCCAGTGCACCTGCACCTCATCATCTCACCACCACCCCTATTTAGCCCTGGACTGTTCAGTACTGTGTTGTGTGTGATTGTTAAGCTTTGTGTCGTTTATTCTATCTTTGTTATTTCGCTTTCTCATTGTTAAGTAAACCTTGACCTTGTTAATTCCTGCGTCTGCGTCCTGCTTCTTCGTATACTCAGTACGCGTCACAGTATGCATTGTTTATCAAATGTTATTTGTCTCTGTTGACCAGGTGAAATGCTGTAAATACTGGCCTGATGACCGTGAGATGTATGGAGACATCAAGATCACACTGCTGAAGACGGAAACACTGGCAGAGTACACAGTTCGTACTTTTGCCTTGGAGAGGGTAAGTCCAACCATTCTGTACCTGCACATTTTTTACATTGAGTCAGTCTACGTCTATGACCAATATCACATGGCTTTTACTTATACAGGACAAATCCCAGCTATTACTAAGGATCTTTCCCACATTCTTTCCTTATTTTGGTTTCTTATGGCTTCACTTCTCAAACATACCATGATGGCATTGTTTCTTCAGCCAGCGTTTCCAGGCAGTATTCTATTATAGAGAGTCTGTGATGTTCATTAGTCCAACTGAACAGAACCAGCATTCAATCTGTCTCAATTATGAGGTGCTTCTGTTGTGGCTGCATCCTACCCAGAGAACATGGATCCACAGAGGCCTCTTTGACTCTGTGTGATAAAAGCACTTGGCTGACATATAGCAGCCTGACTAGAGAGGTGATAGTAGGAAATAATACTCTGGCTCTATGGTTCATTCCTCTCCTTTGTTACTGAGTTGGCCCCTGTACCAGTCTACTTCCCAATACTCATAAACATTGCAGAGACAGCAGCAGTTGGCATACACTGATTTGAGTAGACGGTGTCTTACTGCCTGACGATGCATAGAGATTAGAATAAACAACAGCTCCTGATGTACAGACCGAGGTGACTCAGAGACGATGACTATCGAGGGCCCTCGGATTAAATATGCCTGCAGTGAGAGGATTTAATAACTCAAGCTACTTAAACTCCCCCTCTCTGCTACACCGCTGAGGCGTTGCTGCTTCTACGATGACAGCGCCTGCGTTTTAAGTGTTCGTTGCTCTCAGTGGGCCATCCTGTCAATCAACGCCAGGGTCTCTCCATGGAACGGCTCAGAGCAACTCTGCGGAGTGACAGTGGCACAAACACGGCATTATCGTTTCACTGTTTCCGCCACTCTCCGCGGGAGCACTACTGTATGGCACTTATCGAGCAGAGATTTTAGGAGAAGTTGACAGTTTGTTTTCACTGCGCCTCGTCTTCTGAGTCAATTTTTTGGGGGTCTCTCCCTATCTCTCTCTCTTCAAATCTTTGCTTTACTTTGTCAACTCGGCTCAGAGGAGGAAATTGCAGTGATGCGTCTGCTGCCTAGCTCCCCATTGAGCACAAGCCTCCTCAGGCACAGAGTAAAGCCTAGCGCTGGCTGTCAGATTGCAGCTGGAGTTAATGTGTCACATCCATGGTGGAGAGTTAAAACACACATGGGGATTCCAGTCCCACAGGACCATGTAGTCCATGCTTCACTGTAGCTGTACCGTACTGTAGGTGTACTCAACAATAGTGTCAGTTTGTTGCTGGATCTAAGCTGGATATCTTGACATTTAGAAAAAATTAAAAGCTGAAATGTCTTGAGTCAATACGTATTCAACCCCCTTGTTATGGCAAGCCTAAAGAAGTTCAGGATAAAACATTTATTTCCACAAGTCACATAATACTTTGCATGGACTCACTCTGTGTGCAATAATAGCGTTTAACATGATTTTGAATGACTACCTCATCTCTGTACCCCACACATACAATTATCTGTAAGGTCCCTCAGTCGAGCAGTGAATTTCAAACACAGATTCAACCGCAAAGACAAGGGAGTTTTCCAATGCCTCGCAAAGAAGGGCACCTATTGGTAGAGGGGTAAAAAAAAAAGACATTAAATATCCCATTGAACATGGTGAAGTTAGTAATTACACTTTGGATGGTGTATCAATACATCCAGTCACTACAACGATACAGGCGTCCTTCCTAACTCAGTTGCCGGAGAGGAAGAAAACCGCGCAGAGATTTCACCATGATGCCAATGGTAATTTTAAAAGAGTTAGAGTTTAATGGCAGTGATAGGAGAAAACTGAGGATGGATTTCAAGCATATTGGTTGCTGCATCATGTTATGGGTATTCTTGTAATCGTTAAGGACTGGGGAGTTTTTCAGTATAAAAAATAAACGGAGTGGAGCTAAGCACGGGCAAAATCCTAAAGGAAAACCTGATTCAGTCTGCTTTCCACCATTTTCATTTACGTCTTTTAGCAGACGCTCTTATCCAGAGCGACTTACACCAGACATTAGGAGATGAATTCACCTTTCAGCAGGACAATTTCAGCAGGACAATTTCTCTTCACAACTGGCTATGTGATTATTGTAGCTCAATGGGTGTAACTTTTGTTGACAACTTCGATACCTTTTGGAAACAAAATATATTTTTTTAAGGAGGATGAGATCCACCCAAATCATTTGGGTTCCTGGATCCTTTCACAGCATTATAAGGCTGCGTTGAGACAATGACTTATCAATGACACAAGCCCAGCTCAGTTAATCCCTACCATTGTGATGCTGAGCAAATGTACATTATACCAGGGGCGTTGGTAGACACAATGTAAGTAACCTAATTTATGTCCCTCTAACTGCCCTGAATGCTTCTGCTGATCCTAAAGCTATTGTATGCAGTAATAATGTGCCTATGAACCAGATTTATACTGTTAGCACTGAAGCGGTGTGCCCTAGTAGAAAGTCCACTGTGTGCAGCTCACCCTGCACTAACATAAATAACATGAGCATATCTACTTCTGCTCAGCTTCCCAGTAAAGCAATGAAAACAAGTAAGCATCCCAGAAGAAAAGTGCTCAAAATAGCCCACGTTAACATATGTAGCTTAAGAAACAAGGTTCATGAAATCAATAATTTGCTAGTAACAGATGACATTCATATTCTGACTATCTCTGAAACTCACTTAGATAATACCTTTGATGACACAGTGGTAGCAATACAAGGTTATAACATTTACAGAAATACAGTAATGCCAGTGCTGGAGGTGTTGCTGTTTATATTCAGAACCACTTTCCTGTTAGTTTTTACTCTACCTAACAGACAACTAGTAAAAGCTCAAACCAAGTTTATTCACCCACTGGGTCACACAGCTGCATAAGACAAAGACATGTTCCCACCAGCACAAGTATTTATACCCCACTTTAGATGGAGTCTCCTCCTTTTCTCTAAACATGACATATTTGTTGCTAGGCAGGAAGTTAAGTGATGTGGGTAATAAACTGTTCCTTCTTCATTCATTTGACCTGACCTGACCTCGGCCCCCATTCCTCACTAATCCACAGCTATCCACCCTTATCAGTGACCCCACCATGTACATTCCTCCTACATATAACCATTAACTTCTGGTGTAGCAAGTATTTCAAATTACAACCCAACAACTGAAACCAGACTGTGGCCCTTCTCCTCTCCATAGGATACCTAATATCTAGCAATAACATGTTCTGACAGAATGTAAACTTTCTGCATTCTCCTCTCTCCCTCAGTAACATGAATAAGGATAATTCAAGTTTAGAAGTCAGAACCCATCACTGTACATCTTAGAGGATCTCCTGTTGAATACTGTTGAAGTAATATGGCTACAGGTTCATCTGCCTCACAGAAAGCCCATTCTTGTGGGAAGCTGCTATAGACCACCAAGTGCTAACAGTCAGTATCTGGATAACGTGTGAAATGCTTGATAATGTATGTGATATCAACAGAGAGGTATCTTTTCTGGGTGATTTTAAATATTGACTGGCTTTCATCAAGCTGCCCACTCAAGAAAAAGCTTCAAACTGTAACCAGTGCCTGCAACCTGGTTCAGGTTATCAGTCAACCTACCAGGGTAGTTACAAACAGCACAGGAATTAAATTATCAACATGTATTGATCACATCTTTACTAATGCTGCAGAAATGTGATTTAAAGCAGTATCCAAATCCATAGGATGTAGTGATCACAATATAGTTGCCATATCTAGGAAAACCAAAGTTCCAAAGGCTGGCCAAATATAGTGTATAAGAGGTCATACAATAAGTTTTGTAGTGATTCCTATGTTGTTGATGTAAAGAATATTTGTTGGTCCGTGGTATGTAATGACGAGCAAACAGACGCTGCACATTTATGAAATTGCTCTTTTCAGTTACTAATAACCTTGCACCCATTAAGAAAATGACTGTAAAAACTGTTAAATCCCTGTGGATTGATGAGGAATGTAAAAGTTGTATGGTTGAGAGGGATGAGGCAAAAGGAATGGCAAATAAGTCTGGCTGCACAACCGATTGGCAAACGTATTGCAAATTGAGAAATCATGTGACTAAACTGAATAAAAAGAAGAAGAAATTACACAATGAAACAAAGGTAAGTGACATAAAGAATGATAGTAAAAAGCTTTGCAGCACCTTAAATGAAAGTTTGGGGAAAAAAAGCAAACTCTGCTCCATCATTCATTGAATCTCATAGCTCATTCATCACAAAAACCGACTGATATTGCCGACTACTTTTAATGACTTTTTCATTGGCAAGATTAGCACACTTAGGCATGACATGCCAGCAACAAACACTGACACTACACATCCAAGTATATCTGAACAAACTATGAAAGACAAGCATTGTAATTTCGTAAAGTAAGTGTGGAAGAGGTGAAAAAATGATTGCTGTCTAACAACAATGACAAGCCACCGGGGTCTGACAACTCGGATAGAAAATTACTGATAATAGCGGACGATATTGCCACATATTTTCAATTTCAGCCTACTAGAAAATGTGTGCCCCCAGGCCTGGAGGGAAGCAAATGTCATTCCATTACCTAAGAATAGTAAAGCCCCCTTTACTGGCTCAAATAGCCGACCAATCAGCCTGTTACCAACCCTTAGTAAATGTTTGGAAAAAATTGTTTGACCAGATACAATGCTATTTTACAGTAAACAAATTGACAAGACTTTCAGCACGCTTATAGGGAAGGACATTCAACACGCACAGCACTTACACAAATGACTGATGATTGGCTGAGAGAAATGTATGATAAAAAGATTATGCAGCTTTTTACATTATCTTTGAGTAAAGCCAGTGTGGCTATGTATGCGGATGACTCAACACTATACACATCAGCTACTACAGCGACTGAAATGACTGCAACAATTAACAAAGAACTGCAGTTAGTTTCAGAGTAGGTGGCAAGGAATAAGTTAGTCCTAAATAATTCTAAAACTAAAAGCATTGTATTTGGGACAAATCATTCACTAATACCTGAACTAAATCTTGTAATGAATAATGTGGAAATTGAGCAAGTGGAGGCGACTAAACTGCTTGGAGTAACCCTGGATTGTAAACTGCCAAGGTCAAAACATATTGATACAACAGTAGCTAAAATGGGGAAAAGTCTGTCCATAATAAAGCGCTACTCTACCTTCTTAACAGCACTATCAACAAGGCAGGCCCTAGTTTTGTCGCACCTGGACTACTGTTCAGGTTGCAATTGGCAAAGAATAGGGCAGCACGGCTGGCCCTTGGATGTACACAGAGAGCTAACATCAATAATATGCATATCAATCTCTCCTGGCTCAAAGTGGAGGAGAGATTGTCTTCATCACTACTTTGTGAGAGGTATTGACATGTTGAATGCAAAGAGCTGTCTGTTTGAACTGCTGGGGCACAGCTCGGACACCCATGCATACCCCACAAGCCATTCCACAAGTGGTCTCTTCACAGTCCCCAAGTCCAGAACAGAATATGGGAAATGGGAGGCGCACAGTAATACATAGAGCCATGACTACATGGAACTCTATTCCACATCAAGTAACTGATGCAAGCCGTAAAATTAGATTTAAAAAACATGGAACAGCGGTGACTTTGAAGCAACACAAACAGGCACAGACACATGCATACACACGATAACATACACACTTGTCACGTTGTATAATGATAGAAGACAGGCGCAGGAATACGTAATCGTTTTTTTTATTTCTCTACCAAACATAAGGTACGTCATGAAAAACACAGGGATGTAACCCAAAGAAAAGAGCGAGGTGTAAACCTCTAAATAATACACGGGACGAGACCCGTAATAACAAGTGCACAATTACACGGTATGTAAACCGTAATACAATGTACTTTAGCACGAAAGCCGATACAACAGAGCACAGGTACTCATGAGACCAACAGACATGGGTCAATAATCGACAAGGACAATGGGGAACTGAGGGCACATATATACACATACTAATCAGGGGGAATGGGAACCAGGTGTGCGTAATGAGACGACAGTCCGGGGTTGGTGGTAATGATCTAGGTCAGTGACGCCTAGAAGGCCGGTGACGTAGACCTCCGAAGCGGAATGAGCAGCAGTACCGGGGGGATCCGTGACAGCACTATACACACACGTACAGTACCTTGCAAAAGTATTCATCCCCCTTGGCGTTTTTCCTATTTTGTTGTATTACAACCTGTAATCTTATTTTTATTTGGATTTCATGTAATGGACATACACAAAATAGTCCAAATTGGTGAGGTGAAATAAAAAAAATTACTTGTTTAAAGAAATTCAAAAGAAGTGGTGCGTGCATATGTATTCACCCCCTTTGCTATGAAGCCCCTAAAATAAGATCTGGTGCAACCAATTACCATCAGAAGTCACATAATTAGTTAAATAAAGTCCACCTGTGTGCAATCTAAGTGTCACATGATCTGTCACATGATCTCAGTATATATACACCTGCTCTGAAAGGCCCCAGAGTCTGCAACACCACTAAGCAAGGGGCACCACCAAGCAAGCGGCACCATGAAGACCAAGGAGCTCTCCAAACAGGTCAGGGACAAAGCTGTGGAGAAGTACAGATCAGGGTTGGGTTATAAAAAAATATCAAAAATGTTGAACATCCCACGGAGCACCATTAAATCCATTATAAAAAAATTGAAAGAATATGGCACCACAACAAACCTGCCAAGAGAGGGCCGCCCACCAAAACTCACGGCCCAGGCAATCAGAAAGGCAACACTGAGACCAAAGACAACCCTGAATGAGATGCAAAGCTCCACAGCGGAGATTGGAGTATCTGTCCATAGGACCACTTTAAGCCGTACATGCCACAGAGCTGAGCTTTACGGAAAAGTGGCCAGGAAAATGCCATTACTTAAAGAAAAAAATAAGCAAACATGTTTGGTGTTCGCCAAAAGGCATGTGGGAGACTCCCCAAACATATGGAAGAAGGTACTCTGGTCAGATGAGACTAAAATGGAGCTTTTTGGCCATCAAGAAAAAAACGCTAGGTCTGGCGCAAACCCAATGCCTCTCATCACCCTGAGAACACCGATGTTTTTCATCGGCAGGGACTGGGAAACTGGTCAGAACTGAAAGAATGATGGATGGCGCTAAATACAGGGAAATTCTTGAGGGAAACCTGTTTCAGTCTTCCAGAGATTTGAGACTGGGACGGAGGTTCACTTTCCAGCAGGACATTGACCCTAAGCATATTGCTAAAGCAACACTCGAGAGGTTTAAGGGGAAACATTTAAATGTCTTGGAATGACCTAGTCAAAGCCCAGACCTCAATCCAATTGAGAATTGAATTGAATTGAATTGGGCGGCAGGTAGCTTAGTGGTTAAGACCGTTGTGCCAGTAACCGAAAGGTTGCTGGTTCTAATCCCCGAGCCGACTAGGTGAAAAATCTGTCGATGTGCCCTTGAGCAAGGCACTTAACCCTAATTGCTCCTGTAAGTCGCTCTGGATAAGAGCGTCTGCTAAATGACTAAAATGTAAATGTACTTAAAGATTGTTGTACACCAACGGAACCCATCCAACTTGAAGGAGCAGGAGCAGTTTTGCCTTGAAGAATGGGCAAAAATCCCAGTGGCTAGATGTGCCAAGCTTATAAAGACATACCCCAAGAGACTTGCAGATGTAATTGCTACAAAACGTTGGTCTACAACGTATTGACTTTGGGGGAGGGGTGAATAGTTATGCACGCTCAGGTTTTCAGTTTTTTTGTCTAATTTCTTGTTTGTTTCACCCCCAAAAATATTTTGCATCTTCAAAGTGGTAGGCATGTTGTGTAAATCAAATGATACAAACTCCCCAAAAATCCATTTTAATTCCAGGTTGTAAGGCAACAAAATAGGAAAAATACCAAGGGGGGTGAATACTTTCGCTAGCCACTGTACACATGAATTTTGTATTGTAGATATGTGGTAGTGGTGGAGTAGGGGCCTGAGGGCACACAGTGTGTTGTGAAATCTGTGAATGTACTGTTATGTTTTTTAAATTGTATAACTGCCTTAATTTTGCTTGACCCTAGGAAGAGTAGCTGCCACCTTGGTAGCAGCTAATTGGGATCCATAATAAATACAAATAAAAAATGTTAAACACATGGCCAAATCTACACTGGAGTTGCTTACCAAGAAGGCAGTGAATGTTCCTGAGTGGCAGAGTTACAGTTTTGACTTAAATCTACTTGAAAATCTATGGCAAGACCTGAAAATGGTTGTCTAGCAATGATCAACAACCAATTTGACAGAGCTTGAAGAATTTTGAAAAGAATAATGGGCAAATGTTGCAAAGCTCTTAGAGACGTACCCAGAAAGACTCACACCTGTAATCACTGCCAAAGGTGCTCCTACAAAGTATTGACAGGGGTGTGAATACTTATGTAAATGAGATATCTGTTTGCATTTTCAATAAATTTTCTAACATTTCTAAAAACATGTTTTCACTTTGTCATTATGGGGTATTGTGTGTAGACTCATGTAATCTTATTTTTATTATTCTTCTGCTGCTGTGTTTCCACAGAGGGGCTACTCAGCTAAACACGAGGTGCGTCAGTTCCACTTCACGTCCTGGCCGGATCATGGGGTTCCCTACCACGCCACAGGCCTGCTGGCCTTCATACGGCGGGTCAAAGCATCCACGCCCCACGATGCCGGACCCGTGGTCGTCCACTGCAGGTCAATGCACACTGCACTACACCACTTCCTGCTAGCTGTCAATGCTCATGCAACCATTACTACTTTGTGTTTTCAAAGCTTTAATGCTTAGTCCCAGTGGGCAAAACTGGTTGAAATGACGTCATTATAATCAGTTTTACATTCGTTATGAGCCCTGATTGTATTATTTTCATGTCACCCAAAGAAAGAGAGCCAAGAGTTGCTTTTGACCCTTATCTGAATGCTGTTATTACAGTATTGTATGTGAAGGCTTATCCTAAAGGGTCAAAGGTCAGTGAGAGTGACATGCTGTTCTCCCTGTGTCTCTGTGTCAGTGTGGGGGCGGGACGCACAGGCTGCTACATCGTGCTGGACGTCATGCTGGACATGGCCGAGTGTGAGGGCGTGGTGGACATCTACAACTGTGTCAAAACCCTCTGCTCACGACGCATTAACATGATCCAGACAGAGGTGAGTGGGCTGGCCACCCGCCCAATCTAGCATCCCAACCTACAGTACATTTCAGTGGGGAAAGATAAAAGGAGTCACACCGCTCTGGTCTCCTTACATATGTATTGCCTGTATTGTGTTTGGGAAACTCAGAGAGTGAGGGGAATATTTTAGCCTAGCTCCCCCACGGGGACTTGTGTATAGGTCGATGGTTTCTGAGATGCGAAGGCTTACATTGTCTCAGTGCCTCACAGAATCACGTGGCTTTTCTTTCGATGATATAGCATATCTTAACCTTATTATGTAAATCCAACATTGGTATAGCTGTTTATTTCATTTGTAGTTATTTGCAGGGGTGCTCTAATTAAATATATACACCGCAAGTGTTTGTTTATTTAGACTTATTTATTCAGTCTCCCACCGCTCTTTGATACACTGTACAATAGTATAGCTTATGTTTAATTCACATCATGGCAGGTAATGAGATTTCTCTCTCACCACCCCTCCACACCTCGTACTCTTTCTTTGTGATATCATCCTATGTTCTTCATGTTCTTACTCTCTCTGTTCTGTTGTTCTCTCTCGCTCTCTCACGCTCTCTCGCTCTCGCTCTCTCTCTCTCCATACCCCCCTCTCTCCCCCCTTTCTCTCTCGCTCTCTCTCTCCATACCCCCCTCTCTCTCCCCCCTTTCTCTCTCTCTGCAGGAGCAGTACATATTCATCCATGATGCCATCCTGGAGGCTTGTCTGTGTGGAGAGACGGCCATCTTGGTGAATGAGTTTGCCCTCACCTACAAAGACATGCTGCGGGTGGACTCTCAGAGCAACTCCTCCCAGCTACGAGAAGAGTTCCAGGTTAGTCGCACACCGGAATGAAATAATACGCCTTCTGTTTTGTTGTGAAAATACTATATGTTTTCAGTGACTTCCCAGAAAAGGTTAATGCACAACAACAACTTGATATTCAAATACAGGTTTCAGAAAAACAAATAATATTTGAAAGTATTTTGAATACAGTACCAGTCAAAAGTTTGGACACACCTACTCATTCCAGGGGTTTTCTTTATTTTTACTATTTTCTACATCGTAGAATAATAGTGAAGACATCAAAATTATGAAATAACACACATGGAATCATGTAGTTAAAAAAAAGTGTTAAACAAATCAAAATCTATTTTATATTCGAGATTCTTCAAAGTAGCCACCCTTTGCCTTGATAACAGCTTTGCACACTCTTGGCATTCTCTCAACCACCTTCATGAGGTAGTCACCTGGAATGCATTTCAATTAAAAGTTAATTTGTGTAATTTCTTTCCTTCTTAATGCGTTTGAGCAGTTGTGTTGTGACAAGGTAGGGGTGGTATACAGAAGATAGCCCTATTTGGTAAGATACCAAGTCCATATTATGGCTAGAACAGCTCAAATAAGCAAAGAGAAAACACAGTCCATCATTACTTTAAGACATGAAGGTCAGTTAATCCGGAAAATTTCAAGAACTTTGGAAAGTTTCTTCAAGTGCAGTCACAAAAACCATCAAGCGCTATGATGAAACTGGCTCTCATGAGGACCGCCACAGGAAAGGAAGACCCAGAGTTACCTCTGCTGCAAAGGATATGTTCATTAGAGTTAACTGCACCTCAGATTGCAGCCCAAATAAATGCTTCACAGAGTTCAAGTAACAGGCACATCTCAACATCAACTGTTCAGAGGAGACTGCGTGAATCAGGTCTTCATGGTCGAATTGCTGCAAAGAAACCACTACTAAAGGACGCCAATAATAGGAAGAGACTTGCTTGGGCCAAGAAACACGAGCAATGGACATTAGACCGGTGGAAATCTGTCCTTTGGTCTGATGAGTCCAAATTTGAGATTGTGTGTCTTTGTGAGACGCAGAATAGGTGAACGGATGATCTCCGCATGTGTGGTTACCACCGTGAAGCATGGAGGAGGAGGTGTGATGGTGTGGGGGTGCTTTACTGGTGACACTGTGATTTATTTAGAATTCAAGGCACACTTAACCAGCATGGCTACCACAGCATTCTGCAGCGATACGCCATCCCATTTGGTGTGTGCTTAGTGGGACTGTCATTTGTTTTTCAACAGGACAATGACCCAAAACACACCTCCAGGCTGTGTAAGGGCTATTTGACCAAGAAAGAGAGTGATAGAGTGCTACATCAGATGACCTGGCCTCCATAATCACCTGACCTCAACCCAATTGAGATGGTTTGGGATGACCACAGAGTGAAGGAAAAGCAACCAACAAGTGCTCAGCATATGTGGGAACTCCTTCAAGACTGTTTGAAAAGCATTCCTCATGAAGCTGGTTGAGAGAATGTCAAGAGTGTGCAAAGCTGTCATCAAGGCAAAGCGTGGCTACTTTGAAGAATCTCAAATATAAAATATATTTTGATTTGTTTAACACTTTTTTTGGTTACTACATGATTCCATATGTGTTATTTCATTGTTTTGATGTCTTCACTATTATTCTACAATGTAGAAGTAGTAATATTAAAAATAAAGAAAAACCCTTGAATGAACTTTTGAACGGTACTGTACGTCTCAGAAAACCATTAAAAAATATATATACAGTGAGGGGAAAAAAGTATTTGAAACACAAAAGAACTATCAATCTCCCTTGGCCTGGGGCTCCATGCATGATCTCACCTCGTGGAGTTGCAATGATCATGAGAACGGTGAGCAATCAGCCCAGAACTACACGGGAGGATCTTGTCAATGATCTCAAGGCAGCTGGGACCATAGTCACCAAGACAACAATTGGTAACACACTACGCCGCGAAGGACTGAAATCCTGCAGCGCCCGCAAGGTCCCCCTGCTCAAGAAAGCACATATACAGGCCCGTCTGAAGTTTGCCAATGAACATCTGAATGATTCAGAGGAGAACTGAGTGTAAGTGTTGTGGTCAGATGAGACCAAAATCGAGCTCTTTGGCATCAACTCAACTCGCCGTGTTTGGAGGAGGAGGAATGCTGCCTATGACCCTAAGAACACCATCCCCACCGTCAAACATGGAGGTGGAAACATTATGCTTTGGGGGTGTTTTTCTGCTAAGGGGACAGGACAACTTCACCGCATCAAAGGGACGATGGACAGGACCATGTACCTTTAAATCTTGGGTGAGAACCTCCTTCCCTCAGCCAGGGCATTGAAAATGGGTCGTGGATGGGTATTCCAGCATGACAATGCAAAACACACGGCCAAGGCAACAAAGGAGTGGCTCAAGAAGAAGCACATTAAGGTCCTGGAGTGGCCTAGCCAGTCTCCAGACCTTAATCCCATAGAAAATCTGTGGAGGGAGCTGAAGGTTCGAGTTGCCAAACGTCAGCCTCGAAAGCTTAATGACTTGGAGAAGATCCGCAAAGAGGAGTGGAACAAAATCCCTCCTGAGATGTGTGCAAACCTGGTGGCCAACTACAAGAAACGTCTGACCTCTGTGATTGCCAACAAGGGTTTTGCCACCAAGTACTAAGTCATGTTTTGCAGAGGGGTCAAATACTTATTTCCCTCATTAAAATGCAAATCAATTTATAACATTTTTGACATGCGTTTTTCTGGATTATTTGTGTTGTTATTCTGTCTCTCACTGTTCAAATAAACCTACCATTAAAATTATAGACTGATCATGTCTTTGTCAGTGGGCAAACGTACAAAATCAGCAGGGGATCAAATACTTTTTTCCCTCACTGTATGTGTTATGGCTTTACACCCCCTGCTATATTGTGGATAAAGAATTACCTGTCTAACAGAACACAGAGGGTGTTATTTAATGGAAGCTTCTCCAACATAATCCAGATAGAATCAGAAATTCCCAGGGCAGCTGTCTAGGCCCTTTACATTTTAGTCTTTACTAACGACATGCCAGTGTGTCTATGTATGTGTGTCTATGTATGCGGATGACTCAACACTATACACGTCAGCTGCTGCAGCGACTGAAATGACTGCAACACTTAACAATGAGCTGCAGTTAGTTTCAGAGTGGGTGGCAAGGAATAAGTTAGTCCTAAATATTTCTAAAACTAAAAGCATTTTATTTAGGACAAATTGAGCAAGTGGCGGTGACTAAACTGCTTGGAGTAACCCTTGATTGTAAACTGTCAAGGTCAAAACATATTGATACAACAGTTGCTAAGATGGGGAGAAGTCTGTCCATATTAAAGAGTTGCTCTGCCTTCCTAACAGCACTATCAACAAGGCAGGTCCTACAGGCCTTAGTTTTGTCGCACCTGGACTACTGTTCAGTCGTGTGGTCAGGTGCCACAAAGAGGGATTTAGGAAAATTGCATTTGGCTCAGAACAGGGCAGCACGGCTGGCCCTTGGATGTAAACCGAGAGCTAACATTAATAATATGCATATCAATCTCTCCTGGCTCAAAGTGGAGGAGAGATTGACTTCATCACTACTTGTATTTGTGAGAGGTATTGAAATGTTGAATGCACCGAGCTGTCTGTTTGAATTATTGGCACACAGCTCTGACACCCACGCATACCCCACAAGGGACGCCACCAGAGGTCTCGTCACAGCCCCCAAGTCCAGAACAGGCTATGGGAGGTGCACAGTACTACATAGAGCCATGACTACATGGAACTCTATGCCACATCAAGTAACTGATGCAAACAGTAGAATCAGATTTTAAAAACAGATAAAAATATACCTTACGGAACACTGAGGACAGTGAAGAGACACAAACACAGGCACATGTTATTGGTCACATACACATATTTAGCAGATGTTATTGCGGGTGTAGCGAAATACTTGTGTTCCTAGCTCCAACAGTGCAGTAGTATCTAACAATTCACAACAATACACAGAAATCTAAAAATAAAAGAATGGAATTAAGAAATATATAAATATTAGGACGAGCAATGTCAGTCAGAGTGGCATTGACTAAAATACAGTATATTCATATGAAATGAGTAAAACAGTATGTAAATATTATTAAAGTGACTAGTGTTCCATTATTAAAGTTACCAGTAATTCCATGTCTATGTACATAGGGCAGCAACATCTAAGGTGCATGGTTGAGTAATTGGGATCCATAATAAATACAAATAAAATGTTGCTTCAAAAGTAATTACAGTTTTATTACACAGGCACAAATAGTTGTAGTCATCTCCAAATTAACTGTTTGTTCCCACAGAAAAAGTGTTCCGGGGGAACAAATAGTTACTCTGGAGGTGACTACAACTATTTGAAAACAGATCCCAAGAAATGACTACTTTTTTAAACGATTTGAAAGCAGATCTCAGAAAAGTACTACTTTTTTTTAAGGTCTGGTGCGGGTGTCTGTGCAGGTGTATGTGCATCCGTGCGTGAATTTGTGCTTGTGAATGCGTGCCTGCCTGTCTTCTTGCATGTGTGTGTGTGCGTGCAAATGCATGTGTATTTGCGAACGGCAAAACAAGGATTCCAGTTTCCTCTCACCTTTGAAAGTATGTGATTGTCATTCAAATCCCCCATGATTTGCGGGAAGCCGGGAATGTGGTGGTCTCAGAACACTTTATTTGATTCTGATTAGGACAGAGGAGCACCAGCTGTGTTCCCACATGCATTAACTTCCTCTCCCAGTCCTCCAAACAGTACTGACTCTACTCTAAAAGCAGCCACATTGATTCAAGGTTTCGCATTTCAAAGTACTGCATTTCATACTGGAATAGGCCCCCACGCATCCCCCCTTTAAGTTTCAAGTTTTAATGTCATGTGCACAAGTACAGTGACATGCTTTTCTTGCAAGCTCTAAACCCAACAATGCAGTAATCAATAACAATGTAATACTATAAATAACATAAGGTAGAACAAAAACACACAATAAATAAAAATAAGAAATAAGAGGAACACGAGAAAGTAAGTAAGCATACTATATACAGGGTCAATCAGTTCCAGTACCATATTAACAATGTGCAGGAATACTGGAGTGATAGAGGTAGTTATGTATAGGCGTAAGGTGACTAGGCATCAGGATATATGATAAACAGAGTAGCAGCAGCGTATATGATGATTGTATTTGAGTGGGTGTGCGTTTGTGTAGAGTCTGTATAAATGTATGTGCATATTACAGTGGGGAAAAAAAGTATTTAGTCAGCCACCAATTGTGCAAGTTCTCCCACTTAAAAAGATGAGAGAGGCCTGTAATTTTCATCATAGGTACACATCAACTATGACAGACAAATTGAGGGAAAGAATATGGCGACATGGGCGACGCACTGCCAAACGGGAAAAGGAAGGGATTTTTTTTCTAATCAATTATATCACGGCAACAGTAGTTATCAGTGTTCTAATCTAGACGTCTGATCTGCCACTAAATGTCCAATCAGGCTAAAGTCGTGCTTCAAATGTCCCCGCCCGTTTTGGGGCGATTTCAGTCAGGTTGAAAATCGCCCAGAAGTCTCTCATAGCCTCTAATGTAAAATAAAAAAATTTCAAATATCAGAGCTTTCAATACAATCTCTATGGGTTTCTGAGGGCTTGCACTTACGCGCTTTCGTCATACGTAACATAACCATGAACGTAACTAAGAAAAGAGCGGGTAGCCTCATCAATCAATTCACTACTACTGTCAAAATGGCTAGCCTTCAGTGCAACTCGATTGTCTTTTTGAAAGAAGTTCCTTTTTGTCGGCGAACAAATCAAGATAAATTGGCAACGAAACAATTAGGACCTCCCAGACCAAATTTAATAATTCAACAGGTTTCTACTAAGCAGAGTCGTGAACACTGTCTACGAGAATCGAGACGACCTCATAGAATGTTTTGAAGCCATTCGGACGGGTTCATTGGGTTCATTTGACCAGCCCACCGTGAGAGAGGCATCTGGCTACGTGAGGATGCTACATGATGAAGATTTTATTTTTTTCCTGCGGCTTTTTCACAAAATCATGCCCCACGTCGACATTCTGTACCAGAAGCTACAGAAGAAGGACATCGATGCTGTCTTTATCAAACGTGCCCTCGACAGCTTCACAAGCAGTGTGCAGGCCATAAGGTAAGATTAAACAATATCATTCGATCTTTCTCAAAGCAGAGCTTTATTTGAAAATGTATGCATGAAAGGAGACTGCATTTGTGTTTGAAATTACATTATTCTCATTATATATGGCCAGTGGTGTAATCTAGCTTATTTTATATACTATGTGTACTGTACAGTGGTGCTCATAAGTGTATGAACACATTCTAAAGTTGACTAAAAAGAGGAATACAAAAATAAAAAAATCATCTTTTGGAAATTGATCTTAATGACTTAATTAAAAAAGTTGTAAAATCCAACCTTTAAGGACACCAATTTTCTTTTCTTTTTTATTCCTCTTTTTAGTCAACTTTAGCATGGGATCATAAGCTTATGAGCACCACTGTATACTGTGCTGAACATCCAGGCTATGTGAGACACAAAGGCTAACTTAAACACTAAAGACTTTATGCATCCCTGCCCATTTTAAGTGGAACTGAAGTATTTGTACTATACATGGATACATTGCATATACCTGTGCATCACATAGACAACAATACTGTACAAAGCCAACAAACACATTGGTCTGTTTGCCTTCAGGGACTCCTCTCAACAGCAGCTGCAAGAAGCAACAGGAGCCAAAAGACCCAGAACAGCTTTGAGAGAAGAGGAGAAGCAGAGGCTGTCTGAAGAGGTCTGCAACACCATCCTGGATCACACCAAAGAAAGGTTCTCTTTCTCTGGCCACCTTGTGAGTGCTACCTTACTGCAAGCAGACATGTTTGAAAGGTACTGCCATTCATTTCCTGATGAGGCTCTGAATGCCACTGTGAATGCATACCCCATGCTGAGCAAGGCAAAGCTCAAGACAGAACTATCTCTGATCTATGAGAATCCTGAATTCAAGGGATGCTGTGGTGCACTGGCACTGTACCAGGTTCTCATGAGCTACAACCTCCAGGAGACGTTCTCTGAGACTGTGACTCTGTTGAACATCCTCATAACTACTCCCATGACAACAGCTGAAGCTGAGAGATGTTTCTCAACTTTGACACGAGTTAAGACATTCCTGCGAAATTCAATGGGCCAGGAACGTCTGAATGCACTGGCCATGCTTTCCATGGAGAGGGAACTAGTCCTCAGCATGCCTGATTTCAATGAGAAAGTAATTGAACGCTTTGCTGTATTGAAACAGAGAAGAGAACAGTTTCAGTACAAGTAATGTAGCCTCTCTCTCTCTTTGTCCCTCCCTGTCTGTCTCTTTAACACACACACGCCCAAATCAGTTCACAGTTGATGTTGTTTAAAATAGTTATTTTTCATTTTAAAAAAAGTAAAAAAAAAAAAAATCTGTTCATGTTCATTTTTACAAATCTATACAATTGGCCAGAATATGGTTGTTCATATTTACAAATCTATACAATTGGCCAGAATATGGTTGTTCATTTTTACAAAGCCATACAGATAGCTGTGTTTACCTTTTCTAGAAATTACTTTCAAATTCTGTTTTCAGGCAAAATGTCTATCACTGTTCATTTTCACAAATCTATACAAGAGGGCAGAATATGGAAGTCTATAAAAATGTCTTATTACCAATAACTTGCATCAATGTTTTCAGTAGCCTCTATCAAAAGCTCCTGCTTGCTTGTTGTGAATTATGCTCAGGTGCACATATTTCCAATTCAACCATGAGGCAAAAAATGTGGTAAAAGCTCTTGTTGATCCTGCAATCTGAACAAATACCAAGATGCTGTATTTTCAGCTGATATTTCATTTGTTTATGGAAATGCATATTGTTTATGCAGTGTTGAGGAATGTGAAAGAACACCCTTGATTATTTTTACTGTGATAACTTATTTTGATTTTGTAAGCCAACACTTTTGAGATCAGTCAATAAATGCTTCTGGTATTGACTTATATGCTGCCCCTGTCTTCATGTTGTTGCTGGACATATCTTTTTAAAAATGTGTGTAGGTCACCTAAATCATCAGAAAAATTGCCCCCCCTGAGAATTTTTTCAGGAGCCGCCACTGGTGGAAAATAAGTATTTGGTCACCTACAAACAAGCAAGATTTCTGGCTCTCACAGACCTGTAACTTCTTCTTTAAGAGGCTCCTCTGTCCTCCACTCGTTACCTGTATTAATGGCACCTGTTTGAACTTGTTATCAGTATAAAAGACACCTGTCCACAACCTCAAACAGTCACACTCCAAACTCCACTATGGCTAAGACCAAAGAGCTGTCAAAGGACACCAGAAACAAAATTGTAGACCTGCACCAGGCTGGGAAGACTGAATCTGCAATAGGTAAGCAGCTTGGTTTGAAGAAATCAACTGTGGGAGCAATTATTAGGAAATGGAAGACATACAAGACCACTGATAATCTCCCTCGATCTGGGGCTCCACGCAAGATCTCACCCCGTGGGGTCAAGATGATCACAAGAAAGGTGAGCAAAAATCCCAGAACCACACGGGGGGACCTAGTGAATGACCTGCAGAGAGCTGGGACCAAAGTAACAAAGCCTACCATCAGTAACACACTATGCCGCCAGGGACTCAAATCCTGCAGTGAAGACGTGTCCCCCTGCTTAAGCCAGTACATGTCCAGGCCCGTCTGAAGTTTGCTAGAATGCATTTGGATGATCCAGAAGAGGATTGGGAGAATGTCATATGGTCAGATGAAACCAAAATTGGTTGCGTCCATAGAACACCATACCTACTGAGAAGCATGGGGGTGGAAACATCATGCTTTGGGGCTGTTTTTCTGCAAAGGGACCAGGACGACTGATCCGTGTAAAGGAAAGAATAAATGGGGCCATGTATCGTGAGATTTTGAGAGAAAACCTCCTTCCATCAGCAAGGGCATTGAAGATGAAACATGGCTGGGTCTTTCAGCATGACAATGATCCCAAACACACCGCCCGGGCAACGAAGGAGTGGCTTCGTAAGAGACTGAGTCTGTAATACCAACATGTTTCAAGCAGACCACCATAGTCCCCGTGCCCAAGGACTCTAAGAAAACCTGCCTAAATGACTACCGACCCGTAGCACTGACGTCTGTAGCCATGAAGTGCTTTGAAAGGCTGGTCATGGCTCACATCAACAGCATTATCCCAGAAACCCTAGACCCACTCCAATTTGCATACCGCCCCAACAGATCCACAGATGATGCAATCTCTATTGCACTCCACACTGCCCTTTCCCACCTGGACAAGAGGAACACCTACGTGAGAATGCTATTCATTGACTACAGCTCAGCATTCAACACCATAGTGCCCTCTAAGCTCATCACTAAGCTAAGGATCCTGGGACTAAACACCTCCCTCTGCAACTGGATCCTGGACTTCCTGACGGGCCGCCCCCAGGTGGTAAGGGTAGGTAACAACACATCTGCCACACTGATCCTCAACACGGGGGCCCCTCAGGGGTGCGTGCTCAGTCCCCTCCTGTACTCTCTGTTCACCCATGACTGCATGGCCAGGCACGACTCCAACACCATCATTTAGTTTGCCGACGACACAACAGTGGTAGGCCTGATCACCGACAACGATGAGACAGCCTATAGGGAGGAGGTCAGAGACCTGGCCGTGTGGTGCCAGGACAACAACCTCTCCCTCAACGTGACCAAGACAAAGGAGATGATTGTGGACTACAGGAAAAAAAAGAGGACTGAGCACGCCCCCATTCTCATCGACGGGGCTGTAATGGAACAGGTTGAGAGCTTCAAGTTCCTTGGTGTCCACATCACCAACGAACTATCATGGTCCAAACACACCAAGACAGTCGTGAAGAGGGCACGACAAAGCCTATTCCCCCTCAGGAGACTGAAAAGATTTGGCATGGGTCCTCAGATCCTCAAAATATTATACAGCTGCACCATCGAGAGCATCCTGACTGGTTGCATCACCGCCTGTTATGGCAACTGCTTGGCCTCCGACCGCAAGGCACTACAGAGGGTAGTGCGTACGGCCCAGTACATCACTGGGGCCAAGCTTCCTGCCATCCAGGACCTCTATACCAGACGGTGTCAGAGGAAGGCCCTCAAAATTGTCAAAGACTCCAGCCACTCTAGTCATGGACTGTTCTCCCTGCTACCGCACGGCAAGCGGTACCGGAGTGCCAAGTCTAGGTCCAAAAGACTTCTCAACAGCTTCTACCCCCAAGACATAAGACTCCTGAACAGCTAATCATGGCTACCCAGACTATTTGCACTGCCCCCCCACCCCATCCTTTTTACGCTGCTGCTACTCTGTTAATTATTTATGCATAGTCACTTTAACTCTACCCACATGTACATATTACTTCAACTATCTCAACTAGCCGGTGCCCCCGCACATTGACTCTGCACCGGTACCCCCCTGTATATATAGCCTCCCTACTGTTTTTTTATTTTACTTCTGCTCTTTTTTCTCAACACTTTTTTTGTTGTTGTTTTATTTTTACTTTTTTTGTTAAAAATAAATGCACTGTTGGTTAAGGGCTGTAAGTAAGCATTTCACTGTAATGTCTGCACCTGTTGTATTCGGCGCATGTGACCAATAAAATTTGATTTGATTTGATTTCAAGGTCCTGGAGTGGCCTAGCCAGTCTCCAGATCTCAACCCCATAGAAAATCTTTGGAGGGAGTTGAAGGTCCGTGTTGCCCAGCGACAGCCCCAAAACATCACTGCTCTAGAGGAGATCTGCATGGAGGAATGGGCCAAAATACCAGCAACAGTGTGTGAAAACCTTGTGAAGACTTACAGAAAACGTTTGACCTGTGTCATTGCCAACAAAGTGTATATAACAAAGTATTGAGAAACTTTTGTGATTGACCAAATACTTATTTTCCACCATAATTTGCAAATAAATTCATTAAAAATCCTACAATGTGATTTTCTGGAATTGTTTTCTCTCATTTTGTCTGTCATAGTTGACGTGTACCTATGATGAAAAGTACAGGCCTCTCTCATCTTTTTAAGTGGGAGAACTTGCACAATTGGTGGCTGACTAAATACTTTTTTTCCCCACAGTATGTGTGTGTGAGCAAATTATGAAGTGAGTGTTTGTGTGTGTTTTGGAGTGTCAGTGTGCGTGAGTGTGTAAGGCCCTGTGAGTGTCAACTCAAATAGTCCATGTAGCCATTTTGTTAGCTATTTAGTTACATATAGATAGAAGCTGTTCAGGAGTCTGTTGGTGTCAGACTTGATGCACCAGTACCACTTGCCGTGCGGAAGCAGAGAGAACAGTCTATGGTTTGTGTGGCTGGAGTCTTTAACGATTCTCTGGGCCTTCTTTTCACGCCGCCTGATACAGAGGTCCTGGATGGCAGGGAGCTCGGTCCCAGTGATGTACTGGGCTGTCCGCACCACCCTCTGTAGCGCCATGTGATCGAGGGCGGTGCTATTGCCATACCAAGCAGTAATGCAGCCAGTCAAGATGTTCTCAATGGTACAGCTGTATAACTTTTTTAGGATTTGACAGCCCATGTCAAACATTTTCAACCTCCTGAGGGGACTGTGAGAGTGTTTGTGGACCATTTTACCTCACACCAAGGAACTTGAAGCTCTTGACCGGCTCCACTGTTTCCTGTAGTCCACGATCAACTCCTTGGTCTTATGGATGTTGAGGGAGAGGTTGTTGTTCCGGCACTACACTGCCAGGTAACTGTCCTCCTCCCTATAGTCTGTCTCATCATCGCCGGTGTTCAGGCCTACCACCGTCATGTCGTCAGCAAACTTGATGATGGTGTTTGAGTCGTTCGTGGCCACGCAGTCGTGGGTGAACAGGGAGTACAGGAGGAGACTAAGCACACACCCCTGTGGGGCCCCGATGATGAGGGTCAGTGGGGTGGAGGTGATATTGCCTACCCTCACCACCTCAGGTCAGCCCGTCAGGAAGTTCAGGATTTAGTTGCAGAAGGAGGTGTTCAGTCCCAGGGCCCTAAGCTTGGTGACGAGCTTCAAGGGATCAATGGTGTTGAACACTGAGCTGTAGTCAATGAACAGCATACTTACATACTGTAGGTATTCCTCTTATCTAGTTGGGTGATGGCCGTGTGGAGTGCAATTGAGATTGCATCGTCTATGGATCTGTTGGGGTGGTATCCAAATTGGAGTGGGTCTATGGTGTCTGCGATGATGGAGTTGATGTCTGCCCATAACCAGCCTCTCAAAGCACTTCATGATTGCAGATGTGAGCGCTATAGGGTGTCATGTAAAAATCTTCCCAGCGTGAAATAGTTCCCAATTGTTCTGATTGTGTTGTGATTGTGACGTCATGTTGTAAACATTTTCTATGTGGATGGCTGAACTCATTTCTCTAACACCCCTTCGCCCTTGATTTATCTAGCTAACTAGCATAATTAGCTGTAAACTGGTCGAGATGGCTTGTTCTCAGAGGTGTGCAGTTATCTAGATAACTAACTAACAAACAAATATATGCACTGTCAATCGAAAACGTAGCGCCCAAGTCTTTGCAATCGCAAAAAAAACGCTCCTCACATTAACCCTCAGCACTTCGATGCGCGAGTCCGGGTATTTATATACTAACCTGATGCCTCAACAAGCTTCTGATTGGTCAGAGTCAATACTCCTGGCCACCATTGATTGGCAGACGTGTAAAGCAAATGCGCATGCCCACTGTTTTTTGAGGTCGAGGGAGGGTGTGAGAGAAACATCCGCATGAGCTCAGCCATCCACATAAAGTTCAATTATTGAGCTGGAAACATTTTCACACTGGGAGAAATTTTACAGCATGACGTCACGATCAGAACACATAGCAGAACGACTGGGAACAATTTCACGCTGGGAAGATTTTTACATGACACATGGCAGTAGTCATTGTCACATGAAGCCTTAGAGTTCTTGGGAACAGGAATGATGGTGGTCCTTAAAACATGTGGGGATTACAGACTAGGACAAGGACAGGTTGAAAATTACTGTGAATTTGCCTGCCAGCTCTGAGTACGCGTCCTGGTATACCGTCGGACCCCGCAGCCTTGCGGGGGTTGACCTGATTAAAGACCTTACTCACGTCGACCTCGGAACGCAAGATCACCCAGTCCTCTGGGTCGTTGACGGCCCTCACACCCGGCACACTTTAACTGTTTACTGTGTTTTTTCCTTAAACACTCCATATGAATTATGCCACTTTCATTACTTGATGAATTATTGCTTAGGCGGGGGAAAAATGGGCCTGGGTGGTCTCTGATTACAGGTTGTTAGTTCTTCCTAAGTAAGATGGTCAAGTGGATCCCTTTGATCGTGTAAATTCACCCAACTGACATTCCTTCTGAAAGGATCCATGCAATGTATGCCAAATACAACCTCAAGCTATATTTTGCTCATGCTGTATCTATCACAAAGCCCAGATAGAGCCAATACCAGCCAGTATTTACATTTTAATTTTTTTGTCATTTAGCAGACGCTCTTATCCAGAGCGACTTACAGTTATACATACTGGCCCCCCGTGGGAATCGAACCCACAACCCTGGCATTGATCAACCCTGGCCATGCTCTACCAACTGAGCTACATCCCTGCCGGCCATTCCCTCCCCTACCCTGGGCTAATTGTGCGCCGCCCCATGGGTCTCCCGGTCACGACCGGCTATGACAGAGCCTGGATTCGAACCAAGATCTCTAGTGGCACAGCTAGCACTGCGATGCAGTGCCTTAGACCACTGCGCCACTCGAGAGACAAGATCAGCATTTCCCAGATCTATTATTGATGTGGTGCTTTAATTATCAAAATATTCTGTTCATATTGTCTTATGTAATTAGGGTGGAATGCTTGTTAATGTTCATCAAATGTAATAGGTGCAAAATATTCCGTTCCGCCTAATTTTTCCAATTTGTTATTCAACTCTATGACTATTTCAGATTGATGTTAAACCTTTTTAAAAGATGCTTCTAACAGCCACTGTCAATCAATGTACCGGTATTGACAGAGAATAACGAGTGGCCAATCTGTCATTAACACAATGTTTCTCCATCCCCACTTCCTCCCCTTCTCTCTGTCTGCCTCCATCAATTCCCTCCTTTCCCTCTTTTTTTCTTCATCACCTATTTTTATTTCTGGTACTTCATCTCACCTCTCCTCACCTCACCAATCTCATAAATTCTACCTCCATTAAATCTTTATATCCCTCCCTCCACCCCTCTTTCAACTCTTCCTATCATCCTCCCACCCCTCTTCTCTTCCTCTCCCCTCCCCTCCATCTTCCCTCCCTTTCCACCTCCCCTCCCCCTCCCTCTTCCAGACGTTGAACTCTGTCACCCCTCACCTGGACATGGAGGAGTGCAGCATCGCCCTGCTCCCCAGGAACCGGGAGAAGAACCGCAGCATGGACGTGCTGCCGCCCGACCGCGCCCTGGCTTTCCTGGTCACCACTGAGGGCGAGAGCAACAACTACATCAATGCGGCACTCACCGACAGCTTCCACCAGCCCGCCACCTTCATCATCACCCCTCACCCGCTCCCCGCCACCACCGCCGACTTCTGGAGGTTGGTGTTCGACTACGGCTGCACCTCGGTGGTCATGCTCAACCAGCTCAACCAGTCCAACTCTGCCTGGGTGAGCTATATATATATCAATATTTATGTATATTAAGATCTACTGTATGAATATAATGTATATGTATGGATATATTTACATGTTAATGAATGCAGTTTATTAGGAAGGGACAGTGTAACAGTGTAACAAATAATGGCGCCGACAGATAGGGCAGCCATGCTTCTAGCTCCTAAGCAACTTTGCAGTATTTTGTTTTTTTATGTGATATTTCTTACATTATTAGGCCAGATTTTTTTGGTGTTATTACATACAATCGGAAATAACTTTTGGATATCAGAGCGGCGGTAACTCACCAGCATTACCAGCATTACGACCAGGAATACGACTTTCCCGAATTGGATCCTTTGTTCGTACCCCCAAGGGCAATTTAACTGATTCCAGAGGCTGATCCAAAACACTGCCGGTGGAGAAGAGGTATTCGGAGTGGACTCCTAGTCGGACTCAGGAGGCACACACACTGCCCAACGCTTCCAAGTATATTACTCGCTAATGTTCAGTCTCTGGATAATAAAATTGACGAGCTCAGGGCGAGGACCTCCTTCCAGAGAGACATCAGGGATTGTAACATACTCTGTTTCACGGAAACATGGCTCTCTCGGGATATACTGTCTGAGTCCGTACAGCCAGTTGGGTTCTCAGTTCATCGCGCAGACAGAAATCAAGATCTCTCCGGGAAGAAGAAGGGCGGGGGGGTATGTTTCAGATTAACTACTCATGGTGTGATTGTGATAACATACATATACTCAAGTCCTTTTGTTCACCCGACCTAGAATACCTCACAATCAAATGCAGACCGTATTACCTCCCAAGATAATTATCTTCGGTTATAGTCACAGCCGTGTATATTCCCCCTCAAGCCGATACCACGATGGCCCTCAAAGAACTACACTAGGCTCTATGCAAACTGGAAACTACATATCCTGAGGCCGCATTTATTGTAGCCAGGGATTTTAACAAAGCTAATCTGAGGAAAACGCTACCGAAGTTCTACCAACACATTGACTGTAGCACTTGCTCTGAGAAAACACTGGACCGCTGCTACTCAACTTTTCGAACTGCCTACAAGGCCCTCCCCCACCCTCCCTTTGGCAAATCTGATCATGACTCCATTTTGCTCCTCCCTTCCTATAGGCAGAAATTCAAAACAGGAAGTACCTGTGCTACGGACTATTCAACGCTGGTCTGACCAACCGGAATCCATGCTTCAAGATTGTTTTGATCACGCAGACTGATCATATGTTCCGGTTAGCCTCTGAGTATAATATCGATGAATACACGGATACGGGGACTGAGTTTATCAGGAAATGTACAGGAGATGTTATACCCACTGTGACTATTAAAACCTACCCAAACCAGAAACCGTGGATAGATGGCAGCATTCGCGCAAAACTGAAAGAGCGAACCACCACATTTAACCATGGCAAGGTGACTGGGAATATGGCCGAATACAAACAGTGTAGTTATTCCCGCCGTAAGGCAATCAAACAGGCAAAACGTCAGTACAGATACAGTAGAGTTGCAATTCAACGGCTCAGACACGAGACACATGTGGCAGGGTCTACAGACAATCACGGACTATAAAGGGAAAACCAGCTGCGTCGCGGACACCGACGTCTTGCTTCCGGATAAGCTAAACACCTTTTTCGCCCGCTTTGAGGATAACACAGTGCCACCGACGCGGCCAGCTACCAAGGACTGTGGGCTCTCCTTCTCCATGGCCGATGTGAGTAAGACATTTAAGTGTGTTAACCCTCGCAAGGCTGCCGGCCCAAACGGCATCCCTAGCCGCATCCTCAGAGCATGCACAGACCAGCTGGCTGGAGTGTTTATGGACATATTCAATCTCTCCCTATCCCGGTCTGCTGTCTCCACATGCTTCAAGATGTCCACCATTGTTCCTGTACCCAAGAAAGCAAAGGTAACTGAACTAACTATCGCCCGGTAGCACTCACTTTGAGAGGCTAGTTAAGGATCATATCACCTCCACCTTACCTGACACCCTAGACCCACTTCAATTTGCTTACTGCCCCAATAGATCCACAGACGATGCAATCGCCGTACTCCCTGTTCACCCATGACTGTGTGGCCACGCGCGCCTCCAACTCAATCATCAAGTTTGCAGACGAGACAACAGTAGTAGACCTGAATACCAACAATGACGAGTCAGCCTACAGGGAGGAGGTGAGGTCCCTGGGAGTGTGGTGCCAGGAAAATAACCTTTCACTCAACGTCAACAAAACAAAGGAGCTGATTGTGGACTTCATGAAACAGCAGAGAGAGCACCCACCTATCCACGTCGACGGGACCGCAGTGGAGAAGGTGGAAAGATTCAAGTTCCTCGGCGTACACATCAATGACAAACTGAAATGGTCTACCCACACAGACGTGTGGTGAAGAAGGCGCAACAGCGCCTTTTCAACCTCAGGAGGCTGAAGAAATTTGGCTAAAACCCTCACAAACTTTTACAGATGCACAATTGAGACCGTCCTGTCGGGCTGTATCACCGCCTGGTATGGTAACTGCACTGCCCACAACCGCAGGGCTCTCCCGAAAGGTGGTGTGGTCTGCCCAACGCATCACCGGGGGCAAACTACCTGCCCTCCAGGACACCTACAGCACCCGAAGTCACAGGAAGGCCAAAAAGATCATCAAGGACAACAACCACCCGAGCCACTGCCTGTTCACCCCGCTACCATCCAGAAGGCGAGGTCAGTACAGGTGCATCAAAGCTGGGACAGAGAGACTAAAAAACAGCATCTATCTCAAGGACATCAGACTGTTAAATAGCCATCACTAGCACCTTAGAGGCTGCTGCCCTATATACATACAGTGGGGGAAAAAAGTATTTAGTCAGCCACCAATTGTGCAAGTTCTCCCACTTAAAAAGATGATAGAGGCCTGTAATTTTCATCATAGGTACACGTCAACTATGACAGACAAATTGAGGAAAAAAATCCAGAAAATCGCATTGTAGGATTTTTTATGAATTTATTTGCAAATTATGGTGGAAAATAAGTATTTGGTCACCTACAAACAAGCAAGATATCTGGCTCTCACAGACCTGTAACTTCTTCTTTAAGAGGCTCCTCTGTCCTCCACTCGTTACCTGTATTAATGGCACCTGTTTGAACTTGTTATCAGTATAAAAGACACCTGTCCACAACCTCAAACAGTCACACTCCAAAGTCCACTATGGCCAAGACCAAAGAGCTGTCAAAGGACACCAGAAACAAAATTGTAGACCTGCACCAGGCTGGGAAGACTGAATCTGCAATAGGTAAGCAGCTTGGTTTGAAGAAATCAACTGTGGGAGCAATTATTAGGAAATGGAAGACATACAAGACCACTGATAATCTCCCTCGATCTGGGGCTCCACGCAAGATCTCACCCCGTGGGTTCAAAATGATCACAAGAACGGTGAGCAAAAACCCCAGAACCACACGGGGGGACCTAGTGAATGACCTGCAGAGAGCTGGGACCAAAGTAACAAAGCCTACCATCAGTAACACACTACGCCACAAGGGACTCAAATCCTGCAGTGTAGGACGTGTCCCCCTGCTTAAGCCAGTACATGTCCAGGCCCGTCTGAAGTTTGCTAGAGTGCATTTGGATGATCCAGAAGAGGATTGGGAGAATGTCATATGGTCAGATAAAACCAAAATATAACTTTTTGGTAAAAACTCAACTCGTCGTGTTTGGAGGACAATGAATGCTGAGTTGCATCCAAAGAACACCATACCTACTGTGAAGCATGGGGGTGGAAACATCATGCTTTGGGGCTGTTTTTCTGCAAAGGGACCAGGACGACTGATCCGTGTAAAGGAAAGAATGAATGGGGCCATGTATCATGAGATTTTGAGTGAAAACCTCCTTCCATCAGCAAGGGCATTGAACATGAAACGTGGCTTGGTCTTTCAGCATGACAATGATCCCAAACACACCGCCCGGGCAACGAAGGAGTGGCTTCGTAAGAAACATTTCAAGGTCCTGGAGTGGCCTAGCCAGTCTCCAGATCTCAACCCCATAGAAAATCTTTGGAGGGAGTTGAAAGTCTGTGTTGCCCAGCGACAGCCCCAAAACATCACTGCTCTAGAGGAGATCTGCATGGGGGAATGGGCCAAAATACCAGCAACAGTGTGTGAAAACCTTGTGAAGACTTACAGAAAACGTTTGACCTGTGTCATTGCCAACAAAGAGTATATAACAAAGTATTGAGAAACTTTTGTTATTGACCAAATACTTATTTTCCACCATAATTTGCTAATAAATTCATTAAAAATCCTACAATGTGATTTTCTGGATTTTTTTTTCTCATTTTGTCTGTCATAGTTGACGTGTACCTATGATGAAAATTACAGGCCTCTCTCATCTTTTTAAGTGGGAGAACTTGCACAATTGGTGGCTGACTAAATACTTTTTTTCCCCCACTGTATACTTGAAATCACTGGCCACTTTAATAATGGAACACTAGTCACTTAAATAATGTTTACATATTTTGCATTACTCATCTCATATGTACACTACCAGTCAAAAGTTTGGACACACATACTCATTCAAGGGTTTTTCTTTATTTTTACTATTTATTTATAAATAGCCACCCTTTGCCTTGATGACAGCTTTGCATAGCTTTAGCATTCTCTCAATCAGCTTCACCTGGAATACTTTTCCAACAGTCTTGAAGGTGTTCCCACATATTCTGAGCACTTGTTTCCTGCTTTTCCTTCACTCTGCGGTCCGACTCATCCCAAACCATCTCAATTGCGTTGAGGTCGGGAGATTGTGGAGGCCAGGTCATCTAATGCAGCACTCCATCACTCTCATTTTTGGTAAAATAGTCCTTACACAGCCTGGAGGTGTGTTGGGTCATTGTCCTGTTGAAAAACAAATGATAGTCCCACTAAGCCCAAACCAGATTGTAAGAGAATGGCGCCGGAGAAGATGGCTGCCGTTTTACAGCCCTCTAACCAATTGTACTATTATGTGTGTTTTTCCGCGTTATTTGTAATTTATTTTGTACATAATGTTTCTGCCATCGTCTCTTATAACCAAAAAGAGCTTCTGGATATCAGGACAGCGATTACTCACCTCGTATTGGACGAAGATTTTTTCTTCAACGAGGCGGCCGCGAAGGATATCCTACAGACACCCGACAAGGCCCAAATCCCTGTCATTCGCATGAGGAAGAGACGGAGATATCGTGGACGTAGGTCGGGGTGCCTTGTAAGGATCCGACGGCGAGCGACTAAACTGCCTCTTCCATCAATCCTATTAGCCAATGTTTAATCATTTGAAATTAAATTGGACAACCTAAGATTAAGGTTATCCTACCAACGGGACATTATAAACTGTAATATCTTATGTTTCACCGAGTCGTGGCTGAACGACGAAATGGATAACATACAGCTAGCGGGCTATACGCTACATCGGCAGGATAGAACGGCTGACTCCGGTAAGACAAGGGGTGGCGGTCTGTGTATATTTGTAAACAGCTGGTGCACAAAATCAAATACTAAGGAAGTCTCAAGGTTTTGCTCGCCTGAGGTAGAGTATCTTATGATAAGCTGTAGACCACACTATTTACCAAGAGAGTTTTCATCTATATTTTTCATAGCTGTCTATTTACCACCACAAACCAAATCTGGCATTAAGATTGCACTGAATGAGCTGTATATGGCCATAAGTGTCAAGAGTTGCTGTAGGTAGGTGTGGTGTGGAATCAGGCGCAGGACGCAGAAGTAAAGTCCAACAAAATACTTTAGTAGATCACACAAAATAATCCAACAAACCAGCCCGAAGGCGAGAAAAGCGCGCACAGGCGTACACAAACGGGCGCACTAAACAAGTGCGTAATCTTCTCCTAAAATACAAACAAGGAGGTAAGCTACAAAATAGCGCACCAAAATACAGGTAGCGCAGCAACACGACAAGGAACAATTACACACAACACCTAACTAACAACAAGGAACTAAATAGGGTGCTTAATGAGACATAACACAAAACAGGTGTGACAAACAGACAAAACCAATCAAACAAGAAACATAGAACGGTGGCAGCTAGTACTCCGGAGACGACGACCGCCGAAACCTGCCCGAACAAGGAGGAGGGGCCGCCTCGGCCGAAACCGTGACAGTACCCCCCCCCCTTGACGCGCGGCTCCAGCCGTGCGCCGGCCTCGGGGACGACCAGGAGGACGCGGAGCAGGGCGCGTAGGATGACCACGATGGAATTCGGTCAGTAGGGACGGATCCAGAATGTCCCTCCTCGGCACCCAGCACCGCTCCTCCGGACCGTACCCCTCCCACTCCACGAGATATTGGAGACCCCCCATCCGGCGTTTCGAATCCAGGATGGTCCGAACAGTGTACGCCGGAGCCCCCTCGATGTCCAACGGGGGCGGAGGAGTCTCCTCAATCTCAAAGTCCTGGAGTGGACCAGCTACCACCGGCCTGAGGAGAGACACATGGAACGAGGGGTTAATATTCTTGTAATCAATGGGCAGTTGTAACCTGTAACACACCTCGTTCAATCTCCTCAGGACTTTAAAAGGCCCCACAAACCGCCAACCCAGCTTCCGGCAGGGCAGGCGGAGGGGCAGGTTTCTGGTTGAGAGCCAGACTCGATCTCCAGGTGCGTACACTGGCCCCTCACTGCGGTGTAGGTCGGCGCTCGTCTTCTGTCGACGGATGGCTCGCTGCAGATGGACGTGTGCAGCGTTCCACGTCTCCTCCGAGCGCCGCACCCACTCATCCACAGCAGGGGCCTCGATCTGACTCTCATGCCAAGGTGCCAGAACCGGCTGGTACCCTAACACACACTGGAAAGGGGTTAGTCTAGTGGAGGAGTGGCGGAGAGAGTTCTGTGCCATCTCGGCCCAGGGCACATATCTCGCCCACTCCTCCGGCCGGCCCTGACAATATGACCTCAGAAACCTACCCACATCCTGGTTGACTCGTTCGACCTGCCCATTACTCTCCGGGTGGTAACCCGAGGTAAGGCTCACCGAGACCCCCAACCGTTCCATAAAGGCTCTCCAGACTCTGGAGGTAAACTGGGGGCCTCGATCGGACACTATATCCTCGGGTACCCCGTAATGCCGGAAGACGTGAGTAAATAGAGCCTCAGCGGTCTGTAGGGCAGTAGGAAGACCCGGCATGGGAAGGAGACGACAGGCCTTCGAGAACCGATCCACAACGACCAGGATGGTGGTATTCCCTTGTGAGGAGGGAAGGTCGGTAACAAAATCCACCGAGAGGTGAGACCAGGGTCGTTGTGGAACGGGCAGGGGCTGTAATTTACCCCTGGGCAAGTGTCTGGGCGCCTTACACTTTGGCACACACTGAGCAGGAGGAGACATAAACCCTCACATCCCTGGCTAACGTTGGCCACCAGTACTTCGTACTAAGGCAGTGCACTGTCCGGCCAATACCTGGATGTCCAGAGGAGGGTGACGTGTGAGCCCAATAAATCAGCCGATCCCGGACCTCGAGCGGGACGTACGTCCGACCCTCCGGACACTGTGGAGGGCTAGGGTCGGTGCGTAATGCCCGCTCGATCTCCGCATCGACCTCCCACACCACCGGTGCCACCAGACAAGACTCCGGTAGTATGGGAATGGGCTCCACGCACCTCTCCTCCGTGTCATACCTCCGGGACAGGGCATCTGCCTTCCCGTTCTGGGACCCAGGGATGTAAGTGATCTTGAACACAAACCGGGCGAGAAACATAGTCCATCGAGCCTGGCGAGGATTCAGTCTCCTAGCTGCCCGAATGTATTCCAGGTTACGGTGGTCGGTCAGAATGAGGAAAGGGTGTTGAGCCCCCTCAAGCCAATGCCTCCACACCTTTAGGACCTGTACTACGGCTAACAGCTCCCTGTCCCCTACGTCATAATTCCGCTCCGCCGGACTGAGCTTCTTAGAATATAAAGCACAGGGGCGGAGCTTAGGTGGTGTGCCGGACCGTTGTGAAAGAACTGCCCCGATACCGGCCTCAGACGCGTCCACCTCTACTTGGAAGGGTAAAGCGGGATCCGGGTGTGCCAGCACCGGAGCCGAGGTAAACAGGTCCTTCAGTCTCCCAAAGGCCCTGTCCGCCTCAGCCGACCACTGCAAGCGCACCGGACCCCCCTTCAGAAGAGACGTTATGGGAGCTGCCACCTGTCCAAAACCCCGGATAAACCTCTGGTAGTAATTCGCAAAACCCAAGAACCGCTGCACCTCTTTAACCGTAGTTGGGGTTTGCCAATTACGCACGGCAGACACTCGGTCCACCTCCATTCTCACCCCTGACGCAGACAACTGGTAACCCAAAAAGGAGACTGACTCCTGAAAGAACAGACATTTCTCGGCTTTGACATACAGGTCATGCTCCAACAGTCTCCTCAATACCCTGCGCACCAGGGCTACATGCTCGGCCCGAGTAGAACTGTACACAAGAATATCATCTATGTACACCACTACTCCCTGCGCCTGCATGTCCCGGAAAATCTCATCTACAAACGATTGGAAGACTGATGGAGCATTCATTAACCCATATGGCATGACGAGATACTCGTAATGGCCGGAGGTAGTACTAAATGCTGTCTTCCACTCATCGCCCTCCCTAATGCGCACCAAGTTATATGCGCTCCTGAGGTCCAATTTTGTGAAGAACCGTGCCCCGTGTAATGACTCCGTCATGGTCGCAATCAGCGGGAGTGGATAACTATATTTCACAGTCACCTGATTGAGACCGCGGTAATCAATACACGGACGCAAACCTCCATCCTTTTTCTTCACAAAAAAGAAGCTCGAGGACGCGGGAGAAGTGGAGGGCCGTATGTATCCCTGTCTCAGAGACTCGGCAATGTAAGTCTCCATTGCCCTTTTCTCCTCCTGTGACAAAGGATACACATGGCTCCGCGGGAGCGCAGCTCCTGTCTGGAGGTCTATCGCACAATCCCCCTGTCTATGAGGCGGCAACCGTGCCGCTCTGGTCTTACTAAACACGAGTGCCAAATCCTCATACTCAGGCGGAATGTGCAGTGCTGGCATCTGGTTCGGGCTCTCCACCGAGGTCGCCCCTACGGAAACACCCAGACATAGCCCCTCACACTGAGCAGACCACCCTTTAAGAGCCTTCTCTCGCCACGAAATCGTAGGATCATGGGTAATCAACCAGGGAAGCCCCAGTACCACCGGATACGCAGGAGAGTCGATCAGATAGAGTTGAATCGTCTCCTCATGACCCCCCTGCGTCATCATCCTAAGTGGCGCCGTGACCTGCCTAATCAACCCAGATCCTAACGGACGACTATCTAAGGCATGTACAGGGAAGGGCTTATCGACTGGAAGGAGGGGAATCCCTAACTCAACACAGAATTTACGATCTACAAAATTCCCAGCTGCGCCTGAATCGACTAGCGCCTTATGCTGGGAACGAGGTGCAACCTGTGGGAAATAAACAGGTAATGTAATGTGTACGACAGAAAGCTCTGGGTAAGTAGGGCGCCTACTCACCTGGGAGGACTCCCCAATGTGTGACCTGCCATCTCCCTCACCAGGGGACCCTCCCCAGCACCTAGCCGCGGTGTGCCCTCCGCGGCCACAGTTGGTGCAGGAGACTGCCCCCCTCGGGCTCCTTCCTCTCCTCCCTCTAGCGCCAGCACCTCCAAGCTCCATCGGGCACGGCTCGGAGGCGCTGGAGGGTGGAATGGGAGGCCCCCACCTGGGACGTCCGCGGGTCGCGAGCAGGGTGTCCAGCCGAATGGCCATGTCCACCAACTGGTCAAATGTTAGTGTAGTATCCCTGCACGCTAACTCTCTACGGACGTCCTCCCGAAGGCTACATCTAAAGTGGTCTATGAGGGCCCTCTCATTCCACCCTGCATCTGCCGCTAGAGTCCGGAACTCCAGCGCAAACTCTTGAGCGCTCCTCATCCCCTGTCGGAGGTAGAATAGACGCTCCCCCGCCGCCTTCCCCTCTGGTGGATGGTCGAAGACAGCACTGAAGCGGCGGGAGAACTCCGCATAGGTGACTGTGGCGGCGTCTATTCCCCTCCATTCGGCGTTGGCCCACTCCAACGCCTTGCCGGTGAGACAGGAGATGAGGGCGGAAACGCTCTCGTATCCCGAGGGCGCCGGGTGTATGGTGGCAAGGTAGAGCTCCACTTGTAATAGGAACCCCTGACACCCGGCAGCGGTGCCGTCGTACGCCCTCGGGAGCGAGAGCCGAATCCCACTGGGTTCCGGTAGTTGGACGGGCGGGCTGTCCGATGGTGATGGTGCGATAGGTGGGGGTGTGGGTACCCCGCTGGTCTCCCATCGATGGAGGGTGTTCATGACCCGGTCCAAGGCGTGCCCGATCTGGTTGATATGATCCTCTTGACCACGAAGACGCTCCTCCATGATGTCGGTGGGTGCTCCTGCTGATTCCATATGTGGTGTGTAATTCTGTCAAGAGTTGCTGTAGGTAGGTGTGGTGTGGAATCAGGCGCAGGACGCAGAAGTAAAGTCCAACAAAATACTTTAGTAGATCACACAAAATAATCCAACAAACCAGCCCGAAGGCGAGAAAAGCGCGCACAGGCGTACACAAACGGGCGCACTAAACAAGTGCGTAATCTTCTCCTAAAATACAAACAAGGAGGTAAGCTACAAAATAGCGCACCAAAATACAGGTAGCGCAGCAACACGACAAGGAACAATTACACACAACACCTAACTAACAACAAGGAACTAAATAGGGTGCTTAATGAGACATAACACAAAACAGGTGTGACAAACAGACAAAACCAATCAAACAAGAAACATAGAACGGTGGCAGCTAGTACTCCGGAGACGACGACCGCCGAAACCTGCCCGAACAAGGAGGAGGGGCCGCCTCGGCCGAAACCGTGACAATAAGTCAACAGGAAAACGCTCATCCAGAGGCAGCGCTCCTAGTGGCCGGGGACTTTAATGCAGGGAAACTTAAATCCGTTCTACCTAATTTCTACCAGCATGTTAAATGTGCAACCAGAGGAAAAAAAACTCTAGACCACCTTTACTCCACACACAGAGACGCATACAAAGCTCTCCCTCGCCCTCCATTTGGCAAATCTGACCATAACTATATCCTCCTGATTCCTGCTTATAAGCAAAAACTAAAGCAGGAAGCACCAGTGACTCGGTTAATAAAAAAGTGGTCAGATGACGCAGATACTAAGCTACAGGACTGTTTTGCTAGCACAGACTGGAACATGTTCCGGGATTCTTCAGATAGCATTGAGGAGTACACCACATCAGTCACTGGCTTCATTAATAAGTGCATCGATGATGTCATCCCCACAGTGACCGTACGTACATACCCCAACCAGAAGCCATGGATTACAGGAAACATCCGCACTGAGCTAAAGGGTAGAGCTGCCGCTTTCAAGGAGCGGGACTCTAACCCGGACGCTTATAAGAAATCCCGCTATGCCCTCCGACGAACCATCAAACAGGCAAAGAGTCAATACAGGACTAAGATTGAATCGTACTACACCGGCTCTGACGCTCGTCAGATGTGGCAGGGCTTGAAAACTATTACAGACTACAAAGGGAAGCACAGCCGCGAGCCGCTCAGTGTTACAAGACTTCCAGACGAGCTAAACCACTTCTATGCTCGCTTCGAGGCAAGCAACACTGAAGCATGCATGAGAGCACCAGCTGTTCCGGATGACTATGTGATCACGCTCTCCGTAGCCGATGTGAGTAAGACTTTTAAGCAGGTCAACATTCACAAGGCCGCAGGGCCAGACGGATTACCAGGACGTGTACTCCGAGCATGTGCTGACCAACTGGCAAGTGTCTTCACTGACACTTTCAACATGTCCCTGACTGAGTCTGTAATACCAACATGTTTCAAGCAGACCACCATAGTCCCCGTGCCCAAGGACTCTAAGATAACCTGCGTAAATGACTACCGACCCATAGCACTGACGTCTGTAGCCATGAAGTGCTTTGAAAGGCTGGTCATGGCTCACATCAACACCATTATCCCAGAAACCCTAGACCCACTCCAATTTGCATACCGCCCCAACAGATCCACAGATGATGCAATCTCTATTGCACTTCACACTGCCCTTTCCCACCTGGACAAGAGGAACACCTACGTGAGAATGCTATTCATTGACTACAGCTCAGCATTCAACACCATAGTGCCCTCAAAGCTCATCACTAAGCTAAGGATCCTGGGACTAAACACCTCCCTCTGCAACTGGATCCTGGACTTCCTGACGGGCCGCCACCAGGTGGTAAGGGTAGGTAACAACACATCTGCCACACTGATCCTCAACACGGGGGCCCCTCAGGGGTGCGTGCTCAGTCCCCTCCTCTACTCCCTGTTCACCCATGACTGCATGGCCAGGCACGACTCCAACACCATCATTAAGTTTGCCGACGACACAACAGTGGTAGGCCTGATCACCGACAACGATGAGACAGCCTATAGGGAGGAGGTCAGAGACCTGGCCGTAAGGTGCCAGGATAACAACCTCTCCCTCAACATGACCAAGACAAAGGAGTTGATTGTGGACTACAGGAAATAAAAGAGGACTGAGCACGCCCCCATTCTCATTGACGGGGCTGTAGTGGAACAGGTTGAGAGCTTCAAGTTCCTTGGTGTCCACATCACCAACGAACTATCATGGTCCAAACACACCAAGACAGTCGTGAAGAGGGCACGACAAAGCCTATTCCCCCTTAGGAGACTGAAAAGATTTGGCATGGGTCCTCAGATCCTCAAAAAATTATACAGCTGCACCATCGAGAGCATCCTGACTGGTTGCATCACCGCCTGGTATGGCAACTGCTTGGCCTCCGACCGCAAGGCACTACAGAGGGTAGTGCGTACGGCCCAGTACATCACTGGGGCCAAGCTCCCTGCCATCCAGGACCTCTATACAAGGCGGTGTCAGAGGAAGGCCCTCAAAATTGTCAAAGACTCCAGCCACCCTAGTCATAGACTGTTCTCTCTGCTACCGCACGGCAAGTGGTACCGGAGTGCCAAGTCTAGGTCCAAAAGACTTCTCAACAGCTTCTACCCCCAAGCCATAAGACTCCTGAACAGCTAATCATGGCTACCCGGACTATTTGCACTGCCCCCCCACCCAATCTTTTTACGCTGCTGCTACTCTGTTAATTATTTATGCATAGTCACTTTAACTCTACCCACATGTACATATTACTTCAACTACCTCAACTAGCCGGTGCCCCCGCACGTTGACTCTGCACCGGTACCCCCTGTATATATAGCCTCCCTACTGTTATTTTATTTTACTTCTGCTCTTTTTTTCTCAACACTTTTTTGTTGTTGATTTATTTTACTTTTTTATTAAAAATAAATGCACTGTTGGATAAGGGCTGTAAGTAAGCGTTTCACTGTAATGTCTGCACCTGTTGTATTCGGCGCATGTGGCCAATAAAATTTGATTTGATTTGACTAAGCCCAAACCAGATCGGATGGCATATCGCTGCAGAATGCTGTGGTAGCCATGCTGGTTAAGTGTGCCTTGAATTCTAAATAAATTACAGACAGTGTCACCAGCAAAGCACCCCCACACCATAACACCTTCTCCTCCATGCATTTCGGTGGGAACCACACAAGCGGAGATCATCCGTTCATTTTCACCGCGTCTCACAAAGACACGGCAGTTGGAACCAAAGATCTCCAATTTGGACTCCAGACCAAAGGACAAATGTCCACCGGTCTAATGTCCATTGCTCGTGTTTCTTGGCCAAGCAAGTCTCTCCTTCTTATTGGTGTCCTTTAGTAGTGGTTTCTTTGCAGCAATTCGACCATGAAGGCATGATTCACACAGTCTCCTCTTGAGATGTCTGTTACTTGAACTCTGTGAAGCATTTATTTGGGCTGCAATTTCTGAGGTTGGTAACTCTAATGAATTCATCCTCTGCAGCAGAGATAACTCTGGGTCTTCCATTCCTGTGGCGGTCCTCATGAGATCCAGTTTCATCATAGCGCTTGATGGTTTTTGCAACTGCACCTGAAGAAACTTTCAAAGTTCTTGAAATGTTCCGTATTGACTGACCTTCATGTCTTAAATAATGATGGACTGTCATTTCTCTTTGCTTATTTGAGCTGTTCTTGCCATTAATATGGACTTGGTCTTTTACCAAATAGGGCTATCTTCTGTATACCCCCCTTCCTTGTCACAACACAACTGATTGGCTCATACGCATTAAGAAGGAAATAAATTCCACAAATTAACTTTAACTTTTAAGAAGTCACACCTGTTAATTGAAATGTGACTACCTCGTGAAGCTGGTTGAGAGAATGCCAAGAGTGTGCAAAGCTGTCATCAAGGCAAAGAGTGGATTTTTTAAGAATCTCAAATATAAAATATATTTTGATTTGTTTAACACTTTTTTGGTTACTACATGATTCCATATGTGTTATTTCATAGTTTTGATGTCTTCAATATTATTATACAATGTAGAAAATAGTAAAAATAAAGAAAATCCCTTGATTGAGTAGGTGTGTCCAAACTTTTGACTGGTACTCTATATACTGTGTTCTATTCTATTCTACTGTATTTTAGTCTATGCCGCTCTGACATTGCTCGTCCAAATATTTATATATTCTTAATTCCATTCCTTTACTTTAGATTTGTGTGTATTGTTGTGGAATTGATAGATATGACTTGTTAGATATTATTGCACTGTTTGAGCTAGAAACACAAGCATTTCGCTACACCCTCAATAACATCTGCTAAACATGTGTCTGTGACTAATAACATTTGATTTGAATTTATATGAATCCGCATTTCACTTTTCACAATGAAAATTGCTGCAGATCTGAATCTGAATCTAGTTCTGATTCTACTGGCAGTGTCTGGGATGCTGTATCTTAGCTCAACTCTTGCTCCTGTGGCAATAGTGCTGAAAGCGTAAGACTTAGCCAGTCAGAGCCATACTGCTCTGCCATCATTTAGTCTCTGTATGAGTGTGTGTGCTTTTGGATTTGTTCTTTCACACCACATTGTGCCTCTTTTATCTCTGACCACATTGAGTCAGTAACACTCCTCGCTTAATTTTGGTCTCTAGAGAAGCAGCTATATCACTTTTAGTCCTACCCCCAAGCTATAACTCAAGGGTTCTCTTTGTAGGTATCTCACAGTGTCTGCCTGACTGCCTCTTAATGCTTTATAAGACACTTGTCACAGGGCATTACCCCATCCCCCTCTGCTCCTGTCTCATCTCCTTAATACTGGCCCACTTCTCTGTTGCGCTCTCTCTCTCTCTCTCTCTCTCTCTCTCTCTCTCTCACTCACTCGCTCGCTCACTCTCTCTCTCTCTCCCCTCTCTCTCTCTATTTATTCACTCTGTTTCATCATTATGTGAGAGCCCTTCCTCTCAGTAAGGTCTGCTAGTTTTTGTTACCTGTTCCAATCATATGGCGTTGGAACACTTTTGGAGTCGTCACAGGGTGGTTTCGGGGGTGAGTTGATTAGACTCTGATGTTTCCCTTTTGGAATCTTGACAGTGATCCAAATGAACTATTTTCTCCTCCTCCTCTTTTCACTCTACCCTCTCTCCCTGTCTCTCTCTCTCCCCTCCTCTCTCTCTCACTAGCCCTGTGTCCAGTACTGGCCAGAGCCTGGTCTACAGCAGTATGGGCCCATGGAGGTTGAGTTCCTGTCCATGTCAGCTGACGACGACATCATCACTCGTCTGTTCCGTGTCAAAAACGTGACAAGGGTGAGTCACTAAGAGCATTTATACACCCATGCTTGCACGCGCGCGCACACACACACACACACACACACACACACACACACACACACACACACACACACACACACACACACACACAGGAGATGCTTTCAACCCTATAAAACCACCATCTCCCTTTTTCAATTTCCTGCTTGTCATTACATTGATGGGCATCTTCCTTTTCTTCCTGCCGGCATACTAAGGGGGACTTTGACCGTAATGCATGTCACATCCACAATGTGTGATATTCTCATAGGCTCAAAAGCATATTTTCTCCCCCTTTTTATTTGTTCATAAAGCATCTCACACATTTAAATCAAGTACCTGACGTAGAGAATCAGGCAGTACTCATGAAATAGGCTACATGTCAATCCCAACTGAAGAAGATGACAGCTCTGGAGTACTGGTGTTGTCAAAGTCCCCCTTAGTATGCCGGCAGGAAGAAAAGCAAGATGCCCATCAATGTTCCTTCCCTACCTCTGTGAAGAATAATAGAGACTTTGTTTGGTGTGTGTATGTGTGCGTGCGTGTGCGTATCCGTATGTGCCGTTGTGTGTGTGTGTGTGTCTTAATTATCTCTTTCTGTCTGTCTGTCTGAACGGTAGAAAGAACAAAGTTTGTGTACAATACTGTACTGTGTGTGGGTGTGTGAATGAGAAGGTGTGTTGCATCACTGTCAACCAGACTGGCACCTCCATGCGAGGCCTGTCCCTGCTGGCAGGCTGTGTGACAGGAGGTGCCCAGAACCACCCTCATAGAGTGGCATCCTCCTTCCCCCAATCTACCCCTCCTGTCATTCCTCCTCACCTACACTACCTTTACATTTAAATTTGTTGTAATTTAGCAGACGCTCTTATCCAGAGCGACTTACAGTTAGTGAGTGCATACATTTTCATACTACCTCTCTCTACCTCTCTCCTCCACACTGCACTGTCAAACAGCACCTCACACAACCCAGCAGGATGCAACCCACAGAGAGCATAGTGTGGGGAAATTGTGTGTTTGTCTGCGTGAAACGAGGGTGTGTGTGTGTTTGTGTGTGTGAGAGAGAAATATGTCCATAGAGCATCTGAAAATCCCACTTCCATGATTGTAACTTCTCCTTGCATCCTATTTGTTTGTGTTAGTCCAATCTGCATGACTTACAGTGCATCCCTAGCTCCTTAAGTGTAGGGCTGGAGGCTGTTACAGCTGTCACATGTGCCCCTGCAGCAGCAGAGTGATATTAATGCAGGTGCTGGTATGGGCTATAGCTGAGTACACAGGGACATCTCCCTTTTACACCCCAGGTCCCAGTCTCACCAGCAGGGCTAGAAATCCCACACAAACTTATAGACACACATGAATGCGCACAAGCAGGCAGGAACTCATGCACACACACACACACACACACACACACACACACACACACACACACACACACACACACACACACACACACACACACACACACACACACACAGTGTAGTCAGGTCTCATGAGCTTCATGTTTTCTTTCTGTCCCTAGCTCCAGGAGGGCCAGCTGGTGGTGTGTCAGTTCCAGTTCCTGCGCTGGTCAGCCTACCGCGACGTGCCCGACTCCAAGAAGGCCTTCCTCAGCCTGCTGGCTCACGTGCACAAGTGGCAGAGGGAGTGTGGAGATGGCCGCACCATTGTCCACTGCCTGTGAGTATTCCTGGCTTTTCTATGGCGGTTTTGGAGCAGTGGCTTCTTCCTGGCTGAGCGGCCTTTCAGGTTGTCGATATAGGACTTGTTTTACTGTGGATATAGATACATTTGTACCGGTTTCCTCCAGCATCTTCACAAGGTCCTTTGCTGTTGTTCTGGGATTGATTTGCACTTTTCGCACCAAAGCACGTTCATCTCTATGAGACAGAACGCGTCTCCTTCCTGAGCAGTATGACTGTTGCGTGGTCCCATGGTGTTTATACTTGCGTACTATTGTTTGTACGGATGAACGTGGCACATTCAGGCATTTGCAAATTGCTCCCAAGGATGAACCAGACTTGTGGAGGTCTACAATTTTTTTTCTGAGGTCTTGGCTGATTTCTTTAGATTTTCCCATGATGTCAAGTGAAGAGGCACTGAGTTTGAAGGTAGGTCTTGAGATATATCCACAGGTACACCTCCAATTGACTCAAATGATGTCAATTAGCCTATCAGAAGCTTCTAAAGCCATGACATAATTTTCTGGCATTTTTCAAGCTGTTTAAAGGCACAGTCAACTTAGTGTATGTAAACTTCTGACCCACTGAAATTGTGATACAGTGAATTATAAGTGAAATAATCTGTCTGTAAACAATTGTTGGAAATATTACTTGTGTCATGCACAAAGTAGATGTCCTAACCGACTTGCCAAAACTATAGTTTGTTAACAAGAAATGTGTGGAGTGGTTGAAAACGAGTTTTAATGACTCCAACCTAAGTGTATGTAAACTTCCGACTTCAACTGTATACACCTGTTCTGAAAGGCCCCAGAGTCTGCAACACTACTAAGCAAGGGGCACCACCAAGCAAGCAGCACCATGAAGACCAAGGAGCTCTGCAAACAGGTCAGGGACAAAGTTGTGGAGAAGTACAGATCAGGGTTGGGTTATAAAAAAATATCAGAAACTTTGAACATCCCACGGAGCAACATTTTAAATCCATTATAAAAAAAATTGAAAGAATATGGCACCACAACAAACCTGCCAAGAGAGGGCTTCCCACCAAAACTCACGGACCAGGCAAGGAGGGCATTAATCAGAGAGGCAACAAAGAGACCAAAGATAACCCTGAAGGAGCTGCAAAGCTCCACAGCGGAGATTGGAGTATCTGTCCATAGGACCACTTTAAGCCGTACACTCCACAGAGCTGGGCTTTACGGAAGAGTGGCCAGAAAAAAGCCATTGCTTAAAGATAAAAATAAGCAAACACGTTTGGTGTTCGCCAAAAGGCATTAGGGAGACTCCCCAAACATATGGAAGATGATACTCTGGTCAGATGAGACCACAATTGAGCTTTTTGGCCATCAAGGAAAACGCTATGTCTGGCGCAAACCCAACACCTCTCATCACCCTGAGAACACCATGATGCTGCCACCACCATGCTTCACTGTGGGGATGTTTTTCATCAGCAGGGACTGGGAAACTGGTCAGAATTGAAGGAATGATGGATAGCGGCTAAATACAGGGAAATTCTTTAGGGAAACCTGTTTGAGTCTTCCAGAGATTTGAGAATGGGACTGAGGTTCACCTTCCAGCAGGACAATGACCCTAAGCATACTGATAAAGCAACACTCGAGTGGTTTAAGGGGAAACATTTAAATGTGTTGGAATGGCCTAGTCAAAGCCCAGACCTCAATCCAATTGAGAATCTGTGGTATGACTTAAAGATTGCTGTACACCAGCGGAACCCATCCAACTTGAAGGAGCTGGAGCAGTTTTGCCTTGAAGAATGGGCAAAAATCCCAGTGGCTAGATGTGCCAAGCTTATAGAGACATACCCCAAGAGACTTGCAGCTGTAATTGCTGCAAAAGGTGGCTCTACAAAGTATTGACTTTTTTTTTTTGGGGGGGGGGGGGGGGGGGGGGGGTGAATAGTCAAGTTTTCTGTTTCACAATAAAAAATATTTTACATCTTCAAAGTGGTAGGCATGTTGTGTAAATCAAATGATACAAACCCCACTAAAATCTATTTTAATTCCAGGTTGTTAGGCAACAAAATAGGACAAATGCCAAGGGGGGTGAATACTTTCACAAGTCACTGTAAACCACAGTACTCCCAGCTTAGTTCATCACAGACTGGTCATCTTGGCCTTCACCTAATCAAACACTAGCAAACAACATAGCTAACACCCAATCACAGACAGTGAAGTAGGCGTTACCTGTGATAAACATCTTGTTCATAAGGCTCAAACTACAGACCAACCCCCAGGTCATACACCAATCAGTGTAAGAGGTGGTTTGAGCAGTAAGCATGACACCACATGGCTTCTTGGCTGCACTGCACTGTACTCTCCTCCTCTCATAAGAACTCAGTTCAGGACCTGACCGAATATAGAGCTATGGAGCCTTCTGCACATTGCTGAACCACGACACGTGCACCTCCACCAACACAGTCCAAAAACACATCACTCAGTGTTACCCACGACAACCGGGAAAGAGATTGTGGCGATGAAATCAATTATGGCTTAATACAGAATGCGCCAGCTCTCACGACAGTAAATTCCAGGCTGCCAAACTGCTGACGCCGATTGATTACCTTAATATTGCCCGTATTGGCGGCTGCGGCGACTGGGTGCCTGCCTTCCCAGGGTGCATTTCAGGAATGAGGATGTGGCCTCTCCTCCATTGTTTATTGATGTTGCTTTAGCATAAGATGATAACCCAGACCGTCTAGCACCATGAAATGCCACACACAACATGCTTACTTCTCAATTTGTTCTCCCTTCTGATATTTCTTATCCCATTCCTTTTATGTTATGTTAGGTGTTGCCGCTCTGATTCAGGTTTTTTTGAGCGAGCAAGCAGTGTACACTAAAGCAGCATTATCATGTTCAGTGCTGCTCATTCTATTTAATCTCGATTCCCACTGAAACACATTAAGATTTTCCTACTCAGCTGTATTGAAGGGGTGGAATACTAGCCCTGCAAGTCGTCCAGCTCTTTTTCAAATTGGTTGAGGCTAAGAAATGTAGTCAAAATAATCAATGAAGCCTTAAAATCCCACTCAGATAGTAAAGAGGAAAGACGATAAGTGAGAAATGCCAAGTTTTTATAGTGGTCTAGTATCAATGACACTTACTGCCCAGTATAGTATACAAAATGATATAACCCCTTCTCCTGGCTTCGGAGGTTCCCGCGCCATCATCCCTTACCTGGACTCGGATCAGCTGTGTATGATACACCGGCTCCTCCATCAGCCACAATGCGTTTTGTGGCCAGCTCGAGGCGCAAAAACTGCCGCACCTTCTCTGCCATTTCACCAGCCATTATCACCGGCAGCTCTATGGTGAGAAACATCTAGGTTCCTGGGGAAACAACCCTTTGCTATCCTGGAGCACGAATACGGGACATTACTAGACTGTTTCCTACCATTCTACAACAGCTGCCGGGGGCTGACGATGTTGTAGTCCATGTGGGGTCAAACGACATTAGGAGGGCTAGCATGGAACTGCTTAAACTGGATTTTAAAGAACTGATTCAAGCTCTGAAAGACTCCAAAAAGCGTCAGATTATTTCAGGCCCTGTGTAATTGCTGGGCCACGGCAGGGAACGATTCAGCAGGCTACTGGCATAACATATCTAGCTAAAAGACTACTGTAGCTCTGTTGGCATAACTTTTATAGATAACTTCGACACCTTTTGGAAATAGAATATGCTCTACAGGAATGACCGAGTCCATCCAAATCTTCTTGGTGCCTGGATCCTGTCCTCGCATTTCAAGGCCGCGTTGAGACAATGACTTATCAGTGACCCAAGCCCTGCTCAGATAATCCCTACCATTGTGTTGCTGAGCTGTCTTAGTGCTGCTGCAAATGTACATTTTCCCAGGGGTGTTGGCATTCATAATGTAAGTAACCTAATTTATGTTCCTCCTTTAATGCCTCTGTCAAAACAACAGCTATTCTCAGCAGAAAGCATGAACCTATGAACCTGAGTTATACTGTTAGCACTGAAACGTTTTGACCTAGTAAGAAGCCCACTGTGAGCAGTTCACCCTGCACTATCAGCTCAAATATACATATCACTGTCATGTCTACCTCTGATAAGCCTCCCAGTAAAGCAATAAAAACAATCAAGAATCCCTGAAAAACGCTACAAATAGCCTACATTAACAAATGTAGCCTAAGAAACAAGGTTCATGAATTCGATAACTTGCTAGCAACAGAAAGCATTCATATACTGGCTACTGCTGAAACTCATTTAGATCATTCCTTTTATGATACAGTTGTAGCAATATATGGTTATAACATCTACAGAAGAGACAGGAATGCCAATGGAGGAGGTATTGCAGTTTATATTCAGAGTCATATTCCTGTAAAGCTTAGAGAGGATCTCATGTCAAATGCTGTTGAAGTAATATGGCTACAGGTTCACCTGCCTCACTTAAAGCCTATTCTTGTGGGAGGTTGCTATAGACCACCAAGTGCTAACAGTCAGTATCTGGAAAATATGTGTGAAATGCTTGATAATGTATGTGATATCAACAGAGAGGTAGATTTTCTGGGTGACCTAAATATTGACTGGCTTTCATTAAAAACTCAAGAAAAAGCTTCAAACTGTAATCAGTGTCTGCAAACTGGTTCAGGTTATCAGTCAATATACGAGGGTATTTACAAACGGCACATGAACTAAATCATCCACTTGTATTGACCACATCTTTACTAATGCTGCAGAAATCTGCTCTAAAGCAGTATCCACACCCATCAGATGTAGTGATCATAATATAAGGGCTGGACCTAAAATAGTGTATAAGTGATCATACAAGAGGATTTGCAATGATTCCTATGTTGAAGATGTGAAAAATATTTGTTGGTCTGATGTGTGTAATGAGGAACATCCTGATGCTGCACTTGAAGCATATATGAAATTGCTTCTTCCGGTTGCTGATACTGTCATGGGTCATGTGGGGTCAAATGACATTATGAAGGGCAGCTCAGAACAGCTGAAGATGGATTTTAAAGAACTGATTTGGTCTCTACTTGACACTAACAAACACCCCATAATATCTGTCCCTCTCCCTCTCTAAATCATGGCATTGAACGGTTCAGCAGACTTTTAGCCCTCCATAACTGGCTACGACACTATTACAGCTCTGTGGGTGTAACCTTTATTGACAATGTTGAAACCTTCTGGAAACAAAGCTCGTATTATAAGGAGGATGGGGATCCACCCAAATCATTTGGGTTCCTAGATCATTTCACATAGAACATTATAAGGCTGCATTGAGACAATTCCTTATCAATGACCCAGTAGTCCAGCTCAGTTAAACCCTACCATTGTGTCATTGAGTTGTCCATAATGATTCAGCAAATGTACATTATCCTAGGGGCGTTGGAAGACACAATGTAAATAACCGAATTTATGTTCCTCTTACTGCCCGGAATGCCTCTGCTGATCCTACAGCTATTGTATGCAGTAATCATATGCCTATGAACCAGAGTAATGCTGTTAGCACTGAGGTGGTGTGCCCTAGTAGGAAGTCCATTGTGTGCAGCTCACCCTGCACTAATAAAAATAACCTGAGTATGTCCACCTCTGCTAAGCTTTCCAGTAAAGCAAGAAAAATAATCAAGCATCCCAGAAAAGTGTTAAAAATAGCCCACGTTAACATATATAGCTAAAGAAATAAGGTTCCTGAAATCAATAATTTGCTAGTAACAGATAACATTCATATTCTGACTACCTCTGAAACTCACTTAAAAAATACATTTGATCGAGTCCAGGCTCTGTCGCAGCCGGCCGTGACCGGGAGACCCATGGGGCGGCGCACAATTGGCCCAGCGTCGTCCAGGTTAGGGGAGGGTTTGGCCGGCAGGGATGTTCTTGTCCCATCGCGCACTAGCGACTCCTGTGGCGGGCCGAGCGCAGTGCACGCTGACACGGTTGCCAGGTGTACAGTGTTTCCTCCTACACACTGGTGGTGCTGGCTTCCGGGTTAAGTGGGCATTGTGTCAAGATCAGTGCGGCTCGGTTGGGTTGTGTTTCGGAGGACGCACGGCTCTCGACCTTCGCCTCTCCCGAGTCCGTACGGGAGTTGCAGCGATGGGACAAGACTGTAACTACCAATTGGATACCACGAAATTGGGGAGAAAAAGGGGTTATTATTATTTTTAAATCATTAAAAAAATAAAATACATTTGATGATACAGTGGTAGCAATACAAGGTTAACATTTACAGAAAATACAGAAATGCCAACGGGGGCGGTGTTGCGGTCTATATTCAGATCCACATTCCTGTAAAGCTTAGAGAGGATCTCATGTTAAATACTGTTGAAGTAATATGGCTACAGGTTCACCTTCCTCACCTAAAGCCCATTCTGGTGGGAAGCTGCTATAGACCACCAAGTGCTAACAGTCAGTATCTGGATAACGTGTGAAATGCTTGATAATGTATGTGATATCAATAGAGACGTATACTTTCAGAATATTGACTGGCTTTCATCAGGCTGCCCACTCAAGAGAAAGCTTCAAACTGTAACTAGTGCATGCAACCTGGTTCAGGTTATCAATCAACCTACCAGGGTAGTTACAAACAGTACAGGAATGAAATCATCAACACGTATTGATAATATCTTTACTAATGCTGCAGAAATTCGTTTGAAAGCAGTATCCAAATCCATCGGATGTAGTGATCACAATATAGTAGCCATATCTAGGGAAGCCAAAGTTCCAAAGGCTGGGCCTAATATTGTGTATAAGAGGTCATGCAATAAGTTTTGTAGTGATTCGTATGTTGTTGATGTGAAGAATATTTGTTGGTCTGTGGTGTGTAATGACGAGCAACCAGACGCTGCACTTGACACATTTATGAAATTGCTTATCCCAGTTACTAATAAGCATGCATCCATTAAGAAAATGACTGTAAAAACTGTTAAATCCCCATGAATTGATGAGGAATTGAAAAATGTTATAGTTGAGAGGGATGAGGCAAAAGAGATGGCAAATGGGGCTGGCTGTACAACCGATTGGCAAACGTACTGCAAATTGAGAAATCGTGACTAAACTGAATAAAAATAAAAATAAACTACACTATGAAATAAATATAAATTACATCAAGAATGATAGTAAAAAGCTTTGGAGCACCTTAAATGAAATTATGGGCAAAAAGGCAAACTCCGCTCCATCATTAATTGAATCAGATGGCTCATTCATTACAAAAAAAGTTTGTGGTCATACGCACATTCTTAAAAACATAGTTTCTAGGCTAATAAAGAATACTAGTATAGAAGAAGATGGCCCGCACACTGTTAAGGCTCCCAATTCACCGCTTTATTAACAACATTTTGATCCAAAATGGATCTTCGTAAGATCAAACAAACTGAGTGCTCACATCCCAAAATATACACATTTCACCTCGCATGACCACATGACGCATGGTGGGTGCAAGAAACATTTGTGTATCTCTAATAATTGAATAACAATGTAGTGGGTACATGTTGTGGTTCCAGAAAATAATATATATTTACAAAATCACCAAGTGGGTAACCTGGAAGGCAAGACAAATCAAAGTAAAGTGACATATTCATGTAAGAAATGGTCTGATATCAAACTCTTGGTTCATACCTCTAGGAGACATGGTACACAAACGGCGAATCCAATAAAATTCTCTTCTCAATAATAGATTATCATTCATCATTAAACCCACTGATATTGCCAACTACTTTAATGCTTTTTTCATTGACAAGATTAGCAAACTTAGGAATGACATGCCAGCAACAAAGACTGACACTACATATCCATGTATATCTGACCAAATTATGAAAGACAAGCATTGTAATTTTGAATTCCGTAAAGTAAGTGTGGAAGAGGTGAAAAAATTATTATCAACAATGACAAACCACCGGGGGCTGACAAATTGGATGGAACATTTCTGAGGATAATAGCGGACGATATTACCACTCCTATTTGCCATATCTTCAATTTAAGCCTACTAGAAAGTGTGTGCCCTCTGGCCTGGGGGAAAGCAAAAGTTATTACCCTACCTAAGAATAGTAAGGCCCCCTTAACTGGCTAAATAGACGATCAATCAGCCTGTTACCAGCCCTTAGTAAACTTTTGGAAATAATTGTTTGACCAGATAAAATGCTATTTTACAGTAAACAAATTGAAAACATATTTTCACCATGCTTATAGGGAAGGACATTCAACAAGCACATCACTAACACAAATAACTAAACATTGGCTGAGAGAAATTGATGAGAAAAAGATTGTGGGGGCTGTTTTGTTAGACTTCAGTGCGGCTTTTGATATTATCGATCATAGTCTGTTGCTGGAAAAACGTATGTGTTGTGGCTTTACACCCCCTGCTATATTGTGGATAAAGACTTACCTGTCTAACAGAACACAGAAGGTGTTCTTTAATGGAAGCCTCCCCAACAAAATCCAGGTAGAATCAGGAATTCCCCAGGGCAGCTGTCTAGGCCCCTTACTTTTTTCAATCTTTACTAACGACATGCCACTGGCTTTGAGTAAAGCCAATGTGTCAATGTATGTGGATTACTCAACACTATACACGTCAGCTACCACAGAGACGGAAATGACAGCAACACTTAACAAAGAACTGCAGTTAGTTTCAGAGTGGGTGGCAAGGAATAAGTTAGTCCTAAATATTTCAAAAACTAAAAGCATTGTATTTGGGACAATCATTTATTAAACCCTAAACCTCAACTAAATCTTGTAATGAATAATGTGGAAATTGAGCAAGTTGAGGAGACTAAATTGCTTGGAGTAACCCTGGATTGTAAACTGTCATGGTCAAAACATATTGATACAACAGTAGCTAGGATGGGGTGAAGTCTGTCTATAATAAAGCGCTGCTCTGCATTCTTAACAGCACTATCAACAAGGCAGGTCCTACAGGCCCTAGTTTTGTTGCACCTGGACTACAAGGCAGCACGGCTGGCCCTTGAATGGACACAGAGAACTAACAATAATAATATGCTTGTCAATATCTCCTGGCTCAAAGTGGAGGAGAGATCGACTTCATCACTACTTGTATTTGTGAGAGGTATTGACATGTTGAATGCAACGAGCTACTGGCGCACAGCTCGAACACCCATGCATACCCCACAAGACATGCCACCAGAGGTCTCTTCCCAGTCCCCAAGTCAAGAACAGACTATGAGAGATGGACAGTACTACATAGAGCCATGACTACGTGGAACTTTTCCACATCAAGTAACTCATGCCAGCAGTAAAATTTGATTAAAAAAACAGATAAAAATACACCTTATGGAACAGTGGGGACTGTGAAGCAACATAGACACATGCATACAAACACACAATAACATACACACTATACACACATGTACACATGTTACAGATATGTGGTAGTATAGTAGAGGCCTGAAGGCACACTCTTAATATGATGTGAAATCTGTTATGAATGTATTGTAATGTTTTTAATATGTATAACTGCCTTAATTTTACTGGACCCCAGGAAGAGTAGCTGCTGCCTTGGCATCCCCATGGATAGATGATTAATTGAAAAACTGTATGGCTCAGAGGGATGAGGCTAATGGAATGGCAAATAAGTCTGGCAACAGCAGATTGGCAAACACACAGTAAATTGAGAACTCACGTAACTAAACAAAACTAAGAAGAAATTATACTATGGAACAAAGGTAAAGGATATGAAGAATGATAGTAAAAAGCTCTGGAGTACCTTAAATGAAATTCTAGGCTGCTAAGTTAAGCTAACTGATCTCCATCCTTCATTGAGGCTGATGGCTCATTCATAACAGTATCAACCAGGTTGGCACCCGGAAGGACTCTGACATTGTTCACGTTGCTCGTTCATGCTGCTCGTTCAGTGGGTAAGCAAATGCTCCTACCACTGTCTCTCCCAAGCATCTTTGACCAGTGTTTTGGCTTACTGCACCACATACTGCTTGTATCCACAGCACTAATGTGCGAGTTGGTAATCTCCTGCTCATTTAGTAAAGTGCAGCCAGGATCCATACAGTGAGCAAGTTGTCTGCTTTCTCTCTGTTTATCGTACTGATTTTTTAATGTTTTAATTTAATTTTACCTTTATTTAACTAGGCAAGTCAGTTAAGAACAAATTCTTATTTACAATGACAGCCTACACCGGCCAAACCTGGACGATGCTGGGCCAGTTGTGCGCCGCCCTATGGGACTCCCAATCACGGCCGGTTGTGATACAGCCTGGAATCGAACCAGGTGGTTTGTAGTGATGCCTCAAGCACTACTTAGACTGCTGCGCCACTCGGGAGCCCATGGAAATCTTGGTTTACAACCGGTCTAAAAAAATCTCTGTAAATTCTGCATAAATTCCAAACTGTGTTTAAATTCCATTACAACCTTCCCGATAGCCATGATTGGCTGAGATAATGAGTGGCCTGGACATGCCGAGAGATGAGTTCGGATTGGTCTGCCATGTAGCGCACTTCTGTCTATTTGAGCTGGTCAGTATGTGTAGGTAATCCTGTCTAACACGGCTTTAAAAATATATATATCTCATAGTAGAACTGCATAAGTGTTGCTCTCAACTTTCTGGAGGACCGAGTTTTGAAATCAATGGAATTAGAGTATGATAGCTAAGGAGATGGATAAAAAACCTGTCTTCAAACTAAGGGCAACCATGGCATCCGTGACAGAGAGGGAGAAGCATCCATCCATGTATACGGGTAAGATAGTCTAGCTAGCTACATTTTCAGATACTACGCGTTTCTAACTTTGTCAGAAAGTCATTTTATTTTCAAATTAGTGTACTGTTAGCTAGCTAACGTTAACTGGATGGCTCACTAGCTAATGTTACTTGTATAATCTGTGTAGTAATATTATTCGTATCTCAGAGGCATTTGCTTTGCTATTTATAGCCTAATGTTAGCTAGCTAACATTGAACCTGGTTGGTTAGCTACCTGCAGATTCATGCAGGGTAGGAACATCATGAGTTGGGATTATGGTTCATTGTTTAGCTTGCAAGCTACATGTCTTAACAAAAGACTCCACTATTAAAGACTTTAAGTCCGGGAAAACTCCAGGGTTGGATGGCATACCAGTTGAGGTATACCAAACCTTTTTTGATATACTCAGAGGACCATTACTAGCATGTTTCAACCACTCCTATGTAAATGGAAGATTATCAGACACTCAAGAAGGTCGGATTTCATTATTACTGAAACAGGATACAAGTGGGAAATATAAAGAGCCTGTCCATTTAAAATATTGGAGGCCCTTTACACTTCAGTGTAGTGATGCAGAAATTCTAGCAAAAAAAGGTATTGTCGGACATTATTAATTCTAATCAGACAGGTTTTTTTACATGGACGATACATTGGAGATAATATACAGTGAGGGAAAAAAGTATTTGATCCCCTGCTGATTTTGTATGTTTGCCCACTGACAAAGACATGATCAGTCTATAATTTTAATGGTAGGTTTATTTGAACAGTGAGAGACAGAATAACAACAACAAAATCCAGAAAAACACATGTCAAAAATGTTATCAATTGATTTGCATTCTAATGAGAGAAATAAGTATTTGACCCTTCTGCAAAACATGACTTAGTACTTGGTGGCAAAACCCTTGTTGGCAATCACAGAGGTCAGACGTTTCTTGTAGTTGGCCACCAGGTTTGCACACATCTCAGGAGGGATTTTGTTCCACTCCTCTTTGCAGATCTTCTCCAAGTCATTAAGCTTTCGAGGCTGACGTTTGGCAACTCAAACCTTCAGCTCCCTCCACAGATTTTCTATGGGATTAAGGTCTGGAGACTGGCTAGGTCACTCCAGGACCTTAATGTGCTTCTTCTTGAGCCACTCCTTTGTTGCCTTGGCCGTGTGTTTCGGGTCATTGTCATGCTGGAATACCCATCAACAACCCATTTTCAATGCTCTGGCTGAGGGAAGGAGGTTCTCACCCAAGATTTGACGGTACATGGCCCCGTCCATCGTCCCTTAGCAGAAAAACACCCCCAAAGCATAATGTTTTTACCTTCATGTTTGACGGTGGGGATGGTGTTCTTGGGGTCATAGGCAGCATTCCTCCTCCTCCAAACACGGCGAGTTGAGTTGATGCCAAAGAGCTCCATTTTGGTATCATCTGACCACAACACTTTCACCCAGTTCTCCTCTGAATCATTCAGATGTTCATTGGCAAACTTCAGACGGGCCCGTATATGTGCTTTCTTGAGCAGGGGGACCTTGCGGGCGCTGCAGGATTTCAGTCCTTCACGACGTAGTGTGTTACCAATTGTTTTCTTGGTGACTATGGTCCCAGCTGCCTTGAAATCTTTGACAAGATCCTCCCGTGTAGTTCTGGGCTGATTCCTCACCGTTCTCATGATCATTGCAACTCCACGAGGTGGGATCTTGCATGGAGCCCCAGGCCGAGGGAGATTGACAGTTATTTTGTGTTTCTTCCATTTGCGAATAATCGCACCAACTGTTGTCACCTTCTCACCAAGCTGCTTGGCGATGGTCTTGTAGCCCATTCCAGCCTTGTGTAGGTCTACAATCTTGTCCCTGACATCCTTGGAGAGCTCTTTGGTCTTGGCCATGGTGGAGAGTTTGGAATCTGATTGATTGCTTCTGTGGACATGTGTATTTTATACAGGTAACAAGCTGAGCTTAGGAGCACTCTCTTTAAGAGTGTGCTCCTAATCTCAGCTCGTTACCTGTCTAAAAGACACCTGGGAGCCAGAAATCTTTCTGATTGAGAGTTGGTCAAATACTTATTTCCCTCTTACTTCCCACCTTAGCAAAATACATTGAAACTAAATTTTTCAATTCCTGACATGTAATCCTAGTAAAAATTCCCTGTCTTGGGTCAGTTAGGATCACCATTTTATTTTAAGAATGTGAAATGTCAGAATAATAGTAGAGAGAAATTATTTATTTCAGGTTTTATTTATTTCATCACATTGGTAGCGTTGCCTTTAAATTGTTTAACTTGGGTCAAATGTTTAATGTAGCCTTCCACAAGCTTCCCACAACAAGTTGGGTGAATTTTGGCCCATTCCTCCTGACAGAGCTGGTGTAACTGAGTCAGGTTTGTAGGCCTCCTTGCTCGCACACGCTTTTTCAGTTCTGCCCACACATTTTCTATAGGATTGAGGTCAGGGCTTTGTGATGGCCACTCCAATACCTTGAATTTGTTGTCCTTAAGCCATTTTGCCACAACTTTGGAAGTATGCTTGGGGTCATTGTCCATTAGGAAGATCCATTTGCGACCAAGCTTTAACTTCCTGACTGATGTCTTGAGATGTTGCTTCAATATATCCACATAATTATCCTTCCTCATGATGCCATCTATTTTGTGAAGTGCACCAGTCCTTCCTGCAGCAAAGCACCCCCACCGCATGATTCTGCCACCCCCGTGCTTCACGGTTGGGATGGTGTTCTTCGGCTTGCAAGTGTCCCCCTTTTTCCTCCAAACATAACGATGGTCATTATGGCCAAACAGTTCTATTTTTGTTTCATCAGACCAGAGGACATTTCTCAAAAAAGTACGATCTTTGTCCCCATGTGCAGTTGCAAACCGTAGTCTGGCTTTTTTATGGTGGTTTTGGAGCAGTGGCTTCTTCCTTGCTGAGCGGCCTTTCAGGTTATGTCGATATAGGACTAGTTTTACTGTGGATATAGATACTTTTGTACCTGTTTCCTCCAGCATCTTCACAAGTTCCTTTTGCTGTTGTTCTGGGATTGATTTGCACTTTTTGCACCAAAGTACGTTCATCTCTAGGAGACAGAATGCGTCTCCTTCCTGAGCAGTATGTTGTCTGCGTGGTCCCATGGTGTTTATACTTGCGTGCTATTGTTTGTACAGATGAACGTGGTACCTTCAGGCATTTTGAAATTGCTCCCAAGGATGAACCAGACTTGTGGAGGTCTACAATGTTTTTTCTGAGGTCTTGGCTGATTTATTTTGATTTTCCCATGATGTCAAGCAAAGAGGCACTGAGATTGAAGGTAGGCCTTGAAATACATCCACAGGTACACATCCAATTGACTCAAATTATGTCAATTAGCCTATCAGAAGCTTCTAAAGCCATGACATAATTTTCTGGAATTTTCCAAGCTGTTTAAAGGCACAGTCAACTTAGTGTATGTAAACTTCTGACCCACTGGAATTGTGATACAGTGAATTATAAGTGAAATAATCTGTCTGTAAAATGTATTGTGTCATGCACAAAGTAGATGTCCTAACCGACTTGCCAAAACTATAGTTTGTTAAAAAGAAATTTGTGGAGTGGTTTTAATGACTCCAAACTAAGTGTATGTAAACTTCCGACTTCAACTGTATGTACACTACTGTTAAAAAGTTTGGGGTCACTTAGAAATGCCCTTGTTTTCGAAAGAAAAGCAATGTTTTGTCCATTAAAATAACATCAAATTGATCAGAAATACAGTGTAGACATTGTTAATGTTGTAAATGGCTATTGTAGCTAGAAACAACAGATTTTTATATGGAATATCTACATAGGCGTACAGAGGCCCATTATCAGCAACCATCAGTCCTGTGTTCCAATGGCACATTGTGTTTGCTAATCCAAGTTTATCATTTCAAAAGGCTAATTGGTCATTAGAAAAACCTTTTGTAATTATGTTAGCACAGCTGAAAACTGTTGTGCTGATTTAAAGAAGCAATGAAACTGGCGTTCTTGAGACTAGTTGAGTATCTGGAGCATCAGCAATTGGGGGTTCGATTACAGGCTCAAAATGGCCAGAGACAAATAACTTTCTTCTGAAACTCATCAGTCTGTTCTTGTTCGGAGAAATGAAGGCTATTCCATATGAGAAATTGCCAAGAAACTGAAGATCTCGTACAACGCTGTGTACTACTCCCTTCACAGAACAGCGCAAACTTGCTCTAACCAGAATAGAAAGAGGAGTGGGAGGCCCCGGTGCACAACTGAGCAAGAGGACAAATACAGTGGGGAGTATTTGATACACTGCCGATTTTGCAGGTTTTCCTACTTACAAAGCATGTAGAGGTCTATGTGTTTTTATCATAGGTACACTTCAACTGTGAGAGACGGAATCTAAAACAAAAATCCAGAAAATCACATTGTTTTTAAGTAATTAATTTGCATTTTATTGCATGACATAAGTATTTGATCACCTACCAACCAGTAAGAATTCCGGCTCTCACAGACCTTTTAATTTTTCTTTAAGAAGCCCTCCTGTTCTCCACTTATTACCTGTATTAACTGCACCTGTTTGAACTCGTTACCTGTATAACAGACACCTGTCCACACACTCAATCAAACAGACTCCAACCTCTCCACAATGGCCAAGACCAGAGAGCTGTGTAAGGTCATCAGAGATAAAATTGTAGACCTGCACAAGGCTGGGATAGGCTACATGACAATAGGCAAGCAGCTTGGTGAGAAGGCAACAACTGTTGGCGCAATTATTAGAAAAGGGAAGAAGTTCAAGATGACGGTCAATCACCCTCGGTCTGGGGCTCCATGCAAGATCTCACCTCGTGGGGCATCAATGATCATGAGGAAGGTGAGGGATCAGCCCAGAACTACACTGCAGGACCTGGTCAATGACCTGAAGAGAGCTGGGACCACAGTCTCAAAGAAAACCATTAGTAACACATTACGCCGTCATGGATTAAAATCCTGCAGCGCACGCAAGGTCCCCCTGCTCAAGCCAGCGCATGTCCAGGCCCGTCTGAAGTTTGCCAATGCACATCTGGATGATCCAGAGGAGGAATGGGAGAAGGTCATGTAGTCTGATGAGACAAAAATAGAGCTTTTTGGTCTAAACTCCACTCGCCGTGTTTGGAGGAAGAAGAAGGATGAGTACAACCCCAAGAACACCATCCCAACCATGAAGCATGGAGGTGGAAACATCATTCTTTGGGGATGCTTTTCTGCAAAGGGGACAGGACGACTGCACCGTATTGAGGGGAGGATGGATGGGGCCATGTATCGCGAGATCTTGGCCAACAACCTCCTTCCCTCAGTAAGAGCATTGAAGATGGGTCATGGCTGGGTCTTCCAGCATGACAACGACCCGAAACACACAGCCAGGGCAACTAAGGAGTGGCTCCGTAAGAAGCATCTCAAGGACCTGGAGTGGCCTTGCCAGTCTCCAGACCTGAACCCAATAGAAACTCTTTGGAGGGAGCTGAAAGTCCGTATTGCCCAGCGACAGCCCCGAAATCTGAAGGATCTGGAGAAGGTCTGTATGGAGGTGTGGGCCAAAATCCCTGCTGCAGTGATTGCAAACCTGGTCAAGACCTACAGGAAACATATGATCTCTGTAATTGCAAACAAAGGTTTCTGTACCAAATATTAAGTTCTGCTTTTCTGATGTATCAAATACTTATGTCATGCAATAAAATGCAAATTAATTACTTAAAAATCATACAATGTGATTTTCTGGATTTTTGTTTTAGATTCCGCCTCTCACAGTTAAAGTGTACCTATGATAAAAATTACAGACCTCTACATGCTTTGTAAGTAGGAAAACCTGCAAAATCGGCAGTGTATCAAATACTTGTTCTCCCCACTGTACATTAGAGTGTCTAGTTTGAGAAACAGGCGCCTCACAGGTCCTCAACTGGCAGCATCATTAAATAGTACACGCAAAACAACAGTATCAACGTCAACAGTGATGCTGACCTTCTAGGCAGAGTTGCAAAGAAAAAGCCATATCTCAGACTGCCCATCTTAATCTTTTCTTTTCATTGGCCAGTCTGAGATATGGCTTTTTCTTTGCAACTCTGCCTAGAAGGTCAGCATCCCGGAGTCGCCTCTTCACTGTTGACGTTGAGACTGGTGTTTTGCGGGTACTATTTAACGAAGCTGCCAGTTGAGGACCTATGAGGTGTCTGTTTCTCAAACTAGACACTCTAATGTATTTGTCCTCTTGCTCAGTTGTGCACCGGGGCCTCCCACTCCTCTTTCTATTCTGGTTAGAGCCAGTTTGCGCTGTTCTGTGAAAGGAGTAGTACACAGCGTTGTACGAGATCTTCAGTGTCTTGGCAATTTCTCACATGGAATAGCCTTCATTTTTCCAAACATGAATAGACTGACGAATTTCAGAAGAAAGTTATTTGTTTCTGGCCATTTTGAGCCTTTAATCGAACCCACAATTGCTGATGCTCCAGATACTCAACTAGTCTCAAGAATGCCAGTTTTATTGCTTCTTTAATCAGCACAACAGTTTTCAGCTGTTCTAACACAATTGCAAAAGTGTTTTCTAACGATCAATTAGCCTTTTAAAATGCTAAACTTGGATTAGCAAACACAACGTGCCATTAGAACACAGGACTGATGGTTGCTGATAATGGGCCTCTGTACGCCTATGTAAATATTCCATTAACAATCAGCCGTTTCCAGCTACAATAGCCATTTACAACATTAACAATGTCTACACTGTATTTCTGATCAATTTGATGTTATTTTAATGGACAAAAACATTGCTTTTCTTTCGAAAACAAGGACATTTCTAAGTCACCCCAAACTTGAATTATATATACACTGGGGAGAACAAGTATTTGATACACTGCTGATTTTGCAGGTTTTCCTACTTACAAAGCATGTAGAGGTCTGTCATTTTTATCATAGGTACACTTCAACTGTGAGAGACGGAATCTAAAACAAAAATCCAGAAAATCACATTGTATGATTTTAAAGTAATTAATTTGCATTTTATTGCATGACATAAGTATTTGATACATCAGAAAAGCAGAACTTAATATTTGGTACAGAAACCTTTGTTTGCAATTACAGAGATCATACGTTTCCTGTAGGTCTTGACACACTGCAGCAGGGATTTTGGCCCACACCTCCATACAGACCTTCTCCAGATCCTTCAGGTTTCGGGGCTGTCGCTGGGCAATACGGACTTTCAGCTCCCTCCAAAGATGTTCTATTGGGTTCAGGTCTGGAGACTGGCAAGGCCACTCCAGGTCCTTGAGATGCTTCTTACGGAGCCACTCCTTAGTTGCCCTGGCTGTGTGTTTCGGGTCGTTGTCATGCTGGAAGACCCAGCCATGACCCATCTTCAATGCTCTTACTGAGGGAAGGAGGTTGTTGGCCAAGATCTCGCGATACATGGCCCCATCCATCCTCCCCTCAATACGGTGCAGTCGTCCTGTCCCCTTTGCAGAAAAGCATCCCCAAAGAATGATGTTTCCACCTCCATGCTTCACGGTTGGGATGGTGTTCTTGGGGTTGTACTCATCCTTCTTCTTCCTCCAAACACGGCGAGTGGAGTTTAGACTAAAAAGCTCTATTTTTGTCTCATCAGACCACATGACCTTCTCCCATTCCTCCTCTGGATAATCCAAATGGTCATTGGTAAACTTCAGACGGGCCTGGACATGCGCTGGCTTGAGCAGGGGGACCTTGCGTGCGCTGCAGGATTTTAATCCATGACGGCATAGTGTGTTACTAATGGTTTTCTTTGAGGCTGTGGTCCCAGCTCTCTTCAGGTCATTGACCAGGTCCTGCCGTGTAGTTCTGGGCTGATCCCTCACCTTCCTCGTGATAATTGATGCCCCACGAGGTGAGATCTTGCATGGAGCCCCAGACCGAGGGTGATTGACCGTCATCTTGAACTTCTTCCATTTTCTAATAATTGCGCCAACAGTTGTTGCCTTCTCACCAAGCTGCTTGCCTATTGTCCTGTAGCCCATTCCAGCCTTGTGCAGGTCTACAATTTTATCCCTGATGTCCTTACACAGCTCTCTGGTCTTGGCCATTGTGGAGAGGTTGGAGTCTGTTTGATTGAGTGTGTGGACAGGTGTCTTTTATACAGGTAACGAGTTCAAACAGGTGCAGTTAATACAGGTAATGAGTGGAGAACAGGAGGGCTTCTTAAAGAAAAACTAACAGGTCTGTGAGAGCTGTAATTCTTACTGGTTGGAAGGTGATCAAATACTTACGTCATGCAATAAAATGCAAATTAATTACTTTAAAATCATACAATGTGATTTTTTGGATTTTTGTTTTAGATTCCGTCTCTCACAGTTGAAGTGTACCTATGATAAAAATTACAGACCTCTACATGCTTTGTAAGTAGGAAAACCTGCAAAATCGCCAGTGTATCAAATACTTGTTCTCCCCACTGTATATATAATTAAACAATTTGACTTTCCACTGACCTTCAATAAAGCCTGTGTGTCCATGTATATTGACGACTCAACAGTATACATTTTGGCTGCAACAGTAAAATAAATAACATAGCATTACATCTCCAGTCAGTTTTAGCAATAGCCTGGTGCTAAATATCTCAAACTCAAAGCATCATTTTTGGGACAAATCACTCGCTCAACCCTAAACCTCATTTGGATCTATTATTTAATAATGTGACTATTGAGCAGGTTGAAGAGACTAAACTGCTGGGTGCCACCCTAGATGGCAAGCTATCATGGTCAAAACATATAGACTCAATGGTTACTAAAATGGGAAGAGGTCTGTCCATGATAAGGCATTGCTCTGCTTTCTTGATATCACAGTCAACCAGACAGGTCCTACATGCCCTAGTTTTGTCGCACCTGGACTACTGTCCAGTTGTGTGGTCAGGTGCTGCGAAGAAGGACATACGCAAATTGCACTTAGATGTACACAGAGGGCGAATGTCAATAACATGCATGTCAATCTCTCCTGGCTCAAAGTTGAGGAGAGATTGACTGCATCACTATTGGTCTTTGTGCGAGGTGTTGATGTGTTGAAGGTACCGAACTGTCTGTTCAAGCAGTTGGCTCACAGTTCGGACACTCATCGGTATCACACAAGACATGCAAATAGAGGTCTCTTCACAGTCCCCAGGTCCAGAACAGAGGCTGGGAAACACAGAGTATTAAATAGAGCCATGAAATAAATTGAACTCTCTGCCACCCCAGGTAACTCAAGCTAGCAATAAAAACAGATAAAAAACAAACAGATAAAAGACCTTACGGCACGATGGGGATTGTGAAGAGAAGCACAGACATTTTTATGCATTTTGTATTGTATTTTGCATTGTATTATGTATGTTATACGTGGTTGGGATATGACTGTGATATGTGATTGTCTCGCCTGGCTATCTTAAGATGAATGCACTAGCTGTGGGCCACTCTGGATGGGAGCGTCTGCAGAATGGCTAAATTGTAATGTAAATGTAGTGCTGCTATGTATATTTATGTATATTATGTATTTTATCTGTTGTGTTTCCTGTTTGGACCCCAGGAAGGGTAGCCGCTGCCTCGGCAGCAGCTAATTGGGGATCCTAATAAATACTAAATACTAAAATCATAGCATCTTAACACTGAAGGTTGTATTTCAACTCCTCATTCTCTAACAACTCCACCATGTCTTATAGGAACGGCGGTGGGCGCAGTGGGACATTCTGTGCCAGCGCCATCCTGCTGGAGATGATCCAGTACCAGAACATGGTGGACATCTTCTACTGCGTCAAGACGCTCCGCAACTCCAAACCCAACATGGTGGAGTCACTGGTAGGTGGAGTGGAGCTGACTGGCTGCAATTTAGTTTTGGAGTATTTTAGATATGACTATGGATTTGTCTGCCTTTGTTTAATCTGATTTGTATTGGTGTTATTACTATATCCAGTATTATCAATTATATTTGTATTCAATAATTTCAGAACGGGGGGTGGGGCTGGTGGTCGAGGAAATCCGTCCCGGGTTAAGCGCACGTAAATGGAACATAATTCCCTTTTTATGCGCTTTTCTCTCAATGCGTATTCTGACCTTGAACTTAAGCATAAGAATAGCATGCTATTCACCCACTATTCGTTTGAGGTGGAGCTTGAATAAATGAAGGTGTGGCAGAGGTCTGTCTACAGATACGCTGTATTCTGACCTTGACTTAATTCCCTAATAATTCCAACACATTTACACGCGAGGAAACCATGTATAAGGTCTAGCAAACCTACCGGTTCTAAGTGGAAAAATAATCAACTTAATTTTTTCCCGATAGACATAACACCATTCTCCATGCACTGTAATTTACAACTTGATAAGATCTATTGATAAGAGCTAGGTAAATGAGTAATCTGTTTGGATAAGGGAATTGTAAATATAAATTACACTTATTTTAGATCTATTTTACCTTATGATCGCCGGAGACAAATGTGAAACCAGTCATATGGCAGCAAACTGAAGCATGTCAACAAATCAACTTTCCATTATGCAGAATTTAAATTGTACGTACGGCCTTTTAACTTGCAGGGCACTCTCAAATGTCATAATTATAGGCTACCCCGACTTTCTCTGTCTCCTATTTCTATCATGTTAAATATCAGTATTTACTGTCTAATAACCACACATATTCAGCGACCAATACATTTTATTTTATTTTGATTTGATTTACTGTTAGTTCCCTTCAGTTGGTATAGCCTATATTATTATTCAATTTAATTACATTGTTTTGTTTATCTTCATTTGCTTCCTCTGTAAACACTTCACAGCCATTCGGTTGTTGCTGAGGATCATTACTAACAGTTGATAATATTTAAAAAAAGACATGTAGGCTAATTAAATCGTTATGGAGCAGAGCGCAGACCAAGCTGTAACAGTTTGAACCCGACGCATGGCGCAATACTTGGTCATGTCATCACACAGTTTCATGGTTAATGCAGGCAATAGACAACGTTATTCTCCCTATTATAATTATATGTACACTAATCTTCCAACATTACCATGGGTTGAAGAACTGAATGTGGCAATTTTCAAAATGAATCAAACCACCGTTTTCTTTCTTTCGTATGTCAAGGCTCTCCAAACCTGGTTTTATGATTCATAAATACTTACCTAAACCTAAATAATCTACAAAATCTGAGTATTTTTTTATCTACCAGTTGGTGCTGAAATGGAGACAAATATGTATATATTTTGAAGGCATTCTTTCATTGATCCCTCATATTCGGAACCCGTTCTTTCGATGAATTATAGGCTGAACAAAACTGAACAAAACTATAAACGCAACATGTTCCATACGCACTAAAAGCGTATTTCTCTCAAATGTTGTGCACAAATTTGTTTACATCCCTGGTAGTGAGCATTTCTCCTTTGCCAAGATAATCCATCCACCTGACAGGTGTGGCATATCAATAAATTGATTAAACAGCATGATCATAACACAGGTGCATCTTGTACTGGGGACAATAAAAGTCCACTCTAAAATGTGCAGTTTTGTCACACAATACAATGTCACAGATGTCTCAAGTTTTGAGGGAGCGCGCAATTGGCATGCTGACTGCAGGAATGTCCACCAGAGCGGTTGCCAGAGAATTGAATGTTAATTTCTGTACCATTAGCCGCCTCCAACATTGTTTTAGAGAATTTGGCAGTACGTCCAACCGGCCTCACAACCGCAGACCATGTGTAACCACGCCAGCCCAGGACTTCCACATCCGGCTTCTTCACCTACGGTGATCGTCTGAGACCAGCCATCCGGACAGCTGATGAAACTGAGGAGTATTTTTGTCTGTAATAAAGCCCTTTTGTGGGGAAAAACGTATTCTGATTGGCTGGGCCTGGCTCCCAAGTGGGTGGGCCTATGCCCATCCATGGCTGCACCCCTGCCCATAGATTAGGGACTAATGAATTTATTTCCATTGACTGATTTCCTTATATGAGCTGTAACTCAGTAAAATCGTTTAAATTGTTGCATGTTGCGTTTATATTTTTACTCAGTATAAAAGTGCACTTTAACGCGATGGCTTAAGATAAATGTACTGAAAATCCTATTGAATGAAAACTCCACGAGAAAATCTGTTGGCCAGCAAGTGGGAGGGTTTTCAGCGGTTGAATTAAATTTATTCAGAGTGCGCAAGGTAGCCACACCTGCAGAGCGCGTTACGTGACCGAAAAAGGTACGTCTGAATACCAAATACTGAGAAGTGTGTGGGAAAGGCGTGTGTGGGAAAAGCCTAAATTCCAAAATCGGGATCGGGCCCAAGATGAAATTGAATTTCAATTCAAGACTTAAAAAGTTATCTTTATTGAAGCTTTTTACATTTTTCAGTTCCTGAGTTGGAGTTTAAATGGATTTGACCCGAACCCTACATATTACTACCATTGTTGGTCTATGTAACTAATGCATGTATGTTTATGTGTGTTTTCTGCAGGACCAGTACCGATTCTGTTACGACCTAATTCTGGAGTACTTGGACTGCATAGAAGACAGCATGAGATAGCAAAATGTTCTGTAGCTGGTGCATCTCGTGGGCTGTGAATGCTGACTGGGTTACATACCCTGTGACCCCCTCAACATTGATTTTATTGTTTGGATTAATGGGTCTAAGCTGTTGTGAAGGACAACAATAGAAGAAAAACAAACAAACAAACAAAAGGGGAAAGTGCTCCTCACTTTTAACCCTTTAATGTACGGCTGTGGTTTCCTCCATTTTATTGTTGACGTTGTTGTTTTAATTTTTGATACTTTTTGTTTCGTTTTTGTGCGTTTTTAGTCTTTGCCTCTGGACTGAAGCTCTTTTGTGCTAAATGTTTCTGTGGCATCAACGATGAAGAAACATGAGAGAGTACAAAGACCTGTGGAGAGGTCGTCCTGCCTTTCATCATTTTCTTCAAACATGGATGGCCTGGACAGTTTTTTGTCTTGTTGATGAGGGTCCGGAGCTAAAAACAGAATTTGACTCTCTACATGGAAGTGTTCCAGTCTCTCCAAGAGCCACAGCAACTGCAGCCTACTGTTGTGAAGACAAGACATCTCTACCACAAACTGCCTTACCGTCCCCTAACACTGGGTAAGATACAGTACAACTCAATGGAATGATTTCAATGGGCTACATAAACAACAATGCTTTGCGTAACAAATTTGCCAATTTGGCAGTGCTATGATAAATAGATGAGAGTCATCGAGACATAGGAGGACGAAGTACAATTTGATGTGTTTGCCACTTTTTGTGACGGGCCAACCTGGTATGTCATAAGACTGATCCAATTCCCGTCAAAGGGGATGCCTAACCTGTCACTTAATTGAATTGTGCCAATCCCACAGACTGACTTTACATTTACATTTTAGTCATTTAGCAGACGCTTTTATCCAGAGCGACTTACAGTTAGTGAGTGCATACATTTTCATACTGGCCAACCCTGGCGTTGCAAGTGCCATGCTCTACTAACTGAATCCTGTCTTCATCCTTGACTTTTTCCACATTTTATTCTGTTACAGCCATATTCTAAAATGGATTAAATTATTTTTTCCTTATCAATCTACACACAATACCCCATAATGACAAAGCGAAAACAGGTTTGTAGAAATTTTTGCTAATGTATTTTAAAAAATGTAAATACCTTATTTACATAAGTATTTAGACCCTTTCCATTGAACATCATTGGGATGTTTCTACAACTTGATTGGAGTCCACCTGTGGTAATTTAAATTTATTGGACATGATTTCGAAAGGCACACAACTGTCTATATAAGGTCCCACAGTTGACAGTGCAAACAGAGCTCCGATACAGGATTGTGTTGAGGCACAGATCTGAGAAGGGTACCAAAACATTTCTGCAGCATTGAAGGTCCCCAAGAACATAGTGCCCTCCATCATTCTTAAATGGAAGAATTTTGAAACCACCAAGACTCTTCCTAGGGCTGGCCGCCCAGCCAAACTGCGCAAACGGGGGAGATGGGCCTTGGTCAGGGAGGTGATCAAGAACACGATGGTCACTCTGACAGAGCTCCAGAGTTCCTCTGTGGAGATGGGAGAACCTTCCAGAAGGACAACCATCTCTGCAGCACTCCACCAATCAGGCATTTATGGTAGAGAGAACAAACGGAAGTCACTCCTCAGTAAAAGGCACATGAAAGCCCGCTAGGAGTTTGCCAAAAGGCACCTAAAGAATCTCAGACCATGAGAAACAATATTCTCTGGTCTGATGAAACCAAGATTGGACTCTTTGGCCTGAATGCCAAGCATCACGTCTGGGGGTAACCTGGCACCATCCCTACGGTGAAGCATGGGGGTGGCAGCATCATGCTGTGGGGATGTTTTTCAGCGGCAGGGACTGGGAGACTAGTCAGGATCGAGGGAAAGATGAACGGAGCAAAGTACAGAGAGCTCCTTGATGAAAACCTGCTCCAGAGTGTTCAGGACCTCAGACTGGGGTGATGGTTTACCTTCCAACAGGACAACAACCCTAAACACATATCCAAGACAACGCATGAGTGGCTTCGGGACAAGTCTCTGAGTGTCCTTGAGTGGCCTAGCCAGAGCCCGGACATGAACCCGATTGAACATCTCTGGAGATACCTGAAAATAGCTCTGCAGCGACGCTCCCCATCCAACCTGACAGAGCTTGAGAGGATCTGCAGAGAAGAATGGGAGAAACTCCCCAAATACAGGTGTGCTTAGCTTGTAGCTTCATACCCAAGAAGATTTGAGGCTGTAATCGCTGCCAAAGGTGCTTTAACAAAGTACTGAGTAAAGGATCTGAATACTTATGTAAATGTCAAATTTCAACCTTATGCAGTGGTCTTGAAAGCAGTGCAGTGGTACAGATAGATTTAAGAGGGCGAGTTTTAGAGAAAGATGTATAAGACATGTAAAGAGGTAAAACTGCCACTTTATCTGTGATGACTAGTCTATATGGGCAGTCCTTGTAGGACACCTGTGTTCTCTATCATTTGATGTGGTTTGACTCCCAGATAGGAATACAACTGAAAAGATACTCAAATACATTTCAATATAAATTGGACCCAAGCTTCATAAATGTGCTCTTACTTTTTGTGTACTGTAGTGTATTTATCTATCATGTTCGTCAAGTAGATCAGTACTGTACGGTGTGTGCCACACATCTAATTTGTTTTACTGTGCTGGGACTCCATTGATGTTCACACAATGCTAAGTAAGTTAAATAAACAGGGGGAGTGGTTTTCCCCAACCAGGACCTTGTTCCACAATACAGACTGGTGTAGCTAACCCATTAGACCCTGTCTGTATGAAAATACAAAGCTCGTATATGCATGTTGGAATGTGCAGCCTATTATATGATCTGTGCTGAGACCCCGATCTCAAATGAAAAGAGCCCATAATCCATAGAACACTAACATGAAGCAAATCCCCTTGATTTTAAATTAAACATTTTGTGGCTAAATCAAGAGTCAGTAAACCAGTATTGCAGTCTCTACCTAATACCCACTAAGTGAGAACATAAGCAGTTCTCTATATATTGCTTTTTCTGCAGATGATCTGAGGGTCTTACTGTACTGTAATGGTGGTGCAAATGTCACTCCTATTGACCAGAAGGAGTTCCTCCTCCTCTAAAAAGCCCTCTCCTGGGGACTGGGACCTTACAATGAGTGGCATTCACCCCAACCACGACAGCTAAGACAGACCCAGTTCCTGCTGGTTCTTAAATCCACTGTCTGGTCAAAGCACCAGGATGGAGGAAGTGGAAAAAGAGACACTATTCCAGACCCCAACAGGGTCTTAAAAATCTGACAGATGTGCATCTTTTTACTGCAAAACTGGAAGAGGAAAATGGTGAGGCTTGCTAGTGCAGTGCTTATTGGGTTCTGTTGGGCACTTCATGTGCAAAAGGCAACATTGCTTGTTTTTGGAATCCCTGGACTACAGAAGAAAGTGCCTGGACACTTATTTGAGGTTTGAGAGTATACATGTACATATAGATGTATATTTACTGTACGTTTTCTTCCACTTCAAAGACATTCTCATTGACATTCAAATTTTTGTTACTTGGAGCTCTATTCAATCTGTAAAGCTGAAGCATTACAGATTCCGCCATAGAAATGTGAAGGTAGTTTCCGAATGGGGCCGACATATGCAGCGTTTACCGTGAATGGAGTCTCCGCTAAAGCAGGAACATTACCTTTACATTTTTATCACGCTGTAAAACTGAATTTACGCGGTGCGGATTGAATAGAGCCTTTGATTATAATTCTGATCTGCATCATTACTGTGTATTTCCACATAGCCGTCACATTGTGAACTGAACGCAATTTACTTTTACTTTTTCAAAGCTCTAATGATGCTTTTGCAATGACCGTAATTGCTTGAGTGGGCCGCCCCCATTAGGTCCTTCTTGAGTGTTTCTGTATGATATTGGAACAAGACTATTGTGTTTCTGACCATGTATTTGTGGGGCAGGGTGGGTATGTAAAAAGAGAGGGAGGAGGCAAAGGATAGGAAATATATTCGGGGGGTGGGAGCGTGTTTTTGTTCTGAAGAATTACAACCATCAACAATAAAAATGTCTTGAGACAAAAGGGCTACTTGTATCTTTGTGGTAAATGTTTCCCATCATATGGTATGATTGAAACCAGTCGTGTAAAGACAAATGATGATGTCATTCACTGCACTGTATAGCTAGCACCTACTGTGGCACTCCAATGGCAAAGCATCTGTCTGGAGTGCTTATGATCTCATGTCCTCCTCTCTGAAATGCACAGCACTGCAAATACTCTGTGGTTTTATTATGGTCTCGTCAGCAGGAGTGGAGAGAGCTGACAGCTGGAGAATGACTTCCTGTCTGTCTGTAGGGCCTTGACCCACTGTGGTTACCCCATACGGACGTGGTATGTTAGCATCAGTGGCCCTGGATCAGATGACATCCAATCACTCTCTCTCTCAAATTTTTTCACTCTTCCCATATTTTTCCCAATAAGTATCCTACCCACCCTGTCTCCTTATCGTCATACCATTCTTCTCACTCTCTGTGTGTCCTCAACTCTCCCTCTGTCCTCATCTCCCCCTCTCTCTCGTCTGCCCCTTCTCATCATCTCTGCAACTGTCCTCAACTCTCTCCCCTCTCCTCCGTTGGTACTCTCCTCACGATTGGTAAGGTATCCGAACCGCAGACTTCCTCCCTCAGCGTGGGCTTTGGTGAATAATTTAGTGGGCCTGCAAAGTGATCCAGTGTTTAAGCAGAGAGACAAGCCAGATTAATTAGAGGACAAGACCCAGCTCCCCTATTGAGTTGGGGGACAACTTATGGCCACGTAGACTCATCGAATGTGATGTTATTTTATGTTATGTTCACTTAACTTTAAACCCCACGGCTATTCGGCCATATTCGAATAACCGTACTTGCGTTCTATATAGTAGGCATTTGGGGTATTTTATTTTATTGTATTTTTATTTAACCTTTATTTAACTAGGCAAGTCAGTTAAGAACAAATTCTTATTTACAATGACGGCCTACACCGGCCAAACCCGGACGACGCTGGGCCAATTGTGCGCCGCCCTATGGGACTCCCAATCACGGCCGGTTGTGATACAGCCTGGAATCGAACCAGGGGGTCTGTAGTGACGCCTCAAGCACTGAGATGCAGTGCCTTAGACCGCTGCACTACTCGGTATGCGAAAAAAATAAAGTTTTATAGTATGTTAAATTTCAACCATTTTGTATGCTTTGAATGCCAGGATGTCATACTCATTTTGGCTTTTCATCTAGTAGAATTCGCTGCACACCATTGAAGAAGATAATTTTCTTGTCCTCGTGAGAGCCAGTTTCATCATAGTGCTTGATGGTTTTTGCAACTGCACTTGAAGAAACTTTCAAAGTTATTGAAATGTTCCGTATTGACTGACCTTCATGTCTTAAAGTAATGATGGTCATTTTTCTTTGCTTATTTGAGCTATTCTTGCCATAATATGGACTTGGTCTTTTACCAAATAGGGCTATCTTATGTATTAAAATTAAAGCAATCAATCCAGCGGAATTTAAGTGACAAGTGGATTTTGTACTCCTTAAACACAGGTAATAGACTGCTAAAAAGGAGAGATCATTAGGTGGGCGGGGCATGCACATTGCTAACTTCATATTGAAAATCCTTCCAAAGACACTCCCAGTCCTCAGCTCCTCATATTTGACCTGTGGTTTAAATTAGCAGGTGTAATTGGAATTTTATCATTTCATTCTGAGCTGTAATGACCTGGCTTTTCCCTGATAGCTTATCATCATCTCTGTGAGATCCAACTGGGCTCTACTCTCCATTCTCTGTAGGCCTCCTTCCTGACTCTTTACTGATCAGGCTCTGCAGATGTCAGTCTTTCCAACCTGTTTCCCCGGTGAGGCTTGAGGAGATTCTCTTCCCCTTCTATTCCTTCCTCTCCTACTCATGTTGTGGATCTGTAAATGCAGATAAGCTCTGAGGAGGGAGAAGGAGAGCTGCTGCTCTAGATGCACTGTGTTCCACTTGTTGCCAAAGACCGCTCCGGTGCTTGGCTAGTTGATGGAGGATGGTGTGAAACTCCTAGAGATTTCAGCAACTGCAACATGCTGTGCGTCGAAGTGCACAACGGTGTCAGTTTAACAGCGAAATATTTGTTATCTCCGAAAGGCTCAACTTTAAAAATGCAAATAAAAAACCAAAAGTCTCCATGGGAGATACCGTGATTGCTTTGGAGGTTGACCTTGCCCGAACTTCAGTGGGAAAACAAACAGAAGAGTATTTGCATTCATTTTCAAATGGCACTGGGACACCGGAGCTAACGGGTTACCACCAGGAAGGAGAATTACACAGCTATACACAGGCCATCACATCCACACATTGTGTGATTGCTGGGCACATTGTCCCACACCAGCAATCACAATGTGAAGCAATGGGGGATAATGTTTATCCCCTGGGTTCAGCAATGTACGCTGTTGCACACACATGTACACACACAAATACACACATAAACACACACACACAAACACATCCAGCTGTTATCTTGTCTCACGCTCTCTGTGGTATTCATCTTGTTGGATGTGTATAGAGCAGGAGGGTCTGGTGGCTGCAGCAGGTCTTAGCTCAGTAGAGCGATGTGGGGATGGAGGTGCGGGCCTTGTTCCCTCACTGGTCTACAGCTACAGTCCGGTTGACTGGATCCCTTATCTCACCTAGTGTGTTCTCAGCTCAATGGAAGTCACTGTGCATACACTGTATGCGGAGCTTCAGACTGTTCCAGTCCAGCACCCAGGGGCAATCAGTGGAGCCCAGGTCTGATAACGTGATTCAGTGGATGCATGGCTGACTACCTCCCAGACCTCTTTTTTTTATCACATTTACCATTTACCTTCCTCCATCTCCCTCCCAATCCTGTGGAGACTTGGCTTACTGACTGACTGACCGACTAAATGAGCTCCTGGATATCTTTGTGTTACCTCTTTTTTATTTGGGGGCCAAGAACCACAGGTGCTGCAGCCCCTGTGTATTTCTTGGCCTCTGTTATTATTTCTCTTTTGTATTCATTTACAAGGTCTCTCACAAGAAAATCTTCAATGGTAACATAATGAGGGTGATAATGCCCATATATTCAGCCATGTTATTTTTCACAGAGGATACTGTCCTGTCATTAGTACAGTTATAGAGATGTTGAGCCTTGGCTTTGCTGGGAGAGAGCTTGTAAATGTTTGGGTCTGTGGTGTCCACATGAGCTATTTGTAGTTTGCTGCTCAATGAAGCATCTCAGTGCTGCCATACATTTGAAAGATGGGCTTATCAAAAGGTCGCCTCTTTTGAGGGACTGACAGGAACTGGATTTATCTTTGGTTTTATTTAGAGAAGAATATGAGGTCACCATCTATGAATCTCATCAATCATCTGTCAGTCAAGCTGACATACCTCCCAATAACAGAGAAAACAAACCTCCACTTTCTGGCTGCTCTTTATATCATAATAATCAAGCGACCAATTTCCTTGGAGTAGGCTATGTACTGTAGAAATCATTGATAAATCAAAAACACAATAATAAACACACACCAGTGCTGTCTGTAAGGTTTTGAATTAGCCAGGTGATCCATCCCTGAGGATCTCAAAGCATCTTTACAAAAATGGCTCTGAATATGAATAATGTAGTAGAGCAAACGTTTGTTGTTAGTTCCATCTGAGTATTGAAGCCAATATCAGAGACAGCAGATAATTCCCTGTCCACTGAGAGCTTTGCCTTATGCCCAAATCATTGCCTTTGTAATTCAAATCCATTTGTTTGGCATGCCAATTAACAGAACCCTCTAGACCTTTTTCCATTTCAAAGACAATGGTTTGCTCCAAACAGTGGCATGTTGCCATTATTCAAGACTATGTCAAATGACCCAACTGTACTGATGTTCAATTGATTTGTTCTGTAAAGAGTTGGAAATTAACAGTAGTACTCCAAAGTCAAAGATGGTCCATGGAAGTCAGGTCTCTCTCTTTCTCTCCCTCTCTCCACCCTCTCTCCCCCATCCCTTCCTTCTTTTCTCTCCCTCCTGTAGCTATGGAAGACTGATGCAGTGTGGAGAGGACAGGAAGACAGCGCTGCTAATGCTGTAAAACAACACATTTCACTGCACCTATCTGGTGTATGTGACAATAAAACATCAAAAAAATGTATTATGTTTTTTTATGTTCCCACATTAACCCTGGGGCCCCATGGCATGATGGGAACAGCGGTTCTTCTCCTCTGCCTTTTTATTTCTCCTTCATAACAGACAGTTCAGTGTGCCAGGCCATGAAGCCTGCCAGCCAGTGAGCCCTGAAGCCATGCCACCCTTCAGCTCTGCAGCCCCGGAACTGCGACCTGTCTGGTCTCCCCCAGAGATGAGTAATGCCAGGCTGGCCGGACACATCGCTCGCTGCATTCCCAATGAGGGCATGGCCATTCAGGCAGCCACACCTATTCCCTTCTCCTTTCTGTGCTAGCTGGATACACCTCTTGGGTTTCTCTCTGCTTCAAAATAAGGGCCTCACTACACTCACACTGTCTTTCCTATGCAGTCAGATGACTGTCATTCTCAATCTTTCTCTATGTCACGGTCGTTGAGAGACGGGTCAGACCAAGGTGCAGCGTGGTATGCGTACATGTTTATTAGAACAAATAAACACTCTACAAAAGCAACGTAACGTGAAGCTCACAATGGCTACACAAACAAGCCAAACCAGAGTCAAGATCCCACAACTAAGGTAGGCAACCAGGCTACCTAAGTATGATCCCCAATCAGAGACAACGAGCGACAGCTGCCTCTGATTGGGAATCACACCCGGCCAAACCTAGACATACACATACTAGATCTCCAACATAGAATATAATCACATAGATCTCAAACTGAAACTCACACCCTGACCCAACCAACAAGAGTTCTCTAGGTCAGGGCGTGACAGTATTCCCCCCCCCCAAAGGTGCGGACTCCGGCCGCAAAACCTAACATAACAGGGGAGGGTCCGGGTGGGCATTAGCCTCGGAGGCGGCTCCGGCTCCGGGCGTGACGACCTCTCCCTCTCTGCCTCCCCGTTGCACCAAGCCCTGTCTGGACCCTGGTGTGGGAGGCCCCGAACCTGGAGAGGGACTGACGTCTGGGCCTGGATCGGCAATCCTCCCGCGATGCACCAAGCCCTGTCTGGACCCTGGTGTGGGAGGCCCCGACCCTGGAGAGGGGCTGACGTCTGGGCCTGGAGTGGAGCCGCTGACCGGAGCTGAACTGGCCCCCGGTGGAGCGGACTGCTCTGGCTCCGGAGTGGAGCCGCTGACCGGAACTGGACTAGGCACCGGTGGAGCGGACTGCTCTGGCTCCGGAGTAGAGCAGCTGACCGGCGCTGAACTGGACCCCGGTGGAGCGGACTAACCCTGGCTCCGGAGTGGAGCCGCTGACCGGAGCTGAACTGGATCCCGGTGCAGACTGCTCTGGCTCCGGAGTGGAGCCGCTGACCGGAGCTGGTCTGGGCACCGGTGGAGCGGACTGCTCTGGCTCCGGAGTAGAGCCGCTGACCGTAGCTGGACTTGGCACCGGTGGAGCGGACTGCTCTGGCTCCGGAGTGGAGCCGCTGACCAGAGCTGGACTGGACATCGGTGGAGCGGACTGCTCTGGCTCCGGAGTGGAGCCGCTGACCGGAGCTGGACTGGGCGCCGGTGGAGCGGACTGCTCTGGCTCCGGAGTGGAGCAGCTGACCGGAGCTGGAGTTGGCACCGGTGGAGCGGACTGCTCTGGCCCTGGAGTGGAGCAACTGACCGGAGCTGAACTGGACCCAGGTGGAGCGGACTGCTCTGGCTCCGGAGTGGAGCCGCTGACCGAAGCCGGACTAGGCTCCGGTGGAGCGGACTGCTCTGGCTCCGGAGTAGAGCAGCTGACCGGACCCGTATCCATCCCCATCTCTGGAGCAGGACTAAACGCCGTGCCCAGCCTGGGCACCGACGCAAAGGAAAATTCCAGCCCTGTAGTAGGACTGGTTGCCGGCCCCAGACTGGGCACCGACACGTTTAGGAGCTCCTGCTCCAAAACGGGGCTGTACGTTGTGCCCACCCTGGGCACCGATGCAGAGGTGTTATCCAACCCTGTAGTTGGGCTGGTTGCCGGCCCCAGACTGGGCACTGACACGCTAAAGTGCTCCTTGCAGGGGACCGTCGCTGGAGGTCGTGTGAGTTGTGTGGTTGGAGGAGGTGTAGAAACGCCACCTCTCTCCCATCGCTCCAATGTACTCACCACGCGCTCCATTGCGCTGCTGAGAGCCTGGATCCAGCTTGCCTGCCGTTGGATACATTCTTCCAAAGATCCGGACGGACCGACTGTACCTGCTGACTCCATTTTAGGTGCGTGTTTTTGTCCTGGAACGGGCCGTGCCGGACTGAGAACACGCACCACTGGCTTGGTGCGAGGAGCAGGCACGGGCCGTGCCGGACTGGGAACACGCACCACTGGCTTGGTGCGAGGAGCAGGCACGGGCCGTGCCGGACTGGGAACACGCACCACTGGCTTGGTGCGAGAGGCAGGCACGGGCCGTGCCGGACTGGGAACACGCACCACTGGCTTGGTGCGAGAAGCAGGCACGGGCGTACCGGGCTGGGAACTGGCGTTGAAGATCCACGACTGTTCCAGTCCTTCTCTCTCCACCGCCAATCCCCCTCCAGTGAGGACTCCTCCGGGAGCCCCCACGAGTGAGGGAACAGAAATTCATCGTCGTCGTCTTCCTCCGACTCCTCTGTATAAAACTGCTCCCATTCCTGTTCCCATGGTTGTAGGGACTCCACCTGGAACCCCCACGGGTGCAATGGTCGGGGCTCTTCTCTCTCGATCCCCGACCACCCCTTTAGCCCCCCCAAAATTTTTTATTGGGGCTGCCTCTCGGGCTTCCTCTTCGGCCGGCACCGTTGATGTCGCCGTTGATCCTCTCCTACCCGGGCTTCTTCCTTTGCCCAGGGTCCTTTATCGGCTACACTCGCCTTCATTGCCTCCCGGTAACAGACGGCCTCCTCCTCAGTAATTTTCCCCCAACCGAGGAGGACATCTACCAAGGTTACCTCCCGTTGAGTCCCAGGCGTTTGCTCCTTCTGGGCATGCTGCTTGGTCCTTTTTCGGTGGGATCTTCTGTCACGGTCGTTGAGAGACGGGTCAGATCAAGGTGCAGCGTGGTATGCGTACATGTTTATTAGAACAAATAAACATTCAACAAAAACAACAAAAGCAACGTAACGTGAAGCTCACAATGGCTACACACAAACAAGCCAAACCAGAGTCAAGATCCCACAACTAAGGTAGGCAACCAGGCTACCTAAGTATGATCCCCAATCAGAGACAACGAGCGACAGCTGCCTCTGATTGTGAATCACACCCGGCCAAACCTAGACATACACATACTAGATCTCCAACATAGAATATAATCACATAGATCTCAAACTGAAACTCACACCCTGACCCAACCAACAAGAGTTCTCTAGGTCAGGGCGTGACACTACCCTATTCCACACTCTCGATCTCTACAGTACTTCAATATATTGTAAATAGTTTATCCATAGTGTATTGTTGTGCTAATAAATGTTATATAGATGCTGTGCTGATTATACTTTGAGAGTTAAAAAGCATGTTATCATCAAACTCTTGTCTGGACACAGTATACTGTGCATTCAGACCCCTTCACTTTTTCCACATTTTGTTACGTTACAGATTTAGTCTAAAACGGATTAAACATTGTTTTTTTCATCAATCTACACACAATAACCCATAACAACAAAGCAAAAACAGGTTTTTATAATTTATTGAATAAAAAAAAAATGAAATATCACATTTACTTAAGTATTCAGACCCTTTACTCAGCGATTATGAGTAAAGGGAATGTTTCAAAGGCTTTATAGACACATGATTTATGCAGTCATCACGTCGGGTGAGGTTGTGTTTTCTCTAGCAGGAGGTAAGCTTGGCTTCTTATATGGTGTTGAGTAAAGCTTAAACCATGTATTTAGATTGTAGGTAGGTATTGTAGTTAGATATTGTAGGTAGTTTATTTAGGTAGTTATTGTAGGTAATTATAGGTAATTATTGTAGGTAAGTATTGTATTCGAGTGAGCCCGGAGAAGCACGAGGCTAGCTAACCTAGCGGGTAGCTACTGGTAACTTTTAGCAACGGTGGATAGTTGTTTCCAATGTTATTTCACGCTTAAGAGTACCTGTAATTAAGCCAGCTAGCTACCTACCATTCAGCTGTTTTTCTAACCTCATTATCTGAAGCATTAACCGATAGAGCTAGCTAGCTAGCGGGTAGCTACTGGTAACTTTTAGCAACGGTGGATAGTTGTTTCCAATGTTATTTCACGCTTAAGAGTACCTGTAATTAAGCCAGCTAGCTACCTACCATTCAGCTGTTTTTCTAACCTCATTATCTGAAGCATTAACCGATAGAGCTAGCTAGCTAGCGGGTAGCTACTGGTAACTTTTAGCAACGGTGGATAGTTGTTTCCAATGTTATTTCATGCTTAAGAGTACCTGTAATTAAGCCAGCTAGCTACCTACCATTCAGCTGTTTTTCTAACCTCATTATCTGAAGCATTAACGTTAGGTAGTTAGTAGCTGGTGTACTTAATTACAGCTACTGATTGCAGAAAACCACCCAGACAGCTGGCGTCGGGTAAGTTTGGCTTTATGCATAGCTTGGGCTTTGTCGAGTAAGGCTTAAACTATGTATTTAGATTGTAGTTGGGTATTGTAGCTAGGCATCGTGGGTTGTTGTGGGTAGTTGTTGTATGTAGTTATTGTAGGTTACTTTTGTATTCAGCGGTGCCGGGTGTAGCCCGAAGCTAGCTAGCTAACTCACCTCCTGGACTAGCTGGCGAGTAGCTATTAGCAACGGTAGCAACTAAATACAATATCCTTTTAGCCAGCTACATTCGTTCGCAGCGACGCCGTTTTTCAAACAAAGTCAACACAGCAGCCATTGCTAGCTAGCCAACACTACCAGCTAGCTGTACTGTAGTAGCTAAATACAATATATTTGTGCTAGCTAGCCAACGTTTAATTATTGCTGCGTTATGAAAGAACTAGACACGGACACAAATTATCTGTTTAGTGTGTTAACACACTATTGGTAGTTTGTTGTAACCAAGTATTGGTGCTAAACTGTGTGTTATTGGATGCTAGCATGCTAGTTAGCTATGGCGTCATAGTTAGTTAGCTGAATAAAGTAAGTTGAGTCTATTCCTTGAAACATTGAACCGCTGTAGTTTACAACAATTCTAATTTCTAAAGTGGAAGTTGGGAGAGTTTTATTCGGGTGGTTCAGTGAAACAATTATAGTTTCTGAGGTGGAAGTTGGGAGAGTTATATTTTTTTGGTGAGGGAGGCCCTGCTCTCTCCTTTCCCAGATGTTTAGTTCATTTCATTCCGATCTCCTCTGCATTATTGTAGCCATCTGCTACAGCCTGTCAACTATGCCTCTGCCTATCCCTGTTCTCTCCTCTCCGCACAGGCTACACAAACGCCTCACACCGCGTGGCTGCTGCCTCTCTAACCTGGTGGTCCCTGCACGCACCACACACCTGGAGTTCCAGGTCTCAGGCAGCCTCTGGAACTGCCGTTCTGCTGCCAACAAGGCTGACTTCATCCCAGCCTATGCTACCCTCCAGTCCCTCGACTTCCTGGCGCTGACGGAAACATGGATTACCACTGAAAACACTGCTACTCCTACTGCTCTCTCCTCGTCTGACCATGTGTTCTCGCATACCCCGAGAGCATCTGGTCAGAGGGGTGGTGGCACAGGAATCCTCATCTCTCCCAAGTGGTCATTCTCAATTTTTCCCCTAACCCATCTGTCTATCTCCTCATTTGAATTCCACGCTGTCACAGTCACTAGCCCATTTAAGCTTAATATCCTTGTCATCTATCGCCCTCCAGGTTCCCTTGGAGAGTTCATCAATGAGCTTGACGCCTTGATAAGTTATTTTCCTGAGGATGGCTCACCCCTTACAGTTTTGGGGGATTTCAACCTCCCTACGTCTACATTTGACTCATTTCTCTCTGCCTCCTTCTTTCCACTCCTCTCCTCTTTTGACCTCACCCTCTCACCGTCCCCCCCTACTCACAAGGCAGGCAATACGCTTGACTTCATCTTTACTAGATGTTGCTCTTCTACTAATCTCACTGCAACTCCCCTCCATGTCTCCGACCACTACTTTGTATCCTTTTCTCTCTCGCTCTCCTCCAACACTACTCACTCTGCCCCTACACAGATGGTAACGCACCGCCGCAACCTTCGCTCTCTCTCTCCCACTACTCTCTCCTCTTCCATCCTATCATCTCTTCCCTCTGCTCAATCCTTCTCCCTCCAATCTCCTGATTCTGCCTCCTCAACCCTCCTCTCCTCCCTTTCTGCATCCTTTGACTCCCTGTGTCCCCTATCCTCCCGGCCGGCTCGGTCCTCCCCTCCAGCTCCGTGGCTTGATGACTCATTGCGAGCTCACAGAACAGAGCTCCGGGCAGCTGAGCGGGAATGGAAGAAAACTAAACTCCCTGCCGACCTGGCATCTTTTCACTCCCTCCTCTCTACATTTTCTTCATCTGTTTCTGCTGCTAAGGCCACTTTCTACCACTCTAAATTCCAAGCATCTGCCTCTAACCCTAGGAAGCTCTTTGCCACATTCTCCTCACTGCTGAATCCTCCCCCCCACCCCCCCCCCCCCCCCTCTCTCTCTGTGGATGACTTCGTCAACCACTTTGAAAAGAAGGTTGACGACATCCGATCCTCGTTTGTTAAGTCTAATGACACTGCTGGTCCTGCTCACACTGCCCTACCCTATGCTTTGACTTCTTTCTCCCCTCTCTCTCCAGATAAAATCTTGCGACTTGTGACTGCAGGCCGCCCAACAACCTGCCCGCTTGACCCCATCCCCTCCTCTCTTCTCCAGACCATCTCCGGTGACCTTCTCCCCTACCTCACCTCGCTGATCAACTCATCCTTGACCGCTGGCTATGTCCCTTCCGTCTTCAAGAGAGCAAGAGTTGCACCCCTTCTCAAAAAACCAATACTTGATCCCACTGATGTCAACAACTACAGACCAGTATCCCTTCTTTCTTTTCTTTCCAAAACTATTGAGCGTGCCGTCTTTAGCCAACTCTCTTGCTATCTCTCTCAGAATGACCTTCTTGATCCAAACCAGTCAGGTTTCAGGACTGGTCATTCAACTGAGACTGCTCTTCTCTGTGTCACGGAGGCTCTCCGCACTGCTAAAGCTAACTCTCTCTCCTCTGCTCTTGTCCTTCTAGACCTGTCTGCTGCCTTTGATACTGTGAACCATCAGATCCTCCTCTCCACCCTCTCCGAGCTGGGCATCTCCGGCGCGGCTCACTCCTGGATTGCGTCCTACCTGACCGGTCGCTCCTACCAAGTGGCGTGGCGAGAAGCTGTCTCCGCACCACGTGCTCTCACCACTGGTGTCCCCCAGGGCTCAGTTCTAGGCCCTCTCCTTTTCTCCCTATACACCAAGTCACTTGGCTCTGTCATATCCTCACATGGCCTCTCCTATCATTGCTACGCTGACGATACACAACTAATCTTCTCCTTTCCCCCTTCTGATAACCAGGTGGCGAATCGCATCTCTGCATGTCTGGCAGACATATCAGTATGGATGACGGATCACCACCTCAAGCTGAACCCTGGCAAGACGGAGCTGCTCTTCCTCCCGGGGAAGGACTGCCCGTTCCATGATCTCGCCATCACGGTTGACAACTCCGTTGTGTCCTCCTCCCAGAGTGCGAAGAGCCTTGGCGTGACCCTGGACAACACCCTGTCGTTCTCCGCTAACATCAAGGCGGTGACCCGATCCTGCAGGTTCATGCTCTACAACATTCGGAGAGTACGACCCTGCCTTACACAGGAAGCGGCACAGGTCCTAATCCAGGCACTTGTCATCTCCCGTCTGGATTACTGCAACTCGCTGTTGGCTGGGCTCCCTGCCTGTGCCATTAAACCCCTACAACTCATCCAGAATGCCGCAGCCCGTCTGGTGTTCAACCTTCCCAAGTTCTCTCACGTCACCCCCCTCCTCCGCACACTCCACTGGCTTCCAGTTGAAGCTCGCATCCGTTACAAGACCATGGTGCTTGCCTATGGAGCTGTGAGGGGAACGGCACCTCCGTACCTTCAGGCTCTGATCAGTCCCTACACCCAAACGAGGGCATTGCGTTCATCCACCTCTGGCCTGCTGGCTCCCCTTCCTCTGCGGAAGCATAGTTCCCGCTCAGCCCAGTCAAAACTGTTCGCTGCTCTGGCACCCCAATGGTGGAACAAGCTCCCTCACGACGCCAGGACAGCGGAGTCACTCACCACCTTCCGGAGACATTTGAAACCCCACCTCTTTAAGGAATACCTGGGATAGGATAAAGTAATCCTTCTACCCCCCCCCCCAAAAAAATAAAAAATAAAAAATAAAAAAATAAAAAATTTGTAAAGTGGTTATCCCACTGGCTATAGGGTGAATGCACCAATTTGTAAGTCGCTCTGGATAAGAGCGTCTGCTAAATGACGTAAATGTAAATGTAATGTAAATGATTACAGCCTTGAGTCTTCTTGGGTATGACGCTACAAGCTTGGCACACCTGTATTTGGGGAGTGGCTTCCGTCTGGCCACTCTACCATAAAGGCCTAATAGTTGGAGTGTTGCAGAGACGGTTGTCCTTCTGGAAGGTTCTCCCATCTCCACAGAGGAACTCTGGAGCTCTGTCAGAGTGACCATTGGGTTCTTGGTCACCTTCCTGACCAAGGCCCTTCTCCCCCGATTGCTCAGCTAGGCCGGGCGGCCAGCTCTAGGAAGAGTCTTGGTGGTTCCAAACTTCTTCCATTTTTGAATGATGGAGGCCACTGTGTTCTTGGGGACCTTCAATGCTGCAGATTTTTTTTGGTACCCTTCCCCAGATTTGTGCCTCGACACAATCCTGTCTCGGAGCTCTACGGACAATTCCTTCGACTTCATGGCTTAGTTTTTGCTCTGACATGCACTGTCAACTGTGGGACCTTATATAGACAGTTGTGTGCCTTTCCAAATCATGTCTAATCAATTTACTTTACCACAGGTGGACTCCAATCAAGTTGTAGAAACATCTCAAGGATGATCAATGGAAACAGGATGCACCTGATCTCAATTTCGAGTCTCATAGCAAAGGGTCTGAATACTTATATAAATAAGGTATTTCCGTTTTAATTTTTAATAAATGTGCCAAAATGTCTAAAAACCTGTTTTTGCTTTGTTGTTATGGAGTATTGTGTGTAGATTGATCAGGAAATGTTTTAAATGTATCCATTTTAAAATAAGGCTATAACGTAACAAAATGTGGAAAAAGTGAAGGGGCCTGAATACTTTTACGAATGCACTGCATGTCAGGGCCTGAGACCTTATCAAAGCCTTTAGCTGCTGAGGCACAGGAAAGGATCGATAGACCCAGTGGTTAGGCATTTACCTCTACAGACCACTATCCATCTAGTTCTGGGTGATCTCCATACAAGGAGGTCTCTGCTTGCGTAAGGCATACTGCTGATTGACAGCCTGTTCTAGGCCACCCTCCTATCTGACATGCCCCACACTTCATGCATCCAAGCCCATGATTCCAGACACAGCATAGACCCTTCTCTCTCCCAGTCAAAAGCCCCATTTGCAAAAGTATTCATCCCCCTTGGCGTTTTTCCTATTTTGTTGCATTACAACCTGTAATTTAAATTGATTTTTATTTGGATTTAATTTAATGGACTACACAAAATAGTCCAAATTGGTGAAGTGAAATAAAAAAAATAGTGGTGCGTGCATATGTATTCACCACCTTTGCTATGAAGCCCCTAAATAAGATCTGGTGCAACCAATTACCTTCAGAAGTCACATAATTAGTTAGATTGCACACAGGTGGACTTTATTTAAGTGTCACACGATCTGTCACATGATCTCAGTATATATAGACCTGTTCTGAAAGGCCCCAGAGTCTGCAACACCACTAAGCAAGGGGCACCACCAAGCAAGCGGCACCATGACCAAGGAGCTCTCCAAGAAGGTCAAGGACAAAGTTGTGAAGAAGTACAGATCAGGGTTGGGTTATAAAAAAATATCAGAAACGTTGAACTTCCCACGGAGCACCATTAAATCCATTATTAAAAAATGGAAAGAATATGGCACCACAACAAACCTGCCAAAAGAGGGCCGCCCACCAATACTCACGGACCAGGCAAGGAGGGCATTAATCAGAGAGGCAACAGAGACCAAAGATAACCCTGAAGGAGCTGGAAAGCTCCACAGCGGAGATTGAAGTATCTGTCCATAGGACTACTTTAAGCCATACACTCTACAGAGCTGGGCTTTATGGAAGAGTGGCCAGAAAAAAAGCCATTGCTTAAAGAAATAAATAAGCAAACACTTTTGGTTTTTGCCAAAAGGCATGTGGGAGACTCCCCAAACATGGAAGAAGGTACTCTGGTCAGATGAGACAAAAATTGAGCTTTTTGGCCATCAAAGAAAACACTATGTCTGGCGCAAACCCAACACCTCTCATCACCCCGAGAACACCATCCCCACAGTGAAGCATGGTGGTGGCAGCATCATGCTGTGGGGATGTTTTTCATTGGCAGGGACTGGGAAACTGGTCAGAATTGAAGGAATGATGGATGGCGCTAAATACAGGGAAATTCTTGAGGGAAACCTGTTTCAGTCTTCCAGAGATTTGAGACTGGGACGGAGGTTCACCTTCCAGCAGGACAATGACCCTAAGCACACTGCTAAAGCAAAACTCAAGTGGATTAAGGGGAAACATTTAAATGTCTTGGAATGGCCTAGTCAAAGCCCAGACCTCAATCCAATTGAAAATATGTGGTATGACTTAAAGATTGCTGTACACCAGTGGAACCCATCCTACTTGAAGGAACTGGAGCAGTTTTCCCTTGAAGAATGGGCAAAAATCCCAGTGGCTAGATGTGCCAAGTTTATAGAGACATACCCCACGAGACTTGCAGCTGTAATTGCTGCAAAAGGTGGCTCTACAATGTATTGACTTTAGGGGGGTGATTAGTTATGCACGTTTTTGCACTTTGCATCTTCAAAGTGGTAGGCATGTTGTGTAAATCAAATGATACAACCTCCCCAATTTTAATTCCAGGTTGTAAGGCAACAAAATTGGAAAAATGCCAAGGGGGGTGAATACTTTTATCCATGCCCTTTGTCTGCATTGTGATCAGATTTCCAGGACCCTTCCTTTATGCAGATTATTTCACAGCTATTCTTTCAAAATAATATTTATTTATTTATTGTAAGACACATATTGATGTAATCAGTCAATGGTGCCACCTGTCAATGATTTTGGAGGGCAGAATAATTATGATTGAAATGGTTTCTCTGTCCACATCTGTCTACATTTTAAAGATATCCAGACACAATGTGTGTCTGACTCAGTGGCGGCTCCTGAAAAAATTCTCAGGGGGGGCAATTTTTCTGATGATTTAGGTGACCTACACACATTTAAAAAAAGATATGTCCAGCAACAACATGAAGACAGGGGCAGCATATAAGTCAATACCAGAAGCATTTATTGACTGATCTCAAAAGTGTTGGCTTACCAGGGTTGGTGGAGCCCTCAGTTTCATCTTTGCCTCGCAAAGCTAACTCAAACACTCCGCAAAACTTCACACACTGGATTAGCCAGCTGAGGATGTGGCGGTTCTTGCTAATGTCGTAGTAAATATATTTGTTATAGTGAATATGGAATATGATATGTTGAGTAAAATGTTGTGCTAAGATCTATTTAGGTCAGGAGCTGGTTATAAGTTATGTTCCTATCCAATAACAATGGACAAAAGGGTCCTATCTTGTCAGCCTTGTCAGTTTCAGTTCTCCAGTAAACTTGTGATTATCAACACTAACCTCATCGTTGTGGCGGCGGACAGCTAGCCTGTATCCCTCATCCAGTTGAGTGGGAATGTTCACTCTCCCCAAAGCAGACAATCTCAAACAGCTATCCATGTGGGTCTTTGACAGCTCATGTTTCTTAATCTTTCCTGAAAGATGGTGCATGTCTGTTACACACCAGTCGCTGTCCAAGCGGTGCTGTCTGCCGTGCCGCCTTCAGGGTGAAAGAGTAAGCAGGGGGTAGCAGAAGACTGCATTAGCTACATCGCAGCCTGCTAGCCAGGTTTTTCGTTCGTACCAATTTTTGGAAAATCCTCGGGTGTAGGACTTCCCCCCTTTAGTAGAAACCTGTTGAATTATTAAATTTGGTCTGGGAGGTCCTAATTGTTTCGTTGCCAATTTATCTTCATTTGTTCGCCAACAAAAAGGAACTTCTTTCAAAGACACAATCGAGTTGCACTGAAGCCTAGCCATTTTGATAGTAGTAGTGAATTGATTGATGCTGCTACCCGCTCTTTTCTTAGTTACGTTCATGGTTATGTTACGTATGACGAAAGCGCGTAAGTGCAAGCCCTCAGAAACCCATAGAGATTGTATTGAAAGCTCTGATATTTAAAAAAAAATAGATTTTACATGGCAGTCTATGACAGACTTCTGGGCGATTTTCAACCTGACTGAAATCGCCCCAAAAGGGGGGGGGGGCCATTTGAAGCACGACTTTAGCCTGATTGGACATTTAGTGGCACTGTGGCAGATCAGACGTCTAGATTACAACACTGATAACTACTGTTGCCGTGATATAATTGATTAGAAAAAAAATCCCTTCCTTTTCCCGTTTGGCAGTGCGTCGCCCATATCGCCCTATTGAACACACCGCCCCTGGTCTGACTACCTCCGGAGGTGGGCAGGATGATCTGATCACAATCAGATCATAATGTGTATTTTGATTGTCTACACCTGTCTAAAAATGTAGGTGCAATCAGAATGTGGACAAGATCAAGACAAAGGACGCAAGTTAGAACCAGGTATAAACGGGGCTAGAGATGCTTATACCTCATAGAGAGATTGTCCTGCACTGACCTCTCACATCACCCTCCAACCTAATTGTGTGTGAAAACATCTTTCTTCCAGGCTGGTTGTTGTTAATCTCCTTCCCTGTCTGTACCTGGACCTCCAGGCCTTGGGGATCCTCTATCTGTAGCTCAGGGCATTGGGGATTCCAGTAGCATGCTACTGTACAGGCCATGCCCACGAATCCACACACATCCAGAGATGAACTGTTTAATATTTGATTTCTGTACAGGCTACACTAAACACTTGTCGGATGAGGGGAAACTCTTTGTAAAAATGCCTTCAGAGACTCTTGTCAGACAGGATTAGAGCAGAATAATTCATATGTGTTTTTCCTCCCTTGCTATCCCCCTACCCTTGCCTCCCTCTCTAGCTCTCTCTCTCTCCCTCTCTCCATCTCTCCATCCAACTCCCTCTCATAGCAGGCGGGGGGAAGGTCACATTTGGCGGAGTGGGGAGCCTCTGTTCTGACAGCTGGTGGGGGGTCTGGGGAGCTGGCTGCAGATCTGGGTCTCTCCCCCACTGTCCTCCCTGGTCCCCGCCCTCTCGTTGTCTGTCAGCAGTGCCGCGCAGCTCCAGGTGACAGGGTCGCAACCCGCTTTGAGGTGATGTGTTTTTTATGTTATGTCACACACTGCGTTTGGGGAGGCGTCCTCTGAGGAGGCCACCTTCACGCTAGACTGCTAGCGCAGCCTGCCCACTCGATAATTTACATCTGTCACAGCATAGACCTGCCACACTATAGCATTAACATGGCATTGTAATTTATTATACAAATGCAGCAAATGTCCATTAAATAACTAATGCATGCACTAAGGACATGGTTAATTGGCACTTTCATTGTAAAGGTTGCAAAACTCTTTGCATAATGTGTATTTGCATTGTGAGAACGGCTTAATGTGGACATGGCTCTTCTGTCGCCTGGTGTGATAGTTTGAGCTGTCTGTGACAGAACATCCCAGAGTGTGTACGTACGTACGAGCACAGCACGATATGGAGACAATAAACACTATCCCACTCTACAGTGCACTTGACACGTCTTCACGTAAGCAAATACAGACGGTAATGGCCAAATGCATGCAAGTATTACACACACACACACACACACACAAGAGTAGTGACACCTTAATCATTGACCTCCCGTAAAGGAAGCCTTAGTTTGTCGACATCCACCATCAAATCAAATCAAATGTATTTATAAAGGACTTTTTACATCAGCAGATGTCACAAAGTGCTATACAGAAACTCAGCCTAAAACCCCAAACAGCAAGCAATGCAGATGTAGAAGCACGGTGGCTAGGAAAAACTCACTAGAAAGGAAGGAACCTAGGAAGAAACCTAGAGAGGAACCAGGCTCTGAGGGGTGGCCAGTCCTCTTCGGGCTGTGCCAGGTGGAGATTATAAGAGTACATGGCCATTAAGGCCAGATTGTTCTTCAAGATGTTCAAACGTTCATAGATGACCAGCTGGGTCAAATAATAATCGCAGTGATTGTAGAGGCTGCAACAGGTCAGTACCTCAGGAGTAAATGTCAGTTGGCTTTCATAGCCGAGCATAGCCATCAGTCCAATATAATTTCACACAATTAATAAGCCTATGATAAGGTCATGGTTTTATAGACCAAGATAGAATGACATTCAGTGTGACAACAATTTAGTGAGAGGAATACAGCCAATCCTGTCAGCCGACAGTAGGAGTGAGGGTTAAGGTGTCCGCATGCGTCCCATCTGAAACGGTTAGAAACAATTAGTGCATATATTATGACAACATTTTGTGACGTTTTTTGTCTTTGGCAAGGGTTTTTTCGGCTGTTCGTGCACCCAAATGTTTTTTTTGTGTCAAGCCGAAGTTCAGTAGCTGAAGTCTACACCCCTTAGTCGGTGATTGCTCAACAGTAGGGATTCTTCAATTACGTGTTTGTTGTCATTCAACAAGAGACGACTCGTTTCATGCAGATTTTATCACTTGAGAAATACTGCACCAAACATCTTACAGTAGGTAGATGTAAAATTGTGCAACTAAGACCACCTTGGCAAAAATGTCAAACTAATTGCAGATTTCTTGAGTTATAGACTATTTTTAGGAAGTGTACTGTCTACTGCATTTCAAGAGGGACAAACAGTAATATTGCAGTTTTTTATCGTTTTTCAAGCGAAAGTATTTTAAGGGAGTATGCGAGGCACAGACGTTCACTTCAACTAGCCGAGTTCTGCTAGGAGCAAACCAAACCTAGTATGTGGGAGCCTTTAGGGTCAGGGCCACTCTCTTTCTCTCACAGAAACACACACACGCATGCACCCACGCAAGCATTAACAATCTCAATCACACTCAAGCACACGCACTGGCTGGCTGGCTAAACTGTGAATGATTGGGATGAAAGTGTCAGAGAGCATCAGTGGATGAGACAGGCCGGTGCTCAATATGCTAATTGGTTGCTTCGTCTGAAATGACTCTACAGTATCAGGCAGATTGTTATAAAAGAACTCGGTCAGGAGAGGTGGATTAGCGGAGACCATCATAAGAGGTCTATTTGTATTTATTATAGATCCCCATTAGCTGCTGCCAAGGCAGCAGCTACTCTTCCTGGGGTCCAGCAAAATTAAGGCAGTTAAACAATTTTTAAAACATTACAATACATTCATTACAGAATTCACAACACACTAAATGTGTGCCATCAGGCCCATACACCACTACCACATATCTACAACACAAAATCCATGTGTACGTGAGTGTATAGTGTGCATGTTATCATGTGTGTGTATGCATCTGTCTGTGCCTATGTTTGTGTTGCTTCACAGTCCCCGCTGTTCCATAAAGTGTATTTTTATCTGTTTTTTTAAATCTGATTCTACTGCTTGCATCAGTTACCTGATGTGGAATAGAGTTCCATGTAGTCATGGCTCTATGTAGTACTGTGCGCCTCCCATAGTCTGTTCTGGACTGTGAAGAGACCTCTGGTGGCATGTCTTGTGGGGTAAGCATGGGTGTCTGAGCTGTGTGCTAGTCATTTAAACAGACAGCTCGGTGCTTTCAACATGTCAATACCTCTTACAAATACAAGTAGTGATGAAGTCAATCTCTCCTCTACTTTGAGCCAGGAGAGATTGACATGAATATTATTAATGTTTGCTCTCTGTGTACATCCAAGGGCCAGCCATCTGCCCTGTTCTGAGCCAGGTGCGACAAAACTAGAGCCTGTAGGACCTGCCTTGTTGATAGTGTTGTTAAGAAGGTAGAGTAGCGCTTTATTATGGACAGACTTCTCCCCATCTTAGCTACTGTTGTATCAATATGTTTTGACCATGACAGTTTACAATCCAAGGTTAGGCCAAGCAGTTTAGTGACCTCAACTTGCTCATTTTCCACATTTTTTATTACAATATTTAGTTGAGGTTTAGGGTTTAGTGAAGTTTTTGTTTTTTAAATATTTAGGACTAACTTATTCCTTGCTACCCATTCTGAAATTAACTGCAGCTCTTTGTTAAGTGTTGCTGTCATTTCAATTGCTGTAGTAACTGATGTGTATAGTGTTGAGTCATCCGCATACATAGACACAATGGCATTACCCAGTGCCTAGACAGCTGCACTGGGGAATTCCTGATTCTACCTGGATTATGTTGGAGAGGCTTCCATTAAAGAACACCCTCTGTGTTCTGTTAGACAGGTAACTCTTTATCCACAATATAGCAGGGGGTGTAAAGCCATAACAAATTAATTTTTCCAGCAGCAGACTATGATCAATAATGTCAAAAGCCGCACTGAAGTCTAACAAAACAGCCCCCACAATATTTTTATCATCAATTTCTCTCAGCCAATCATCAAGGTGTGTGACTGAATACAAGTGGAATTCCAATAGTAGAGTGTGGGAAAATATAAATAGACAGAGTTGAGGGAGAGTGAGGGGAGAGGTAGAAAAGTAGTCTTTTGAGACAGATTCAGTGAAAGACAGTCTTCTCACTGTCTGACGATGCATCATCACACTGCAGCCATGCACCATTAATGGTTAAACTACTGTGGGATTCAACTAATTTCTTTAGGAAAAAAATCACTCCTTCTGTATGGTCCATTAGGAAAACCTTTTTGTCTGCTTTGTCCCTGAAATTCATCTTCACATCTTCAATTGGGTCAGCCACATGCAGAGTGTCACTGGCTTTTTGAATTGTAACATCATTAACCTTGCATTTCCTATCATTGTGATGATGTTGATGACGATTATGGTTATGATTTTAACTTAAAGCCCCTTTCTCAAACTCACAGCTCAGTTGTAGAGCTAGGCCACCTGTTCACAGGGCTGTGCTCTGAAGCAACGAGGGTGAATCTGGGTTAAAGCAGCTAGCTCAGTACAGAGCCTCTCTAGCTAATATTGGAAAGCACACCTCTGTGTCTCTGTCCTACTGAGAGAGTGAAACACTCCCCGTCTGTTTTCCTCTGTGAGCTTGAGCCTACACCACCTGCCTAATTACCAATTACCAACTCTGTCAGATTACTATCATCAATCACATCAAGAGCTTTTCACCTTACAGGACCTTACAGCATTTATGAGTCAGAGAGTGCAGCTGTGCAAGAAATGACAAAAATAACAAATACATTTACTTTTCAACAAAGCAGGCCTCAAATTGCTTTCTCAGCAGCTGCTGTTGATTAAACATGTTTTGAGGACCTGCAGTGCATTTTGGCTGTCGTTGCCTCCTGTTTCCCCTGGCTCCAGGTTTTGACTAGATTGTACAGCTTATGTCAGAATTGACTTTTTGTAGCTGGTTAGGAGAACTTACGCAGCAGGTTAAGAGAATTAGGTTAAGGTTAGGGTGAGCTAAAATGTAAAAATTGGACATAAGCTTACCCTGCATCCCATCTAGCCTTGATCCAAATAGCCCTGTGTTTTCCCCACCTCCAGCCTCTTAGCTTTTCCTGGCACTCAGGCTGTGTGTTGTTTGGATCCTGGCTGGGAGAGATTATTTGCAGCCCCTCAGTTGCTTCCCGCTCAGTTCCAGAGGAAGGAAAAAGCAATTCCATGCTTGGGCCACAGTGAATCTGTCTCTGTCAGTTCCGCTGCTTGGTGCCCTCAAATCACTGTTTCCCCCCACAACCTTTTCTGTCCTGTGATCGGGGGACCGAGAGCCCAGAACGGCCGCGGAAGTGAATTGAGGAGGCGCTTTAGCGTGCTCCCACGCCGTTATATCCTCTCTGATGTTTCTCGGATTTACCTGCACTCTCTCATTCTCTCTCTCCCTTATCCCCACCCAGTCTGCCAGACTGTATCTGCAATGCAAGAGTAGTCACAACCTTGCATGCATATTACCTCTCAACCAGATGTCAGTGTATATCAGGTTAGATGGATAATGTATGCTATAAACAGCTTCTACCCCCAAGCCATAAGACTCCTGAACAGCTAATCAAATGGCTACCCCCCCATCCCCTTTTTTTACGCTGCTGCTACTCTCTGTTTATTATCTATGCATAATCACTTTACCTCTACCTACATGTACATATTACCACACAGTTTTAAAAAACAAGGAGTAAAAACATTGTTATTGGAATGTGTGCAGTCTATGGAGGACCTGAGCCCTAGGACCATGCCTCAGGACTACCTGGCCTGATGACTCCTTGCTGTCCCCAGTTCACCTGGTTGTGCGGCTGCTCCAGTTTCCATTATTCTGCCTGCGGCTATGAAACCCTGACCTGTTCACCGGACGTGCTACCTTGTCCCAGATCTGCTGTTTTCAACTCTCTCTCTCTACCGCACCTGCTATTTCAACCTCTAAATGCCCGGCTATGAAAAGCCAAGTGACATTTGCTCCTGATGTACTGACCTGTTGCAACCTCTACAACCACTGTGATTATTATTTGACCATGTCGGTCATCTATGAACGTTTAAACATCTTGGAGAAAAATCTGTCCTTAATGGCCATGTACTCTTATAATCTCCACCCGGCACAGCCAGAAGGGGACTGGCCACCCCTCAGAGCATGGTTCCTCTCTAGGTTTCTTCCTAGGTTTCTGCCTGTCTAGGGAGTTTTTCCTAGCCACCGTGCTTCTACATCTGCATTGCTTGCTGTTTGGGGTTTTAGGCTGGGTTTCTGTATAGCACTTTGTGACATCTGCTGATGTAAAAAGGGCTTTATACAGTGAGGGAAAAAAGTTTTGATCCCCTGCTGATTTTGTACGTTTGCCCACTGACAAAGAAATTATCAGTCTATAATTTTAATGGTAGGTTTATTTGAACAGTGAGAGACAGAATAACAACAAAATGATCCAAAAAAACGCATGTCAAAAATGTTATAAATTGATTTGCAAAGATTTCTGGCTCCCAGGTGACTTTTATACAGGTAACGAGCTGAGATTAGGAGCACACCTAATCTCAGCTTGTTACCTGTATAAAAGACACCTGTCCACAGAAGCAATCAATCCATCAGATTCCAAACTCTCCACCATGGCCAAGACCAAAGAGCTCTCCAAAGATGTCAGGGACAAAATTGTAGACCTACACAAGGCTGGAATGGGCTACAAGACCATCGCCAAGCAGCTTGGTGAGAAGGTGACAACAGTTGGTGCGATTATATGCAAATGGTAGAAACACAAATGAACTGTCAATCTCCCTCGGCCTGGGGCTCCACGCAAGATCTCATTTCGTGGAGTTGCAATGATCATGAGAACGGTGAGGAATCAGCCCAGAACTACACGGGAGGATCTTGTCAATGATCTCAAGGCAGCTGGGACCATAGTCACCAAGAAAACAATTGGTAACACACTACGCCGTGAAGGACTGAAATCCTGCAGCGCCCGCAAGGTCCCCCTGCTCAAGAAAGCACATATACGGGCCCGTCTGAAGTTTGCCAATGAACATCTGAATGATTCAGAGGAGAACTGGGTGAAAGTGTTGTGGTCAGATGATACCAAAATGGAGCTCTTTGGCATCAACTCAACTCGCCGTGTTTGGAGGAGGAGGAATGCTGCCTATGACCCCAAGAACACCATCCCCACCGTCAAACATGGAGGTAAAAACATTATGCTTTGGGGGTGTTTTTCAGCTAAGGGGACAGGACAACTTCACCGCATTAAAGGGACGATGGACGGGGCCATGTACCATCAAATCTTGGGTGAGAACCTCCTTCCCTCAGCCAGGGCATTGAAAATGGGTCGTGGATGGGTATTCCAGCATGACAATGACCCAAAACACACGGCCAAGGTAACAAAGGAGTGGCTCAAGAAGAAGCACATTAAGGTCCTGGAGTGGCCTAGCCAGTCTCCAGACCTTAATCCCATAGAAAATCTGTGGAGGGAGCTGAATGTTCGAGTTGCCAAACGTCAGCCTCGAAACCTTAATGACTTGGAGAAGATCTGCAAAGAGGAGTGGAACAAAATCCCTCCTGAGATGTGTGCAAACCTGGTGGCCAACTACAAGAAACGTCTGACCTCTGTGATTGCCAACAAGGGTTTTGCCACCAAGTACTAAGTCATGTTTTGCAGAGGGGTCAAATACTTATTTCCCTCATTAAAATGCAAATCAATTTATAACATTTTTGACGTGTTTTTCTGGATTTTTTTGTTGTTGTTCTGTCTCTCACTGTTCAAATAAACCTACCATTAAAATTATAGACTGATCATGTCTTTGTCAGTGGGCAAACATACAAAATCAGTAGTGGATCAAATACTTTTTTCCCTCACTGTAAATACATTTGATTGATCATTAAAGCAATAATAAAATCCATATCATTTCTACACAGCAATGTTTGCAGGAAATGTGCAACTCACATTTCCATAATAAATTAAAGAGAAATTGCAGAAAGGCCAAGCTGAATTGGAGAAAGTCAAAGTTGCAGGTCCATTATCATATTCTGAGAGAGTAACTTGGCATATACAGTACAACAAGGCAATTAGAAATGCCAGACTGTCATTTTTCTAACTTGATCACTAATAATCAAAATAGTTTGAGAGTGCTTTTCTTGACCATTGATGTTGGTTTTCAAACAGCTAAATGAGTGCCAACTGTATTTTTCAAATATTCCAATCTGGTTTTCAGGCCCACCACAGACAGCACAGAGACAGCCTTAGTTAAAGTGGTAAATTATCTTAGAGCCTACACAGATGCCAAACAAAGGCTCTCTGTCCTTATGCTCTTGGATTTAATGCTGCTTATGATGTCCTTCTGGACAGACTGGAAAGGTGAGTTGGCCTCTCCGGTCCAATTCTAAATTGGTTTAGGACCTATTTAACCGGTCGAGAGTTTTTTGTCACCCTTGGTGAACATACTGTAACTCAGAGAAAAATCGATTTTGGGTCCGGTTCTGTTCAGTTTATATAGGTTACCCCTTGGCAGAGTTATCAGAAAGGATTGATTTTCACTGTGACGCAGACGATACACAACTTTACATTTCTGTGTCACTGTCACGTTCGTTTAAGGACGGGTCAGACCAAGGCGCAGCGTGAAATGCGTACATGTTTATTTCACCGATAAACATACAACAAAACAACAAACGAAACGTGAAGTCGTAAGGCTGAACACAAAACGAGCCTCTACCACGGAACAAGATCCCACAACTAATGCATGCCAACAGGCTGCCTAAGTATGATCCCCAATCAGAGACAACGAGCGACAGCTGTCTCTGATTGGGAATCACACCCGGCCAAAAATAGATATACAACACCTAGACTGAAACATAGAAAACACAACATAGAATATTCACACCCTGACTCAACATATAAGAGTCCCCTCAACATATAAGAGCCCCCCAACCCCCCCCCACCCCCCACCCAAAGGTGCGGACTCCGACCGCACAACCTATACATAACAGGGTAGGGGCCGGGTGGGCATTCCGCCTTGGAGGTGGATCCGGCTCCGGGCGTGACAACCACATACTCTCCGCCTCCCTGTTGCGCCCCTGGTCTGGTCTGGACCTCGGCGCGCTGCTTCCCCTCTCCTTCCTCCCACGATACTCCAAGCCCTGTCTGGACCCTGGTGTGGGAGACCCCGAACCTGGAGAGGGGCTGACGTCTGGGTCTGGACTGGAGCCGCTGACCGGAGCTGGACTGGGCACCGGTGGAGCAGACTGCTCTGGCTCCAGAGTGGAGCTGCTGACCGGAGCTGGACCAGACCCCGGTGGAGCGGACTGCTCTGGCTCCGGGGTGGAGCAGCTGACTGGAGCTGGATCAGGTACCGGTGGAGCGGACTGCTCTGGCTCCGGAGTGGAGCAGCTGACCGGTGCCGGACCAGGCACCGGTGGAACGGGCACGGGCCGTGCCGGACTGGACACACGCACCACTGATCTGGTGCGAGGAGCAGGCACGGGCCGGACCGGACTAGGAACACGCACCACTGGCTTGGTGCGAGGAGCAGGCACGGGCCGGGCCGGACTAGCGACACGCACCACAGGCTTGGTGCGAGGAGCAGGAACAGGCCGGGCCGGACTGGGAACACGCACCACTGGCTTGGTGCGGGGAGCAGGAACGGACCGGGCCGGACTGGGAACACTCACCACAGGCTTGGTGCGAGGAGCAGGAACAGGCCGGGCCGGACTGGGAACACGCACCACTGGCTTGGTGCGGGGAGCAGGAACGGACCGGGCCGGACTGGGAACACTCACCACTGGCTTGGTACGGTGAGCAGGAACGGGCCGGGCCGGACTGGGAACACGCACCACTGGCTTGGTGCGGGGAGCAGGAACAGGCCGGGCCGGACTGGCGACACGCACCACTGGCTTGGTGCGAGGAGCAGGAATGGGCCATACCGGACTGTGGAGGTGGACTGGAGGTCTGGAGCGGAGAGCTGGTACAACCTGTCCTGGCTGGATGCCTACTTCTGCACAGTACGTGTGAGGCAATAGCACAGGATGCACTGGGCTGTGCACGCGCACTGGCGATACAGTACGTAGAACCGGCGCAGGATATGCGGGACCGAGGAGGCGTACTGGAGACCAGGAGCGTTGAGCCGGCACACCCCGTCCTGGCTGGATGCCCATCTTCGCACGACACGTGCGTGGTGCTAGCACAGGACGTACAGGACTGTGCCGGCGCACTGGCGACACAGTATGTAGCTTCGCATAACACGGAGCCTGCCCAGTCACACGCTTCCTCGCGTGAGTACGGGGAGTTGGCTCTGCTCTGAAACTAGGCTCCGCCAACCACCCCGTGTGCCCCCCAAAATGTTTTTCTTGGGGCTGCTTCTCGGGCTTCCTCCTCGACCGGCGCCCTCTATGTTGCTCCTCTCCTGCCTGGGCATCTACCTTCGCCCATGGTCCTTTCCCCGCAAATATCTCCTCCCACGACCACATCTTCCCCACCTGTGTCCAGGGTTTTCGGTCCTCCTGGGCACGCTGCTTGGTCCGTGTTGGTGGGATCTTCTGTCACGTTTGTTTAAGGACGGGTCAGACCAAGGCGCAGCGTGAAATGCGTACATGTTTATTTTACCGATAAACATACAACAAAACAACAAACCAAATGAAACGTGAAGTCAAAAAAACACAAAACAAGCCTCTACCACGGAACAAGATCCCACAACTAATGCATGCCAACAGGCTGCCTAAGTATGATCCCCAATCAGAGACAATGAGCGACAGCTGTCTCTGATTGGGAATCACACCCGGCAAAACATAGATATATAACACCTAGACTGAAACATAGAAAACACAACATAGAATATTCACACCCTGACTCAACATATAAGAGTCCCTTGAGTCAGGGCATGACAGTCACCAGAGGATTTTAGCTCCTCGGATAAATTATTAGACTGTATTGTGATTTAAATACTTGGATGGCTCACAACTTCCTCCAGCTAAATCAAGATTGTTTCGGCATGTTGCATTGAAAGTGGCTAATATTGCGTTTATTCAATCACTGATCAGAGGGGAACAATGCAAAAATGCAGTGGAACTGGCTTCGAGGTCCAGAGTTGAGTTAGACCTTAATTTAACAATCATAATTTATGAGAAGCATTGAGTCTACAGAAAGCTCTTATTGGAATTGTAGAAAGGTTCTCTAGCAACACAGTGCTTCATGATTAAATGCAGCAGATTCTTTGGTCTTTGGAACTAAGGATTCTTCTTTGTCTTTGATATTCTCTGGGAGCTCAGACACTTTGCTAAATAGATGACTCTGTTTCATGATTAATATACAATACACAAGAAGCCAAATCACTAAAGAGGATCTAGCTGCCGAGTGCTTTTTCATTAGAGACTTGTTCAAAAGACTCCAGGGCCCAGTTTTTCAAAAGTAATCTATTTCGGCTATCAGATAGGACTAAATGCATAAAAATAGAATGAGTAGAACGAGAGTCCCTATTCAAGTCAATGATTCGCCCGTTCATTCCATTTCTATGCATTTAATCCTATCGGATAGGCGAAATCCAGATAACTTTTGAAAGACTGGGCCCAGACATCCAGAAGAATTTCAGACATAACTTTGTTCATATGTGACCGACCGGCTCCATCCGGTCTTATGTAGCAAAATTAGAAATTGTGTTTTTTTACATTGGATAAAAGTAGAGACTCAGAGCTGGAATATGGTATATCATACACTACAGTTGAGGAACAATGGGAAAGTAATTCTGCTTTGAAAGTTGATAAACTTGTAACCTCACTTTTGAGAAAATGGCCCTTGAATGTTTTGGTAAACCTACTGGAGAGCTTTTCTTTGTCTACACCCATTCAGCATTGTTCACACCCTCTTAAGCCTTAGCCCCACCCATCTCTTTAAGGATTCACATGTGAGGCCATGTACTAAATTATGAAAAAATTAAAATAATGTATGCACTCACTAACTGTAAGTCGCTCTGGATAAGAGCGTCTGCTAAATGAGTAAAATGTAAAATGTAAACAACCAAAGATTTCAAGACTAAATGGCTGGTTTATACTACGTCTATCGACAGTTGTCAAAGTGACATCATGAACATTCTATTGTCATCCGACAAAAAAGTATGAACACAACTAAAAGCAACTTTCTAAAACAACGATTTGGTTCATTTCTAGCTTGTTAGCTAGCTAGCTAATGTTAAGTTAGCTGGCTAGCCAGTTAAAATAATGACCATATCATAGGGTTGACAACGTCTTCACTTTAGCTAATTTGTCTTCGTTATTACAGAAAAATTAACTCAGAACAATAGCATTATTTACAAGTTAATGGCGAGCCAATTACAGAAAATAGATTACGGTTGTGTGTGTGACTAAATAAAAGCAGGGCATTCTAACTGAGAATTTCTTAACTTGGGCAATGTCTCATTGGCCTAATGTTATATCATAATTTGACTTTGGTGCAGGTCATGTTCTTCACATTACCGTCTTTGGTAAACACATACTATATCAAATAAAATCTAAGTTTATTTGTCACATGCACAGTATACAGAAGGTGTAGTGAAATGGTTACTTGCATAGTGGAGTCTTTTGTTTAGAGAAGTTGCTAGGTAGCTAGCTAAACAATGAACCATAATCCCAACTCATAACATTACTACCCTGCATGAATCTGCAGGTAGCTAACCAAAGAGTTCAATGTTAGCTTGCTAGCTAACATTAGGCTATAACTAGCAATACACATGGCTCTGAGATACAAATAATATTACTACACAGATCATACACGTAATGTTAGCTAACGAGCCAAACGTTAGCTAACGAGCCAAATAAATTACGGAAAAGTGGTGCGTGCATATGTATTCACCCCCTTTGCTAAGATCTGGTGCAACCAATTACCTTCAGAAGTCACATAATTAGTTAAATAAAGTCCACCTGTGTGCAATCTAAGTGTCACATGATCTGTCACATGATCTCAGTATATATAGACCTGTTCTGAATGGCCCCAGAGTCTGCAACACCACTAAGCAAGGGGCACCACCAAGCAAGCGGCACCATGAAGAGCAAGGAGCTCTCCAAGCAGGTCAAGGACAAAGTTGTGGAGAAGTACAGATCAGGGTTGGGTTATAAAAAAATATCCAAAACTTTGAACATCCCACGGAGCACCATTAAATCCATTATTAAAAAATTGAAAGAATATGGCACCACAACAAATCTGCCAAGAGAGGGCCGCCCACCAAAACTCACAGACCAGGCAAGGAGGGCATTAATAGGAGAGGCAACAAAGAGACCAAAAATGACCCTGAAGGAGCTGGAAAGCTCCACAGTGGAGATTGGAGTATCTGTCCATAGGACTATTTTAAGCCATGCACTCCACAGAGCTGGGCTTTACGGAAGAGTGGCCAGAAAAAAGCCATTGCTTAAAGAAATAAATAAGCAAACACATTTGGTGTTCGCCAAAAGGCATGTGGGAGACTCCCCAAACATATGGAAGAAGGTACTTTGGTCAGATGAGACTAAAATTGAGCTTTTTGGCCATCAAGGAAAACTCTATGTCTGGCGCAAACCCAACACCTCTCATCACCCCGAGAACACCATCCCCACAGTGAAGCATGGTGGTGGCAGCATCATGCTGTGGGGATGTTTTTCATCGGCAGGGACTGGGAAACTGGTCAGAATTAAAGGAATGATGGATGGCGCTAAATACAGGGAAATTCTTGAGGGAAACCTGTTTCAGTCTTCCAGAGATTTGAGACTGGGACAGAGGTTCATCTTCCATCAAGACAATGACTCTAAGCACACTGCTAAAGCAACACTCGAGTGGTTTAAGGGGAAACATTTAAATGTCTTGTAATGGCCTAGTCAAAGCCCAGACCTCCATCCAATTGATAATCTGTGGTATGACTTAAAGATTGCTGTACATCAGCGGAACCCATCCAACTTGAAGGAGCAGGAGCAGTTTTGCCTTGAAGAATGGGCAAAAATCCCAGTGGCTAGATGTGCCAAGCTTATAGAGACATACCCCAAGAGACTTGCAGCTGTAATTGCTGCAGAAGGTGGCTCTACAATGTATTGACTTTGGGGGGGTGAATAGTTATGCACGCTCAAGTTTAGTTTTTTTGTCTCATTTCTTGTTTGTTTCACAATATCAGATATTTTACAGTGGGGAAAAAAAAGTATTTAGTCAGCCACCAATTGTGCAAGTTCTCCCACTTAAAAAGATGAGAGAGGCCTGTAATTTTCATCATAGGTACACGTCAACTATGACAGACAAAATGAGAAAAAAAAATCCAGAAAATCTCATTGTAGGATTTTTTATGAATTTATTTGCAAATGATGGTGGAAAATAAGTATTTGGTCAATAACAAAAGTTTCTCAATACTTTGTTATATACCCTTTGTTGGCAATGACACAGGTCAAATGTTTTCTGTAAGTCTTCACAAGATTTTCACACACTGTTGCTGGTATTTTGGCCCATTCCTCCATGCAGATCTCCTCTAGAGCAGTGATGTTTTGGGGCTGTCGCTGGGCAACACGGACTTTCAACTCCCTCCAAAGATTTTCTATGGTGTTGAGATCTGGAGACTGGCAAGGCCACTCCAGGACCTTGAAATGCTTCTTACGAAGCCACTCCTTCGTTGCCCGGGCGGTGTGTTTGGGATCATTGTCATGCTGAAAGACCCAGCCACGTTTCATCTTCAATGCCCTTGCTGATGGAAGGAGGTTTTCACTCAAAATCTCACGATACATGGCCCCATTCATTCTTTCCTTTACACGGATCAGTCGTCCTGGTCCCTTTGCAGAAAAACAGCCCCAAAGCATGATGTTTCCACCCCCATGCTTCACAGTAGGTATGGTGTTCTTTGGATGCAACTCAACATTCTTTGTCCTCCAAACACGACGAGTTGAGTTTTTACCAAAAAGTTATATTTTGGTTTCATCTGACCATATGACATTCTCCCAATCCTCTTCTGGATCATCCAGATGCACTCTAGCAAACTTCAGATGGGCCTGGACATGTACTGGCTTAAGCAGGGGGACACGTCTTGCACTGCAGGATTTGAGTCCCTGGCGGCGTAGTGTGTTACTGATGGTAGGCTTTGTTACTTTGGTCCCAGCTCTCTGCAGGTCATTCACTAGGTCCCCCCGTGTGGTTCTGGGATTTTTGCTCACCGTTCTTGTGATCATTTTGACCCCACAGGGTGAGATCTTGCGTGGAGCCCCAGATTGAGGGAGATTATCAGTGGTCTTGTATGTCTTCCATTTCCTAATAATTGCTCCCACAGTTGATTTCTTCAAACCAAGCTGCTTACCTATTGCAGATTCAGTCTTCCCAGCCTGGTGCAGGTCTACAATTTTGTTTCTGGTGTCCTTTGACAGCTCTTTGGTCTTGGCCATAGTGGAGTTTGAGGTTGTGGACAGGTGTCTTTTATGCTGATAACAAGTTCAAACAGGTGCCATTAATACAGGTAACGAGTGGAGGACAGAGGAGCCTCTTAAAGAAGAAGTTACAGGTCTGTGAGAGCCAGAAATCTTGCTTGTTTGTAGGTGACCAAATACTTATTTTCCACCATAATTTGCAAATAAATTCATTAAAAATCCTACAATGTGATTTTTTGGAATTTTTTTCTCAATTTGTCTGTCATAGTTGACGTGTACCTATGATGACAATTACAGGCCTCTCTCATCTTTTTAAGTGGGAGAACTTGCACAATTGGTGGCTGACTAAATACTTTTTCCCCCCACTATACACACACACACACACACACACACACACACACACACACAAACAAACACTGTATATATATATATATAATATTTATATGTGTGTGTTTGTGTATCTTTTTAAAATATATTTTCCACTAATCCTACAACCCCTCCCCTAATTGGAGTAAACTAATGAACAATAATACTTAGGCTTCTACTTCCAGCTTATACATACTATATACATTTTACGGACACAATCTATTTTATAATAGTTATATTTTGTTTGTTTTTAGTGCTGTCCTTCCTCTACCCTCAACCTCTCTCATCTATTTCTGATGTCCATCCAATTTGATTTCCATTTGCCATTTCTTTTTAACTGTGCTGTTTCACAAACGTTCTGAACCTAAATACATTATATGGACACAGTATATTTTACATGAGTTATCTTGTTATTAGTCCCACCCTTCAGCTCCATTCAACCCCTCCCATCTATCTTTTAACACCATCCATATTAGATTTCTATTTGCCATATATTTTTCAACTGTGCTGTGATGTTTCACAAAAGTTCAGAACCTTTCTATTCTTATAGTTTCTACAGATTGTACATTAAAAATAATTTTTTTTGCTAAAAGTATTATATTATTGATCGATTGACTATGACTTAGTCCTATTTATGATATAATTTACAAAGATACCTTTTTTAAACATTTTACTGAAAAATAATGGTTTTTTATCAATTAGTATATTTGAGTTTAACTACAATATTTGTTGTATTATTTGTTATGTCTTTTCTGGTATATTAAACTGAAATTGCAACCAACTTTCTATGGCTTGTTTTAAAAATAGCGATATTTTGGAGATGATTTCAACACAGCATTGCACTGCCCAGAAATTACAACCTCTATCAATATTTTCCTTCCAAGTACATTCAGCACAAACCTCTCTGACATAAATTTGGCTCTGAATAAATTAAATAATTTTTGAAAATGATGGATCCTCATTAGCTGCTGCCAAGGCACTCTTCCTGGGGTCCAAACAAGATTAAGGCAATTGCATACAAAATAAAACAGTACATCACACAACACATTATTACACACTACTCTACCACAACATATCTACAATACAAAATCCATAATACAGCAATATAACAATATTACAATGTACATGTGTGTAGAGTGCGTGTTAGCATATGCGCGTGCATGTCTCTTCACAGACCACGCTGTTCCATAAGGTGTAGTTTTTCTGTTTTTTAAATCTGATTTTACTGCTTGCATGAGTTACTTGATGTGGAATAGAGTTCCATGTAATCACGGCTCTATGTAATACTGTGAGTTTCTAATAGTTTGTTCTGGACTTCGGGACTGTGAAGAGACCTCTGGTGGCATGTCTTGTGGGTGTCTGAGCTGTGTGCTAGTCAAGCTTGGTGCTTTCAACATGTCAATACCTTTCATAAAGACAAGTGGTGATGCAGTCAATCTCTCTACTTTGAGCCAGGAGAGATTGACATGCATGTTATTGATGTTTGCGCTCCGTGTACATTTAAGGGCCAGACGTGCTGCTCTCTTCTGGGCCAACTGTAATTTGCCTATGTACCCCTTTGTGGAACTTGATCTCAAAAAGAGGTAAAGTGGAAACCTCAAAAAGGGAAATGGTTTGATGCTGAATGTAATCTCATAAGGCAATAATGTAGATCTTTATCAAATAGAAAACATTACCAACCACAGGATAGAGACGTTTAGCAACAATATTGTGACACATTGAAAGAATACAAACAAAACCTAAGATGGAAGCATTTTGAGAACACTCTGAAAGAGATTGAAGACTCCATCGATGGAAACCAGTTCTGGGAGAAATGGAATGGTCTAAATGGAAAACAGAGGAATGACCTAGCCTTTCAAAATGGCAACATTTGGAAAGATCATTTTGAAAGTCTCTATGGAATAATACCATCAGAAGACCTTAATTTAAACCCCAAAAATATGCATGAAAAACTCAGCTCCCTAGAACACACAATTTAAAAAACAACCAGAGCCCAATTGACTACCAAATTCATACGCTGAACTTTCAAAGAAAATACAAAGCCTTAAAACTGGAAAGGCATGTGGCCCGGACAGCATTAAGAATGAAATGCTTAAAAAAAGTACTCCTGAGCTGCAGTATGTCTTATTAAAATGATTCCACCTGGTTTTGGAGTGGCTGCATCGGTGATGTTTGGAACAAGGGGCTCATAACCCCCATTTATAAAAAGATTACAAATTAGACCCTAATAACTATATGAGAATATGTGTCACCATTAACATGGTAAAACTGTTCTTCTGTATTCTCAATGACCAAATACAGACCTTCCTCACACAACATAACGCTCTCAGCAAAATAGAAATTGTCTTTCTACCCAAACACAGAACAGACCACATACACATATTACACACACTAATAAACTAGCATGTTCATCAGAAAATAATAAGAAAAGTATTTGCATGTTTTGTTGATTTTAAGAATGCTTTTGATTAAATGTTCTTATTTTATTTTATTTATTTAACCTTTATTTAACCAGGTAAGCCAGTTGAGAACAAGTTCTCATTTACAACTGCGACCTGGCCAAGATAAAGCAAAGCAGTGCGATTAAAACAACAACACAGAGTTACATTTGGGGTAAACAAAACATAAAGTAAAAAATACAACAGAAAATCTATATACAGTGTGTGCGAATGTAGTAAGTTATGGAGGTAAGGCAATAAATAAATAGGCCATAGTGCAAAAATAGTTACAATTTCGTAATTAACACTGGAATGATAGATGTGCAAAAGATGATGTGCAAATAGAGATACTGGGGTGCAAATTAGCAAAATAAATAACAATATGGGGATGAGGTAGTTGGGTGGGCTAATTTCTCAATGGCTGTGTACAGGTGTAAGCTGCTCTGACAACTGACGCTTAAAGTTAGTGAGGGAGATAAGAGTCTCCAGCTTCAGAGATTTTTGCAGTTCGTTCCAGTCATTGGCAGCAGAGAACTGGAAGGAATGGTGGCCAAAGGAGGAGTTGGCTTTGGGGATGACCAGTGAGATATACCTGCTGGAGCGCAGACTACGGGTGGTTGTTGCTATGGTGACCAGTGAGCTAAGATAAGACAGGGATTTGCCCAGCAGTGATTTATAGATGACCTAGAGCCAGTGGGTTTGGCGACGAATATGTAGTGAGGGACAGCCAACAAGAGCGTACAGGTCACAGTGGTGGGTAGTATATGGGGCTTTGGTGACAAAACGGATAGCACTGTGATAGACTACATCCAATTTGCTGAGTAGAGTATTGGAGGCTATTTTGTAAATGACATCGCCGAAGTCAAGGATCGGTAGGATAGTCAGTTTTACGAGGGCATGTTTGGCAGCAAGAGTGAAGGAGGCTTTGTTGCGAAATAGGAAGCCGATTCTAGATCTAACTTTTGATTGGAGATGCTTAATGCGAGTCTGGAAGGAGAGTTTACAGTCTAACCAGACACCTATGTATTTGTAGTTGTCCACATACTCTAGGTCAGACCCGCCGAGAGTAGTGATTCTAGTCGGGTGGGCAGGTGCAAGCAGCGTTCGGTTGAAGAGCATGCATTTAGTTTTACTAGTGTTTAAGAGCAGTTGGAGGCTATGGAAGGAGTGTTGTATGGCGTTGAAGCTCGTTTGGAGGTTTGTTAACACAGTGTCCAATGAAGGGCCAGATGTATACAAAATGGTGTCGTCCGCATAGAGGTGGATCCGAGCGTCACCAGCAGCAAGAGCGACATCATTGATATACACAGAGAATAGAGTCGGCCTGAGAATTGAACCCTGTGGCACCCCATAGAGACATGATGAATTATATTACAAAACCCTCCAAAGCGGCGTGGCGGGAAAGTATATTACATCATAATATCTATTTACTCGAACACCACATGTAGTATTAACTGGGGGGATTTTTCACACCTAGCCGAGCTATTAGACTGTCCTTTTGTAAATTAATGGAGGTGTGAATGTTTCAGTCCAAGAGTCTCTCTCCTCTCGCACTAGAGTCCTGCATCAGGCAAAACAAATAATTGCTGGCGGGTGGTCTCTCTCAACCTCGGGACCACCTGCAAGCTGATGTTTTTTGCCCAATGCAGGACTCTAGTGCGAGAGGAGAGAGACTCTTGGACCGAAATAGTCACACCTCCATTAAAATGTACAAAAGGATAGTCTAACTCGACTAGGTATGAAAAATCCCCCAATTTGTGACACAGTTTAGACTACCGATAGATCAGCATTCTAACTCCCCCTTGTGATAGTGTGGCGCAACGACAGAATGACGCAATTTACCACCATCTACCACAAACGGTTGCGAATAAAGAATAAACTAAATTACTATTAGGCCCTCAAAAGAGAATACAAATTGGCAGAATATCTCTACTCTGTCAGAGATACCAAACAGAGACAGATCCTGACCAAATACCGGCTCAGCAACCACCAATTGGCTATAGAAAAAGGGAAACACCAAAAGACATGGCTACCGAAAGAGGAGAGTCTGTGGTCACTGCATAACAGGGGAGATAGACAGAGAAGCACTTTTTCCTCTACTGTGAGAAATACTACCAAATAAGATATTTTTTTCAAGAAAATATCTCAATCAATTCCCAACTTCTGTGCATTTACTAATGACATAAAGCTGGGAATTATTCTGGGTGAGGGAGAAACTACAAATATTACTGCCAGATACAGTGAGCTCCAAAAGTACTGGGACAGTGACAAATGTTTTGTTGTTTTGTCTCTGTACTCCAGTACTTTGGATTTGAAATGATGCAATGACTATGAGGTTAAACTGCAGACTGTCTGCTTTAATTTGAGGGTATTTTCATCCATATCGGGTGAACAGTTTAGAAATTACAGCACTTTTTTTACATACTCCCCCCATTATAGGGATCCAAAAGTATTGGGACAAATTCACTTATGTGTATTAAAGTAGTCAAAAGTGTAGTATATGTTCCCATATTCTTATCACGCAATGATTACATCGAGCTTGTGACTCTATAAACTTATTGGATGCATTTGTTGTTTGTCTTGGTTGTGTTTCAGATTATTTTGTGCCCAATATAAATGAATGGTAAATAATGTATTGTGTCATTTTGGAGTCACTTTTATTGTAAATAAGAATATAATATGTTTCTAAACACTTCTACATTAATGTGGATGCTACCATGATTACTGATAGTCCTGAATAAATCGTGAATAATGATGAGTGAGAATGTTAGACACACAAATATCATACCCCCAATACAATAACAGGGTAGGTTAGCATGTTTTTGGGTGTATGATATTTGTGCGTCTAACTTTCTTACTTATCATTATTCACGACTATGTTGTGTTGGGTTTACATTACGCTTTTCGAGAGGTAGTCTGTATTATGGCTTTTATTGGTTCTTCATTCTGCTGTTTTGGGGGATTGGTATAGATCAGGGATGTCAATCATACGGCCCGCGGGCCAGAACCGGCCCGCCAGATGGTTCAATCCGGCCCGCGAGACGACGTCCACTTTTTTTTTTTAAAGGAACAGATATTCCAAATTTGTCCAGCAGAGGTCGCACTGAAATAACGAGAGATCCTGAAATAAACAGCACGTGACAGCAACGCGCCCAGAATGCGCCATCTGCCGATCTTGCCTTATCGTTATTAAGCTCTTGTTGTCAAAATTACCCACATTACCAAAATGTCTTTGTCAAAAAGGAGAAAAGTTGACACAAAGTGCAGAGTTTTCCAAGAAAAATGGACTGATTCATATTTATTCACAGAAGTGAATGGGAAATATGTGTGCTTGGTGTGTAATCAGCAAGTTTCAGTGCTCAAGGAATATAATATTCTGCGCCACTATGAGACTCATCATGGTGAAAAATACAACCATTTGCGAGGACAACTGAGAATAGAGAAGATAAAAGAATTGTTAGTTGGTCTGAAGAAACAGCAGTCTGTTTTCACCCGTAGCCGAGAGGTCAGTGATGCAGCGGTGAAAGCTAGCTACCTTATTGCTAATGAGATAGCGTTAGGATCCAAGCCATTTTCTGAGGGTGAGTTCGTGAAAACATGCATGCTAAAGGCTGCAGAAATCGTGTACCCTGAAAAGCGACAGGCCTTTGCCAACATTAGCCTAACGAGAAACACTGTCGCAGATAGAATTTCAGATCTCTCGGCAGACTTGGAGAGCCAAATGAATCACAAAGTCAAGTCATTTGTTGCATTTTCGGTTGCAATTGATGAGAGCACTGATATTATAGATGTTGCTCAACTGGCCATATTTATTCGTGGTGTTGATGCGACTTTGACAGTCACAGAGGAGTTCCTTGGGTTGGTACCTATGACGGATACTACAACAGCGGATGACATTATGAGCTCTCTCGTTGGAGCGCTGGACAGAGTCGGAGTGGACTGGTCCCGTGCCATCAGCCTGGCTACAGATGGTGCGCCATCAATGATTGGGAGAAAAGCAGGCGTTGTGACAAAATTCAGAGATAAAGTACAGGCCGCAAATGGAGGACAAGAGTTTTGGACATTTCACTGTATTTTGCACCAGGAAGCATTGTGTTGCAAATCATTAAAAATGGATCATGTCATGGAGGTGGTTGTCCGCACTGTTAATTTCATCCGAGCAAGACGTTTGAATCACCATCAGTTTGACAGTCTTCTCAGTGATGAAGACATTACGCATGGCTTGCCATACCACACTGAAGTACGGTGGTTAAGCCGAGGTGCCGTGCTGAAGCGTTTCTTTGAGCTACGAGAGCAAATTGAACAGTTCATGGAGAAAAAAGGCAAACCAGTGAAGGAACTTAAATGCCCAGAATGGGTGCAGGATCTTGCCTTTCTGGTGGATATTACAGAGCACCTGAATAATCTTAACAAAATGTTGCAGGGCCGCAAAAAAGTTGTCACTCAGTATTATGACAGCATACGCGCATTCAAGTTGAAATTGTCACTCTGGGAGACACAACTATCTAGCGATGACACCGCTCATTTCCCTTGTCTAAGAGATGTGCGTGCGACCGGACTTAATGCTGACATGGCTCAATACAAAGACAAGATTACAGGATTGCTGCGGGAGTTTGAGCGACGGTTTCAGGTCTTCGGTGAACTTGAGACAGAATTTGCCGTTTTTTGCTCGCCATTCACAGTCAAGGCTTCTGATCTGCCCGCTGACATCCAACTCGAAATAATTGACTTGCAGTGTGATTCAGGTATGAAGGACAAATTTGCCTCTGTGGGCTTGGACACATTTTATCAGTATCTCTTGCCAGGGTGCCCCAAATTAACAGCCCTGGCTGCAAAGGTTTTATGCATGTTTGGGACTACCTATCTTTGTGAACAGGTTTTCTCTGTAATGAACATCAATAAAACAAAGCTGCGCTCAAGGCTAACACACAAGCACTTAAATGACATTATGAAATTGGCTGCTACTCAGGATTTGACACCTGATATTGATGCAATCGTGAAGGCTAAAAGATGCCAAGTTTCAGGAGCAGCCGGTAGGCCGCAGTGAGAGAAAGAGAGGGGAGGGGGTTAAACAGCGAGTAGGTCAAGTCTAATTGTAAGACTTGTAATGCTCTTTAAGAGACGTTTTGCACTCTGAAGAATACAGTTCTGTGAAAAAATAACATTTACTGTGGTAATGTAATATTTAAAGACCATGAACATTGTGATAACGTTCTTCATAGCTCCCACTTTAGTTTGTGCATAGTGTGGTGAGTCAGTTCAGGTGGTCAGAATGTATACTGTACATTAAAATAAGTTAAGTTAATAAAACAAGTTGTTTTAATCAAAGTGAAATGCAATTTTTTCAGTTCCATAGGCCTATCTGTGAATAAATGTTTTGTGCCTTTGTAGATCCACTGTGATCTGTGAGTTATAATGCACATATGTAGGCTAAATGATAAATTAAGGCATAATATTGAAAAACAAAGGTAAAGATTTGGAGTTGACGTTATTTATAGGTTATTTTGCTATTATTTTACTGGCCCGGCCCACTTGAGATCAGATTGCGCTGTATGTGGCCCCTGAACCAAAATGAGTTTGACACCCCTGGGATAGATTATCGTGTTCACTGCTTGTAGGTAGTTTTATATATTGATGCTTTGCTTGGGCAGTGAGCTCCCCTGAAGTGGCAGAGCCTATATTGCCAAGACTTGCATTATTCATTCTTTAATAAATGGTTAAACATATGTCTAGGTGGTGTTTCCTTTCTGAAATAAAGCGCAGCCAGTTCAGAAAGGGAACCTGAGTTCCCGCCTCAGCTGATGCATCAACTGAGATTATGGCAATTAGATGCTAGTAACAATGACGTCTGCCTTATTTGGTGGTCTATTGAAGATGACCAGTTCTGCTCACACATCCTGCTTCTGTTTTGTGGCTACCGCTAGCATGCTTTTGCTTCATTTTCTCCCACCACCACCCGAGCTTACACCTGTTACATTGTTTTCCTGCTGGGGGATTGATATAGTTTACCACGCTCACTGCTTGTAGGTAATTTTATAAATTAATGGTTTGCTTGGGCAGTGAGCTGCCCTGAAGGAGCAGAGCCTATATCACCAAGACTTGCATTATTATGCATTACATTATTGCATTATTAATTCTTTAATAAAATATTTAAAACATATTTCTATGTGGTGTTTCCTTTCTGAACAAAGAGGCCTGTGATCTGGGAAAATGTAATAAACTCCTTTTATTAATGGAAACCTGCAGTCTCGGTTTTCACTTACCTTTGAAACTGCAATTCTCTCGTTTTGAATTTCGGGCTCATTGAAACCAAATGCTGCTGAAATTAAACCAACCCCCATTCTTTCTCTCTGGATGCTCACTCTTGCTCACTCTCTCTCTCGCTCTCTTTCCCTTTTGCATTCTCTTTCTCTATCTTTTCAAGTGGATGGCTTTCTATCCTTGAGGGAGTGCTTTACATAAACAGCTTGAGCTGGTAGAGAGCTGCAGCGCATTGAGCGCTCAGCTCTTTCAATATTTGGGTTATAATGGCTTTCACAAACATCAGAAATCCACAGCTGGACATAAATTGACCTCCATTCAATTTCTTGCTCATACTTATCCCATGATGTAACAATTGTTGGTCTTCGGGACATCCCCAATAATGCAATCTCACCCACTCATTTAATCATCATAATTTCACACCATACACACCAACCTGTGAATAATCAATAAAACACACACAAACACTGTACTCTAACAGCGTACACACAATATTTGGAGGCACATAGTATACTATGGTATGTTGAAGTCGGAAGTTTACATACACTTAGGTTGGAGTCATTAAAACTAGTTTTTCAACCACTCCACACATTTCTTGTTAACAAACTATCATTTTGGCAAGTTGGTTAGGACATCTACTTTGTGCATGACACACGTCATTTTTCAAACAATTGTTTACAGACAGATTATTTCACTTATAATTCACTGTATCACAATTCCAGTGGGTCAGAAGATTACATACACTAAGTTCAATGTGCCTTTAAACAGCTTGGAAAATTCCAGAAAATGATATCATGGTTTTAGAAGCTTCTGATAGGCTAATTGACATCATTTGAGTCAATTGGAGGTGTAGCTGTGGATGTATTTCAAGGCCTACCTTCAAACTCAGTGCCTCTTTGCTTGACATCATGGAAAAATCTAAATAAATCAGCCAAGACCTCAGAAGAAAAATTATAGACCTCCACAAGTCTGGTTCATCCTTGGGAGCAATTTCCAAACGCCTGAAGGTACCACATGCATCTGTACAAACAATAGTACACAAGTATAAACACCATGGGACCACGCAGCCGTCATACTGCTCAGGCAGGAGACGCGTTCTGTCTCCTAGAGATGAACGTACTTTGGTGCGGAAAGTGCAAATCAATCCCAGAATAACAGCAAAGGACCTTGTGAAGATGCTGGAGGAAACAGGTACAAAAGTTTCTACATCCACAGTAAAACAAGTCCTATATCGACATAACCTGAAAGGCCGCTCAGCAAGAAAGAAGCCACTGCTCCAAAACCGCCATAAAAAAGCCAGACTACGGTTTGGGGACAAAGATCGTACTTTTTGGAGAAATGTCCTCTGGTCTGATGAAACAAAAATAGAACTGTTTGGCCATAATGACCATCGTTATGTTTGGAGGAAAAAGGGGGACGCTTTTTCCTCCAAACGAAGAACACCATCCCAACCGTGAAGCACGGGGGTGGCAGCATCATGCTGTGGGGGTGCTTTGCTGCAGGAGGGATGGTGCACTTCACAAAATAGATGGCATCATGAGGAAGGAAAATTATGTGGATATATTGAAGCAACATCAAGACATCAGTCAGGAAGTTAAAGCTTGGTCGCAAATGGGTCTTCCAAGTGGACAATGACCCCAAGCATACTTCCAAAGTTGTGGCAAAATGGCTTAAGGACAACAAAGTCAAGGTATTGGAGTGGCCATCACAAAGCCCTGACCTCAATCCTATAGAACATTTGTGGGCAGAACTGAAAAAGCGTGTGCAAGCAAGGAGGCCTACAAACCTGACTCAGTTACACCAGCTCTGTCAGGAGGAATGGGCCAAAATTCACCCAACTTATTGTGGGAAGCTTGTGGAAGGCTACCCGAAATGTTTGACCCAAGTTAAACAATTTGAAGGCAATGCTACCAAATACTAATTGAGTGTATGTAAACTTCTGACCCACTGGGAATGTGATGAAAGAAATAAAAGCTGAAATAAATCATTCTCTCTACTATTATTCTGACATTTCACATTCTTAAAATAAAGTAGTGATCCTAACTGACCTAAGACAGGGAATTTTTACTAGGATTAAATGTCAGGAAAAGTGAAAAACTGACTTTAAATGTATTAGCCTACACCTTCTATTGTCGTTTTGAAATTCTATCATGGTAGGGATAATAAGGAAGGGAGTGGTTTCTGACAGACAAGAGCAGCCACTTACCGATTTGTCAGCTCTTACCGCAATTACCTCCAACACCGCCAAAACATCCACTACACGTGTTAATACTCGATCTGATTGAATATAGGCCCTAGTTACTGTACTTCTCTTCCCACCAAACTTGTATCCTCTTGATAGTATTTAATTGACGCATGCTCTGGTATTGGTGGAGCCTTTCAAAGAAAATTAAAGCCCTACATATCTTTCCATTTGTTGGCCAATCACAAAGGGAATGTATTATGCAGTGGTTTCTAATGCCCTCCCAGCTGACCATGGCTAAATGGTGTTTTTGCTCTGTTGAACACTAATCCTTGTGTGAGATTAGAACTGTTACAGCAGGGGTGTAGCCCACTTTAGTCTGAACAGACGAAGAAGCGTCTGCAAGCAGACAGCATGATCCTAGGGGGACAGGCAGATCAATCGCATGGCCATATTTGTATGCCTACAATGTTAATGTTAGCTGTTCTCCTGCCACCGAGCAGGCATTTTCACAATCTCCATATTCAGAGGCAGGAAGCAGGGATGGATTCCTTTAACGTTGTCTGGCAGGAAAGAAGAAAGAAGAGGAAATTAGGAGTGCCTAATCTCATGCGCCTTAACTTGAAAGCTCTGCTTGTGCCTCACACATTTTTTATTATTGGTTATGTCCCTACGTGTTATGGTGCACTGTGTTATTGAGTGCCAGAAAGTGTGTTTATGTGAGAAGGGAGAATTTACGACTATGACTAGGTCGTGCCTTAACTCCTCTGTCAAATGTTATTCAGGCACTATTATACAAGTCATTATCCATGATACCTCTACATTTACATTTGATTGCTTTTATGAAACTCATTTGTAAGTCAACTCATCCATCTTTTGCACTCCCAGACCCACCCAGCTATATGAAAATGAGGTGCAAAACAGATGCCTTTTTGTATGAGAGCATATTGCAATTGTTATTCTCTCTCAGAAATTAAAAAGTGGGCTGAATATACACAGCCTGGAAGTGTATTAATTAGCTTGAAAATGAGAGTACCACTGTAAAAATAAATAAAAAAATAAGTAAAATACATACACTAGGAAACATATTAGGAAGCATACATTTTCAGGAATTTAGAAAAACAAGAATGATATTTCATTCGTCTTGACAAATAATTTAGTTAGATGATCGATTGGTACGCTCCGTGGACACCTGCGGCTTGTGTGTTTCATTTGGCATTTTGTTTTCTATCATTAATAGTGTTTGTCTTAATGTGTTGTTTAATTAATTTGACTGGAAAGCCAACCTTTAATCATGGCAACAAAGTTGTGGAGATATGGACTGATCCTGCTGCTTTTGAGCATACCTTTCACAAACACAAATGGACTCAGCTATGGAGACACTGCAGGCAGTGGTACATTTACATTTTAGTCATTTAGCAGACGCTCTTATCCAGAGCGATTTACATTTTCATACTGGCCCCCTGTGGGAAACGAACCCACAACCCTGGCGTTGCAAGCGCCATGCTCTACCAATTGAGCTACAGGGGTATCCAGTAAAGCAGAGAGTTCCTGGTATAGTGCATCTCCATTCCACTGGAAAGGCCAGTAGTGGATTTAATTCCAAACTTCCTGAAAGCGGACCATGAAATGTATTTTGTTCTTTATTGAGACACACTATTGGTGTGCCATTCTTACAGTGTATCATGCATGTCAAGGAAGTGATGTTGAGGCAAAACCATATGAATGAAAATATAAACGCAACATGTAAAGTGTTGGTCCCATGTTACATGAGCTGAAATAAAATATCCCAGAAATGTCCCACACACACAACAAGCTTATTTCTCTAACATTGTGTGCACAAATTTGTTTGCATGCCAGTTAGTGAGCATTTCTCCTTTGCCAAGATAATCCATCCACCTGACAGGTGTGGCATATCAAGAAGCTGATTAAACAGCATGATCATTACACAGGTGCATATTGTGCTGGGGACAATAAAAGGCCACTCTAAAATGTGCAGTTTTGTCACACAACACAATGCCACAGATGTCTCAAGTTTTGAGGGAGAGTGCAATTGGCATGCTGACTGCAGGAATGTCCACCAGAGCTGTTGCCAGATAATTTAATGTTCATTTCTCTACCATACGCCGCCTCAGACGTTGTTTTAGAGAATTTTGCAGTACGTCCAACTAGGGCTGTGGCGGTCATGACATTTTGTCAACCGGTGATTGTCAAGCGAATAACTGCCGGTCTCACGGTAATTGACCATTAAAAAACATGAACACATTTAGCATCTCCTGGCTTCCACACATAGCCTACAAGCCACTGATGCAGACCTTTGGAACATCTACATTTGAAAAAGTCTAATAAATCCACAGCCTACACCATCACAATAAATCCATTATGTATTTTAGACAGGTCTAAAGAAACATGATATGAAGAAAATGTAGTCTATTTCAGAAGAACAGAATAGCATACTCCTTGTTCTTATGTTAGGCCCTGATCTGGCTATGCCATATGGCTGTGGGCTACACTAGTTCATTTAGCAGACAAGATTTGCTTAAAATTCCGTGGCATTATTTTATATTATTTTATAGTATGAAGAATACAATTGAACATAGCTGAATAAAATAGAAAGGATGTTTTCTCCAAAAGATTTCTGAGAGAGTGCGCACATGCAGCTATTCTGTGTTGAGCAGTTATCAAAGAAACAGTTCTTCCTATATGCTTAATTTAGAGTTATTTGTGCAACTTTAGTTGTGATCAAAACAAATAGCCCAACGTTTGTATTTTTAATACATTCTAAGGCTGCATGATGCGACTCTAATAGCGCATGAAAGGCATGAGCTCTGCTTTGTTATTTGTGCAGGCTGCACACATTCCATCTGTCTCTCATTCACAATTTGATGAGCACTTGATAATTCCTCAAATTTCCGGCGGCATCCCATTTGTGTGGCCGTAATGCCCCCCATGCCTTTTGTGTAGCCGTTGTGCCCTTGGGCTGAATACAATAATTATAATTCCCTTCTCCCGGCTGCGCGCTCCGAAGCACCTCTCACTCACATGGCCCTCTCATATAGCTCAATTCTTATTAGCCAATGCCCCTCACATGATCAGGTCTTTCTCACAGGCTACAAGTGAAGACAAACAAATCAGAGACGCAACTGCGTGCGTCCTTATCCAATTCCGAGGCGCACATTGAAGATATTGGAAGAACTGTCCACATAGCCTATCAACTTTTGTACTATGGGGGATAGTAGATGGACATTGCCTATGTCAATCTACTGTCCCCCATAGTACAAAAGTTGACCTATTCTAATCTGTGCGAGAAATAAATATTCCAAACATAGTCTGGGACAGTTGTGGGATGCGATAGATCCCAAAATAATACAACCACTAGCATCAAAAAACCTTTTTGAAGCAATGAGGCTGACGCAACAGATCAGAACTGTCACGACTTCCGCAGAGGCTGCCTCCCTTCCTTGTTCGGGCAGGCTTCGGCGTTCGTCGTCACCGGCTTACTAGGCACTGCCACTCCATATATCATAATTCCATTTGTCTTGTCTTGTCAACTACACACACCTGGTTCATATCCCCTCATTAGTCTGTGTATAAGTGTTCCCTCTGCCCCCTTGTCCTTGTGGGTGATTGTTTTATGTGAGTTGAGTGTAGCTCGGTGAGCTACTCGTACCTTGCATTGCCTGGGTAGATTATTCCCCTGTGCCTGTATTTTGTTGGAGCAACCCATACCTTGTATTGCCGGGGTAGATTGTTCCCCTATACCTGTATTTTGTGGTCGCTATCTAGCGCAACTGTGTACTACGGAATAAACTCTGTATTCTGTGATTTATCCTCCTGCGCCTGACTCCTTCTAATCAAATCAAATCAAATCAAATCAAATTTTATTGGTCACATGCGCCGAATACAACAGGTGCAGACATTACAGTGAAATGCTTACTTACAGCCCTTAACCAACAGTGCATTTATTTTAAACAAAAAAAGTAAAAATAAAACAACAACAAAAAAAGTGTTGAGAAAAAAAAGAGCAGAAGTAAAATAAAGTGACAGTAGGGAGGCTATATATACAGGGGGGTACCGTTGCAGAGTCAATGTGCGGGGGCACCGGCTAGTTGAGGTAGTTGAGGTAATATGTACATGTGGGTAGAGTTAAAGTGACTATGCATAAATACTTAACAGAGTAGCAGCAGCGTAAAAAGGATGGGGTGGGGGGGCAGTGCAAATAGTCCGGGTAGCCATGATTAGCTGTTCAGGAGTCTTATGGCTTGGGGGTAGAAGCTGTTGAGAAGTCTTTTGGACCTAGACTTGGCACTCCGGTACCGCTTGCCGTGCGGTAGCAGAGAGAACAGTCTATGACTAGAGTGGCTGGAGTCTTTGACAATTTTGAGGGCCTTCCTCTGACACCGCCTGGTATAGAGGTCCTGGATGGCAGGAAGCTTTGCCCCAGTGATGTACTGGGCCGTACGCACTACCCTCTGTAGTGCCTTGCGGTCGGAGGCCAAGCAGTTGCCATACCAGGCGGTGATGCAACCAGTCAGGATGCTCTCGATGGTGCAGCTGTAGAATTTTTTGAGGATCTGAGGACCCATGCCAAATCTTTTTAGTCTCCTGAGGGGGAATAGGCTTTATCGTGCCCTCTTCACGACTGTCTTGGTGTGTTTGGACCATGATAGTTCGTTGGTGATGTGGACACCAAGGAACTTGAAGCTCTCAACCTGTTCCACTACAGCCCCATCGATGAGAATGGGGGTGTGCTCAGTCCTCTTTTTTTTCCTGTAGTCCACAATCATCTCCTTTGTCTTGGTCACGTTGAGGGAGAGGTTGTTGTCCTGGCACCACACGGCCAGATCTCTGACCTCCTCCCTATAGGCTGTCTCATCGTTGTCGGTGATCAGGCCTACCACTGTTGTGTCGTCGGCAAACTTAATGATGGTGTTGGAGTCGTGCCTGGCCATGCAGTCATGGGTGAACAGAGAGTACAGGAGGGGACTGAGCACGCACCCCTGAGGGGCCCCCGTGTTGAGGATCAGTGTGGCAGATGTGTTGTTACCTACCCTTACCACCTGGGGGCGGCCCGTCAGGAAGTCCAGGATCCAGTTGCAGAGGGAGGTGTTTAGTCCCAGGATCCTTAGCTTAGTGATGAGCTTAGAGGGCACTATGGTGTTGAATGCTGAGCTGTAGTCAATGAATAGCATTCTCACGTAGGTGTTCCTCTTGTCCAGGTGGGAAAGGGCAGTGTGGAGTGCGATAGAGATTGCATCATCTGTGGATCTGTTGGGGCGGTATGCAAATTGGAGTGGGTCTAGGGTTTCTGGGATAATGCTGTTGATGTGAGCCATGACCAGCCTTTCAAAGCACTTCATGGCTACAGACGTCAGTGCTACGGGTCGGTAGTCATTTAGGCAGGTTATCTTAGAGTCCTTGGGCACGGGGACTATGGTGGTCTGCTTGAAACATGTTGGTATAACAGACTCAGTCAGGGACATGTTGAAGATGTCAGTGAAGACACTTGCCAGTTGGTCAGCACATGCTCGGAGTACACGTCCTGGTAATCCGTCTGGCCCTGCGGCCTTGTGAATGTTGACCTGCTTAAAAGTCTTACTCACATCGGCTACGGAGAGCGTGATCACATAGTCATCCGGAACAGCTGGTGCTCTCATGCATGCTTCAGTGTTGCTTGCCTCGAAGCGAGCATAGAAGTGGTTTAGCTCGTCTGGTAGGCTTGTGTCACTGGGCAGCTCGCGGCTGTGCTTCCCTTTGTAGTCTGTAATAGTTTTCAAGCCCTGCCACATCCGACGAGCGTCAGAGCCAGTGTAGTATGATTCAATCTTAGACCTGTATTGACTCTTTGCCTGTTTGATGGTTCGTCGGAGGTCATAGCGGGATTTCTTATAAGCATCCGGGTTAGAGTCCCATTCCTTGAAAGCGGCAGCTCTACCCTTTAGCTCAGTGCGGATGTTTCCTGTAATCCATGGCTTCTGGTTGGGGTATGTACGTACGGTCACTGTGGGGACGACATCATCGATGCACTTATTGATGAAGCCAGTGACTGATGTGGTGTACTCCTCAATGCTGTCTGAAGAATCCCGGAACATGTTCCAGTCTGTGCTAGCAAAACAGTCCTGTAGCTTAGCATCTGCGTCATCTGACCACTTTTTTATTAACCGAGTCACTGGAGCTTCCTGCTTTAGTTTTTGCTTATAAGCAGGAATCAGGAGGATAGAGTTATGGTCAGGTTTGCCAAATGGAGGGCGAGGGAGAGCTTTGTATGCGTCTCTGTGTGTGGAGTAAAGGTGGTCTAGAGTTTTTTTCCCTCTGGTTTCACATTTAACATGCTGGTAGAAATTAGGTAGAACGGATTTAAGTTTCCCTGCATTAAAGTCCCTGGCCACTAGGAGCGCTGCATCTGGATGAGCGTTTTCCTGTTGATTAATGGCCTTGTACAACTCATTCAGTGCAATCTTAATGCCAGCATTGGTTTGTGGTGGTAAATAGACAGCTATGAAAAATATAGATGAAAACTCTCTTGGTAAATAGTGTGGTCTACAGCTTATCATAAGATACTCTACCTCAGGCGAGCAAAACCTCGAGACTTCCTTAGTATTTGATTTTGTGCACCAGCTGTTGTTTACAAATATACACAGACCGCCACCCCTTGTCTTACCGGAGTCAGCCGTTCTGTCCTGCCGATGTAGCGTATAGCCTGCTAGCTGAATGTTATCATTGTCGTCGTTCAGCCACGACTCCGTGAAACATAAGATATTACAGTTTTTAATGTCCCGTTGGTAGGATAACCGTAATCTTAAGTCGTCCACTTTATTTTCAAAAGATTGAACGTTGGCTAATAGGATTGATGGAAGAGGCAGTTTCCTCGCTCGCCGTCGGATCCTTACAAGGCACCCCGATCTACGTCCACGATATCTCCGTCTCTTCCTCACGCGAATGACGGGGATTTGGGCCTTGTCGGGTGTCTGTATGATATCCTTCGCGGCCGCCTCGTTGAAGAAAAAATCTTCGTCCAATACGAGGTGAGTAATCGCTGTCCTGATATCCAGAAGCTCTTTTTGGTTATAAGAGACGATGGCAGAAACATTATGTACAAAATAAATTACAAATAATGCGGAAAAACACACATAATAGTACAATTGGTTAGAGGGCTGTAAAACGGCAGCCATCTTCTCCGGCGCTGTTCTACTATCGATAGATCTAATCACACTCTTAGCTTAAAATGATGATAAACTATTAAGCTATGTCTTCACATTATAAGCGCAGCAATGCGCACATGGCAGTAGGCTATAAGTGCAAATGTTCCAAAATGTAATCAATTAGAGGGAAAACACCATTCTCAAAAGTGACGCAAATGCGATTATTCACGTAATGCTTTATGGTGAAAATTATCTTTCCCAAACTTGAAACTCACGGGCTGTGTATGTATGCCAGTTAGGCTCTACACCCGTTGTAAAGCAGATTTACAGTGAGGGAAATAAGTATTTGATCCCCTGCTGATTTTGTACGTTTGCCCACTGACAAAGAAACGATCAGTCTATAATTTTAATGGTAGGTTTATTTGAACAGTGAGAGACAGAATAACAACAAAAAAATCAAGAAAAACGCATGTCAAAAATGTTATGAATTGATTTGCATTTTAATGAGGGAAATAAGTATTTGACCACTCTGCAAAACATGACTTAGTACTTGGTGGCAAAACCCTTGTTGGCAATCACGGAGGTCAGACGTTTCTTATAGTTGGCCACCAGGTTTGCACACATCTCAGGAGGGATTTTGTCCCACTTCTCTTTGCAGATCTTCTCCAAGTCATTAAGGTTTCGAGGCTGACGTTTGGCAACTCGAACCTTTGGCTCCCTCCACAGATTTTCTATGGGATTAAGGTCTGGAGACTGGCTAGGCCACTCCAGGACCTTAATGTGCTTCTTCTTCAGCCACTCCTTTGTTGCCTTGGCCGTGTGTTCTGGGTCATTGTCATGCTGGAATACCCATCCCCTGGCTGAGGGAGGAGGTTCTCACCCAAGATTTGACGGTACATGGCCCCGTCCATCGTCCCTTTGATGCGGTGAAGTTGTCCTGTCCCCTTAGCAGAAAAATACCCCCAAAGCATAATGTTTCCACCTTCATGTTTGACGGTGGGGATGGTGTTCTTGGGGTCATGGGCAGCATTCCTCCTCCTCCAAACACGGCGAGTTGAGTTGATGCCAAAGAGCTCGATTTTGGTCTCATCTGACCACAACACTTTCACCCAGTTCTCCTCTGAATCATTCAGATGTTCATTGGCAAACTTCAGATGGACATGTATATGTGCTTTCTTGAGCAGGGGGACCTTTCGGGCGCTGCAGGATTTCAGTCCTTCACAGCGTAGTGTGTTACCAATTGTTTTCTTGGTGACTATGGTCCCAGCTGCCTTGAGATCATTCACAAGATCCTCCCGTGTACTTCTGGGCTGATTCCTCACCGTTCTCATGATCATTGCAACTCCACGAGGTGAGATCTTGCATGGAGCCACAGGCCGAGGGAGATTGACAGTTATTTTGTGTTTCTTCCATTTGCGAATAATCGCACCAACTGTTGTCACCTTCTCACCAAGCTGCTTGGCGATGGTCTACAATCTTGCCCCTGACATCCTTGGAGAGCTCTTTGGTCTTGGCCATGGTGGAGAGTTTGGAATCTGATTGATTGCTTCTGTGGACAGATGTCTTTTATACAGGTAACAAACTGAGATAAGGAGCACTCCCTTTAAGAGTGTGCTCCTAATCTCAGCTCGTTACCTGTATAAAAGACACCTGGGAGCCAGAAATCTTTATGATTGAGAGGGGCTCAAATACTTATTTCCCTCATTAAAATGCAAATCAATTTATAACATCTTTGACATGCGTTTTTCTGGATTTATTTGTTGTTATTCTGTCTCTCACTGTTCAAATAAGCCTACCATTAAAAATATAGACTGATCATTTCTTTGTCAGTGGGCAAACATACAAAATCAGCAGGGGATCAAATACTTATTTCCCTCACTGTATGTGCTTAAATTTAAGAAGTTATTTGGCCACTTTAGTTGTCATACAAACCTTATCACAACAGATAGGCCTATGGGCTAGGCTACATGAGGTGTGCGACTATGATTTGAAAAAGTTGCCCAAAAAAAGGTATGTGCTGTTTCTTGCCTTACTGCACACAAGCTGGGCATCATTCACAAGTGATAGGCAAATATTGTCACCCATCAGACTGTTCTTGATTTAATCTTGTCTTTACATATACTAAATAATATATGTGTGAAATTTGTTTTGATTTAGAATGGAACATTATGATGCACCTGTCTCGAAACAGGCAGGGGAAAGAAATACATGTAATCTATGCACTTAAATAGCAAATGGAGGACCCTTTTCCCGTGGTTCATTTTCACGCCAGCCAGGTATGCTATACTCCTGTTGTAAAGAGAAGCAATGTGCTTAATATTAGGAAAGTTGAGAAATAAATATAGTAGGCCTAGCCTATAGAAAGCTGATGGGATCCTCTTTTTTTTAATAGAGGTCAACACTCTGTTTTCTCACGCAATTGCATTGCCTATAGAAATGTTGCTCAACATAATTTTTGATTACATTTGCATTGATGTCAGAGTGATTAGAGTGCTGAGTACCAGGCAGTTAGCAAGTTTGGTAGGCTACTAATGACCATCAGCAGCATCAGAGCTCCAGGAAGAAGCCTAATTACCGTGACTAAACGGTCACTTGGAATTTGACTGCCGTCATGACTATTGACTGCCGGTGTGGCGGTAATACGGTCAACCTGACAGCCCTACGTCCAACCGGCCTCACAACCGTAGATGACGTGTAACCACGCCAGCCCAGGAATCCCGCATCCTGCTTCTCCACTTGCTGCATTGTCTGAGATCAGCCATCCAGACAGCTGATGAAACTGTGGGTTTGCACAACCGAAGAATTTCTGCACAAACTGTCAGAAACCGTCTCAGGGAAGCTCATCGTCCTCACCAGGGTCTTGACCTGACTGCAGTTCAGCGTCGTAACCGACTTCAGCGAGAAAATGCTCACCTTCGATGGCCACTGACACGCTGGCGTCGTGTGGGCGAGCGGTTTGATGATGTCAACGTTGTAAACAGAGTGCACCATGGGGGTGGTGGGGTTATGATATGGGCAGGCATAAGCTACGGACAACTAACACAATTGCATTTTATCAATGACATTTTGAATGTACAGAGATACCGTGATGATCCTGAGGCCCTTTGTCGTGCCATTCATCTGCCGCCATCACCTCATGTTTCAGCATGATAATGCACAGCCCCATGTCGCAAGGATCTGTACACAATTCCTGGAAGCTGAAAATGTCCCAGTTCTTCCATGGCCTGCATACTCACCAGACATATCACCCATTGAGGCAAATGGTGGTCACACCAGATACTGACTGGTTTTCTGATCCATGTCACTACCACTAATTATCTGTGACCAACAGATGCATATCTGTATTTCCAGTCATGTGAAATCCATAGATTAGGGCCTAATGAATTTATTTCAATAGATTGATTTCCTTTTATGAACTGTAACTCTGTAAAATCTTTGAAATTATTGCATGTTGCATTTTGCTACATCCGCAATAACATCTGCTAAATATCTGTATGTGACCAATAAAATTTGATTTGATTTAAAGTTGCATTTATATTTTTGTTCAGTGTAGTAAAGAATACTGTAATAGGCATATATTTATTGTAGGCTACACCATACATTATATAAAATAAAATAAACATCCCCTAACCCCCCATAAAGCTGCATATAGTATCCTTCTTGAACTTGGAAGGCCTAGAAACACCCATTAGTGTGATTGTTTCCCTGCAACACACACATTACACACAGTAACAACCTGCTTCCAGATTGAACACCTGCAGGGGCCTTGGTGCAAACATCAACAAATAAATTGGTTTCCTTCCCTTATGCTGTGGTTGCTGCCTCTCCTGCTGCTGTTGCGGTTGTTTCTTATCGTCGTCTCAAAAATACATCATGTCTGTCGATCTTTTAAGGCAGTCACATCTTTGATTTACAGGCAGAGGAGGAATTTGAAAGAAAGATTTATATGGAATCGGTAGCGGCATTCTACATACAGACTATGCAAGTACGTTTATTTCCAAAACGTTATATCCACCAATTTTTCACATTTGTGTTTTTTTATCAGAAATGATATCTTATGGGTACCTTCATGTGTGTGTTAAATATTTCAGATTATTTTAATTAATCAATTTTAGATGTGTGTGATTATTTTTGTTTGTTGTTGTTGCAAAACGCTATATATCCATTGTTTAGCTGGAATGGAATGTTCATATCCTGTATATTTGACTGCGATATGTGGTTGTCTCACCTACACTGTAAAAACAACTAGTTGTTTCAACTAATTATTATTAAGTAACTGGTTCCACAGCCTTTTTTTTGTTCACTCAACTTTTCGGTCCAAGTGTTACCTGAATTAAAAAAACAATTTTGGGCCCAAACTTAGCTCCAACTTGAGAAAATGAAGGCAAAAATTCAGTACCCCACACTTACATTTATCTGTAAGGTCCCTTAGTCTAGCAGTGAATTTCAACCACAGATTCAACCACAAAGACCAGGGAGGTTTTCCAATGACTCGCAAAGAAGGGCACCTATTGGTAGATGGATACAAATTTAAAAAGCAGACATAGAATATCCCTTTGAGCATGGTGAAGTTATCAATTACACTTTGGATGGTGTACCAATACACCCATGTCACTACAAAGACACAGGTGTCATTCCTAACTCAGTTGCCGGAGAGGAAGGAAACCACTCATGGATTTCTCCATGGGGCCAATGGTGACTTTAAAACAGTTACAGAGTTTAATGGCTGTGATAGGAGAAAACTGAGGATGGATCAAAAACATTGTAGTTGTCACGACTTCCTCTGAAGCTGCCTCCTCTCCTTGTTCGGGCAGGCTTCGGCGTTCGTCGTCACCGGCCTTCTAGCCACTGCCGCTCCTCATCTCATCATTCCGTTTGTTTTGTCTTGTTTATTACACACACCTGGTTCATATCCCCTCATCAGTACCTGTATAAGTATTCCCTCTGCCCCCCATGTCTTTGTGTGTGATTTATTGTGGAGGTGACTATAGCTCGGTGGAGCTATATTGTATTTTGTATCGCCGGGATATTCACCCGTGTGCCTTGTTTTCTCCAGTGCGCGGTTATACCGCGCTGTAGTGTTTTAAGCATTGCTGTGTACTGCTGTATTTGTCGAATAAACCATTTATTCTGTGATTTACCCTCCTGCGCCTGACTCCGTCAAAAATCACCCGCTACAGTAGTTACAAATGACAAAGTGAAAAGAAGGAAGCCTGTACAGAATATATTTTTTTCCAAAACATGCATCCTGTTTGCAATAAGGCACTAAATTAAACTGCAACAAATGTGGCAAAGAAATGAACGTAATGTCCTGAATACAAAGCGTTATGTTTGGGGCAAATCCAACACAACACATAACTGAGTACCACATATTTTCAAGCATAGTGGTGGCTGCATCATGTTATGGGTATGCTTGTCATTGGCAAGGACAAGGGAGGTTTTTTTTATGTTAAAAAGAAACGGAATAGAGCTAAGCAGAGGAAAAATCCTAGAGGAAAACCTGGTTCAATTTGTTTCCAACAGACACTGGGAGACAAATACACCTTTCAGCAGGACAATAACCTAAAACACAAGGTTGCTTACAAAGACAAAATTGAATATTCCTTTGTGGCCTAGTTACAGTTTTGATTTAAATCGGCTTGAAAATCATTGGCAAGACTTGGAAATGGCTGTCTGGCAATGATCAACAACCAACTTGACAGAGCTTGAATAATAAAAATAATAAAAATAAAAGTACAAATATTGTACAATACAGGTGTGCAAAGCTCTTAGAGACTTGCCCAGAAAGACACAACAGTAATTCTAAATTGCATTGACTCAAGTAATCAAGTATATTAGTGTTTTATTTTTCATAAATTGTTCAGAAATGTTATAATTTTTCTACCACTTTAACATTAAAGAGTATTTTGTGTAGATCCTTGTCACGCCCTGACTCATGGGACTCTTGTATGTTGAGTCAGGGTGTGGATATTCTATGTTAGTATTTCTATGTTGCATTCTAGGTTGTGTAGTTCTATGTTTGGCCGGGTGTGATTCCCAATCAGAGGCAACTGTCGCTCATTGTCTCTGATTGGGGATCATACTTAGGTAGCCTATTGGCAGTCATGGGTTGTGGGATCTTGTTCCGTGTAGAGGCTTGTGTTGTGTTTAGCCTGAGGACTTCACGTTACATTGTTTTGTTCGTGTGTTTATCGTTTGATTAAACATGTATGCAATTCACGCTGCACCTTGGTCTGACCCGTCCTTCAACGACCGTGACAGAAGATTCCACCAAACACGGACCAAGCAGCATGCCCAGGAGCAAACACCCTGGACACAGGTGGGGAAGATTTGGTCTTGGGAGGAGATATTTGCGGGGAAAGGACCCTGGGCGAAGAAGGAAGCCCAGGCAGGAGAGGAACAACGGCAACACAGAAGGCGCCTGCCAAGGAGGAAGCCCGAGAGGCAGCCCCAAGAAAAAATGTTTTGGGGGCTAAAGGAGTGGTCGGGGAGCGAGAGAGAAGAGCCCCGACCACTGCACCCTGTGGGTTTCCAGGTTGAGTCCCTACGACCATGGGAAGAAGAGTGGGAACAGTTTTATACTGAGGAGTCGGAGGATGACGACGACGATGAGTTTCTGTTCCCTAATTCGTGGGGGCTCCCGGAGGAGTCCTCACTGGAGGAGGAGTCCTCACTGGAGGAGGAGTGCTGAGAGAGAGAGAAGGATCGGATCAGCAGGGTAAGAGAGGAGGCCACCATATTACGGGGGCTGATGGCAAGAATAGAGCGGGAGAGCTCCATTCAAGAGGAGGCACTGCAGGAGGCTCGTAGGGAGAAGGAGGAAGTAGAGGTACGGAGAGAGGAACTGGTTAGGCAACATAAGGAGCGTGGGTTAATAGAGGAACCCATGTATGCGGAGATACGCACTGTATCGCCAGTGCGCATGCACAGCCCAGTGCGTTCTGTGCCAGCGCCCCGCACGTGTCGTGCGAAAGTGGGCAGCCAGCCAGGACGGGTTGTGCCGGCTCAACGCTCCTGGTCTCCAGTGCACCTCACCAGTCCGGCCCGGCCCGTTCCTGTTCCTCGCACCAAGCCAGTGGTGCGTGTTCCCAGTCCGGTGCGGCCCGTGCCTTCTCCCCGCACCAGACCAGTGGTGCGTGTTTCCGTTCCTGCTCCCCGCACCAAGCCAGTGGTGCGTGTTCCCAGTCCGGCCCGGCCCGTTCCTGCTCCCCGCACCAAGGCAGTGGTGCGTGTCCCCAGTCCGGCCCGGCCCGTTCCTGCTCCTCGCACCAGACCAGTGGTGCTTATTCCCAGTCCGGCCCGGCCCGTTCCTGTTCCTCGCACCAAGCCAGTGGTGCTTGTCGCCAGTCCGGCCCGGCCCGTTCCTGCTCCTCGCACCAGACCAGTGGTGCGTGTTCCCAGTCCGGCCCGTTCCTGCTCCTCGCACCAGGCCAGTGGTGCGTGTTCCCAGTCCGGCCCGGCCCGTTCCTGCTCCTCGCAACAGACCAGTGGTGCGTGTTCCCAGTCCGGCCCGGCCCGTTCCTGCTCCTCACACCAGACCAGTGGTGCGTGTTCCCAGTCCGGTCTGGCCCGTTCCTGCTCCCCGCACCAAGCCAGTGGTGCGTGTCGCCAGTCCGTCCCGGCCCGTTCCGGCTCCTCGCACCAAGCCAGTGGTGTGTGTTCCTAGTCCGGTCCGGCCCGTGCCTGCTCCTCGCACAAGACCAGTGGTGCGTGTGTCCAGTCCGGCATGGCCCGTGCCCGTTCCACCGGTGCCTGGTCCGGCACCGTTCAGCTGCTCCACTCCGGAGCCAGAGCAGTCCGCTCCACTGGTGCCCAGTCCAGCACCGGTCAGCTGCTCCACTCCGGAGCCAGAGCAGTCCGCTCCACCGGTGCCCAGTCCAGCTCCGGTCAGCAGCTCTACTCCGGAGCCAGAGCAGTCCGCTCCACCGGTGCCCAGTCCAGCTCCGGTCAGCGGCTCCAGTCCGGCGCCAGAGCAGTCCGCTCCACCGGTGCCTAGTCCAGCTCCGGTCAGCGGCTCCAGTCCAGACCCAGACGTCAGCCCCTCTCCAGGTTCGGGGTCTCCCACACCAGGGTCCAGACAGGGCTTGATACATCTGTGGGAGGAAGGAGAGGGGAAGCAGCGCGCCGAGGTCCAGACCAGATCAGGGGCGCAACGGGGAGGCTGAGAGAATGTGGTCGTCACGCCCGGAGACGGATCCGCCTCCGAGGTGGAATGCCCACCCGGACCCTACCCTGTTATGTCAGGTTTGTGCGGTCGGAATCCGCACCTTTGGGGGGGGGGGGTACTGTCACATTCTGACTCATGGGACTCTTGTATGTTGACTCAGGGTGTGGATATTCTATGTTAGTATTTCTATGTTGCATTCTAGGTTGTGTAGTTCTATGTTTGGCCGGGTGTGATTCCCAATCAGAGGCAGCTGTCGCTCATTGTCTCTGATTGGGGATCATACTTAGGTAGCCTATTGGCAATCATGGGTTGTGGGATCTTGTTCCATGTAGAGGCTTGTGTTGTGTTTAGCCTGAGGACTTCACGTTACGTTGTTTTGTTCGTGTGTTTATCATTTGATTAAACATGTATGCATTTCACGCTGCGCCTTGGTCTGACCCGTCCTTCAACGACCGTGACAATCCTTTACAAAAAAAATAGTTGCAATTTTAATCCCACCTTGTAACAACAAAATGTGGAAAAAGTCAGGGCACTGTATATGTTAATTTATACAGTAGTTAATACTCAACATGTCTTTCCCTCAGATTTGAACTCACAACCTCATGGCATTCCAATCTTCCTGCTATGCCACCATCTCTGTGTCAGTAACTGTTGTCACCTATATTACTTCACTTTGCACTTCAAAGTAAAGCTCAGTTCTGTTAAAAGTACACTCAAGAAAAACTTTTTAATTCATCATAGTGATTAAGGAGTAACATTAAAACATTAACATGCCCCAACAACATTAGACAACTATACAGAAAAACCAAAAATTGCAGAAATAAGTCAATAAAATCAATGACAAGAGAATAGTTATAATTACTCATAATTGATACACACGGTGGCATAGCATGAATATTGGAATGCCATGAACCGAGAGGTTGTGAGTTCAAATCCCAGGTGAGGACATGTTGAATAATAATGACAGTATAAATGAACGTCGAATATGTAAGTTGAAAACATTGTGTGTGTAACCAGTTGCACAGACTTCTTTGGTTAAGATGCCCAAATAATAATTTATAGTTGAATGAATATATGAGACAAGTTGAGCAAACATGATTTAATTGACAGAAAAACAATTTTGGTAAAGTTTTCTGAAGTTGGAGCTAAGTTTGGGCCAACTGTTTCATCTTTAGTGTACCAAGTAGTTTACTAAACTAAAAAAGCCTGTGGAACCAGTTACTTAATAATAATTAGTTAAAACAACTGGATATTAATTACAATGTAACTATCTGAAGATTAATGCACTTACTGTAAGTCACTCTGGATAAGAGCATCGTCAATCATTAAATGAAAAAAATGTCAAATGTAAATGTTTTACACACATCTCATATTACTGTATTGCATTATTTTTTAAATATTGATTTCATAAATGTATAATTTGTACATTTCTTTATTAAAAATGTTATTTGTTACATTTGACTGTGTAAAACCTAGTAGTACTACTTATATCTCTGAGAGTGAGGTGGATATATAGCATTTTGCAAAAAAACATGATTATTTGTCTCTTTGAAATGAATCCATCAAGTGATAGATTTTAAACAAATACATGTCATGATTAGATAGTGAAAAAAATTACATCTCTTTCATAATTTCTTTAAACAATAAAAGCTAATTTACCAACATTTCTGAAAATGGATATACAGTGGGGAGAACAAGTATTTGATACAATGCCGATTTTGCAGGTTATCCTATTTACAAAGCATGTAGAGGTCTGGAATTTTTATCATAGGTACACTTCAACTGTGATAGATGGAATCAAAAAAAAAAAAAAAAAAATCCAGAAAATCACATTGTATGATTTTTAAGTAATTCATTTGCATTTTATTGCATGACATAAGTATTTGATCACCTACCAACCAGTAAGAATTCCGGCTCTCACAGACCTGTTAGTTTTTCTTTAAGAAGCCCTCCTGTTCTCCACTCATTACCTGTATTAACTGCACCTATTTGAACTCGTTACCTGTATAAAAGACACCTGTCCACACACTCAATCAAACAGACTCCAACCTCTCCACAATGGCCAAGACCAGAGAGCTGTGTAAGGACATCAGGGATACAATTGTAGACCTGCACAAGGCTGGGATGGGCTACAGGACAATAGGCAAGCAGCTTGGTGAGAAGGTAACAACTGTTGGCACAATCATTAGAAAATGGAAGAAGTTCAAGATGACGGTCAATCACCCTCGGTCTGGGGCTCCATGCAAGATCTCACCTTGTGGGGCATCAGTGATCATGAGGAAGGTGAGGGATCAGCCCAGAACTACATGGCAGGACCTGGTCAATGACCTGAAGAGAGCTGGGACCACAGTCTCAAAGAAAACCATTAGTAACACATTACGCCGTCATGGATTAAAATCCTGCAGCGCACGCAAGGTCCCCCTGCTCAAGCCAGCGCATGTCCAGGCCCGTCTGAAGTTTGCCAATGCACATCTGGATGATCCAGAGGAGGAATGGGAGAAGGTCATGTAGTCTGATGAGACAAAAATAGAGCTTTTTGGTCTAAACTCCACTCACCGTGTTTGGAGGAAGAAGAAGGATGAGTACAACCCCAAGAACACTATCCCAACCGTGAAGCATGGAGGTGGAAACATCATTCTTTGGGGATGCTTTTCTGCAAAGGGGACAGGACGACTGCACCGTATTGAGGGAAGGATGGATGGGGCCATGTATCGCGAGATCTTGGCCAACAACCTCCTTCCCTCAGTAAGAGCATTGAAGATGGGTCGTGGCTGGGTCTTCTAGCATGACAACGACCTGAAACACACAGCCAGGGCAACTAAGGAGTGGCTCCGTAAGAAGCATCTCAAGGTCCTGGAGTGGCCTAGCCAGTCTCCAGACCTGAACCCAATAGAACATCTTTGGAGGGAGCTGAAAGTCCGTATTGCCCAGCGACAGCCCCGAAACCTGAAGGATCTGGAGAAGGTCTGTATGGAGGAGTGGGCCAAAATCCCTGCTGCAGTGTGTGCAAACCTGGTCAAGACCTACAGGAAACGTATGATCTCTGTAATTGCAAACAAAGGTTTCTGTACCAAATATTAAGTTCTGCTTTTCTGATGTATCAAATACTTATGTCATGCAATAAAATGCAAATTAATTACTTAAAAATCATACATGCTTTGTAAGTAGGAAAACCTGCAAAATCAGCAGTGTATCAAATAATTGTTCTCCCCACTGTATAGCGTTTTGGAATAAAACTCTTAAAATACAGAAAGACAGAATCTTCCTCCAGTTACTGTTGCCGTGACATAGCTCTGTCACCTTGTTCTTGAATAGGATGTGTATCTTTCACTGTGGGATGTCAGCCATTCATCTTCTGAGAAGTCAGAAGTAGCATTTAATTTTCACCTTCGCTGCCACCTTCGCTACACTTCAGCTGTGCATCCACTTTTCTAAGGTGACTTTTCTGAAAAAGCCTGTCAACCACTAACAAAAAATAAAATGTACTCAGCAATTTTATGCTGGACTTACGCAACAACAACACATAAAAAAGCATGATCATATATCCTGTAACTTATTGAAAAGGAAATATACTTGTAGTATTATTTATTATCATTACTTAGTACCTATCTATTATTATTAGCTGTACAGTACCTTTACTGTATACATAACCATTTCCTCATGCTGTCTATTCAGTCGGCACAGGGTATTCTGCCCTGAGCTTCAGAAAAATCACTCTGCTGTTACTGTTATTTTCAGAGTTCAAAGTAAAGCTATGCAGCCCATTAACGAGAGAGATGTACTTTCAGATGGCAGGTATTTAACAAATAATTTAGCTCTTGTAGCTAATACATTATGTACTTCCTTTTCCACAACCCAAATTAGAGAGTGCAGAGATACAGTACAAAAAAAGTCATCATCATCATCATCATCACAAATAGGACAATCAAGTATAAACTGGCTTTCACAGGCAATTAGACAAAAAAAATGTATGTGTAATGGTATTATAAACACGTAATTCACTGAGAGCACCCTATATTTTGTGTTCACGGTTCTAATTGTTAAACTTTTATCGTTAATAGCCTACCTCTTTCATCTAAAAAACAATTGGATTACGTTAATCTTCTAACATACATTTGTCTATTCTTTTCTTTGTGTTGTTTTGACGTCATTCCAGGGTAGTATACTCTCGTTGAATGCTTCAATATACATATTTTTATGGTCCTTTTGTTTATTATAGATTTGATCATGCACCATAAATGTTAATCTAGTAGGTAATCATGCAAAAAGAGCACCATTTCCCCATAGGCATAGAATTACAGGCAAGCCCACAGAAATATATTTGCGAGAGAAAATGATTCCCTTCTCCCACTACACAGCTCTGATTTCAGTGTTTAGTCATTGCAAACGGTTTCACCATTGAAGGAGCAACCATCGTGACACAACACTGATGTTCTGTTTCAGGTAGGATAAAATGGCTATATGCCCCCTCATTCAGGCTTTAAGCATTGTGTAGTGTTTCCTTGTAGTTTGATTTTCATATTTGGAAACTCACAGACCCAGAGCCTGTCACAAATCCTCTTACTTCAGATCAGACTTGTCATAATTGCATTGTTATCCACTGTGGAGCATAAAATCTACAGCTACACAAATCAAGCTCAATATGAATATCTATTTCACACAGTAGTCAAACTATTTGAGCACTTTTTCAATGAAATAGTATTTTTTCTGTCATAGTACTCGCCTCAAATTATATATATAGACTACATGATCAAAAGTATGTGGACACCTGCTCATCGGACATCTCATTCCAAAATCATGGGCATTAATATAGAGTTGTCTCCCCTTTGCTGCTATAACAGCCTCCACTCTTTTGGGAAGGCTTTCCACTAGATGTTGGAACATTGCTGCGGGGACTTGCTTGCAATCAGCCACAAGAGCATTAGTGAGGTCGGGCACTGATGTTGGGTGATTAGGCCTGGCTCGCAGTCAGTGTTCCAATTCATCCCAAAGGTGTTCGATGGGGTTAAGGCCAGGGCTCTGTGCAGGCCAGTCAAGTTATTCCACACCGACAGCCAGATTCCACTGCTCCAGAGTCCAATGGCGGCGTGCTTTATAAATCTCCAGCCGACGCTTGGCATTGCGCATGGTGATCTTAGGCTTGAGTGCGGCTGCTCGGCCATGGACACCCATTTCATGAAGCTCCCGACGAACAGTTATTGTGCTGACGTTGCTTCCAGAGGCAGTTTGGAACTCAGTAGTGAGTGTTGCAAACGAGGACAGATGATTTTTATGCGTTACGTGCTTCAGCACTCAGCGGTCCAGATCTATGAGCTTGTGTGGCCTACCACTTCGCGGCTGAGCCGTTGTTGCTCCTAGACGTTTCCACTTCACAATAACAGCACTTACAGTTGACAGGGGCAGCTCTAGCAGGGCAGACATTTCACGAACTGACTTGATGGAAAGGTGGCATCCTATGACGGTGCCACGTTGAAAGTCACTGAGCTCTTCAGTAAGGCCATTCTACTGCCAATGTTTGTCTATGGAGATTGCATGGCTTTGTGCTAAATTTTATACACCTGCCAGCAACGGGTGTGGCTGAAATAGCTAAATCCACTAATTTGAAGGGGTGTCCACATATTGTTATATACAGTGGGGGAAAAAAGTATTTAGTCAGCCACCAATTGTGCAAGTTCTCCCACTTAAAAAGATGAGAGAGGCCTGTAATTTTCATCATAGGTACACGTCAACTATGACAGACAAAATGAGAAAAAAAAATCCAGAAAATCACATTGTAGGATTTGTTATGAATTTATTTGCAAAATATGGTGGAAAATAAGTATTTGGTCAATAACAAAAGTTTCTCAATACTTTGTTATATACCCTTTGTTGGCAATGACACAGGTCAAACGTTTTCTGTAAGTCTTCACAAGGTTTTCACACACTGTTGCTGGTATTTTGGCCCATTAATCCATGCAGATCTCCTCTAGAGCAGTGATGTTTTGGGGCTGTCGCTGGGCAACACGGACTTTCAACTCCCTCCAAAGATTTTCTATGGGGTTGAGATCTGGAGACTGGCTAGGCCACTCCAGGACCTTGAAATGCTTCTTATGAAGCCACTCCTTCGTTGCCCGGGCGGTGTGTTTGGGATCATTGTCATGCTGAAAGACCCAGCCACGTTTCATCTTCAATGCCCTTGCTGATGGAAGGAGGTTTTCACTCAAAATCTCACGATACATGGCCCCATTCATTCTTTGCTTTACACGGATCAGTCGTCCTGGTCCCTTTGCAGAAAAACAGCCCCAAAGCATGATGTTTCCACCCCCATGCTTCACAGTAGGTATGGTGTTCTTTGGATGCAACTCAGCATTCTTTGTCCTCCAAACACGACGAGTTGAGTTTTTACCAAAAAGTTCTATTTTGGTTTCATCTGACCATATGACATTCTCCCAATCGTCTTCTGGATCATCCAAATGCACTCTAGCAAACTTCAGACGGGCCTGGACATGTACTGGCTTAAGCAGGGGGACACGTCTTGCACTGCAGGATTTGAGTCCCTGGCGGCGTAGTGTGTTACTGATGGTAGGCTTTGTTACTTTGGTCCCAGCTCTCAGCAGGTCATTCACTAGGTCCCCTCGTGTGGTTTTGGGATTTTTGCTCACCGTTCTTGTGATCATTTTGACCCCACAGGGTGAGATCTTGCGTGGAGCCCCAGATCAAGGGAGATTATCAGTGATCTTGTATGTCTTCCATTTCCTAATAATTGCTCCCACAGTTGATTTCTTCAAACCAAGCTGCTTACCTATTGCAGATTCAGTCTTCCCAGCCTGGTGCAGGTCTACAATTTTGTTTCTGGTGTCCTTTGACAGCTCTTTGGTCTTGGCCATAGTGGAGTTTGGAGTGTGACTGTTTGAGGTTGTGGACAGGTGTCTTTTATACTGATAACAAGTTCAAACAGGTGCCATTAGTACAGGTAACGAGTGGAGGACAGAGGAGCCTCTTAAAGAAGAAGTTACAGGTCTGTGAGAGCCAGAAATCTTGCTTGTTTGTAGGTGACCAAATACTTATTTTCCACCATAATTTGCAAATAAATTCATTAAAAATCCTACAATGTGATTTTCTGGATTTTTTTTTCTCAATTTGTCTGTCATAGTTGACGTGTACCTATGATGAAAATTACAGGCCTCTCTCATCTTTTTAAGTGGGAGAACTTGCACAATTGGTGGCTGACTAAATTCTTTTTTTCCCCACTGTATATAGTGTATATATACAGTACCAGTCAAAAGTTTGGACACACCTACTCATTCAAGGGTTTTTCTTTATTTTTACTATTTTCTACATTGAGTAAAAATAGTGAAAACATCAAAACTATGAAATAACACATATGGAATCTGTAGTAATGAAACAATTGTTAAACAAATCTTAATATATTTAATATTTTTGATTCTTCAAAGTAGCCACCCTTTGCCTTGATGACAGCTTTGCACATGTCACGTTCGTCGAACAGAGATGAGGACCAAGGCGCAGCGTTGCAGGCAAACAAACTCTTTATTAGAGACACGATCAAACCCAACAAAACGAAAACGTGACAGTTCACGGTCTAACACAACCGACTAGAAACAAGATCCCAAAAACTCTGTGGGGAAACAGGCTGCTAAAGTATGGTTCTCAATCAGAGACAACAAGCAACAGCTGAATCACGTTGCCTCTGATTGAGAACCACACTGGCCAACATAGAACAACAATACTAGAAAGTGAAACCTAGAACAAAACACATAGACTTTACACACCCCTGGCTCAACATATTAGAGTCCCCAGAGCCAGGGCGTGACAGTACCCCCCCCTAAAGGCGCGGACTCCGACCGCGCCCACCAAATACCACAGGGGAGGAAGGGGTGGGCACTCCGCTTAGGCGGCGGATCCGGCTCCGGGCCTGATCCCCACTCCCTCTCCAACCCCCCAAAGTACCCCTGGTCCGGTCTGGCCCCGCTGGCCGGAGCTGGACTGCACACTGGTGGAGCGGATTGCTCTATCTCCGGCGTGAAGCATCTGACCGGTGCCGGACCAGCCACCGGTGGAACAGGCATGGGCCGTGCCGGACTGACGACGCACACCACTGGCTTGGTGTGGGGAGCAGGAGCGGGCCGAGCCGGGCTGACGAAACGCACCACTGACTTGGTGCGGGGAGCAGGAGCGGGCCGGACCGGGCTGACGAAGCGCACCACTGACTTGGTGCGGGGAGCAGGAACGGGCCGAGCTGGGCTGACGAAGCGCACCACTGACTTGGTGCGGGGAGCAGGAACGGGCCGAGCTGGGCTGACGAAACGCACCACTGACTTGGTGCGGGGAGCTGGAGCGGGCCGGACCGGGCTGACGAAGCGCACCACTGACTTGGTGCGGGGAGCAGGAACGGGCCGTGCCGGGCTGACGAAGCGCACCACTGACTTGGTTCGGGGAGCAGGAACGGGCCGAGCTGGGCTGACGAAGCGCACCACTGACTTGGTGCGGGGAGCAGGGACGGGCCGTGCCGGGCTGACGACGCGCACCGTAGACTTGGTGCGAGTGGCAGGAACAGGCCGGACCGTACTGGGAACACACACCACTGGCCCTACGTGGGGATCAGGAACAGGCCGGACCGGACTGGCAACACACGCCAGTACCTCTCGCCGTGCCTCTACATCCTCCTTCCCCCTGGTGACCAGTGACTCCCGTAACCTGGCGGCCTCCTGCTGCCCTGTCGTCCACGGCGTTAGCCCCCCCCCTAAAAAAATTATGGGCTTCACTCCTACCCGTGGACCAGGTCTCCATGCTTCTCGCCAGCCTTTCGCCCTTCTGCCTCCACGTCAAGCCCCTCTCTTCCTCACATGGCTTGACCCAGTCGAGGAGGCGAAGGAGATCCGCTAGAGATCTCTCAGGCGCTGGCTCCTGGACTTGCTGCTTGGTCCAGTCTTGGTGGGATCTTCTGTCACGTTCGTCGAACAGAGATGAGGACCAAGGCGCAGCGTTGCAGGCAAACATACTCTTTATTAGAGACACGATCAAACCCAACAAAACGAAAACGTGACAGTTCACGGTCTAACACAACCGACTAGAAACAAGATCCCACAAACTCTGTGGGGAAACAGGCTGCTAAAGTATGGTTCTCAATCAGAGACAACAAGCAACAGCTGAATCACGTTGCCTCTGATTGAGAACCACACTGGCCAACATAGAACAACAATACTAGAAAGTGAAACCTAGAACAAAACACATAGACGTTACACACCCTGGCTCAACATACTAGAGTCCCCAGAGCCAGGGCGTGACAGCACACTCTTGGCAAAGTCACTCTTGCTAAACCAATCTTGATTAAGGGGAGGGTGGGCTACGTTTGGTTTTTAATCCAGTTAAACAAAATGAGGGGAAAACAAGAGTTTGTCTTTGTTTCTAAATACAAGATTCACTGGCTCAAAATGCAAATGTCTCTTCCATGGGCACTGTGCGTCATGGCTGGATAGGCTGCACTTCCGCTCTCAAAATCCATGCCATTATCTACCGTTATCTACCGTTAAGGCCTGCATTTGGTGGGTCTTAAAATGTCCCATTGGCGCTGCATGAAATTGTCAATTTTGCGAGTGTTTTTAAGGACACACCTCAAATATTGTCATCCCTCCCACCCCAACACAAGTGAGCTGATGTTAAACAGGTAAACTGCAAAACCTGGCGTTAGGGCTGGAAAATGCCAGTGCGCCAGTTTTTACATTACAAAATTGCAAACTAACATGCGTTTGACACTTGCCCCTCCTTAACACCAGCCGGAAATAGAGCCCAGAGTACGTTCCATGGAATATATTCTGTCTGGTCTGATGCTAGGTTTGAGGAGGAGATTGGTTGAAAATACAATGGCAGTAGTAAATATGCAGTTGTTGGCCAGACTGTGTCTGAGTGAGCTGTGTCAAGATGAAAAGGGTACGGAAATGGTTTGTTGTTGGTTTGTAATGACTGACATGGAGGTATTTGTCATTTGTGTGTAATACACTGAATGTACAAAACATTAGGAACAACTTCCTAGAAATTGAGTTGCACCCCCTTTTGCCCTCAGAACAGCATCAATTCGTCGGGGCATGAACTCTACAAGGTGTCGAAAGTGTTCCACAGGGATGCTGGCCTATGTTGATTCCAATGCTTCCCACAGTTGTGTCAAGTTGGGTGGTGGACCATTCTTGATACACATGTGAAACCCAGCAGCGTTGCAGTTCTTGACACACTCTAACTGGTGTGCCTGGCATCTACTACCCCGTTCAAAGGCACTTAGATATGTTGTCTTGTCCATTCACCCTCTGAATGGCACATATACACAATCAATGTCTCAATTGTCTCAAGGCTTAACAATTATTCTTTAACCTGTCTCTTCCTCTTCATCTACACTGATTGAAGTGAATTTAACAGGTGACATCAATAAGGGATCATGGCTTTCATCTGGATTCACCTGGTCAGTCTATGTCATGGAAAGAGCAGGTGTTCCTAAAGTTTTGTACACTCAGTGTATATGCGTACTTTATTTTCCAGACTGACCCTGAAGCTGCTGCTTCTTCATCAGTTCATGACATCAACTTCAGCATCACTAACCCTGCAGACCCAAAGAATGAGAGTTTTCACCTGGGATCAAGCTCGAGCCATACGTCATCTTCAGAAGAGGAAGAAGAGACACACTCAAGTTCTGATGACTGGCAAGAGCCGAAGTGGTACTTTGACTGAACTGGAAGACTAGGTTAAGACTATGCACCTGAAGATGTTTGGCAGAACAATCTTCTATGAAATTCAAAAGGCCTACCTGTTTTCAGTGATAAATGTTGAATATGAAGAAGGAGTACAGCTTTCTGGGGATGCACGCAGCGACTTCCGTGGCTTCAACGCAGAGCTTACAAACTACATCCTGATGACAGATGACACAAACGAGATTGTTCCTACTGAGCTGATAGAGGTACATTACAATGAATAGTCAAATAATCTGAGCTCAAGTGTAGATACCTGTTTGACAACTTGTACCATGCTGTAATGCAACACTCTAGTCTATTACAGGTCACAGAGGCCCCCAACTCTGTTGCAATGGAGCCAATTAGCTTCAAGCGCTCCCTGACTTCACTTCTCGACATGGGTCTTCATTTTAAGGGGTCCTTGTTACAGTGTAATAACAACATGTAACTGGTGGTAATTGCAGTCTGTAATTACAGAGGTGTAACAACAAATGCTTGTTATCATGCTTGTTACAAATGTTAACAGTTTATTGGGGATTAGCTAGTACGCTAGGTAGGTTGCTAGTTTTCTAACCTTGACTAGCTATCTATCTACCTAAAGTTGGTCTTATCTTCCTTTAACCTTGTTCTCAGGGTATCCGTACCCCAAGAGTATTAGGCTACGAGAAACACACCCAGCATGTTAACGTTGGCTAGCTAGCTACTTGTGTCAACACACTGAGTAATGTTAGTTCCTTTTCAATGTAGATAAACACTAGCTAACTTATTATTGTTAGCAAGCACTATTATTGCTAGTGGGATTACTATTATTGCTAGTAATTATTGTGTTTCGCCGTAATCTCAAATTTCATATATTAGACCAGGTGTTATGTGGGCAGCTTGTCTCTCCCTTTTCTGTGTCCCTTCCTCCTTGTTTTGTCCCCTCTTTGTCTGTCGTATCTGTATGTGGGTTTGTCCCCATTATGTTGGTGCGTCTGCCGGTGTGTGTCTGGAGTGGATCGGGGGGCGTGCTCAGGATCTGCCTCTCCTGTGCAGCTGCGGGTTGTTTCCAGTGATTCCTGCCTACGCAGCTGCATCCTATTCTCTCATCAACCTGCACTACTAATTCCTGGGCATGGCTCTCCACCGGCGCCAGATCGTTGTTCTTACTAGAGCGGTAACTTAGCTCACCAGTAGAGTTTAATTGTCTTTGTCTTCAGCCTGGCTCTTTACTCTCCTTAACCTGTCGTTTGTTTTGTCTTCAGTTCAGACATACCTCCCAACCTTCCTGCCTGCCTGCCTGCCTGCCTGCCTGCCTCAGCCTCTCCTTCCTCCGGAGCCGACTAGCCCACTCTGTTCCTTTTCTTCAGTTGTTTTTTGGACTAAGACAAATTGAATTTTTATTAAAAGCATTTTTATTTCTTCCACTCCCTTAGTCGTGTTTTGTTTCTCTGAGTGCTGGGTTTAACCATAGCCTAACAGAACGATCTGGCCATGGACCCAACAGAGAAACAGCACGGGGCAAACGAAGACAGCTTCCAACAAGCTATCCAGGCTCAAGGAACGTTGCTAGGACAGCATGACCAATTGATTCGGACTCTTTTGGAAAATAATCATCAACTGCTGAACCAGGTGACTCAGTTAACTACACAAGTCTCTAAATTGTCTGTTATCAGTTCTCCATCTCTCTCTGACCCCCAGTTTGAAGCACCCCAAGTTGGTTCCTCGGACATTATGCAGGCTTCGTTCCATCGGGAACCCCCTGTCATGTTGCCTGAACCGTTCAATGGAGAATTGGTGCCGTGGATTTTTGCTTCAGTGTGACTTGATTTTTCGGCAGAGACCACTGTCGTTTTCTACTGATTCCTCTAAGGTACATTATGTTCTGGGGCTGTTAAGAGGGAGAGCTCTGGTTTGGGCTGAGGCTGTGTGCTCAAATCAGACTTTGACTGGATTGACTTTTGCTGATTTTTCTGCTAAATTGAAGACTGTTTTTGACCATCCTGACCATGTGGGTAATTCCTCCAAGATACTTTTTAATTTGAGGCAGGGTTCTAACAGTGTGGCTGAGTACTCTATTGAGTTCTGGACTTTGGCAGCGGACTCCAAGTGGAACAATGTGGCACTTCAAGGAGCATTTCTAAACGGTTTGAATGAAGCCATTAAGGATGAACTGGCTGCTCGTGACGAGCCACATGATTTACATTATTTCGTTTCCCTGTCCATTAAGCTACACAACCGGTTGCGGGAGAGGCGTCGGGAGAGAGGCGGTCGGCCACATCTAGGAGGACGAGTTCCCCAGCCTTCAACCACTCGAGTCTCGCCTCCCCGGAGCCGGCAGCTTCTTGTTCCTGATCCCATCCCGAGCACAGAGGAGGAACCAATGCAAGTTGGTCGAGCTCGACTACCTCCAGCAGAGCGGCAACGGCGCCTCCAGGCGGGTGAGTGCCTGTACTGTGGAGACGCCACACACATTCTGGCTACATGCCCTAAGCGACCAAAAGACAAGGCTCGCTCGTAATGGTGGGTCTACTTGCGAGCCCAGAGTTAGATCCTGAACCCATCATTCCCCGATTACAAGTACCTGTAACCTTACGTTTCCAGAGTCATTCCCTGCCACTCTCAGCTCTCATAGACTCAGGTGCAGAAGACAACTTTATTAGCCACCAGTTCGTTACACAAGCTCGTATCCCCGTGGAGCCACTACCTACCCCCATTCGAGTCACAGCCCTTGATGGGCGCCTCCTCGCGGAGATAACTCATCAAACCACCCCCGTTTCCCTAGTGATTTCTGGCAATCATTGTGAAAGCATTCAGTTAAGAGTTATGTCTGGCTCAGCTACCCCCCTTATCCTTGGTTTCCCCTGGTTGGCTCTTCACAACCCACAAATGGATTGGACACATCACACCATTCTCAGTTGGAGCACTAACTGCCATTCGGAGTGCCTTAGGTCAGCGGTTCCCCCCACTAAGTGTAACCCAACTCATCCCTCAGCTCCTCCCGATCTGTCCCCAAGGAATACCATGACTTAGCGGAGGTTTTCAGTAAGGACAAGGCTCTGTCTCTACCACCACATAGGCCTTATGATTGCCCTATTGAACTGCTTCCTGGTGCTCCCTTGCCCTCTAGTCTCTTATGCAATCTGTCCCGACCGGAAAGAGAGGCAATGGAGCAGTATATTGGTGATTCTCTGGCCTCGGGCATAATCCGTCCCTCGTCGTCTCCTTTGGGTGCAGGTTTCTTTTTCGTTGAAAAGAAAGACAAGTCGTTACGCCCCTGTATCGATTTCAGGGGTTTAAACAACATAACTGTTAAAAACAAGTATCCCCTTCCACTCATCAACTCAGCTTTTGAACCTCTGCATGGCGCCACTGTTTTCTCCAAGCTCGACCTCAGGAACGCTTATCACCTTGTCAGAATCCGAAAGGGAGATGAGTGGAAAACTGCTTTCAACACTCCACTGGGGCATTTTGAGTATTTGGTCATGCCCTTTGGGCTCTCTAACGCTCCTGCTGTATTCCAAGCCATGGTGAACGATGTTCTTAGGGATTTTTTGAACCGTTTTGTCTTTGTATACCTGGATGATATTCTTATTTTTTCCAAGTCACCCGAGGAGCATGAGTCACACGTCCGTCAAGTCCTTCGACGGCTCTTGGAGAATAAGCTGTACGTCAAAGCAGAAAAGTGTGAGTTCCACAAACGGTCTACATCGTTCCTTGGTTTCATCATTGAGAGCGGGCAGGTGAAGGCGGACCCCGAGAAGATCCGGGCAGTGACGGAATGGCCCACACCCACCACCCGTAAGCAACTTCAACGATTTTTGGGCTTTGCTAACTTCTACCGTAGATTCATTAAGGGTTTTAGTAAAGTGGTGGCACCCCTTACTAGACTCACATCCCCAAAAGTCCCTTTTCTGTGGTCCCCTGAGGCGGAGCAGGCGGTAGGGGTTTTGAAGGAACTGTTTTCCACCTCCCCCGTGTTGATTCACCCCAATACCTCTCTGCAGTTCATTGTGGAGGTGGACGCGTCTGACTCAGGTGTGGGAGCAGTCCTCTCCCAGCGCTCCCCCACTGACCAAAAGCTTCACCCCTGTGTTTTTTTCTCCAAGAAATTGTCACCCACAGAACGGAATTACGACGTTGGAAACCGGGAACTGCTGGCGGTCAAGCTTGCACTGGAAGAATGGCGGCACTGGCTGGATGGAGCTGAACTGCCGTTTGTGGTCTGGACAGACCACAAAAACTTGGCATACATCCAAGCCACTAAGAGACTCAACTCACGCCAAGCCAGATGGGCCCTGTTTTTTAGTAGGTTTAACTTTATTCTTACATACAGACCGGGGTCAAGAAATGTTAAACCAGATGCTTTGTCCCGCCAGTTTGCTGACCCTTCGGAGACCAGCGAGCCTGAGGCAGTCCTACCTTCCTCATGCGTCGTGGCGGCAGTACAGTGGGAGATCGAGTCTCTTGTGAAGACTGCACTTGCCACGGACCCGGGACCGGGTGATGGACCTCCCAACCTACTCTTTGTTCCCGAGACGGTCCGGTCTCAGGTGTTGCAGTGGATTCACACCTCCCGTTTTGCTGGTCACCCTGGGATGAGACACACGTTGACGCTGCTTAAGAGACATTTTTGGTGGCCTTCAATGGAAACTGACATTTGGGCTTTTGTGGCAGCCTGTTCAACCTGTGCTCGGGGCAAAGCCTCCCATCGGGCCCCTTCGGGGCTGCTGCTACCCCTCCCAGTTCCCAGCCGTCCCTGGTCCCACATAGCCATGGATTTTGTCACCGGCCTACCCAAGTCTGAAGGTAATGATACTATACTTACCATTGTGGACAGATTCTCTAAATCTGTTCACTATATAGCATTACCAAAATTACCGTCTGCCAGTGAGACAGCGGACCTCCTAGTCCAACATGTATTCCGTCCCCATGGAATACCTGTGGACATCGTATCTGATAGAGGCCCACAGTTTACTTCCCGTGTTTGGAAGGTTTTCTGTTCTGCTTTGGGTAATTCCGTTAGTCTGTCCTCAGGGTTTCATCCCCAGACCAACGGTCAAACAGAAAGAGCCAATCAAGACCTCGAAGCAACCCTTCGTTGTGTGGCTGCTCAACATCCATCATCCTGGGCCAAACATCTGCCTTGGATAGAGTACGCCCACAACTCCCTCACCACCTCTGCCACCGGCCTTTCACCCTTCGAAGTAACCATGGGTTATCAACCCCCTCTGTTTCCTGCTCAGGAGAAGGAATTGGCTGTTCCTTCGGTTCAGGAGAACCTCCGCCGCTGCCAGAGAGTGTGGAGCGACGCTCGGGAAGCGTTGCTTCGGACCACCGACAGGAACAAGACGACAGCGGATAGGAGCAGGACTCCCGCACCTGTGTTTCATCCTGGTCAAGAAGTTTGGCTGTCATCAAAGAACGTACCTCTTCGTACCAAATCACGCAAGCTGTCTCCTCGGTACCTGGGTCCGTTTGTGGTGGAGTCCATCGTTAACCCCGCTGCGGTTCGTTTGAAGTTGCCTTCAGCCATGAAGATACACCCTACTTTCCACGTCTCCCAACTGAAACCTGTGTCCTCCAGCCTTTTGTGTCCGCCGGCAGATCCACCTCCACCTGTTCGCCTCATTGACGACCATCCGGCCTACACCGTCAGTAGGCTCCTGGACTCTCGGAGGCGGGGTAGGGGTCTCCAATACCTAGTCGATTGGGAAGGTTATGGACCTGAGGAGAGGTCTTGGGTCCCTAAGCGTTTTGTGTTGGATCCTCAGTTGATCACGGACTTCCATCACAACAACCCTGACAGGCCTGGTGGATCGCCAGGTGGCGACCATTGAGGGGGGGGTACTGTTATGTGGGCAGCTTGTCTCTCCCTTTTCTGTTTCCCTTCCTCCTTGTTTTGTCCCCTCTTTGTCTGTCGTATCTGTATGTGGGTTTGTCCCCATTATGTTGGTGCGTCTGCCGGTGTGTGTCTGGAGTGGATCGGGGGGCGTGCTCAGGATCTGCCTCTCCTGTGCAGCTGCGGGTTGTTTCCAGTGATTCCTGCCTACGCAGCTGCATCCTATTCTCTCATCAACCTGCACTACTAATTCCTGGGCATGGCTCTCCACCGGCGCCAGATCGTTGTTCTTACTAGAGCGGTAACTTAGCTCACCAGTAGAGTTTAATTGTCTTTGTCTTCAGCCTGGCTCTTTACTCTCCTTAACCTGTCGTTTGTTTTGTCTTCAGTTCAGACATACCTCCCAACCTTCCTGCCTGCCTGCCTGCCTGCCTGCCTGCCTCAGCCTCTCCTTCCTCCGGAGCCGACTAGCCCACTCTGTTCCTTTTCTTCAGTTGTTTTTTGGACTAAGACAAATTGAATTTTTATTAAAAGCATTTTTGTTTCTTCCACTCCCTTAGTCGTGTTTTGTTTCTCTGAGTGCTGGGTTTAACCATAGCCTAACACCAGGGGTGTCAAACTCATTTTGGTTCAGGGGCCACATACAGCGCAATCTGATCTCAAGTGGGCCGGGCCAGTAAAATAATAGCAAAATAACCTATAAATAACGTCAACTCCAAATCTTTACCTTTGTTTTTCAATATTATGCCTTAATTTATCATTTAGCCTACATATGTGCATTATAACTCACAGATCACAGTGGATCTACAAAGGCACAAAACATTTATTCACAGATAGGCCTATGGAACTGAAAAAATGGCATTTCACTTTGATTAAAACAACTTGTTTTATTAACTTATTAACTTAACTTATTTTAATGTACAGTATACATTCTGACCACCTGAACTGACTCACCACACTATGCACAAACTAAAGTGGGAGCTATGAAGAACGTTATCACAATGTTCATGGTCTTTAAATATTACATTACCACAGTAAATGTTATTTTTTCACAGAACTGTATTCTTCAGAGTGCAAAACGTCTCTTAAAGAGCATTACAAGTCTTACAATTAGACTTGACCTACTCGCTGTTTAACCCCCTCCCCTCTCTTTCTCTCACTGCGGCCTACCGGCTGCTCCTGAAACTTGGCATCTTTTAGCCTTCACGATTGCATCAATATCAGGTGTCAAATCCTGAGTAGCAGCCAATTTCATAATGTCATTTAAGTGCTTGTGTGTTAGCCTTGAGCGCAGCTTTGTTTTATTGATGTTCATTACAGAGAAAACCTGTTCACAAAGATAGGTAGTCCCAAACATGCATAAAACCTTTGCAGCCAGGGCTGTTAATTTGGGGCACCCTGGCAAGAGATACTGATCAAATGTGTCCAAGCCCACAGAGGCAAATGTGTCCTTCATACCTGAATCACACTGCAAGTCAATTATTTCGAGTTGGATGTCAGCGGGCAGATCAGAAGCCTTGACTGTGAATGGCGAGCAAAAAACTGCAAATTCTGTCTCAAGTTCACCGAAGACCTGAAACCGTCGCTCAAACTCCCGCAGCAATCCTGTAATCTTGTCTTTGTATTGAGCCATGTCAGCATTAAGTCCGGTCGCACGCACATCTCTTAGACAAGGGAAAAGAGCGGTGTCACCGCTAGATAGTTGTGTCTCCCAGAGTGACAGTTTCAACTTGAATGCGCGTATGCTGTCATAATACTGAGTGACAACTTTTTTGCGGCCCTGCAACATTTTGTTAAGATTATTCAGGTGCTCTGTAATATCCACCAGAAAGGCAAGATCCTGCACCCATTCTGGGCATTTAAGTTCCTTCACTGGTTTGCCTTTTTTCTCCATGAACTGTTCAATTTGCTCTCGTAGCTCAAAGAAGCGCTTCAGCACGGCACCTCGGCTTAACCACCGTACTTCAGTGTGGTATGGCAAGCCATGCGTAATGTCTTTATCACTGAGAAGACTGTCAAACTGACGGTGATTCAAACCTCTTGCTCGGATGAAATTAACAGTGCAGACAACCACCTCCATGACATGATCCATTTTTAATTATTTGCAACACAATGCTTCCTGGTGCAAAATACAGTGAAATGTCCAAAACTCTTGTCCTCCATTTGCGGCCTGTACTTTATCTCTGAATTTTGTCACAACGCCTGCTTTTCTCCCAATCATTGATGGCGCACCATCTGTAGCCAGGCTGACGGCACGGGACCAGTCCACTCCGACTCTGTCCAGCGCTCCAACGAGAGAGCTCATAATGTCATCCGCTGTTGTAGTATCCGTCATAGGTACCAACCCAAGGAACTCCTCGGTGACTGTCAAAGTTGCATCAACACCACGAATGAATATGGCCAGTTGAGCAACATCTGTAATATCAGTGCTCTCATCAATTGCAACCGAAAATGCAACAAATGACTTGACTTTGTGATTCATTTGGCTCTCCAAGTCTGCCGAGAGATCTGAAATTCTATCTGCGACAGTGTTTCTCGTTAGGCTAATGTTGGCAAAGGCCTGTCGCTTTTCAGGGCACACGATTTCTGCAGCCTTTAGCATGCATGTTTTCACGAACTCACCCTCAGAAAATGGCTTGGATCCTAACGCTATCTCATTAGCAATAAGGTAGCTAGCTTTCACCGCTGCATCACTGACCTCTCGGCTACGGGTAAAAACAGACTGCTGTTTCTTCAGACCCACTAACAATTCATTTATCTTCTCTATTCTCAGTTGTCCTCGCAAATGGTTGTATTTTTCACCATGATGAGTCTCATAGTGGCGCCGAATATTATATTCCTTGAGCACTGAAACTTGCGTATTACACACCAAGCACACAGATTTCCCATTCACTTCTGTGAATAAATATGAATCAGTCCATTTTTCTTGGAAAACTCTGCACTCTGTGTCAACTTTTCTCCTTTTTGACAAAGACATTTTGGTAATGTGGGTAATTTTGACAACAAGAGCTTAATAACGATAAGGCAAGATCGGCAGATGGCGCATTCTGGGCGCGTTGCTGTCACGTGCTGTTTATTTCAGAATCTCTCGTTATTTCAGTGTGACCTCTGCTGGACAAATTTGGAATATCTGTTCCTTTAAAAAAAAAAAGTGGACGTCGTCTCGCGTATGATTGACATCCCTGTATTAGACGAAGGGAATGATCAAGAAGGAAGGATTGCCTATGTGAAAGGCATTTTTTTCTGGCAAAAAAATTGGTTTTATTTCTGCATATGCTTTGTTTTTTGTTTCTTTATCCAAAATACTTGCTGGGATATCTGATTTCCATGTGGTCTTTGGCGGTGACATGAATACAACACAATCGAACAAATCGGGAACTGCACCACCGTCCACCATAGCGTTGCGAAATATGGTCTCTGATTTTGCAATAGCAGATATATTGAGTGCATAATCCACAGCTGAAAGAATATACGTTTTACTCCGCTAGACACCGATCATTTTCAAGGATAGATGACATATTACTTTCATCGCATCTAGTTCTGAAGGTAGAAATTGTACAAGAGCAGAATCGCTCATTCATAGAGTGATTATCTGGACTCAGTCTGACGATGGTGTTCTCTTGCATGATTCATCATCAATTAATTTACAATAAGAAAATGTCAATGAAAAGTTTTACAGTTCTGAAGTACAAAGTACCTCAGACAGCATGAGAACCTATTTTGAGGGCTTGACTCTACCGCAACTCTCCTCCGACGATGCACAGCTACTGTATAACACTCAATGAACTGCACGATGCGTTGAAAGACATGAACCGAGGAAAATCCACTGGATGGGATGACATCCCACTTGAATTGTATTTAAACATTTGGTCTGAACTTGGCCCGATATTATTAGAAATGGTACAAACATCTATTCAATCTGGCTTTTTCAATAGAGATGTTAATACTGCCATTATATCTCTGTTACAGTGGGGAAAATAAGTATATAGTCAGCCACCAATTGTGCAAGTTCTCCCACTTAAAAAGATGAGAGAGGCCTGTAATTTTCATCATAGGTACACGTCAACTATGACAGACAAAATGAGAATTTTTTTCTCCAGAAAATCACATTGTAGGATTTTTTATGAATTTTTGTCCAAATTATGGTGGAAAATAAGTATTTGGTCAATGACAAAAGTTTCTCAATACTTTGTTATATACCCTTTGTTGGCAATGACACAGGTCAAACGTTTTCTGTAAGTCTTCACAAGGTTTTCACACACTATTGCTGGTATTTTGGCCCATTCCTCCATGCAGATCTCCTCTAGAGCAGTGATGTTTTGGGGCTGTCGCTGGGCAACACAGACTTTCAACTCCCTCCAAAGATTTTCTATGGGGTTGAGATCTGGAGACTGGCTAGGCCACTCCAGGACCTTGAAATGCTTCTTACGAAGCCACTTCTTCGTTGCCCGGGCGGTGTGTTTGGGATCATTGTCATGCTGAAAGACCCAGCAACGTTTCATCTTCAATGCCCTTGCTGATGGAAGGAGGTTTTCACTCAAAATCTCACGATACATGGCCCCATTCATTCTTTCCTTTACACGGATCAGTCGTCCTGGTCCCTTTGCAGAAAAACAGCCCCAAAGCATGATGTTTCCACCCCCATGCTTCACAGTAGGTATGGTGTTCTTTGGATGCAACTCAGCATTCTTTGTCCTCCAAACACGACGAGTTGAGTTTTTACCAAAAAGTTATATTTTGGTTTCATCTGACCATATGACATTCTCCCAATCCTCTTCTGGATCATCCAAATGCACTCTAGCAAACTTCAGACGGGCCTGGACATGTACTGGCTTAAGCAGGGGGACACGTCTGGCACTGCAGGATTTGAGTCCCTGGCGGCGTAGTGTGTTACTGATGGTAGGCTTTGTTACTTTGGTCCCAGCTCTCTGCAGGTCATTCACTAGGTCCCCCCGTGTGGTTCTGGGATTTTTGGTCACCGTTCTTGTGATCATTTTGACCCCACGGGGTGAGATCTTGCGTGGAGCCCCAGATTGAGGGAGATTATCAGTGGTCTTGTATGTCTTCCATTTCCTAATACTTGCTCCCACAGTTGATTTCTTCAAACCAAGCTGCTTACCTATTGCAGATTCAGTCTTCCCAGCCTGGTGCAGGTCTACAATTTTGTTTCTGGTGTCCTTTGACAGCTCTTTGGTCTTGGCCATAGTGGAGTTTGGAGTGTGACTGTTTGAGGTTGTGGACAGGTGTCTTTTATACTGATAACAAGTTCAAACAGGTGCCATTAATACAGGTAACGAGTGGAGGACAGAGGAGCCTCTTAAAGAAGAAGTTACAGGTCTGTGAGAGCCAGAAATCTTGCTTGTTTGTCGGTGACCAAATACTTATTTTCCACCATAATTTGCAAATAAATTCATTAAAAATCCTACAATGTGATTTTCTGGAATTTCTTTTCTCAATTTGTCTGTCATAGTTGACGTGTACCTATGATGAAAATTACAGGCCTCTCTCATCTAAGCTATACATCTAAGCTGGAGTGGGTAAGAGCGTTGTGCCAGTAACCGAAAGGTCGCTGGTTCTAATCCCCGAGCCGACTAGGTGAAAAATCTGTCGATGTGCCCTTGAGCAAGGCACTTAACCCTAATTGCTTCTGTAAGTCGCTCTGGATAAGAGCGTCTGCTAAATGACTAAAATGTAAAATGTAAATGTAAGCTATATTTTGTCTCCTATGTTAATGGAAAAGATAAATACATTTTCACAATGAGCATTTGTTTCCTCTCAAATACTGTACATCCTAACAGTTGTTTGTTAGCTAGCTAGAGAATTTTTGCCATATTAGTATTGACATGAAATCAGTCAAAACAACTCAAAACAAAACATGGTATCAAGAACAAGATGAAACAAGCTGAAATTTCCCACATGGCAGTTTCTTGTCATTCTTGCTAGCAATCTGACTATCCCGAATCACAACAACACGCTGACTTCTACCCATGGAAGCGCTCACATTATTTTCATGACGTTGTCAGCTAACCCATCTATGCAGCCAATATATTAATTACTGTGTGCCAAACTCTTTCATGGACTTTGATTTTGTAAGCACATTGAACAAGTTCATTAAGTTTCACCAACGTCCACTGGTCTTCCTTGCGAAAAGTCACTATGCTCCTGAAGCACTCCTCAGCACAACTTGATACCTTTCTTCCTGCGTAACTGTTCTCAGGCAAAATGTGAGGTTAACACTGCCGAAAATAGAACCTCAGTTCTCATCTATTTGTGTTGAACAACTGAACGTAAGGAATGCTTTTTGCTTCGTGTAGAAATGAGCTCTTTTGATTTTTCTACTCACTATGTCTCCTGTGGTAGCTTGTGTCACACGGCTAGCTACTAAGACTTGGCTAGCTCTCGTCAGAAGTCTTGGCTAACCTAGCTAGCTCGCTGTAAAGCTTACTACACCACTAAACTAGCTTTTCTACCTGACAAGCTATCCTCTGTCGTTTAGCTTGTCCCACGTCCCGTCTTGTTAACTAGACTGACCGTCCTAAGCTTCACAATGTTTTCTCTGGCTAGCATTGTGCTTACTAGCTAAGCTATTAGCCCTCGATGTGAACGCTAGCTAGCTTACACTTTACATGGAGACTACTACCCCTATGCAAGGAGAACTGAGCACTCCCTTGCCCATGTGGGGCAACGATAGCTGGCAAGGATACACACTCCATGTGTATCGCCTGCTTGGGGCTTGATCACCCTAAGGCTTCACTCGCTAACCCCAAGAAAGATGAGCTCCTCCAAATTGATGAGGGAGAGGAGGAAGCGGAAACCCAAACCCACGGCTTGAGGCCCCCTTCCTCCCTCAGCGGAGCATCAGCACCCGATGACAGTTTTGGTCTTGTCGATGTCTGTAAACGGACAGCGGTCAGGCAATATCGACTGGCCTGCACCCGTGGGCGGTGGCAGCGCCGAGAGGGACTGGTTCAATGGTGGGAAACTCCCTACTCCCACCATCCCGGGCAAGCAACTCCTCTCAGCGGTCCCAGCTTGCATGGCAGAAGCCAAACGCTATTGGGACAAACCCCTGTCCAGCAAAGTCCAAACAAATCACTTAATCAAAATACTGTAGACATGCAGGGCATGGATGAGATAGGCTTCGGCAAGCCATCGGTGGTCGAGCCATCATTGTCTAACCACATCAACCCCAGTGCCTCATCAATGACCGGCACTGCTCTCCCTGGGAAGGTGGATCGCTTCACCACCTCCATATTCCAAAAGGTCTACTGTACATGTCTGCAGCACTCTCAGTTAGGACATTGAAAGTACAGTCCCTACTGTTGGCTTACTAGGCCAATTTACTACAAGAGATGGGCAATCTCTTAGTAAAAGGCACAGTCAACGAGGACCTATGGGAGGAAATCTGCATCGTTGCAAATCTCAACCTCCGAGCCTCCAGAGGCGCCATTCAAGAATGCGGGCGTGCCATGAGCCTTGCTGTGGTAAGTAAGAGAGCTCTATGGCTCAACCTGTCCAGCTTGTCGGACAAGGAGAAAGCAGATTTTTTAATTGACACTCTGGTCAAGCTGAAGGAACTGTTTGGGCCGGCTGTCACCGCCATGCGGCAGATGTGCGCACTTCGGAAGAAGGAGGGTGAATCCTTCAACTTCTGTCTGCACCATAGACCCAGCAACTGTGGCAACACTGTCTACCCCTCCACGAGCCAAGGCTTCGCGGCAGGAAGCGGGCAAAAAACTGTCACTAGGGTTTTCCGCCCAGTGAAACCTCCAGTGACACAGCAGGCAGCTAATCCACAGTCCAACAGTGGGGAAAGCGGTCCTTCGCTGCAGCTGTAAAGTCCCGCCCAGCTGACTCCCCTGGAGGGAAGAAGGGGCATTTGACATAAGGGTACGTCCCCAGCGGCAGAGAGTGGCAGCCAACTGCCCTGTCTCCTCTTGGGTGGAGCGCAGACTCCCCCCCTCCCCCCATCGCTATCTGTGCTTCTAAAACCCTACCCCTCATGCAGCGACTCATTTCTATTTTTTTTTTATTATTTTTTTATTTCACCTTTATTTAACCAGGTAAACCAGTTGAGAACAAGTTCTCATTTACAACTGCGACCTGGCCAAGATAAAGCAAAGCAGTGCGATAAAAACAACAACACAGAGTTACATATGGGGTAAAACAAAACAAAGTCAAAAATACAACAGAAATACATATAATATACAGTGTGCAAATTTAGCAAGTTATGGAGGTAAGGCAATAAAAATAGGCTATAGTGCAAAATAATTACAATTAGTATTAACACTGGAATGATAGATGTGCAAGAGATGATGTGCAAATAGAGATACTGGGGTACAAATGAGCAAAATAAATAACAATATAGGGATGAGGTAGTTGGGCGGGCTAATTTCAGATGGGCTGTGTACAGGTGCAGTGATCGGTAAGGTGCTCTGACAACTGATGCTTAAAGTTAGTGAGGGAGATAAGTGTCTCCAGCTTCAGAGATTTTTGCAATTTGTTCCAGTCATTGGCAGCAGAGAACTGGAAGGAATTGCGGCCAAAGGAGGTGTTGGCTTTGGGGATGACCAGTGAGATATACCCGCTGGAGCGCAGACTACGGGTGGGTGTTGCTATGGTGACCAATGAGCTAAGATAAGGCGGGGATTTGCCTAGCAGTGATTTATAGATGGCCTGGAGCCAGTGGGTTTGGCGACGAATATGTAGTGAGGACCAGCCAACAAGAGCGTACAGGTCACAGTGGTGGGTATTATATGGGGCTTTGGAGACAAAACGGATGGCACTGTGATAGACTACATCCAATTTGCTGAGTAGAGGGTTGGAGGCTATTTTGTAAATGACATCGCCAAAGTCAAGGATCGGTAGGATAGTCAGTTTTAAGAGGGCATGTTTGGCAGCTTGAGTGAAGGAGGCTTTGTTGCGAAATAGGAAACCGATTCTAGATTTAACTTTGGATTGGAGATTCTTAATGTGAGTCTGGAAGGAGAGTTTACAGTCTAACCAGACACCTAGATATTTGTAGTTGTCCACATACTCTAGGTCAGACCCGTCGAGAGTAGTGATTCTAGTCGGGTGGGCGGGTGCAAGCAGCGTTCGGTTGAAGAGCATGCATTTAGTTTTACTAGTGTTTAAGAGCAGTTGGAGGCTACTGAAGGAGTGTTGTATGGAATTGAAGCTCGTTTGGAGGTTTGTTAACACAGTGTCCAATGAAGGGCCAGATGTATACAAAATGGTGTCGTCTGCGTAGAGGTGGATCTGCGTCCGCTCACAGGGGAGATGGAGGGGGCTCACTCCACCCACAAGTGCACTCCTTGCCACAGCTCTCCCTTAGGCTCTTTTTCATGTAGCCGAGGCAAGAAAACTAATTGTCAGTCGCCACCAAGCATTGTCTGTGAAACTCAGTATTTTTACACTGCCGTTTTTAATTTTAAAAAATCTAAGCATTCTGTCGACACACGGGAGGTTTCTCAGGTATGCCTTTCAGGGTACACCCACGAATACCTCGCTGTCCCCTTCAGGCTAACATTAGCTCCCCGAACGCTCAGCAAGTGTGTGAAGGTGGCTCTAGCGCCTTAGTATAAAGGTACTTAAGACTCCTCGCTGACTTAGACGATTACCTGCATTGCTCCCCCCCACCATCTCAGTAGCATCACTGGGTATGAGAATGAGAGACCTCCAGCAAGACAGCAGCTACTCTTCCTGGGGTCCAAACACATTAAGGCACTTACATCACACATACAACAAACAAAAAAACAGTACATCATATAATATTATTACACCACTACATATCTACAATACAAAATATATAATACCACCATACAACAATATTACAATATACGTGTGTGTAGAGTGCGTGTGCAAGCGTGTCTGTGCGTGTGTTTGTTTCTGTGTGTGTGTGTATTTCTTCACAGTCCCCGCTGTTCCATAAGGTGTATTTTAATCTGTTTTTTAAATCTGATTCTACTGCTTGCATCAGTTACCTGATGTGGAATAGAGTTCCATGTGGTCATGGCTCCGTGTAGTACATCGCGCCTCCCATAGTCTGTTCTTGACTTGGGGATTGTGAAGAGACCTCTGGTGGCATATCTTGTGGGGTATGCATGGGTGTCCGAGCGGTGTGCTAGTAGTTTAATCAGACTCCTCGGTGCATTCAGCATTTCAACACTTCTTACTAAAACAAGTAGTGATGAAGTCAATCTCTCCTCCACTTTGAGCCATGAGATGTTTACATGCATATTTATTAATGTTAGCTCTCCGTGTGCATTTAAGGGCCAACCGTGCTGCCCTGTACTGAGCCAATTCTAATTTTCCGAGGTCCCTCTTTGTGGCACCTGACCACACTACTGAACAGTAGTCCAGGTGCGACAAGCCTGCCTTGTTGATAGTGTTGTTAAGAAGGCAGAGCCGCACTTTATTATGGACAGACTTCTACCCATCTTAGCTACTGTTGTATCAATATGTTTTGACCATGACAGTTTACAATCCAGGATTACTCCAGCAGTTTAGTCACCTCAACTTGCTCAATTTCCACATTATTCATTACAAGATTTAGCTGAGGTTTAGGGTTTAGTGAATGATTTTAATATTTAGCACTAACTTATTCCTTGCCATTCATTCTGAAACTAAATGCAGCTCTTTGTTAAGTGTTGCAGTGATTTCACTCACTGTAACAAAACAGCTCCCACAATATTTGTATCATCAATTTTGTGTAAGTGCCGTGCTTGTTGAATATCCTTCCCTATAAGAGTACTTAAAGTATGTTGTCAATTGGTTTACAGTAAAATAGGATTGTATCTTCCACACTCACTTTACGGAATTCAAAATTACAATACTTGTCTTTCATACTTTGGTCAGATATACTTGTATGTGTAGTGTCAGCATTTGTTGCTGGCATGTCATGCCTAAGTTTGCTAATCTTGCCAATGAAAACATAATTCAAGTAATTGGCAATAACAGCGGGTATTGTGATGAATGAGCCATTTGATTAGATGAAAGATGGAGCAGAGAATCCTTTTTGCCCAAAAGTTCATTTAAGGTGCTCCAAAGCTTTTTACTATCAGTCTTTATATAATTTCTCTTTGTTTCATAGTATAGTTTATTCTTCTTTTTATTCAGTTTAGTCACATGATTTCTCAATTTGCAGTATGTTTGCCAATCGGTTGTTTAGCCAGACATATTTGCCATTCCTCATGCCTCATCCCTCTCAACCGTACAGTTTTTCAATTCCTCATCAATCTATGGGAATTTAACAGATTTTACAGTCATTTTCTTAATGGGTGCATGCTTATTAGTAACTGGAATAAGCAATTTCATAAATGTGTCAAGTGCAGTGTCTGGTTGCTCCTCATTACACACCACAGACCAGCAAATATTATTTACATCATCAACATAGGAATCACTACAAAACTTATTGTATGACCTCTTATACATTATATTAGGCCCAGCCTTTGGAACTTTGATTTTCCTAGATATGGCTACTATATTGTGATCACTACATCCGATGGATTTGGATACTGCTTTAAAGCAAATTTCTGCAGCATTAGTAAAGATGTGATCAATACATGTTGATGATTTCATTCCTGTGCTGTTTGTCTACATGGGAAAGGCGCTAAACGGGTTGTGGTCCCCACTGCGCCGCCTTGCTCATCTACACTACCTCGAGCTGCTGACAGCGTATTTATTTGTATTTTATTAGGGATCCCCATTCTCTTCCTGGGGTCCAAACACATCAAGACACTTACATTACACATACAACAAAAGCTAAAACAGTACATCATATAACATCGCTACAACACTACATATCCACCACACAAAATGCACGATTCCACCATACAACAATACCACAATGTACAGTACCAGTCAAAAGTTTGGACACACCTACTCATTCCAAGGCTTTTCATTATTTTTACTATTTTCTACATTGTAGAATAATAATGAAGACATCAAAACTATGAAATAACACATATGGAATCATGTGGTAACCAAAAAAGTGTTAAACAAATCAATATATATTTTATATTTGAGATTCTTCAAATACCCACCCTTTGCCTTGAAGACAGCTTTTCACACTCTTGGCATTCTCTCAATCAGCTTCTTGAGGTAGTCACCTGGAATGCATTTCAATTAACAGGTGTGCCTTGTTAAAAGTTAATTTGTGGAATTTCTTTCCTTCTTAATGCGTTTGAGCCAATCAGTTGTGTTGTGACAAGGTAGGGGTGGTATATGGAAGATAGCCCTATTTGGTAAAAGACCAAGTCCATGTTATAGCCAGAACAGCTCAAATAAGCAAAGAGAAACAACAGACATGAAGACATTACAGTGCAGTCGCAAAAGACATCAAGAGCTATGATGAAACTAGCTCTCATGAGGACAGCCACAGGAAAGGAAGACCCAGAGTTACCTCTGCTGCAGAGGATAAATTAATTAGAGTTACCAACCTCAGAAATTGCAGCCCAAATAAATGCTTCAAAGAGTTCAAGTAACAGACACATCTCAACATCAACTGTTCAGAGGAGACTGTGTGAATCAGGTCTTCATGGTCGAATTGCTGCAAATAAACCCCTACTTAAGGACACCAATAAGAAGAAGAGACTTGCTTGGGCCAAGAAACATGAGCAATGGACATTATTAGACTGATGGAAATCTGTCTGATGAGTCCAAATTTCAGATTTTTGGTTCCAACCGCCATGTCTTTGTGAGACGCAGAGTAGGTGAATGGATGATCTCCGCATGTGTGGTTCCCACCGTGAAGCATGGAGGAGGAAGTGTGATGGTGTGGAGGTGCTTAAATCACTGTCTGTGATTTATTTAGAATTCATGGCACACTTAACCAGCATGGCTACCACAGCGTTCTGCAGCGATACGCCATCCCATCTGGTTTGCGCTTAGTGGGACTATCGTTTGTTTTTCAACAGGACAATGACCCAAAACGCACCTCCAGGCTGTGTAAGGGCTATTTGACCAAGAAGGAGAGTGATGGAGTGCTGCATCAGATGTCCTGGCCTCCACAATCACCGAACTCAACCCAATTGAGATGTTTTGGGATGAGTTGGACCGCAGAGTGAAGGAATAGCAGCCAACAAGTGCTCAGCATATGTGGGAACTCCTTCAAGACTGTTGTAAAAGCATTCCAGGTGAAGCTGGTTGAGAGAATGCCAAGAGTGTGCAAAGCTGTCATCAAGGCAAAGGGGTGGCTACTTTGAAAAATCTAAAATATATGTGGACACTTTCTTGGTTACTACATGATTCCATATGTGTTATTTTTTTTTTGGTCCTCTGTAGCTCAGCTGGTAGAGCACGGCGCTTGTAACGCCAAGGTAGTGGGTTCGATCCCCGGGACCACCCATACACAAAAATAATAATAATATGTATGCACGCATGACTGTAAGTCGCTTTGGATAAAAGCGTCTGCTAAATGGCATATTATTATATTATTATTATTATTATTTCATAGTTTTTATATCTTCACTATTATTCTACAGTGTAGAAAATAGTAAAAATAAAGAAAAGCCCTTGAATGAGTAGGTGTGTCCAAACGTTTGACTGGTACTGTCCTTGTGTAGAGTGTTTGTGCTAGTGCCCATTTGCATGTGTCTGTACCTGTGTGTGTGTCTCTTTACAGTCTCTGCTGTTCCATAAGGTGTATTTTTATCTGTTTTTTAAATCTGATTTTACTGCTTGAAAATATACCTCTCTGTTGATATCACATACATTATCAAACATTTTAACATGTTATCCAGATGCTAACTGTTAGCACTTGGTGGTCTATAGCAGCTTCCCACAATAATGGGTTTAAGTGAGGCAGATTAACCTGTAGCCATATTACTTCAACAGTATTTAACATGAGATCCTCTCAAAGCTTTACAGGAATGTGGTTCTGAATATAAACAGCAACACCTCCACCATTGGCATTTCTGTATTTTCTGTAGATGCTACCACTGTATCAATGAAGGTATTATCTAAGTGAGTTTCAGAGATAGTCAGAATATGAATGTCATCTGTTACTAGCATGTTATTAATTTCATGAACCTTGTTCATTTCTTGTTCCTTTCTTTGAAACACTTTCTGCCCCTCCTTCGCAATTGTCATATCCTGGTCAGTACAGACAATACGACTGTGGTGGCATCAACCGCCAGGGTAGCACTCGCTCCCTGCCTTGATTAGCTGTCAAGATTATTCTGTTGAGCAGGGCACACCTACTCTTACTACTCATGACTCATGTCCTAGACATACTAAATGTAGGAGCAGACTGGGATTGGAGACTCCATCCCCAAGCGGTGAACCAGATCTTGGAGAGACACGGTGAAGACACCGTATATCTCTTCACATCGCACAAAAACAAGCACTGAGCGTTGTTGTCTGTGCTAGCAGGAAACACACCACTAGGGGTAGACACGCAAGCACACCCTCTACAAGGGGTGCTGCTCTACGCTTTTCTTCCTCTATGCCTAATCTAATCAGAATTGAACAAGGCCTATCCCTCATTTTAGTAGTCCCTCTACCGTCAGGGAAACAGAGTGGCAGATATCACTCTCTTGCCTTATGACGAGCCCTGACAGCTACCGTTACACAGGGATCTACTGACCCAAGCGAACAAAGAGATGTTCTACCCTCAACCGGTAACCACTACCCTCCGGGTCTGGCCCATGAGAGAATAAAACTGAACGCGACAGGCTTACCACTCAAAGTCATTGAGACTATCCAGAGTGCCAGAGCCCCTTCTACATGCTCACTGTATGGAAACAAGTGGCACGTCTTTGAGAAGTAGTGTGACCAAAGGCAGATAATTCCTTACCAATGCTCTATATCTGTGGTTCTATGCTTTTTGCAAGACCTTTTGGCCAGAGGGAAGGCTTTCTCCACAGTAAAGGTCCATAAAGGCTTCGACAACAACACAGTAGGGAAGCACCCTCTGTTTTGTCGTTTTATGAAGGGAGCACGTCGCTTAGACCAAGTCTCCAATCCTCTAGCCTCGTCTTGGGGAACTGTCTATTGTGCTTGAGGCGTGGAGATGAAGTCCTTTAAAACCACTTTACTTATTGCCCTTACATCTGCAAAGCGAGTGAGCGCATACAGTTTGCCCCAGTGTTTTGCAAGGTAGCTTTGATACCTAACCCCACCTTTATGCCTAAGGCCTCTGATAATTATAATTGTCTCTCCTTAGAGCTTGTGGCATTCCACCCGCCGCCCTTAATTTCTACAGAAGAAAAGTGTCTCCACCATTTGTGTCTCGTACGCGCATTAAGCATTTACTTGAGTAGAACAAGAGCTTTACGCAAGAGCAGCCAAATCTTTCTTTCTTGGGCGCTCCCCTGCAATGGTGGGCCCCTCTCTCTTCAACGACTGCCCCATTGGATGGTGGAGGCTATTATATTGGCTTATAACATGAAGGGCTTGCAGCCCCCGGAGGGCCTGAGGGCTCATTCCACCAGAGGCATGGCTACCTCTTGGGCACTGTTCAAAGGCATCTCTTTACAAGAGATTTGTGATGAGGCATGTTGGGCTACCCCTCATACTTTGATAAAGTTTTACCGACCGGACGTCACTGCACCTTCGTTGGCACATACTGTCCTCAGTGTCAGAGCCTCTGAGGTATGATACTGTTGAAGACTACCCTGGCTTCGGAAGAGCATGTCTGCGATACGGGAGTTGGCCATATCCCATAGTGATACAACGAGTATTTGAAATACTTTCGTAACACCAGTTCTATGATAATATGAGTGAGACGTATCACCGCATGTCCCTCCTTGCAGGGTGCAACGAAGAGAGACATGTTTGTCAATGACCAGTGGGCGTGCGATAGGCGCCTTATAATGGGGTAGCGGCTCTCCCCATTCGCCACTCGGCTTGTCTGTCTCCGACAGACATTGTGTGATTGGTTCTTCCTTTCTGTATGCTTCAAATACAGTGTTACTGATTTTACAGATTATAATATTATGTTAACAAACTGTACCTAACACACAACTTTTCCCACCACATCACTGTGCATGCCTAAAACACAAAATGGTATTCTGGGAAACTTTTCCTCTCCAAGTGCTACAAACAAAAGTTCCTACTGTCACAAATGTATATGTTCTTCAGTCAGCCGGAGGATACTATGTATGATCTGCGTCCATGGGGATGTTTCCAGTCCATGTGTGTCGAAAGGACACTGCTTGGGGATTGGTGGGACGTCTCATAAACTGCAAACACTGTAAAATGTGTTTCTGTGTAATGCCCAGAGATAAGCCAGGTATCTGGGCAGAGGAAGGGAGCATTACACCTCCCTTCTACCCCCTCCATCACTACAGTGTCTCCTGATCAGAGCTCTCTCTCTCGGCATCAGATAAGCCTTCTCCAGAAGCTCTCTGAGGGGTTCCATTGTGCTTATGTCACCTGGTCTGGGACTTATCAGAGCCAGACCTGAGGAATTCCTGGTCTTTATCTAAAGCTCACATCAGTACAAACTTCACAATCTTCAAATCGTGCACGCTGCAAAGTCTGAAAAAGGCTCTAAAGAGCCCACTGAGGAGAGAGCTAGCATTTGAATGTAAAGTGCTTTAGATGGAGGGGGTTAGTTGTGGGATGTTTTCATCTAGAGATCATCCCGTTATGTAAATACTTCGGTTGGCTGGGATAATAGTAAGACTGAGGAGCACAGTACACAGGAGGCTGTCCAGAGAGGTGGGTAGTGAGAGGGTTGAGCTTGCACTCAACACACAGATGACACAGGGATTGGGTTTGAATGCCAAGTTTCTCTAGAGGCGGACATCCCTTGATCTCCTACAGGATTGAGCATGCCCATAAAGGCTTGCCTTTGATTTTAGTGCCACAAATCCCTTCTAAGCCCGGGTAAACAACCTGATCAGCAGTGATCTACTCTGCTTGCCCTGTCAACCTATTCACAATCCACCCACAGACACTCTCACTTCCTCTCTGTGTAAACAACTTAACACAAAATGCATGGGGCCAATAGTCTTGTTCTCCCATTGATCGGGTTTCCGCCTACAAATATCTGGGCATTTGAATTGACAAAGACTTAATGTTTAAAAAACATACGGATGAGCTTGTTAAAAAACTAAGATTTAAAGTGGGCTTCTTTTTTAGAAATAGATCTTGCCTATCCGTAAATAGCAAGAAGCAGATTGTACAGTCATCTTTCCTGCCAGTTCTTGATTATGGTGACACCATTTAGCAGATTGTAGCAGCCACTACTCTTAAACCTTTGTATACCGTCTACCATAGCGTGATTCATTTTGTCACTGGTGACAGTTTTAATACTCAGCACTGCATCCTGTACAAAAAGGTTGGCTGGTCCTCATTACTCCCTTTTTGTTTACAAAGCCCTACTACACAAGCTTCCAACATACTTAATTTCGTTGTTGAATTATTTAAAAAAAACATGAGATGCCAAACCCACTCACAGGGTTGAGGTTCCTCGGGTCACTGCCGAACTAGGTAAACATGCTTTTAGTCTTAATGCACCTCATTGCTGGAACCAACTGCAAAATACATTGCAATTGGAGGCTCTGATGCCTCTTGGGCAATTTAAAATATTTGCTGAGGAATGTGGCTGTTTTTCTTGATTGTTTGTTGTGCTGTATTTTTTTGTTTTTTTATGAATTGTATGTGCAGGGCTATCTTGCGAAAGAGACCCTGGACTCAATGGTGACTCCCTGTTTAAATAAAGTTAAAATAAATAAAAATTGTTTATGGTTTGAACAATACACATATTTTCATAAACATACAAAAGTATTTACGAATAATAAACAATATTAGTTTTCCAGATTTGATTGCACATGTTTGTATGAAAATCTACTTAAGCACAGCCTACATTCAAACAGCATCTCTTTGTTCTGGGTGTTTTTGGTGGTTTGTTTGTACTCTAGAGAATCTTCCATGTCACTTTTCTACTTCGATTTTATCTTGCTGAATAAAGGTGTGTGTAAAGATGGGACCCCACAAGGGTTATTCAGCATTTAATGACACAGACAACAAAGGCCCACCACTGTAAAGCCTGGTGAACACTGGCTGAATAGGGACTGTAATCTTCCTCAGGCCAAGCTGTTCACCTGCAGCCTGTTTTTCTGTCCCTGATTAGAGCCGTTCTGTAGACAGTCTGTGATCCAGGCACACTGTAATCACCTGGCTGATAGCAGGCATGCTCTCTTCCCTAAACAGAGGATAGGGGCATCCTGCTGGGACTGTGGCAGAGCCTGATGGAAATAAGCGGACAGACGGAGGGTGTCGAGAGCTTCAAGTTCCTCGGTGTCCAAATTGCTAATGACTTTTTGAGGATTTGAGGGTCCACGCACAGTGGTGAAGAAGGTGCGACAGTGCCTCTTCCCCGGGAAGTTGAAAAGGTTTGGCATGGGCCCTCAAATCCTCGAAAAGTTAGACAGCTGCACCATTGAGAGCAAATTAACTGGCTGCATCACTGCTTGGTATGGCAAGAGCACCACCCTCGATAGCATGGGGCTACAGAGGGTGGTGCGGACAGCCCAGTACATCACTTGGGCCGAGCTCCCTGCCATCCAGGACTTCTATATCAGGTGGTGTGAAAGGAAGGCCCGAAAAATTTTCAAACTCCAGCCACCCAAGCCATAGACTGTTCTCCCTTCTTCCGCACGGCAAGTGGTACCGGTGCATCAAATCTGAAACCAACAGGCTCCTGAACAATTTCTATCCCCAAGCCATAAGACTGCTAAATAGCAGAATGGCTACACAGACTGTATTTTATATATTATTTTGCATTCCATTAATTCCAGTCCAGTCATTACAATGAGCCATTCCTCCTGTAGCTCCTCCTACCAGCCTCCTCTGACGCACACTGACACTCCAACACACACATACTTTTTAATTTTTTATATATACACTACCAGTCAAAAGTTTGGGCTATTTGAAGAATCTCAAATCTCAAATATATTTTGATTTGTTTAACACTTTTTTGGATACTACATGATTCCATATGTGTTATTTCATAGTTTTGATGTCTTCACTGTTATTCTACTGTGTTGAAAATTTAGAGTATATTTAAAATTTTCATTTGTATATATATATATATACATAGTTTTATTTTATTTTTATTTTTTATTTTTTTGGGGGGGTGGTGTAGGGGTGGGGATAGAAGGATTACTTTTATACTATCCCAGGTATTCCTTAAAGAGGTAGGGTTTCAAGTGTCTCCGGAAGGTGGTCAGTGACTCCGCTGTCCTGGCGTCGTGAGGGAGATTATTCCACCATTGGGGTGCCAGAGCAGCAAACAGTTTTGACTGGGCTGAGCGGGAACTGTGCTTTCGCAGAGGTAGGGGGACCAGTAGGCCAAAGGTGGAAGAACGCAATGCCCTCGTTTGGGTGTAGGGACTGATCAGATAAGGAGGTGCCGTTCCCCTCCTGCGGAGGAGCGGGGTGACGTGAGAGAACTTCGGAAGGTTGAACACCAGACGAGCTGCAGCGTTCTGGATGAGTTGTAGGGGTTAAATGGCACAGGCAGGGAGCCCAGCCAACAGCGAGTTGCAGTAATCCAGACAGGAGATGACAAGTGCCTGGATTAGGACCTGTGCCGCTTCCTGTGTAAGGTAGGGTCATACTCTGCGAATGTTGTAGAGCATGAACCTACAGGATCGCCAAGGTTCTTTGCACTCTGGGAGGAGGACACAACGGAGTTGTCAACCGTGATGGCGAGATCATGGAACGGGCAGTCCTTCTCCGGGAGGAAGAGCAGCTCTGTCTTGCCGAGGTTCGAGACCAGGGTCTCTTTCGCAAGGGAGCCCTGCACATACAATTGATAGACAAAGTCAAATCAAAATCAGATAATACAAAAACAAACTAAAATACAGCACAACAAACAATCAAGAAAAATAAAAAACATTCCTCAGGAAATAGTTCCCTAATCAAAACTAAAAGTGGATTTACCTAATTCGTTGGAGACCTGAGGAACCTCAAGAGTAGACAAATCAAAATTCTAATGAAATGTATTTATGAAGCCCATTTTATATCAGCAGAAGTCACAAAGTGCTTATACAGAAACTCAACCTAAAACCCCAAACAGCAAGCAATGCAGATGTAGAAGCACGGTGGCTAGGAAAAATTCCTAGAAAGGCAGGAACCTAGAAAGAAACCTAGAGAGGAACCAGGATCTGAGGGGTGGTCAGTCCTCTTCTTGTTGTGCCAGGTGGAGATTATAAGAGTACATGGCCATTAAGGACAGATCGTTCTTCAAGATGTTCAAATGTTCATAGCATAGATACTTGAGGCTGAGACATGGGGGGTTGGGGGACCCCCGAACATGGCCAACCAGGCAGGATATAACCGTACCCACTTTGCCAAAGCACAGCCCCCACACCACTAGAGGGATATCAACAGACCACCAACTTACTACCCTGAGACAAGGCTGAGTATAGCCCACAAAGATCTCCTATATCGCACGAGCCTGAGAGGGTGCAAGACCGGACAGGAAAATCACGTTAGTGACTCAACCCACTCAAGTCGGGTATAGCGAAAAAAGACTCTCATGATGTGACACACCCCTCATACGGACGGCATGGAAGAGCACTAGTAAGCCATTGACTCAGCCCCCGTAATAGGGTCAGATGCAGAGAATCCCAGTGGAGAGAGGGGACCTGGCCAGGCAGAGACAGCAAAGGCAGTTCGTCACTCCAGTGCCTTGCCGTTCACCTTTACACCACTGGGCCAGACTACACTCAATCATAGGACCTGATGAAGAGATGAGTCTTCAGTAAAGACTTAAAGGTTGAGACCGAGTCTGCATCTCTCACATGGATAGGCAGACTATTCCATATAAATCCAGCTCTACAGGAGAAAGCCCTGCCTCCAGCTGTTTGCTTAGAAATTCTAGGGACAATAAGGAGGCCTGCGTCTTGTGACCAAAGTGTACGTATAAGTATGTATGGCAGGACCAAATCGGACAGATAGGTAGGACCAAGTCCATTTAATGCTTTGTAGGTTAGCAGTAAAACCTTGAAATCAGGAAGCCAGTGTAGAGAGGCTAGCACTGGAGTAATATGATTGCATTATTTGGTTCTAGTCAAGATTCTAGCAGCCGTATTTAGCAGTAACTTAAGTTTATTTAGTGCTTTATCCAGGTAGGCCGGAGAGTAGAGCATTGCAGTAGTCTAATCTAGAAGAGACAAAAGCATGGATTAGGTTTTCTGCATCATTTTTGGACAAAAAGTGTTACGAAGATGGAAAACAGCTAACCTTGAAATATATTTGATATTTTCGTCAAAAGAGAGATCAGGGTCCAGAGTAATGAGGTCGAGGTCCTTCACAATTTAATTTGAAACGACTGTACAACCATCAAGATTAATTGTCAGATCAAACAGCAGATCTCTTTGTTTCTTGGGACCTAGAACTAGCATCTCTGCTTTGTCCGAGTTTAAAATTAAAACATTTGCCGCCATCCACTTCCTTATGTCTGAAACACAGGCTTCCAGGGTAGGCAATTTTGGGGCTTCACCATGTTTCATCAAAATGTACAGCTGTGTGTCGTCCGCATAGCAGTGAAAGTTAACATTGTGTTTCCGAATGACATCACCAAAAGGTAGAATACTGTATATATTGATCCTAGGTCCTGGCAGTTCTGTGCAGACTCAGGACAACTGAGTTTTGGAGAAATATGCAGATTCAAAGAGGAGTCCGGAATTTTCTTTCTAATGATCATGATCTGTTCGTCGAAGAAGTTAATGAATTCATCACTGCTGGTCATCCTCTCTTGGGGAATGCTGCTTTTTAGTTAGCTTTGTGTCAGTATCAAAAATACATTTTGGATTGTTTTTATTCTCCTCAATTAGGTTGCAAAAGTAGGCTGATCGAGCAGCAGTGAGGGCTCTTCGATATTGCACAGGACTGTCTTGCCAAGCTAGTCGGAAGAATTCCAGTTTGGTGGAGTGCCATTTCCGTTCCAATTTTCTGGAAGCTTGCTTCAGTGCTCTGGTATTTTCTGTATACCAGGGAGCTAATTTGTTGTGACAAATGTTTTTTGTTTTTAGAGGTGCGACTGCATGTAGGGTATTACTTAAGGTAAAATGTATATCCTTAGTTAGGTGGTTAACTGATTTTTGTACTCCAACGTTCTTGGGTAGGTGAAGGGAGTCTGGAAGGGCATCTAGGAATCTTTGGGTTGTCCGAGAATTTATAGCGTGGATTTTGATATTCCTTGGTTGGTCACCAAAAAGTAACCAAAAATGTGAATATTATCTGCTATGACTACAAGGTCCGGTAGGAATTCAGGGAACTCAGTGAGGAACGCTGTATATGGCCCAGGAGGCCTGTAAACAGTAGCTATAAAAAGTGATTGAGTTGGCTGAATAGATTTCATGACTAGAAGCTCAAAAGACGGAAACTCAGTCATTTTTGTAACTAATCACTGATCAAGTGATTGGAAGTGAGGGATCTAACATGAAGTAGTCCTATTTTGATATGCGAGATCTCAATAATGACAGGAATGGAGGAGATCTTTATTCCAGTTAGATTGCTAAGGCGAACACCACCATGTTTAGTTTTGCCCGACCTAGATCGAGGCACAGACACGGTTTCAATGGGGAAAGCTGAGCTGACTACACTGACTGTGCTAGTGGCAGACTCCACTAAGCTGGCAGGCTGGCTAACAGTCTGCTGCCTGTCCTGTCCCACATCTCATTGCGGAACTAGGGGAGTTACTGCCATGTCTATGTTGATAGATAAGATGAGAGCACTCCTCCAGCTTGGATGGAGTCCGTCACTCCTCAGCAGGCCAGGCTTGGTCCTGTTTGTGGGGTAGTCCCAAAAAGAGGGCCAGTTATCCACAAATTCTATATTTTGGGAGAGGCAGAAAAACAGTTGTCAACCAGCAATTGAGTTGCGCTAGTCTGCTGTAGAGCTATCACTCCCCCTAACTAGGAGGGGGCCAGAGACAATTACTTGATGCCAACACCTTTTTCTAGTTACACGCTGAAGTTATGTTGCGCTTGGTGAGCTCAGACAGTTTCATCCTAACATTGTTGGTGCCGACGTGGATAACAATATCCCTACACTCACCAGTTTTAGCCTCAGCCAGCACCATCTTCAGATTAGCCTTTACGTTGGTAGCCCTGCTTCCTGGTAAACAATGTATGATCGCTGGATGATTATTTTTATGTCTAATATTGCTAGTAATGGAGTCGCCAATGACTAGGGTTTTCAACTTGTCAGAGCTAATGGTGGGAGGTTTCGGTGGCTCGGACCCCGTAACGGGTGGAGGAGAGACTTGAGAATGCTCGGGTTCTGACTCTGATTCTTGCTTAGTGGGGAAAACCGGTTCAAAGTTTCTATCGGCTGAATGAGCGACACCGGTTGAACATGCCGAAAGCATTTATTTCCAGAAGCCATGAGAAAATTGTCCGGCTGCAGGGACCGTGCAGGGGGATTTACACTACTACCTGTATTTACTGGTGGCACAGACACTGTATGTATCATCCTTTCCCACACTTAAATTGCCCTTGCATAATGATTGCGTCTGAAGCTGAGCTTGCAACTTGGCTATCCTCACCATAAGGCAATAGTTCTCCTCTAAATTAAACGTACAGTGACTGCAATGAGAAAGCATAATGTTACTTACCTTTCTTTTTGTAGTCCGGAGGAGGTCCTGCAGATCTCCAGATGTCCAGATAAAGCGTACGGGGTGAAAAAGTTTTGTTACCTTTCAGCCTTATTCTAAAATTGATTAAATTGTTTATTTTCCTCATCAATCTACACATAATACCCCATAATGACAAAGCAAAAACAGGTTATTAGAATTTTTGCAAATGTATTAAAACTAAAAATACCACATTTACATAGGTATTCAGACCCTTTACGCAGTACTTTATTGAAGCACCTTTGGCAGCGATTTCAGCCTCGAGTCTTCTTGGGTATGATGCTAAAAGCTTAGCACACCTGTATTTGGGGAATTTATCCCATTCTTCACTGCAAATTCTCTAAAGCTCTGTCAGGTTGGATGGGGAGCGTTGCTACACAGCTATTTTCAGGTCTCTCCAGAGATGTTCGATCGGGTTCAAGTCCGGGCTCTGGCTGGGCCCCTCAAGGTCATTGAGAGACTTGTCCTGAAGCCAGTCCTGCATTGTCTTGGCTGTGTACTTAGGGTCGTTGTCCTGTTGGAAGGTGAATCTTCGCCCCAGCCTGAGGTCCTGAGCACTCCGGAGCAGGTTTTCATCAAGGATCTCTCTGTACTTTGCTTCGTTCATCTTTCCCTCGATCCTGACTAGTCTCCCAGTCCCTGCCCCTGAAAAACGTCCCCACAGCATGATGCTGCCACCACCATGCTTCACCGTAGGGATGGTGCCAGGTTTCCTCCAGACGTGACGCTTGGCATACAGGCCAAAGAGTTCAATCTTGGTTTCAACAGAACATAGAATCTTGTCTGAGAGTGCCTTTTGGCAAACTCCAAGCGGGCTGTCATGTGCCTTTTACTGAGGAGTGGCTTCCGTCTGGCCACTCTACCATAAAGGCCTGATTGGTGGAGTGCTGCAGAGATGTTTGTCCTTCTGGAAGGTTTTCCCATCTCCACAGGGGAACTCTGGATCTCTGTCAGAGTGACCATCGGATTCTTGGTCACCTCCCTGACCAAGGCCCTTCTCCCTCTGATTGCTCAGTTTGGCCTGCTCTAGGCGGTTCCAAACTTCTTCCATTTAAGAATGATGGAGGCCACTGTGTTCTTGGTGAACTTCAGTGCTGCAGAATTGTTATGGTACCCTTCTCCAGATCTGTGCCTCAACACAATCATGTCTCGGAGCTCTACGGACAATTCCTTTGAGCTCATGGCTTGGTTTTTGCTCTGACATGCACTGTCAACTGTGGGACCTTACATAGACAGGGGTGTGCCTTTCCAAATCATGTCCAATCAATTGAATTTACAACAGGTGGACTCCAGTCAAGTTGTTGAAACATCTCAAGGATGATCAATGGAAACAGGATACAGCTGAGATCAATTTCGAGTCTCATAGCAAAGGGTCTGAATACTTAAGTAAATAAGGTATTTTTGTTTAATATTTTTAATACATTTGCAAACATTTCTAAAAACCAGTTTTCGCTTTGTCATTATGGGGTATTGTGTGTAGATTGATGAGGATTTTTATTTATTTAATCAATTTTAGAATAAGGCTGTAACCTAACAAAATTTGGAAAAAGGCAAGGGGTCTGAATACTTTCCAAATGCACTCTATGTCATGCTTTCTTTTGTACTTTAACAACAAAGTTAAGTTGGACACTTGTCTAGTAGGGCTTTGTAAACAAAAAGGGAGTAATTAATTGATATAGGTGACTTTAATGAGGATCAGCCAACCTTTTGATACAGGATGCAGTGGTGAGTATTAAAACTGTCACCAGTGACAAAACAAGTGGCTCTATGTTAGACGGCATCCGAAGGTTTAAGAGTAGTGGCTTCTGCAATCTGGTAAACGGTGTCACCATAATCAAGAACTGGCAGGAAAGCTGACTGTACAATCTGCTTCCTGCTATTTAGGGAGAGGCAATATCTATTTCAAAAAAGATGCCCATCTTAAATCCTAGCTTTTGAACTATCTCATCCGTATGTTTTTAAACATTAAGTCTTTGTCAATCCAAATGTCCAGATATTAGTAGGTGGGAACCCGATCAATGGGAGAACCATCCAATGAATAAATATGCAGTCCATTTGAAACAACATGTATTTAGTCTTGCCCGCATTAAGTACAAGGTTTAAACCAACCAGGGCTTTCTGTAAGGTAACAAGGTCAGATTGGAGCTCTAACATAGCCTGGTCAACAATTGGGGCAATGGCATACATAACCGACCAATATTTTGTATATAAATAATAAAGAGAACAGGTCTCAGTACTGAATCCTGCAGCAAATATTTTGTAATACCCAGGAAGTTAAACTTAACACCATCAAAAATCACACATTGAGTCCTGTCTGAAAGATCATTTTCAAACCACTTGCAATTGTCAGTAGCTGAGTGTAGATGCGGGGAGGAATCAAGCGCAGGAAACACGGGCGTTCATCAACAGACTTTAGTAACAAAAATAACAGCACCAAACAGGCGAACAGCCAACCCAACCGGGAGGCAAAATACAAAGTACGCACAACACACACAGTGCGTAAAAATGACGATAGCGCACACAGTGCGGACTCTCGGAAAAACAACAATCCTGAGAGTAATACCAAAGAGCAACAGCTTGACAAATAAACAATACCACATAACACCTGCCCCCACACACGAAAACTAAATAGGCAACCAAATCAAACACTAACAAGGGACAGGTGTACAAACAGACAAAACCAAACAAACATGAAACATCGAACGGTGGCAGCTAGTACTCCGGGGACGACGACCGCCGAAGCCTGCCCGAACAAGGAGGAGGAGCAGCCTCGGCCGAAACCGTGACAGTACCCCCCCCTTGACGCGCGGCTCCAGCCGTGCGCCGATCCCGGCCTCGGGGACGACCAGGACGACGCGGAGCAGGGCGCGTAGGATGACCCCGATGGAACTCGGTCAGCAGGGACAGGTCTAATATGTCCCTCCTCGGCACCCAGCACCGCTCCTCCGGGCCGTACCCCTACCACTCCACGAGATATTGGAGACCCCCCATAGGGCGTCTCGAATCAAGGATGGACCTCACAGTGTACGCCGGAGCCCCCTCGATGTCCAACGGGGGCGGAGGAGTCTCTTCTATCTCATAGTCCTGGAGTGGACCAGCTACCACCGGCCTGAGGACAGACACATGGAACGAGGGGTTAATATTCCTGTAATCAATAGGCAGTTCTAACCTGTAACACACCTCGTTCAACCTCCTCAGGACTTTGAATGGCCCCACAAACCGCCGACCCAGCTTCCGGCAGGGCAGGCGGAGGGGCAGGTTTCTGGTCGAGAGCCAGACTCGATCTCCAGGTGCGTATACAGGCCCCTCACTGCGGTGGAGATCGGCGCTCGTCTTATGCCGACGGATGGCCCGCTGCAGATGAACGTGGGCAGTGTTCCATGTCTCCTCCGAGCGCCGCACCCACTCATCCACCGCAGGGGCCTCGATCTGGCTCTCGTGCCAAGGTGCCAGAACCGGCTGGTACCCTAACACACACTTGAAAGGGGTTAGTTGGGTGGAGGAGTGGCGGAGAGAGTTCTGCGCCATCTCGGCCCACGGAACGTATCTCGCCCACTCCTCTGGCCGGCCCTGGCAATAAGACCTCAGAAACCTACCCACATCCTGGTTGACACGTTCAACCTGCCCATTACTCTCCGGGTGGTAACCCGAGGTAAGGCTCACCGAAACCCCCAACCGTTCCATAAACGCTCTCCACACTCTGGAGGTGAACTGGGGGCCTCGATCAGACACTATATCCTCGGGTACCCCGTAATGCCGGAAGACATGGGTAAACAGAGCCTCAGCGATCTGTAGGGCAGTAGGGAGACCCGGCATGGGAAGGAGATGACAGGCCTTCGAGAACCGATCCACAACGACCAGGATGGTAGTATTCCCCTGTGAGGGGGGAAGGTCTGTAACAAAGTCCACCGAGAGGTGGGACCAGGGTCGTTGTGGAACGGGCAGGGGTTGTAGCTTACCCCTGGGCAAATGTCTGGGCGCCTTACACTGGGCACACACCGAACAGGAGGAGACATAAACCCTCACATCCCTGGCTAACGTTGGCCACCAGTACTTAGTGCTAAGACAGTGAACTGTCCGGCCGATACCTGGATGTCCAGAGGAGGGGGACGTATGAGCCCAATAAATGAGGCGATCGCGTACCTCGAGCGGAACGTACGTCCGACCCACTGGACACTGTGGAGGACTTGGGTCGGTGCGTAACGCCCGCTCGATCTCTGCATCGACCTCCCATACCACCGGTGCCACCAGACAAGACTTTGGTAGTATGGGAGTGGGCTCAACGGACCTCTCCTCCGTGTCATACCGCCGAGACAGGGCATCTGCCTTCCCGTTCTGGGACCCAGGGATGTAAGTGATTTTAAACACAAACCGGGCTAGAAACATAGTCCAGCGGGCCTGGCGAGGATTCAGTCTCCTAGCTGCCCGGATGTATTCCAGGTTACGGTGGTCAGTCAAAATGAGGAAAGGGTGTTGAGCCCCCTCAAGCCAATGCCTCCACACCTTTAGGGCCTGTACCACGGCTAACATCTCCCTGTCCCCTACGTCATAATTCCGCTCCGCCGGACTGAGCTTCTTAGAATAAAAAGCACAGGGGCGGAGTTTAGGTGGTGTGCGAGACCGTTGTGAGAGGACGGCCCCAATACCGGCCTCGGACGTGTCTACCTCTACCTGGAATGGTAAAGCGGGATCCGGATGCGCCAACACCGGCGCCGAGGTAAACAGGTCCTTCAGTCTCCCAAAAGCCCTGTCCGCCTCAGCTGACCACCGCAAGCGCACCGGACCCCCCTTCAACAGAGACGTTATGGGAGCTGCCACCTGTCCAAAACCCCGGATAAACCTCCGGTAGTAATTCGCAAAACCCAAGAACTGTTGCACCTCTTTCACAGTGGTTGGGGTTTGCCAATTACGCACAGCTGACACCCAGTCAACCTCCATCTTCACCCCTGACGCAGACAACTGATAACCCAAAAAGGAGACCGACTTCTGAAAGAACAGACATTTCTCTGCCTTGACATATAGGTCATGCTCCAACAGCCTCCTCAACACTCGGCGCACCAGGGCTACATGCTCTGCTCGGGTAGAACTGTACACCAGAATATCGTCGATGTACACGACTACTCCCTGCCCCTGCATGTCCTGGAAAATCTCATCGACGAAGGATTGGAAGACTGAGGGAGCATTCATTAACCCATATGGCATGACGAGATACTCGTAATGACCGGAGGTCGTGCTAAACGCTGTCTTCCATTCATCGCCCTCTCTAATGCGCACCAAGTTATATGCGCTCCTGAGATCCAATTTTGTGAAGAACTGAGCACCGTGTAATGACTCCGTCATAGTCGCAATCAGAGGAAGTGGATAGCTGTACTTCACCGTAATCTGATTGAGACCGCGGTAATCAATACACGGGCGCAGACCTCCATCCTTCTTCTTCACAAAAAAGAAGCTCGAGGAAGCGGGTGAAGTGGAGGCCCGTATGTATCCCTGTCTCAGAGACTCGGCGATGTAAGTTTCCATCGCCTTCCTCTCCTCTTGAGACAAGGGATACACATGGCTCCGCGGGAGGGCTGCTCCTAACTGGAGATCTATCGCACAATCCCCCTGTCTATGAGGCGGCAGCTGCGCCGCCCTAGTCTTACTAAACACCAGTGTCAAATCCTCATACTCGGGGGGAATGTGCAGTGCAGGCATTAGATTCGGACTTTCCACCGAGGTCGCCCCTATGGAAACACCCAGACACAGCCCCTCACACTGAGCAGACCACCCTTTAAGAGCTTTCTCTCGCCACGAAATAGTAGGATCATGGGTAATCAACCAGGGAAGCCCCAGCACCACCGGATACGCAGGAGAGTCAATCAGATAGAGCTGAATCGTGTCCTCATGACCCCCCTGCGCCTCCATCTTAAGGGGCGCTGTGACCTCCCTAATCAACCCAGATCCTAACGGATGGCTATCTAGGGCATGTACAGGGAAAGGCTTATCAACGGGAAGGAGAGGAATCCCTAATTCTACACAGAACTGGCGATCTACAAAGTTCCCAGCTGCGCCTGAATCGACTAGCGCCTTATGCTGGGAACGAGGTGCTACCTGTGGAAAACAAACAGGCAAGGTTATGTGAACGACAGAAAGCTCTGGGTAAGTAGGGCGCCTACTCACCTGGGAGGACTCCCCAATGCGTGGCCTGCCTTCACCTCCACCGGGGGACCTTCCCCAACACCTAGCCGCGGTGTGCCCTCCACGGCCACAGTTGGTGCAGGGGACGGCCCCCCTCGGGTTCCTACTCCTCCTTTCTCTAGCGCCAGCGCCTCCGAGCTCCATAGGGCTCGGCTCGGAGGTGCTGGAGGGTGAAATGGGCGACCCCCATCCGGGACGTCCACAGGTGGCGAGCAGGGTGTCCAACCGAATGGCCATGTCGACTAGTTGGTCAAACGTCAACATGGTATCCCTGCACGCCAACTCTCTTTGGACGTCCTCCCGGAGGCTACAACGGAAGTGGTCTATGAGGGCCCGCTCATTCCACCCTGCATCTGCCGCTAGAGTCCGGAACTCCAGGGCAAAATCCTGTGCGCTCCTCATCCCCTGTCGGAGGAAGAACAGACGCTCCCCCGCCGCCTTCCCTTCTGGTGGATGGTCGAACACGGCCCGGAAGCGGCGGGAGAACTCCGCATAAGTGATGGTAGCGGCGTCCATTCTCCTCCATTCGGCGTTGGCCCACACCAACGCCTTGCCGGTGAGACAGGAGATGAGGGCGGAGACGCTCTCGTGTCCCGAGGGCGCCGGGTGTACGGTGGCGAGGTAGAGCTCCACCTGTAGCAGGAACCCTTGACACCCGGCAGCGGAGCCGTCGTACGCCCTCGGGAGCGAGAGCCGAATCCCACTGGTTTCCGGAATGTGGACAGGAGGACTGACCGATGGGGATGGTCCGGTAGGTGGGGGCGTGGGTACCCCGCTGCTTTCCCATCGGTGGAGAGTGTTCATCACCCGATCCAAGGCGTGCCCGATCTCGTTAATCCGGTCCTCCTGTCCACGAAGACGGTCCTCCATGACCTCTGTCGGCGCGGGTGCTCCTGCTGACTCCATGGTGGGATGTGGTATTCTGTCAGTAGCTGAGTGTAGATGCGGGGAGGAATCAAGCGCAGGAAACACGGGCGTTCGTCAACAGACTTTAGTAACAAAAATAACAGCACCAAACAGGCGAACAGCCAACCCAACCGGGAGGCAAAATACAAAGTACGCACAACACACACAGTGCGTAAAAATGACGATAGCGCACACAGTACGGACTCTCGGAAAAACAACAATCCTGAGAGTAATACCAAAGAGCAACAGCTTGACAAATAAACAATACCACATAACACCTGCCCCCCCACACGAAAACTAAATAGGCAACCAAATCAAACACTAACAAGGGACAGGTGTACAAACAGACAAAACCAAACAAACATGAAACATCGAACGGTGGCAGCTAGTACTCCGGGGACGACGACCGCCGAAGCCTGCCCGAACAAGGAGGAGGAGCAGCCTCGGCCGAAACCGTGACAGCAATAAGCCTGATCATATTTCACTCAACCTTTGAATAACATTTAAATTGCTCTTCATGTATTTGTTCTTCTTGTAATTGTTCTTCTTGCAAAGCATGTCAACATTGAAATCAAACTATCGTCAAAGATATATATATATATATATATATATATATATATATATGCTATGCGATTGTCGGTTACCGCGGGTTAACGCTGATCTGATTAAATCTTAGATACGTTTTCCATAAGCTCATCGTTGAAGGAGAAATGGCAGCATCCCTCATTGGGTGTTTTGATTGGTTGTTCCAATGTGATTCACTCTCCCATGGGAATGTAGTATTTTACTAAACATAAACATGACACATTATCAAACACTTGCACATAATTCATTTTATTTATAAAGCACTTTATGACAAACCCAACATGCTCTTACAGTGGGGAAAAAAATATTTAGTCAGCCACCAATTGTGCAAGTTCTCCCACTTAAAAAGATGAGAGAGGCCTGTAATTTTCATCATAGGTACACGTCAACTATGACAGACAAATTGAGATTTTTTTTCTCCAGAAAATCACATTGTAGGATTTTTAATGAATTTATTTGCAAATTATGGTGGAAAATAAGTATTTGGTCACCTACAAACAAGCAAGATTTCTGGCTCTCACAGACCTGTAACTTCTTCTTTAAGAGGCTCCTCTGTCCTCCACTCGTTACCTGTATTAATGGCACCTGTTTGAACTTGTTATCAGTATAAAAGACACCTGTCCACAACCTCAAACAGTCACACTCCAAACTCCACTATGGCCAAGACCAAAGAGCTGTCAAAGGACACCAGAAACAAAATTGTAGACCTGCACCAGGCTGGGAAGACTGAATCTGCAATAGGTAAGCAGCTTGGTTTGAAGAAATCAACTGTGGGAGCAATTATTAGGAAATGGAAGACATACAAGACCACTGATAATCTCCCTCGATCTGGGGCTCCACGCAAGATCTCACCCCGTGGGGTCAAAATGATCACAAGAACGGTGAGCAAAAATCCCAGAACCACATGGGGGGACCTAGTGAATGACCTGCAGAGAGCTGGGACCAAAGTAACAAAGCCTACCATCAGTAACACACTACGCCGCCAGGGACTCAAATCCTGCAGTGCCAGACGTGTCCCCTTGCTTAAGCCAGTACATGTCCAGGCCCATCTGAAGTTTGCTAGAGTGCATTTGGATGATCCAGAAGAGGATTGGGAGAATGTCATATGGTCAGATGAAACCAAAATAGAACTTTTTGGTAAAAACTCAACTCGTCGTGTTTGGAGGACAAAGAATGCTGAGTTGCATCCAAAGAACACCATACCTACTGTGAAGCATGGGGGTGGAAACATCATGCTTTGGGGCTGTTTTTCTGCAAAGGGACCAGGACGACTGATCCGTGTAAAGGAAAGAATGAATGGGGCCATGTATTGTGAGATTTTGAGTGAAAACCTCCTTCCTTCAGCAAGGGCATTGAAGATGAAATGTGGCTGGGTCTTTCAGCATGACAATGATCCCAAACACACAGCCCGGGCAACGAAGGAGTGGCTTCGTAAGAAGCATTTCAAGGTCCTGGAGTGGCCTAGCCAGTCTCCAGATCTCAACCCCATAGAAAATCTTTGGAGGGAGTTGAAAGTCCGTGTTGCCCAGCGACAGCCCCAAAACATCACTGCTCTAGAGGAGATCTGCATGGAGGAATGGGCCAAAATACCAGCAACAGTGTGTGAAAACCTTGTGAAGACTTACAGAAAATGTTTGACCTGTGTCATTGCCAACAAAGGGTATATAACAAAGTATTAAGAAACTTTTGTTATTGACCAAATACTTATTTTCCACCATCATTTGCAAATAAATTCATAAAAAATCCTACAATGTGATTTTCTGGATTTTTTTCTTCTCATTTTGTCTGTCATAGTTGACGTGTACCTATGATGAAAATTACAGGCCTCTCTCATCTTTTTAAGTGTGAGAACTTGCACAATTGGTGGCTGACTAAATACTTTTTCCCCCCACTGTATGAGGCAGGAAGTAGCCCTTTCCTGAAGGCAAATAACATAGTGGTCTCATGGGTGGAATGAATAAACATTGTTTTAAAAAAGACGCCAAAAATATATTGTTTCTATGTCAAACGGTTTTGTTATTTCAGTCTTTTGTGATGTACAGTACCAGTCAAAAGTTTGGACACACCTACTCATTCCAGGGTTTTCCTTAATTTTTTTACTATTTTCTACATTGTAGAATAATAGTGAAGATATCAAAACTATGAAATAACACATATGGAATCATGTAGTAACCAAAAAAGTGTTAAACAAATCAAAATATAATTTATATTTGAGATTCTTCAAAGTAGCCACCCTTTGCCTTGATGACATCTTTGCACACCCTTGACATTCTCTCAACCAGCTTCATGAGATAGTCACCTGGAATGCCTTTCAATTAACAGGTGTGCCTTGTTAAAAGTTAATTTGTGGAATTTCTTTCCTTCTTAATGCGTTTGAGCCAGTCAGTTTTGTTGTGACAAGGTAGGGGGGTATACAGAAGATAGCCCTATTTGGTAAAAGACCAAATCCATATTATGGCAACAATAGCTCAAATAAGCAAAGAGAAACAACAGTCCATCATTACTTTAAGACATGAAGATCAGTCAATACGGAACATTTCAAGAACTTTGAAAGTTTCTTCAAGTGCAGTTGCAAAAACCATCAAGCGCTATGATGAAATTGGCTCTCATGAGGACCGCCACAGGAAAGAAAGACCCAGAGTTACCTCTGCTGCAGACGATAAGTTCATTAGAGTTACCATCCTCAGAAATTGCAGCCCAAATAAATGCTTCACAGAGTTCAAGTATCAGACACATCTCAATATCAACTGTTCAGAGGAGACTGCGTGAATCAGGCCTTCATGGTCGAATTGCTGCAAAGAAACCACTACTAAAGGACACCAATAAGAAGAAGAGACTTGCTTGGGCCAAGAAACACGAGCAATGGACATTAGACCGGTGGAAATCTGTCCTTTGGTCTGATGAGTCCAAATTTGAGATTTTTGGTTCCAACCTCTGTGTCTTTGTGAGATGCAGAGTAGGTAAACGGATGATCTCTGCATGTGTGGTTCCCACCGTGAAGCATGGAGGAGGAGGTGTGATGGTGTGGAGGTGCCTTTGCTGGTGACACTGTCAGTGATTTATTTAGAATTCAAGGTTCACCATCCCATCTGGTTTGTGCTTAGTGGGACTATCATTTGTTTTTCAACAGGACAATGATCCAACACACCCCCAGGCTGTGTAAGGGCTATTTGACCAAAAAGAAGAGTGATGGTGCTGCATCAGATTACCTAGCCTCCACAATCACCGGACCTCAACCCAATTTAGATGGTTTGGGATGAGTTGGACCACAGAGTGAAGGAAAAGCAGCCAACAAGTGCTCAGCATATGTGGGAACTCCTGCAAGACTTTTGGAAAGCATTCCAGGTGAAGCTGGTTGAGAGAATGCCAAGAGTTTGCAAAGATGTCATCAAGGCAAAGGGTGGCTATTTGAAGAATCTAAAATATGTTTTGATTGATTTGTTTATCACTTTTTTGGTTACTTCATGATTCCATATGTATTATTTCATAGTTTTGATGTCTTCACTATTATTCTATAATGTAGAAAATAGAAAAATAAAGAAAAATCCTTGAATGAGTAGGTGTGTCCAAACTTTTGACTGGTACTATATGTAAAGTGTAATATTGGGAAGCAAACATTTCAACTCTATATCTGACATGGTGTCACGTCTACTCCTGCTCCCTCCCTTCCTCCGGCACTCGATGTCTCCGGTCTACCAACCACCGGTCCTGGCACCCCACATTGCGCACACCTGGCAACCATCATTGCGCATATCTGGCAACCATTATTGCGCACACCTGCTCATCATTTTCTCCTTGATTACTCCTTTATTTAGCCCTTAGTTGTCTTATAGGCCTATACTGTAATGGAGAACCCTTTGAAATAGATGACGGGAGGACAGATCAGAGATTGCCTGAGAGTAAGACTTGTGAAGACATCAGAAAAAAAAACATGGGTGCCACAGGCAGAGGCACTAGAGATGGGTGTTTTAACAAATAAATTAGGATAGAAATAAAGAGTGGCAAAGACTCTGCTGACAGCTGAAGAGCCTGACGGTATAGATAGCTGTGTGCTTTGGAAGAGGTAGACAACTTGGATCCAGCGAAGCACTCCACTCCTCCTCTTCGACAGGCAGGCCTGGGCGCTGGCATTAAGCTGCTGTCAGCTCACTCTCACACATGAGAGGGGAGACTCTCAGAAGTCAAACGCCAGACTGAAGTGCCTTTTAGACACCAGTTGGGATAATCAACATGACAGAAGAGGAGAAGAGAGGGGAGCAGAGAAGGTAATCTTACTGAGGGATCAAGACAGCTAAATATCCCCTGACAAAGCCTAGTAGGCCCGTCAATCCATAATAATAAATACAAATCGATGGCAATGGTGGGGCCATATTTATGGTGTGGGTGTCTCATTCAATCACATGGTGGTGGTTTTGGTTTTAAATAATGATAGTTATGCAGGGGCTGTACAGTATAGGTGTGCAGTGCACCTATGGGTGGTAATTGGATGGTGGATAGTTCCTAGTGCAGCTTGAGTTATTTACCCATTGGAAAACGAAGTAAGGACATTTTTAGATGTGCTATTATTAATGTGTATAATTTGCCATGCATCCCAATGATACCAATTCAGACTAGATCTCTGACAGGGTAGGCCATCTCTTTATCTCTCTCCATCCCAACTCTATGACCTCCAGAATGAGGCAGCAGACAATCAGAAAGCCACCCAGTGCAAAGCTGTCATACTCCTCTGAGCTATGTCCTCAGCGCAGGCAAGCATCTTAGTCATTAATATTGACAGGTTGAAAATATTGATCAGATATGAAAAGATCGTTTAAGAGTCTGGTGAGCTCTCATTGATTGGGTATTTGGTTATTAAGATGATTTGAAATACATTATCACCATAGGTAATACATACATAATTGGTAGGATGTGGCTATGAATACATATTCAATCATTCAAATTTTCTATATTGATCAATAGATTGTGTATTAATTTCTTCTCATCTGAAAAACTTGTAAAAACATATTACATCACCGCAAAACTAACAACATCTGTACAACGAATCTCACAACAATTACCTGGTTGCCAACATATCTTATAATTTTGAACAGTTCTCAGCATAGGCTTGTTTTCTTGCTTTATAGTTGAAAGGAAAGCAATCAGATTGAGGGTCTAAGATTGTGAATCAAAGAAAGAGATGGTGAGTTTGCCAGAGGGCAAGATTTGAGAGAGAGATCGAGAGTGCATTACGGACAGACCCATTGTATAGCATACTGTCAGAAATGGTACTGCAGACGCCTTTGATCTCCTTACCTTCTCACAGCCACGAAGAGAAACAGGCAGACAATAGAGATGTGTGGAATGGGGGAATGACAATAAAGGTATAAAAAGCTGTGGCTGAGGATAGGAGGGAGGTGCCGAGATCTTTGTCATGTCTGGTGAAACACTCCAGTCTACACAGGTCGGGTGACGAAGGTCCGGCTCCCACGAGGAGTCACACTCACACACTGTCAATATACACCCAGGCAGAGAAAAGGCAAAGGGATCACCTCAGGGCTCCAAGCAAGGTTCAACTTTCATCTAACCCACAACCTTTTCTCGTCAAAGCATAGTTTGCCTCTCAGCTCTCACAGGTTGGTTTACCATTGCAGGTGTAGCTAGCAGCCAGGAGCTAGCAATGTCCACCTGAGAGGTAGAGGGCCGCGGAGCAGAGTAAGTGCACTGTCAATCAGAGCACTACTCTTAAGTGCACTGATTGACAGTGGCCTGTAAGAAGCTCCTATCCTCTGAGTGCTGTATAAGCACTTCCCTTCACATCCACCCCCAGATCAGATCATTACGCAATAAGGCATGAGAACCCGGGGATTATCATGTGATAACTCCTGACTAAGGGCTGTTCTTAGGCCTAGGTTCGAGGTCCTTACTGCTTTTATAACAACGGTTGCCAACATAAAAAAAATATTAACGACATGTTTTCATTAAAAACATTATTTTAATGAGTACATTTGTTTTATTTCATCCTTCCACCAGACGATAGCTCGGGCAAAAGCCAGTTGTTAGTTCTGAGGTTCTGAAGTTGCAAATGGTCGTTAATTATTTTGGGATGATATGACCCAGTCGTTCATTTTATTTATTCCACGTTGCTATGCTAAACAAATAGTTGGCATATACTTTAGCTAGCTATATAGCTAGCAGAGGTTGAATGATGACGAGAGACAAGAACCTCAATAAATAATGATTTAATAAATCATTAATACATAGGGAACAAGAACTTCAGCAAATAATGATTTTATAAATAATGTATAAATAGGCAAAAAACTGCTGATTGTCAAGTAAATAATACAGTAATGGAGGATAATGTTAGCTATGCTAACTTTTCCTTGCTAGCTAGCTAGCTTTTAGCTAACACACAATCACATCAAGCAGCTGAAATGACAACAAACTATGTGCATTTTTGCTTGTTTTACTTTAGTTTCTATATTGCCATTTCTATATCGCCTGGCTCAAAGAAGCTGTCAGTCTCGTCAAGTTCATATGCATGGCATGGTGGAGATCACCAAAAAAAAAAATGCAACATGTTGCACAGGTCAGATAGGCACACATTGAAGCTTATATTAACCCTCGCTGTACCAAACCAAATGCTAGCCAAGAAGCATAGGGAAATAATGTCTAGAGGGCGCTTTTTTTCCAGGAGAGATTATGTTTATGAATACCTGGCTGGGCTGTGGGACAGTGGATGCGTATTGATACTTGAAATGGAATTATGGCATTATGGCATCATGGCATTTTGAGGGAATTATCCTGAATAACTCCCTGCTACAGTGGTTCTTATTTTAAAAGTTGCGTTATGCTATAGCACAGCTTGCAGGATGCTGCTGTATGGTACAGCATGTTACAGTGCATGACGTCTTACTACACTGCTCAAAAAAATAAAGGGAACACTTAAACAACACAATGTAACTCCATGTCAATCACACTTCTGTGAAATCAAACTGTCCACTTAGGAAGCAACACTGATTGACAATACATTTCACATGCTGTTGTGCAAATGGAATAGACAACAGGTGGAAATTATAGGCAATTAGCAAGACACCCCCAATAAAGGACTGGTTTTGCAGGTGGTGACCACAGACCACTTCTCAGTTCCTATGCTTCCTGGCTGATGTTTTGGTCACTTTTGAATGCTGTCGGTGCTTTCACTCTAGTGGTAGCATGAGACGGAGTCTACAACCCACACAAGTGGCTCAGGTAGTGCAGCTCATCCAGGATGGCACATCAATGCGAGCTGTGGCAAGAAGGTTTGCTGTGTCTGTCAGCGTAGTGTCCAGAGCATGGAGGCGCTACCAGGAGACAGGCCAGTACATCAGGAGACGTGGAGGAGGCCGTAGGAGGGCAACAACCCAGCAGCAGGACTGCTACCTCCGCCTTTGTGCAAGGAGGAGCAGGAGGAGCACTGCCAGAGCCCTGCAAAATGACCTCCAGCAGGCCACAAATGTGCATGTGTCTGCTCAAACGGTCAGAAACAGAGTCCATGAGGGTGGTATGAGGGCCCGACGTCCACAGGTGGGGGTTGTGCTTACAGCCCAACACCATGCAGGACGTTTGGCATTTGCCAGAGAACACCAAGATTGGCAAATTCACCACTGGCGCCCTGTGCTCTTCACAGATGAAAGCAGGTTCACACTGAGCACATGTGACAGACGTGACAGAGTCTGGAGACGCCGTGGAGAACGTTCTGCTGCCTGCAACATCCTCCAGCATGACCGGTTTGGCGGTGGGTCAGTCATGGTGTGGGTGGCATTTATTTGGGGGGCCGCACAGCCCTCCATGTGCTCGCCAGATGTAGCATGACTGCCATTAGGTACCGAGATGAGATCCTCAGACCCCTCCTGCAAGAGGAAGGCATTGATGCTATGGACCGCCCGTTCCCCAGACCTGAATCCAATTGAGCACATCTGGGACATCATGTCTCGCTCCATCCACCAACGCCACGTTGCACCACAGACTGTCCAGGAGTTGGCGGATGCTTTAGTCCAGGTCTGGGAGGAGATCCCTCAGTAGACCATCCGTCACCTCATCAGGAGCATGCCCAGGTGTTGTAGGGAGGTCATACAGGCACGTGGAGGCCACACACACTACTGAGCCTCATTTTGACTTGTTTTAAGGACATTACATCAAAGTTGGATCAGCCTGTAGTGTGGTTTTCCACTTTAATTTTGAGGGTGACTCCAAATCCAGACCTCCATGGGTTGATACATTTTATTTCCATTGATAATTTTTGTGTGATTTTGTTGTCAGCACATTCAACTATGTAATGAAAAAAGTATTTAATAAGATTATTTCATTCATTCAGATCTAGGATGTGTTATTTTAGTGTTCCCTTTATTTTTTTGAGCAGTGTATTTTACTGTCAGCCATTGTTGCCGTTAATGTTCGTTGAAACCACCAGAGGGCATCTATAAGGGCGTCTTTATGAAGCTTGCATACTTTATGAAGGTTGCTTACTTTCCCAAATAATCCTACGGAGGTCCGTGCAGGCCAGAAGTTTTGATCTGAAAGAGCATAACAAGTTAATTAATTTAGCTGACATGAAGCAACCATAGTCTCAGCTACTATAGCACAGAGAAATACATCTTAAAACATGCTGTTCTGTTCTTTTGAAATAAATTGTCTTAGTATTATGTTTTTTTTTGTGACCTTCCTAAACAAAATATTATTGGATTTCTTTACGATTGTGTATATAAAATTGATTTATTAGACTGGTGGCTATTGGTAGGCTACTCATTGAGTCCCAGCTTTTCTACTGTTAATATGCATACCACGCAGCAGACCATGGCACTTTGAGGATGAAATGCTCAGTAAGTTTTTGTCTCTTATGATATTTATCTTAATGTAGACCTACTACTAGGGTGTAAAATATACATATTTCGGTAAATTAAGGATCAGGTGGGTTCAAGGTTTTTATTGAAATGACATGGAGCTGTAGGACTAAGAGTCCTGTTTACTGTAGCTGTCTTAACATAACTTACATTCATGCATTTGCTAAATTATACTGGCAATAATAAATAAAAAAATATGATTAACATTTTAGTCAAATAGCAGACACAACTTTTTTCTTCTTCATACCTGTCCCCTGTAGGAATCAAACCCACAACCATGGCGTTGCAAGTGCCATGGTCTACCAACTGAGCTATGTGGGACTGTGCTAAAAAACTAGTGATTTTGTTTGTGGGTAAAATGAAGAGAGAAGATTCAAGTTAATGTCAAGTTTATTAGGCTATTGCTATACCATCAAGTTCTTAAAATAACTCCAGCACAGAGAAGAGAAAGGAGCCTTGAATAATTAAACAATAAATAAACCGCAACATGTTGGCTAAAGCAATTGAATTCAGAAATTAATTCAACTGTTTTTAATCTTGGCTGTACTAAAGACTTTAAAACCTTTTTTGTTAGAACAGATTATATGGGAATGATTATAATTTGTTAGTAAATTATTATTGTATTTGTTGTGTTTACACTGTTCGAAATGGTCAGAAAACAGATTAATCACACATTAATAAGTAATAAGCATGCAGAGCTTGCTCCTCCTACCTTCCTTCTTGATCTCCTTCTTCATGTAATTATCATTAGCAGGCAAACATTCGTTAAACACCCATTAATCCATTTCATGTCCCTAAAAATAGAAATCAACTTGGCAAGAGTCTATTGTCCTGCTAATAGCCCATCATGGGTGGATGGCTTCTTTTGTATTCCAATGTATTGAATTAATGTATTAATTACAGTCATTTACCATTATCATTCTCGGAGAGGAAATACATATTTTTTTAGGGGGTAGATCAGCTTTAATATTGCAGATAGATTGTAACTTCCATCAATGTACAGTGGGGAGAACAAGTATTTGATACACTGCCGATTTTGCAGGTTTTCCTACTTACAAAGCATGTAGAGGTCTTTTAACATAGGTACACTTCAACTGTGAGAGACGGAATCTAAAACAAAAATCCAGAAAATCATATTGTATGATTTTTAAGTAATTAATTTGCATTTTATTGCATGACATAAGTATTTGATACATCAGAAAAGCATAACTTAATATTTGGTACAGAAACCTTTGTTTGCAATTACAGAGATAATACGTTTCCTGTAGGTCTTGACCAGGTTTGCACACACTGCAGCAGGGATTTTGGCCCACTCCTCCATACAGACCTTCTCCAGATCCTTCAGGTTTCGGGGCTGTCGCTGGGCAATACGGACTTTCAGCTCCCTCCAAAGATTTTCTATTGGGTTCAGGTCTGGAGACTGGCTAGGCCACTCCAGGACCTTGAGATGCTTCTTACGGAGCCACTCCTTAGTTGCCCTGGCTGTGTGTTTCGGGTCGTTGTCATGCTGGAAGACCCAACCACGACCCATCTTCAATGCTCTTACTGAGGGAAGGAGGTTGTTGGCCAAGATCTCGCGATACATGGCCCCATCCATCCTCCCCTCAATACGGTGCAGTCGTCCTGTCCCCTTTGCAGAAAAGCATCCCCAAAGAATGATGTTTCCACCTCCATGCTTCACGGTTGGGATGGTGTTCTTGGGGTTGTACTCATCCTTCTTCTTCCTCCATTTACATTTTACATTTACGTCATTTAGCAGACACTCTTATCCAGAGCGACTTACAAATTGGTGCATTCACCTTATAGCCAGTAGTATAACCACTTTACAATATGTTTTTTTTTCTTTCTTTGGGGTGGAGTAAGGTGTGGTAGAAGGATTACTTTATCCTATCCCAGGTATTCTTTAAAGAGGTGGGGATTCAAGTGTCTCCGGAAGGTGGTGAGTGACTCCGCTGTCCTGGCGTCGTGAGGGAGCTTGTTCCACCATTGGGGTGAAAGAGCAGCGAACAGTTTTGACTGGGATGAGCGGGAACTGTGCTTCCGCAGAGGTAGGGGGGCCCGCAGGCCAGAGGTGGATGAATGCAATGCCCTCATTTGGGTGTAGGGACTGATCAGAGCCTCAAGGTACGGAGGTGCCGTTCCCCTCACAGTTCCGTAGGCAAGCACCATGGTCTTGTAGCAGATGCGAGCTTCAACTGGAAGCCAGTGTGCAGTCGTCCTGTCCCCTTTGCAGAAAAGCATCCCCAAAGAATGATGTTTCCACCTCCATGCTTCACGGTTGGGATGGTGTTCTTGGGGTTGTACTCATCCTTCTTCTTCCTCCATTTACATTTTACATTTACGTCATTTAGCAGACACTCTTATCCAGAGCGACTTACAAATTGGTGCATTCACCTTATAGCCAGTAGTATAACCACTTTACAATATGTTTTTTTTTCTTTCTTTGGGGTGGAGTAAGGTGTGGTAGAAGGATTACTTTATCCTATCCCAGGTATTCTTTAAAGAGGTGGGGATTCAAGTGTCTCCGGAAGGTGGTGAGTGACTCCGCTGTCCTGGCGTCGTGAGGGAGCTTGTTCCGCCATTGGGGTGAAAGAGCAGCGAACAGTTTTGACTGGGATGAGCGGGAACTGTGCTTCCGCAGAGGTAGGGGGGCACGCAGGCCAGAGGTGGATGAACGCAATGCCCTCATTTGGGTGTAGGGACTGATCAGAGCCTCAAGGTACGGAGGTGCCGTTCCCCTCACAGTTCCGTAGGCAAGCACCATGGTCTTGTAGCAGATGCGAGCTTCAACTGGAAGCCAGTGGAGTGTGCGGAGGAGCGGGGTGACGTGAGAGAACTTGGGAAGGTTGAACACCAGACGGGCTGCGGCATTCTGGATGAGTTGTAGGGGTTTAATGGCACAGGCAGGGAGCCCAGCCAACAGCGAGTTGCAGTAATCCAGACGGGAGATGACAAGTGCCTGGATTAGGACCTGTGCCGCTTCCTGTGTAGGGCAGGGTCGTACTCTCCGAATGTTGTGGAGCATGAACCTACAGGATCGGGTCCCCGCCTTGATGTTAGCGGAGAACGACAGGGTGTTGTCCAGGGTCACGCCAAGGCTCTTCGCACTCTGGGAGGAGGACACAACGGAGTTGTAAACCGTGATGGCGAGATCATGGAACGGGCAGTCCTTCCCCGGGAGGAAGAGCAGCTCCGTCTTGCCGAGGTTCAGCTTGAGGTGGTGATCCGTCATCCACACTGATATGTCAGCCAGACATGCAGAGATGCGATTTGCCACCTGGTTATCAGAAGGGGGAAAGGTGAAGATTAGTTGTGAGTCGTCTGCGTAGCAATGATAGGAGAGGCCATGTGAGGATATGACAGAGCCAAGTGACTTGGTGTATAGCGAGAATAGGAGAGGGCCTAGAACTGAGCCCTGGGGGACACCAGTGGTGAGAGCACGTAGTGCGGAGACAGATTCTCGCCACGCCACTTGGTAGGAGCGACTGGTCAGGTAGGACGCAATCCAAGAGTGAGCAGCACCGGAGATGCCCAACTCGGAGAGGGTGGAGAGGAGGATCTGATGGTTCACAGTATCAAAGGCAGCAGACAGAGCAGAGGAGAGAGAGTTAGCTTTAGCAGTGCGGAGAGCCTCCGTGACACAGAGAAGAGCAGTCTCAGTTGAATTACCAGTTTTGAAACCTGACTGGTTTGGATCAAGAATGTCATTCTGAGAGAGATAGCAAGAGAGTTGGCTAAAGACGGCACGCTCAATAGTTTTGGAGAGAAAAGAAAGAAGGGATACTGGTCTGTAGTTGTTGACATCAGAGGGATCGATTGTTGGTTTTTTGAGAAGGGGTGCAACTCTCGCTCTCTTGAAGATGGAAGGGACATAGCCAGCGGTCAAGGATGAGTTGATCAGCGAGGTGAGGTAAGGGAGAAGGTCACCGGAGATGGTCTGGAGAAGAGAGGAGGGGTAAGGGTCAAGCGGGCAGGTTGTTGGGCGGCCGGCCGTCACAAGTCGCAAGATTTTATCTGGAGAGAGAGGGGAGAAAGAAGTCAAAGCATAGGGTAGGGCAGTGTGAGCAGGACGAGGATCGGATGTCGTCAACCTTCTTTTCAAAATGGTTGACGAAGTCATCCACAGAGAGGGAGGAGGGGGGGGGGGGGGAGGATTCAGCAGGGAGGAGAATGTGGCAAAGAGCTTCCTAGGGTTAGAGGCAGATGCTTGGAATTTAGAGTGGTAGAAAGTGGCCTTAGCAGCAGAAACAGATGAAGAATATGTAGAGAGGAGGGAGTGAAAAGATGCCAGGTCCGCAGGGAGTCTAGTTTTCTTCCATTTCCGCTCAGCTGCCCGGAGCTCTGTTCTGTGAGCTCGCAATGAGTCATCAAGCCACGGAGCTGGAGGGGAGGACCGAGCCGGCCGGGAGGATAGGGGACATAGAGAGTCAAAGGATGCAGAAAGGGAGGAGAGGAGGGTTGAGGAGGCAGAATCAGGAGATTGGAGGGAGAAGGATTGAGCAGAGGGAAGAGATGATAGGATGGAAGAGGAGAGAGTAGCGGGAGAGAGAGAGCGAAGGTTGCGACGGCGCATTACCATCTGTGTAGGGGCAGAGTGAGTAGTGTTGGAGGAGAGCGAGAGAGAAAAGGATACAAAGTAGTGGTCGGAGACATGGAGGGGAGTTGCAGTGAGATTAGTAGATGAACAGCATCTAGTAAAGATGAGGTCAAGCGTATTGCCTGCCTTGTGAGTAGGGGGGGACGGTGAGAGGGTGAGGTCAAAAGAGGAGAGGAGTGGAAAGAAGGAGGCAGAGAGAAATGAGTCAAATGTAGACGTAGGGAGGTTGAAATCCCCCAGAACTGTGAGGGGTGAGCCATCCTCAGGAAAGGAACTTATCAAGGCGTCAAACTCATTGATGAACTCTCCAAGGGAACCTGGAGGGTGATAGATGACAAGGATATTAAGCTTAAATGGGCTAGTGACTGTGACAGCATGGAATTCAAATGAGGAGATAGACAGATGGGTCAGGGGAAAAATTTTGAATGTCCACTTGGGAGAGATGAGGATTCCTGTGTCACCACCCCGCTGACCAGATGCTCTCGGGGTATGCGAGAACACATGGTCAGACGAGGAGAGAGCAGTAGGAGTAGCAGTGTTTTCAGTGGTAATCCATGTTTCCGTCAGCGCCAAGAAGTCGAGGGTCTGGAGGGTAGCATAGGCTGAGATGAACTCTGCCTTGTTGGCAGCAGAACGGCAGTTCCAGAGGCTGCCTGAGACCTGGAACTCCACGTGGGTGGTGCGTGCAGGGACCACCAGGTTAGAGAGGCAGCAGCCACGCGGTGTGAGGCGTTTGTGTAGCCTGTGCGGAGAGGAGAGAACAGGGATAGGCAGAGGCATAGTTGACAGGCTGCAGCAGATGGCTACAATAATGCAGAGGAGATCGGAATGAAATGAACTAAACATCTGGGAAAGGAGAGAGTGGGGCCTCCCTCACCACAACTCCCAAATATAACTCTCCCAACTTCCACCTCAGAAATTATAATTGTTGTAAACTACAGCGGTTCAATGTTTTCTAGGAATAGACTAACTTAGTTTATTCAGCTAGCTAACTAGGTGCAGTATTATTCCGTGAAAATCATCCAGGCACTTAGTCATAAGACGCCACAGCCAGCTAGCATGCCGGACTCCAACAACACGGTTTAGCGCCAATACTCGGCCACAACAAACCACCAGTGTATCAACACGCAAGCAGATCGTTCGTGTCCGTGTCTAACGTTGTGGGTTAGTCCCGACAGCTTGAGCGAGTCCGTCGTCAACTTATTCAGCCAGTTAGTTAGCTAGAATAGTTAGCAAACTAGCTAGCCATTGCTTTCAGACAAAGAAGAACCCCTCCTTTCACGGCACGAACACACAGAGAGAGCCAAACTAACGTTAACTAGTCACCCATGTCCCGAATTCCTTGAACGACTCGGGCTATCAATATGTAAAAAACAAAACACAAATGTAGGTTATGACTTACCCCTAGCAGCTACTGTTAGCTAGCCAAGTGCAAAGCTAGCCACTGAATTGACTCAGCCAGTTTGCGTCTGTTCGCTCGGTCGTTCCAGCTATTGTTTACTAGTAGCTATCCAGGTAGCAACAAGGTAGCTAAATTTCAAGCACAGTAGCCACTTGCTACCTAACGTTAACGGTTCAGACAATGAGGTTAGAAAACAGCTGAATGGTAGGCAATTATTGTATGTAATTATTGTAGGCAGCCAGCTGGCGTAATTACAGGCACTCTCAGGCGTGAAACAACTATACCGTTGCTAATAGCTACTTGCCAGCTAGTCCAGGTGGTGGGTTAGCTAGCTAGCTTCGTGCTACACCGGGCATAGGCGAATACAATACTAACCTACAATAATTACATACAACAACCCACGATAACTACCTACAATACCTAACTACAATCTAAATACATAGTTTAAGCCTTACTCGACAAAGCCCAAGCTATGTATAAAGCCAAGCTTACCCGACGCCAAGCTTACCCGACGACCTCCTCCTTCCTTATCCAGAGCTACCATGACGTCCTGAGTTCTATCTTTAAGATAGTCATAAAACCATCGACAGGCATCCTTGCCCAGTCCTATAGATGACAGCTTACTCAAAAGGATAGCATGGTCTACAGTGTCAAAAGCTTTTGACAAATCTACAAACAACGCAGCACAGTGCTTTCTATCATCTAAGGCATTTGCAATATCATTTACAACAAGCATTGTGGCCGATGTGGTACTGTGTTTAGATCTAAAACCAGATTGATTGGTGCTAAAAATACTGTTAACAGAAATAAATATTGTAACTGTTTGTTGACTATAGATTATAGGATCTTTGCCAGACAAGGGAGCCTAGAGATGGGTCGATAGTTATCCAAATCACTACCGTCACCTCCCTTATGTAATGGCAGAACAAAAGCTGCTTTCCACACCTTAGGGATATTTCCTGTGCTTAATGTTAGATAAAAAATGTGTGTCACTGAACAAGCAATGATAGGTGCAGCACACTTAAGTAAGTACGGGTCTAAATTGTCAGCGCCTAAGGATTTCTTAGTATCAATGGCACACAGGGCAGCTAGAACCTCTGCTTCAGTTATTTTCTGTAAACTAAAAACAGGGTTACCATTTTTCAGAGTAACGGTTGAAAAGCAAGACGAAAAATCTACTAACTGGCCAGTACCACAATGGCCACTTTTCTTTTCAAATAAAAAAACAGCAGAGATGAAATGCTTATTAAAAGCATCACAAATATCATTTTTTTCACTTAGAATACAGGAGTCTGAGATAATTTGCTTAGGAAGAGAAACAGCAGAATTCCCCCGTTTCAGTGAATTAACGGTTTTCCAGAATTTTGCAGGATCTCCTGCAGAATCTGTCATAGCATTAAGGAAGTAATTTGATTTTGCCTTTTTGACAGCTCAGCTACATTTATTTCTCAATTACCTAAATAACAGCCAATCAGCTGGAGTACCTGTTTTCCTCGCCAAGGCCCAGGCCCGATTCTTTTGCAGAAAAATACCTGACAATTCACGAGAGAACCAAGAACTGGTTCGGTTTCTTACTCTGTGATTCTTAAGCGGGGCCTGTTTATCAGACATAGAGGTAACAATAGAAGAGAAAAAAGTAAGGGCTAAAACCGGGTCCAGAAAGCAGCAAGTGGATAAAAGCTCAGAGTGATATAAGTCAAGGATAAAAGCTTGCTGTGAGAAATGTTTATAATTTCTCTTAGAGATTATACAGGGATCAGAGTGTTTCAGCCTGGTATCTCTAATACAAGCAATAGAGCAGTGGTCACTGATATCATTTGAAAAAACCCCACTGGCTGTGTATTTATGGGGGGTATTTGTTAGAATAATGTCTAGTAGAGTAGATTTTACTGGATTCTTAAAGTTGGGACGGGTTGGTTTAGTTATCAGCTGAGTTAGATTTAGCTCAGTACAAATATCTTTAAATTTATCGGATACTGGTGAAAGCCAATCCAGGTTAAAATCTCCCAAAATCAGTAATTCAGAGTTTGCATAATTAGACAGTATATCAGATAATTTGCATAGAGTACAAGGAGGAGCTGAGGGGGGGCGATATACCCCTGCTAGAGTTAAATGAGCATTATTACCAAGTACCACATTTAAAACTAGACATTCATATTGCTTTGGGACAGAGGTTGATATGGACACAGAAAAATTTAAGCAGCATTTTACATAAATCGCGATACCACCACCTCTACCAACTCTATCAGCTCTATAAATATTGTACCCAATCAACTGAACATCTGAATCAGGCACAGAATCACACAGCCACGATTCAGATACAATCAGTACGTCAACATTTGATTGTGAGACCAACATTTCAATAAAGTCCAGCTTTTGGATCAGGCTTCTAGCATTCAAATGAATTATTCCAATGCCATTGCTACGGGAATTCATATCAGATGGAGTATCCAAGGTAGCACCTGAAGCTGCACTGAATGAGCAATAAACCATTTTCCAGCTATTGACAGAGCTCAATTTTATGGGGACAAGATTACTACTAACAATACCTCTCTGCATGTAAGTAGTATTCGCAATACGGTGATTGGACAATAATCTAGGAATTGCAGAAAGGTTGTTAGCTGAAGTTTGTTCCATATTTGCAATTGAGGGACTAATTAATGAAACTGGGAGAGGAGCATTGAACATAGTCTGATAGGGGAGCGTACAATCCCAAAAGTCAACCCCCGAAAATACACAACGTCAGGTATAAAAGGCTCTACATGAGGCAAGAGTAAGAGACATGTTGGTGGAGAGGATGCTGGAGCCATACCTGTTAAGATGTAAATTGTCCCGAAGAAATAGACCTGGTCGGTCTGTAAAAGCTGCAAAGTTATCCACAAAAGGAATTCCCATCGTGCAGCAGTATCCCTTAAGCCAGGTGTGTAATTGGCGTATACGACTAAAAATCATATCCGTGTAGCGTGGGGATGGACAAGGACCGGAAACAACACACTGCTTCCCAGATTCCAGCAGCGTATTTATAAATGTTTTAAAATCGTCTCTCAATTTCTCTGACTGCTGGAGTTTAATTGTAATTTGACCCAAAATGGACAATGACAGTTGAAGCGGCGGAGTGCTTGCTAATAAGTAGCGGTAGCATGGAATTTAGGTCAGGGATCCAAGCGCCAGGGTAGCAGAAAGTCTCAGCTTTCCGGATTGAAACGTTTCGGATCATGGATGAACCCACCACGAGAACGGAAGGACTACAGATGGGTTTATTGGGTAAATGACGGGGCCTCTCCCGGGTGATCTGCCTCCTAGCAGGTTGAGGGGGGCTAGCAGCTGAGACTGACGACCTAGCGGTAGGCAAGGAGCGCAGATGAGTGTGCTTGGGCACTATCACCTGAGAGTGAGACGGCACCAGTAGAGATGTAGCGGAGGGACCCTGTACAGTATGATTGGAATGCACTTCCAGGTCTTCCAGGACCTTGAATCTCCTCCCCAATTGTAGCACTTCCGAAACATTTGATGGATTCCGTTTCCTGGAGTGCTTTATTCCCCGGACAGCAATCCAGGCATCCTGAGGCGGAGCAGAAGGGGTGGAACAGACCGGGCCCTTCGGTTTAGCTCCTAGCCTGGGCCATGGCTCATTTAAGGGAACCAACTGGAGTTTCTCCGTTACAGGAGTGGAGGTACCGAGCCAGGGGCAGGTGACGTCGTCAATTTTGGAGGTGGTTTGTGCAACCATGGAGTCCAGGAGTTCTTCGTCCTCCTTGACACATGGTATACAAGCCTGTGGGATGAATAGGCTCTCTGTTTTCAGTGTTTCTTTATCTGACTAGTGGTGCTATAAGTGGTAGGATAGATAGGGGTATCTGCTGCAGTGATGACTGGTTTAGGAGCAGATGGCAGGTTTGGCAAGCTTAATTTCTAACAAAGCTGCACCTCATTATGCAAAGCTCCATTTCTTATTAAATGGTGCTTTATCAAAACTCAGTGAAAACTTTGTCTCTCTTTGGTTGTGTGTGTGCATGCATGTGTGCATGCATGCGTAAAGGGTTATGTTTTGCTTTCCATGTTAGAGTATTAATTTATACTAATCATGAATGTGTAACAGGAGCTGTGTCTACACCAACAATGGACACACTATTTAATCATGCGTAATTAGTAAGAAGTACTATTTCTTCTCAAGTCTCCTGCCAATCAGCATCCACACGGCCCCAAGAACACATTAATCATTCCTGTTTGCTAATGATGTCATTAAAATGCAACATTAATGCCACAGACCTCAGGCCATTTTAGTTAGAGCAGCTGACTAATACATTTGCCTGATTTCACACCAGAGAGTTCCACCAGCACTGCTCTCTCTCCCTTCAACATAATTAAGTGATAATGGTACAACAGCAATGTCTTACAAGCTAATAATGTAGCCCTGCAGTCGATAAGAATTGATCTGGGAGTCATCTCATTAACGATTGGGGTTAATGCTTAAGACGGCCCTGCTCCTGTTGTTGAGAGTTACAGCACTGGAAGGAGCAGAGCACCCTCACTGGTGAATAAAGTGACACAGACCTGTCAGCAGGAGGGGAAGGGGTAGTGGCAAAATGGGGGACTGGCTTTATAAAGGATCATTGCTTTGTATGACTTTATACTGTTTGTATTCAAGAGTGGGCTGAAGAGATTAATGCACTGCTTGCACAAAACAGTTAAAATACAATGTCATCTGTAGGAGGCAAAGTGTCTGTCCTGAGTAATCACCTAATTTAATCCACATCCTGTCCCCAATGTCCCAGATAAACCACTGATCCAAGTAAAGAAAGTTTAGCTCTTAACCAGAACTAAGTTGCCATAGACTGAGAGTCTCTGTACTGTATAAACACCAACTCAGTTTGCATGCAAATTTCGCCATATGAATTTGGCAGGAGCAGCCATTAAGGAGGAGTCATCATGTTGGGGTTGCAGCTTGACACATTGGGGTATTTCTGTGTAGCCCACTAGTTAATCCTCAATATTGTAATTCTAAGAAAACCACACATGGGTGGCAGAGCATGAAGAGAACCAGATTAGCTGCCACTTTACACCTTACACACCAGTCAGACCCAGTCTGGTCACAGCTGCTTCACAAAGCCTTTTGGATTGCATTCTCATCAGGGACACAGGAGAGCTGAGGTATTACTCCATGACATTCCCACAGAGGTATGGGTGATGAGTTCTTTGCTAAATAGACAGCCCAAATTCCAATTGAACTGTTGACATATTCCTGAATCTATTCAATATTTTTTTCCTATCTATTTCACTCTATTTATTCTGATTTATTTGTGTTGACATGATCACACTGAGACAAACTTTAATCATACACATCCCGTTTCCTTTGAACATAAGAGAACATACACATAAGCAGTAATGTAAGCTACCCTAGTTTGTGTGTCATATTTTCTGATATTCAGATTACATTTTGTGTTGTAACACCAACAGAAAAATACATAAGCAGACAGCTACAACACAGAGGACTGAGTGGTCAGAAACGACAGATGAAAAATGGATACAGGCTCAGCAAGGGGTGAACAGTCATTCAATTACAAATCAACCACAGGCCGTTATCTAACCAGGGCAAAATTGAATTAAAGTCAGGGCAGGCAAGAATTATTCAACACTAACTCGCTTGAATTAAACCCTCAATCAGGCCCGCAGCATAGGCAGATGAGTGCCCGAGAGCATGACCGCGTTGTAAACAACGACACTGTCTGCCATTGTGTTCTCGTTTCTTTATTCCATTCTTTTGCTGGTTAAATGATTTGCCAAGCAGAGTGATTGCAGACTGATGCTTGAATATATGCATTTTGGGGAAAGTTTGTTATTCTGGTTATTCTACCATGGAACCAGACACATAGCCAATTGTAGTTTTGCCTCTGTGTAATGTTTTAGCTGTTAATAACATCTAGATCAGACCATGGCACGTCACTGATACAGGCCTTCAGGGTAACCATTTCTAACCCACAATGGGGACTCTAAATATAATTGACTTAGAAGTGATGCTTTTTGTTACCAGTGCATGCTGACTCGGTCGCCAGGTGTATGGTGTTTCCCCCGGGACATTGGTGAGGCTGGCTTCCGGGTTAAGCGGGCACTGTGTCAAGAAGCAGTGCAGCTCGGTTGGGTTGTGTTTCGGAAGACGCACGATTCTCGACCTTCACCTCTCCCATGTCCATACGGGAGTTGCAGCGATGGGACAAGACTGTAACTACCAATTGGATACCACAAAATTGGGGAGAAAAAGGGGGTAAAATACCATAATTTTTTAAAATAATAATAAGATTTCCACTTTCCTCTATCAAACACACATGGGGGGAACTCTCAAAGATGGGAAGGGCTTAGTGTTGGTAATGATTATAGACTAGTGATTGATAGTTATTGCATATTCCAAAATGGAGATGTCAAAGGCAATCATTTAAACATCACACAGACTCATGTATGCATCTAGAAATGCACATAGCTGTCTAGCTATATCCACATATAATCTGAAATGGTCAGAGGATGAAAGGATGACTCGACATAGCTGGCTTTTAGTTCTGTGAATATCATAATAGCTTGTCACATTAAAACAGTGAATTCACAAAATCACACTAGAACACAGAGTGGCTTGTGTCACGGATTCTGCCGAGGCTGCTCCTCCTCCTAGTTCGGGCAGGCTTCGGCGTTCGTCGTCCCCGGAGTACTAGCTGCCACCGTTGAATGTTTCTATGTTTGATTGCTTTTTTCTGTCTATTACACCTGTGTCCGTTTGTGTCTGATTATGTGTTCTATAAGTTGCCTGTTTTGTATTGGTTAGGTTGTGTGTTGTTTTTCGCCTGTCCGTAGTGCTGCGTGTTTTTTCTCTGTTTTGTTGTTTTACGCATAGTTGCGTAATTGCTCGCCTCTGTTGTTTTGAGGCCGTTCATTGTATCTTTGCCTTGTGGTTCACAAGTAAACTTTGTTGGACTAAGCTTCGGTGTCCTGCGCCTGACTCCCACACCACATACACCTCAGCCTTGACAGCTTGACTGATTAGATCATTGTTATGTATGTCGTCTCTATGGAGGACTAAAAGTGCCACAATTAAATAAATAAATACACCATTAAATAATTACTTAAATGTGTCATTAATTAATTAAAATTAGAATTAAATACATAAATGTGTAATTAAATGTATCATTAATTAATTCAAATACCGATTCATTTTATGTAAAATACATATATAATTATTTCACTATTTACATTTACATTTCATGATCCTGCATTGCAGTGATTCATGAATTACTTAAAACTGTCAAACTGACCCATCAAAGTCAGTGGGCGGGGCTAACGCGAATCTAGTCTGATCCATTGCTTTGGTCTGAAGTAGAGTAGGCCAACCTGGATAGAGACAATGGAGGATCTCCGTGAACTTTCCAGGGAGTTGGTTAGAGACATTTTAAACTTAGCAGAGGATGTAGAAGCAGGACCTGCTGACCCAGAGCATGTAGCTAGTAAAGCAGAGGAACTTATTGAAGTTGTTGGAGTCATTTCCGCACTTTCCGACGAAGATATCGACCACAGAGTGATTGCAAATCTAGAAGAAGTTGTCCACCGCTTCTCTGGTACCAGGGCACTTCAGGCCCAACACACACAGGGACCGGGGCGTTTGGCGTTTGACATACCGAGTGCAGTTCTGGAGCATCAACTTCTTTGTGGAGTTCCCGCAGTTCAAATTGCAGCGATGTTCGGTGTGTCAAAGAGGACCATCAGGAGGCGCATGCAACAATACAGTTTAAGGTATTTACACTAAATTCATGAGTTTTCTGTTTATGAATTGCTGCTCTCATACACTCGGAAAGAATATGACGTTTAAGGTAACATTACTTGATGTTGTGTTTTTCTTGTTTGTACAGAAAGACAGATCTCTATTCAGCTGTGAATGATGAGGAGTTAGACCGTATTGTAAGTGAAATTCACAGAAGTCATCCAAACACCGGCTACAAGCTAATGCGTGGTCACCTGAATGCAAGAGGTGTGCATGTTCCAAGTGAGTAGATAATAATATGGGCATTATTTAAATGTATTTTTAATTTGGAGCTCTGCCCCTTTGAAAGGTGAAGGAAGCCCGCTTATGGAAAGACATCGCCTCTGAGATGTAGAATGTGTAGAAGAAATGTGAAGAGAAACACACATTTCAGGACGGCTGACTTGTATCATCAGGATAGACATGTCCTGTGATTTTTAGCCTCCTGTTTAATAGAGGTGGAACAATATCTGACAGTAATATTCTCAGCTGTCCGGATGTGCCCCTGCTGTAAAGGGTATAATATAATCATAGAAAAGCAAAATATCATAGGAGGCAAAATATCTCAGGTCATCTCTGTTCGAGCATGTGGTATCTATCTATCTATCTATCTATCTATCTATCTATCTATCTATCTATCTATCTATCTATCTATCTATCTATCTATATATGTGTGTATATATATGTATATGTGTATATATATGTATATGTGTATATATGTATATATATGTGTGTATGTATATATATATATATATATATATATATATATATATATAAATATATGTATGTATGTATATATATGTATGTATATGTATGTATATATATATAAATATATATATGTATGTATGTATATATGTATGTATATGTATGTATGTATGTGTATATATATATATATATGTATATGTATATATAATTTTTATATATGTGTATATATATGTGTATGTATATATATATATATATATATATATATATATATCTGTGACGTCACGAGAGGCTACACAGCTTTCAGCGGGATTGCTCAAGTAGTGCAAGGAGACAAGGTTCAAACAAAACAAGGATTTTATTATAGGTCTTGGGAAATTAACGAAAATATAACAAAATTCTGTTCTCTTGTGGCTCTTTAAGGGTTAACAGTTCAGGGATGTCTCTTCCACATCCAAAATCATAATTCTCACTCGCTCAGATAACTTTTCCCCAGCCTTACTGTAGTCCACGTTGCAGCTAGTGGCCAACCCAGAAAAAAGTCCTTCCAAATGTCTCTCACGTATTTCCACAGGTGCATATATCCAAAGGTGAGTATTTCCCAAAGGTAAGTATCTCCAAATCCTTATATTCCTCATGGAAGTGGACGTGCAGCACTCTTGTCCTCCAGAGAGCCCAGGTTGGAGACTGTGTTTCTTCACCCCCCACACACCCCCTCAGTGTGTCTCTTCCCTTCCCAAAACCTTCAGCTCATCAGCTCCTCATTTGTTTCAGCTGCGTGGGAAGATTGGCCATAGAGGGGTGGAGTTCCCGACCATACCAGCAGATGGAGCCATAGCTGTCTGGGTTTGCAGCCACCTCAGGGGGATGTAACGTCCCTCCAGGACACAGCCTCTCGTGACATCACACATCCCCCTCCTCGGGACCGACGTCCTCGTCGGGGTAAAGGCAGCGAAGAAGGCATCACGCCGGGAGAGGGCGTCCGCATTGCCGTGGTGCTTGCCAGCCCTGTGGACAACAGAAAAGTTAAACGGTTGCAAGCTCAAAAACCATCTGGTTACTCTACTGTTTGATTCCTTGTTCTTGGCCATCCACTGCAGAGGGGCGTGATCAGATACCACCATGAAACGTCGGCCCAGGAGATAGAACCGAAGGGACTCCAGGGCCCAGACTACAGCCAGACATTCTTTCTCCACCGTTGAATAGTTCTTCTCTCTTGGAAGTAACTTTCTGCTTAGGTAGAGAATGGGATGTTCTTCACCGTCATGTGCCTGGGTGAGGACAGCACCCAGACCCACCTCCGAAGCATCCGCTTGGACAATGAATTCCTTCTTGAAGTCTGGTGCCACCAGGATCGGACTGGAGCAGAGTGCTCGCTTCAGGTTGAGGAAAGCCGCCTCCGCCGCAGGGTTCCACTTCACCATTCGTGAGTGGCGTTTGGTCGTCAGCTCCGTCAACGGTGCAGCTATGGTAGCAAAATCTGCAATAAAGCGTCTATAGTAGCCAGCGAGGCCCAAAAATGACCTTACTTGCTTCTTGGTGATGGGCTGCGGCCAGTCCTGTATGGCCCGCAGTTTGGCTTCCTGTGGTTTGACCAACCCCCGCCCAATGGTGTACCCCAGGTAGTTTGTCTCACTGAAGGCCAGCTTGCACTTCTTCGGGTTTGCCGTGAGCCCTGCTTCCCTGAGCGAATCCAGCACCGCTTGTACCCGGGGTATGTGGCTGGCCCAATCCGGACTTTGTATAACAACATCATCCAAATAAGCCGCTGCGTACCTCTTGTGGGGCGCAAGGACTCGATCCATCAGGCGTTGGAACGTGGCAGGTGCCCCGTGGAGACCAAACGGAAGTCGGGTATACTGGTAGAGCCCCTCCGGGGTGGCAAAGGCTGTCTTCTCCTTGGACGCCGGGGTCAGGGGCACCTGCCAGTAGCCTTTTGTGAGATCAAGAGTGGTTAGGAAACGAGCATGCCCCAAGGAGTCTATTAAATCATCGACACGAGGCATTGGGTATGCATCAAATTCAGACACTTCATTCAACTTTCGATAGTCATTACAAAATCGTACTGAACCGTCTGGCTTGGGAACTAGTACGATGGGACTTGCCCAGGCACTGTGGGACTCTTCGATTACTCCCAACTCCCGCATCTTCCTTACCTCCTTCTGTATAACCACTTTACGAGCCTCTGGCACGCGGTACGGGCGCTGGTTTACCGTTCGGCCAGGCATGGTGCGGATCTCATGTTGGACCACCTCTGTGTGACCGGGAAGGGAGGAGAAGACATCCTGGTTCTGCTCCACGAGTTCCAGGGCCATCTGTCGTTGATGTGGGGACAGATTTGGACCCAGCTGAACCTCTTCTCGCGCCGGTTCCTTGGTCTCTGTGGGGGGTAGACAGCTGAACATCGCCTCTCTGGCGTGCCACTTCTTTAAAAGGTTAACATGATAAATCTGCTCGGTTTTTCTTTTATCTGGTTGCCTCACCTTGTAGTTTACTTCTCCCATGCGTTCAATGACCTCATATGGTCCTTGCCAGGTTGCCAGGAATTTACACTCAACGGTTGGCACCAGGACCAGCACTCTGTCCCCCGGCTTAAACTCCCTGGGTTGAGCAGATCTGTTGTAGGAGGCTTGCTGTTGCCGCTGACTGGCCTCCAGGTGTTCCCGCATCATGGGATAGATGGCCTTCATTCTCTCCCTCATAGCCCCGACATGGTCGATCAGTGTCCGCTGTTGGCATGGCTGCTCCTCCCAGGCCTCCTTGGCGATGTCGAGCAGTCCTCTGGGTCTGTAGGAAAGCAAGAGCTCAAAGGGTGAAAAACCAGTAGAAGACTGAGGTACCTCTCTCACCGCAAATAATATGTATGGTAACAGCTGATCCCAGTTGCGCCCATCTTCCCCTACCGCTTTCCGCAGCATGGATTTTAGTGTTTTGTTAAAACGTTCGACTAGGCCATCTGTCTGGGGTGGTAGACCGAGGTTCTCAGCTGTTTGATTTTCAGTAAAGCACAGAGTTCTTTCATCACTCTGGACATGAATGGAGTCCCTTGGTCCGTCAATATCTCTTTTGGGATTCCCAGACTAGTTGAGAGACGGAACAGCTCCTTGGCGATTTGTCTGGATGTAGCCTTCCTCAGCGGAATGGCCTCCGGGTACCGGGATGCATAGTCCAGAATGACCAGAATGTATTGATGTCCCCTGGAACTTTTCGGTAAGGGCCCGACTATGTCTAATCCAATCCTCTCAAAAGGAGTTTCGATAATGGGCAAGGGAATGAGCGGGTTTCTATATGTGGGCTTTGGCGCAACCTGCTGACACTCAGGGCAACTACGGCAGTAGTTCTCTATCTCTTTGTGTACTCCTGGCCAAAAGAAACGTTGCATGATTCTTTCCTTAGTCTTCTCTACCCCCAAGTGGGCCCCTAGCGGGTGTGTGTGTGCTAGGTTGAGTACTGTGGCCCGATAGGGCTGTGGCACGAGGAGCTGTTCATGCACTTCATCATTTTTCTTGACTATCTGATATACTAACCCCCGGTTTACTGCGAAATGGGGGTAAGTAGGGTTTGTCTTATCACCTAACACTACACCTTCTAATACCTGCACATTTCTTAAGGCATTTGCAAGAGTAGGATCTTGTAATTGAGCCGTACCATACTGGCCTGTGAGAGGGGGAAGCTCTTGGGTGCCTGGGACGTCTTCTTCACTGGAGAACGGAGCACTTTCCTGGGCTGCGTTCTCTTCTCCCGTATCCGGACCAGTCTCGGTGTCGGTCTGGGCACCTGCCATCCCTATCAGAGCCCGGGCGGGAGTGAGTAAGTCGGAGGATTGCACCGGAGCCTTCCCAGGATGAGTCTTGCCTCTCCGTTTCCGAGGTACTCGGGTTATCCTCTCCTGAGACTCTCTCCAGAGTGGGTAAAAGGCTGGGCAGTCTCGTCCAATTAGGACAGGGACGGGGAGGGAATCAACCACCCCCGCCGTCGTGTGTATGGTTCCCCGTGTGCTGGTCATTGTAAGTTCAGTAATGGGGTATTCTCTGGTGTCCCCATGGACACAGGAAACTGGGAGGACTTTCCCCGGGGTCAGACACGTTGGGCCCACCAAATCCTTACGTACCAGGGTGGCCCGGCTACCAGAATCCAGTAAGGCCTCCACATCATGGTGATTCACAGTTACCGGGCAGGTGGGGGGTCGATCTGGGCCGCCATCTACGACTCCCAAGAGCGAGGCAACACGGGGTGTGGGTGCTGAGCTGGAGGACTCCGCAGTGGGCATAGGTTCATCGGCTGGTTTCCCACACTGCCAGGAGATATGTCCCATCTCCCCACACCGGTAACACTGTCGAGTTTCCCCCTCCTGGTGTACTCTTCTTGGACCCGCCTGGTTTCTGGCTCCCCCTGGAGCCGGGATAAGTCCTGACGTGGCTGGGTTCGAGACCTTGGGGTCCTTTGGACGGGTTCTTCCCATTTGTGGTGGGGCCGCACTCCTGGGGTCTTTTCGGGAAGCATTCAGCATCTCCGCTGTGGCCTGGTACTTTTCCACAGCTTCCACGGTCTGATCAGCCGTGGTCAAGGCCTGTTGACTGATGAACCGTTTTGCCTCATAAGGCAGGGCGCGTAGGTAACGATCCACCACAACGGCCTCCACCACCGCCGCTGCTGTATTCCTCTGCGGATCCAGCCATTTCCTTGCGATTCGGACAAGTTCATGCATCTGCGCCCGAGGAGGTTGGTCTGGTTGGAAGGTCCAGCTGTGAAAGCGCTGGGCCATACCAAACTTTGTGAGTCCATATCTGCTGAGGATCTCAGACTTCAGGGCATCATAGTCAGTAACCTGGTCAGGGCCCAGGTCCTGGACAGCATTCAGCGATTCCCCGGTTAGAAAGGGGGCTAACAGACCAACCCACTGTTGCTTGGGCCAGGCTTCCCTAGTGGCCGTGGCCTCAAATGCATGCAGGTATGCCTCAATGTCATCGGTAGCTCCCATCTTAGATATAAAGTCACTTGCCTTAATTGGGCGGGTATTTTGGACAACCCTCTGTCTCTGCAACTGCAATTCCTCTGCCTTCAGAAGGTTGGCTTTCTTTTGCTCCTCCAAGAGAGCCACGTTTGCTTGCATCTGGGCTTGCTGGCCAGCAACAAGGGCTTTCAATATGTCCTCCATTTCAGTTGGCGGGGAGCCTACGGCCAACTTGGAAAACTGGGTGATCAAACCTTCGGTATCCTCCTCTGACATGCACTATTAACGCTTGAGCTTGCCCGTATTCTCCACCATCTGTGACGTCACGAGAGGCTACACAGCTTTCAGCGGGATTGCTCAAGTAGTGCAAGGAGACAAGGTTCAAACAAAACAAGGATTTTATTATAGGTCTTGGGAAATTAACGAAAATATAACAAAATTCTGTTCTCTTGTGGCTCTTTAAGGGTTAACAGTTCAGGGATGTCTCTTCCACATCCAAAATCATAATTCTCACTCGCTCAGATAACTTTTCCCCAGCCTTACTGTAGTCCACGTTGCAGCTAGTGGCCAACCCAGAAAAAAGTCCTTCCAAATGTCTCTCACGTATTTCCACAGGTGCATATATCCAAAGGTGAGTATTTCCCAAAGGTAAGTATCTCCAAATCCTTATATTCCTCATGGAAGTGGACGTGCAGCACTCTTGTCCTCCAGAGAGCCCAGGTTGGAGACTGTGTTTCTTCACCCCCCACACACCCCCTCAGTGTGTCTCTTCCCTTCCCAAAACCTTCAGCTCATCAGCTCCTCATTTGTTTCAGCTGCGTGGGAAGATTGGCCATAGAGGGGTGGAGTTCCCGACCATACCAGCAGATGGAGCCATAGCTGTCTGGGTTTGCAGCCACCTCAGGGGGATGTAACGTCCCTCCAGGACACAGCCTCTCGTGACATCACAATATACATACATATATATATATATATATATATATATATATATATATATATATATGTATGTATGTATATGTACAATATCTGACAGTAAAGTACATTTTTGAAGCTGTGGTGGTTCTGTAATAGTTGACTGTTTTACACACATTATTTATTTTATTATGACACCACTATATCCTCAAAATAAGTAGCCAGTGAGTGTGTGGTTATTCATTTTAAATTCCTCCCCTCAGTCTCAAGACTGCAAGAGTCTTTACGCAGAGTCAATGCAGAGGGAGTCTACATGAGACGTCTGAGGCTGCGTGTATTAAGGCGACGGCAGTATTTTGTTCCTGGCCCAAACTCTTTGTGGCATATAGATGGCCACCATAAGCTTATCAGGTCAGTGATATTAGCAGATAAACAATGCATCTTTCTATATGTTTCATTACAATTGTTATACAATAAAGTTATATTTTTTCATGTGTTTGCAACAGGTGGAGATTTGTTGTCCACGGTGGGGTGGATGGATTCAGTCGTTTAGTGGTCTACCTGACTGTGGCCGGCAATAATAGAGCTCATACGGTCTTACAGAGCTTTATCGCCGCTGTTGAGCAGTATGGGCTGCCATCAAGGGTACGGTCTGACAAAGGGGGGGGAGAATGCAGATGTAGCAGAATTCATGATCAGAAGCAGAGGTACTGACAGGAATTCACACATCACAGGCAGAAGTGTCCACAATCAGCGGTAAAGAAATATGTTTGGCAACTAGGCTCACACAACTAACATACTAGTTGAATTTACTTTAGCATATGTCATAAATTAACAATTTCTCAATTTTATCCTAAACACAGAATAGAGAGGATGTGGAGAGATGTTTATGAACATGCCCTGGACCTCTTCTATCAGATCTTTACTTCATTGGAAGATCAGGAGACACTGAATCCAGACAATGAAGTCCATCTTTTCGCTCTGCACCGGATTTTCCTTCCACTGGTTCAGCAAAGCCTCGACTCTTTTCGAGATGCTTGGAACTTCCACGGTCTTAGAACTGAAAGGAATCAGTCACCACAGCAACTCTGGAGATGTTACAGAGAGCAAGGCCCTGAGGAGGATCCTACTGAGGTTAACAATGAACTTTAAACACTTTCTTAAAATTGTTTCCCCAAAGGAATTATGGGAGAAAAAAATGGTGCTAAATGTGATACTTTAAATGAAACATTTACTATAGATTATTGTCTCTTTAAAATCTCCCGAGCTTTTAAAGATCAACCTGTGAGCTGTAGTTTCTACAGTGCATACTATGCAAAGCTGTATTATTTTAAAAAACTGAATAAGTAACATTTCATTTCTCACTGCCTTGGTGACCAAAAATAACAATCTTGTGTAAGGACATGTCAAACTAGTTTTAAGTACAAGACTGATTATGCTTGTCATCCATTCAGGTTCCTGAAGAATATGGGATCGATTGGAACGGACCTCACTGCCTTCATCGAGGCACTGTGTCAGTCCCCGAGGTTCAGCTGGCCCGTGAGCTCTCAGATGAAGAGGTTGCAATTTTGCCAGCTCCAGGAGTTTCTGTTACTGATGCACTTAGACTATATGTAGAGACTGTGGAAGTGTTATCAAGAATCTTAGACTGATGTCCAACCCATGTTTTTATTTGTTGTGTTAGAACAAGCAAGGAAAAACTGAAAGTTTACTTTCCTTTTAAAAGAAAGGAAAAAAAGCTGTTTCTTTGAAGCTTCCTGTCTCATTATGGTCCACAGAATGACTAACATGAATGCTGTACTGTTAGCACTGAAGGTGCAGAACAGTTTGATTTTAGTAAATGGAAGAAAAAAAAGTCAACTACTGCACAGTGTGTTAATGTTTTCAAAGACACTGAACTTGTGTCAATTCATCTGAACTGTGTATGCATTGACATTAGGGCTGGGCAATATGGAGAAAATCAAATATCACATTTTTGACCTAACACCTTGATGTCGATATTGCAACGATATTGTAAGGTTGACAATTGGTGCATTCACAAAATATCTTCCACATTTAGATTTCGGATAAATAACTATCATATTGTGGATATAATGACTAAGTGGTAAAAGGCAAATAATAGAACAGCTAGAACAGTCTGGTAAGTTCAGAAAATGACATCACTTTACTGTAATGCAGCCTTTGAAACCAGGAAAAGACTAAACTTACCATGTAACGATATTACACTTCTTCAAAATCTAATGGTGCTTTTCCATTACATGGTACCTACTCGCCTCGCCTCGCCTTTTTTGGTTTTCCATTACGAAAAAAAGTACCTGGTACCTGCTAACATATACTTTTTTTAGCACCTGCTCAGTCGAGGTTCCAAGCGAGCTGAGGCGAGCCGAGAAGGTGACGTGAAACCCTGCAGGCTGCTGATTGGTCGGAAAGAATCGTCACTGATCACTGCATTGCCAGCGACAGACAGCATTTTAAAATAGTTTAGCCAGCGGTGGTTTTTACTGCCGGAGGCTCCACGCAGAGCTTTCTCCGTAGCATACAAGTGGCCTGATGGTTATACTGGTGCGCTGGTGTGTGTAATGTGTGATGTGTGTGTGTCGAGTCGCCATATGTGTGTGTGTGTGTGTGTGTAGCTAGTGAGCGAGGGAGAAGTGAGAGAGTGACGGCGATTATCTCCGCAGCGAGTAGCGACTCTAGTCATATATATGTGAGAGAAACAAAGCGAGTAGCGACTCTAGAGTCATATATATGTGATCACGGTGGGAAATCTGGAGCAGTTAACGTTAACTATCTCTTTGATATCATGTTGTTCACGGAGACTGAGAACCAGGAAATGCGGCGGGGATTTGTCAATGGGAAAGCAAGCTACTAAGCCACACCCACGGCAGTCGCTATGACGACCAGCCACGCTGAGGCAATCCTAAAATCTGCAATGGGAAACGGACGCACAGCGAGTCGAGGCGAGGCGAGTCAAGTAGGTACTGGTAATGGAAAAGCACCTTAAGACGATATCTAGTCTTATATCACGATAGATATAATATTAAAATATTGCCCAGCCCTAATTGACGTCTGAAAAAACTTAAACAAGCCCAAATCCAGTACTTTTTATGGCAGCGACAAGTGCTTTCTCAAAGTCCATGTAGAGTTTGAAATGAGCTGGCAGCTTTAGGGTTTCAAAGCATGTGGAGGACGTAGGAAGGGTTCCCCCAGAAATCTCCACTCTCAGTTCAGGAGGAAGCATCTCCCAGCCAACCCAGAATGTCAGCAGCTGGGCCAGGGTACCTGATGAAGCTAAAAGTCATAAAATGGATTAAAGACATTTAGTTGAACTGTAATTGATCATATCTATCCATGAGACATAGAAGCATTTGTAAAGAGAGAAAATAAGGTTTATACCTGTTTCAATGAACATCCTTAGAAAGCCAGTGATGCGGCAGGTGGTGTCTAAGTCAAAGTCTTCATCATCACTGTCCTCAACTGGCCATGTGATTTTTTCTAGGAGCATCTTAAAGAAAACAAAAATTGTAATTTAAAAAAAGGGAGAACTTATTTTGGTGAAGGACTATGCAGATCAAATTCTTAGAAAATGGAAAAATATCCATCTCAGTCATTGAAAATACACGTAAATTCATCAAGTTAAGTCACAAATATAACTAAATTACTGACTTACCTGGGGTGTGAACTGCATTTCAGCCATTTTGGGGAAAAGAAGTGGTACAACATCCGGCCTAGATGTCAGCAGGGGCCATACCATCACATCTTTCAGTCCCTTTCTCAACTGTTTAATTTGGCGCATGGTCCTCCCAACGACCTAAGAGACAGACCGACCCATATTACAGCCCAAATCCTTAACCCAAATTTGACAAAAGTTGGCACAGTAGGAAAAATGTTAATAAACACAATAAAGTGCTTTATAAAAATCCATTAAAACTCTAGTACTTAAACTCTCGTGTTAACATAACAAGCCAGGGTTCACAACACATTCTATAATTTCAACAAGTACAGCGATGAATTCTGTCACTTAACCAGCAGGAACTCACTGCATGGAGTAGAAGTTTGTTATGTAGCCATCTCCGATTTGTTTTGGTGACTGCCGGAAGATCCCAAGACATGGAAAGATCTGAAACTGTGTCCTTCTGTTCCGGTGTAAGATCTTCATGTTCAAGCTAGAATTAAGTCCATACAAGTTATTATATCTGCCCAAGCAATATTTTTTACATGGCAAAGTTTCTTTTAGGTTACATACCAGTTCTATGATGCTCCTGATGTGCAGATCAGGACAGTCTTCTGTAACAACAGTAGCCATTTCAGGGTCCCCATTGAACAGTACATGAATTACAGCAGGACTTAGTCCTGTGACATGGGGACCATCATGCAGAAAGGTGTGGCCCAACATCCTTCCTGCAACCCGGAAGAGGTTGCTTTCAATAAGTGCCTCTGATTATGCTGGAACAAGATGGTCAGGTTCACCCTCAAATAGCAGTGTTCGGCCCATTCCTCCTGTAAAGTACCAAGAGAGCAGGGAATAAAGTCACAACAATTAACCTCTTAAATACATTAAATAAAAATGTATGATAGATAGATAGATAGATAGATAGATAGATAGATAGATAGATAGATAGATAGATAGATATATTACATCATACTAGTGGCGATTACTTGGCCTGTGGTATTGCTGCTTGTAGAATTCACTTAAACCAAATTGTAGCCTACTCCAAAATGACTTACAGAAGGACCCCAAACCACTTCAAATTCAATTCCCCTGTATACCCTACTACAGACTTACCTGACACAAAACATTGCCCACCGGCCCTCCGCTAAACAGCACATATCCGCGTTCATCAACCACCAGAACGTACGTGTACGCGTGTGTGTGTGTGCGCGCGCATAGAGAGAGGCGGTGTAGAGTGAGTCACGACACAAACAGGTGCTCAGTCAGCGTTGCATGCAGTGTGAGAATGGCAAGCAGCAAGAGCGGCAAAAGCCAATGTGTGCTTCTTTTACCTATATATGTAACGCTATCTTTTGCGTTTATCCAAACGTCGTCAAACTTGGCACTGCACTTACTCGTGACCAGAGCAAGACACCTGTCAAGTTTGAAATCCATCGGACTAACTGAGAGACATGCGCTACAGACAGACATTTCTGCAATTTCAAAAAATTAGTAAGATACTTACCAAGATCTAGACTGAATCCAAACTGGAGTTTGGATATGATTGTTGTCATAAAGTACCGCATCACTCCCTCTCCGATAGCAACATCACCTGAAATAAAATACTGATAATAACACTGGAAAAAAAGTGGCGGCCTAATACAGGTAACTGGATTTGGTAACATTTAACAAGAAAGGGAGAAAAACTTCTATTGGCTGTAATTTTAGAATAGCATCCTTAATATTGATTATTCCAGATAACAAGAGTATATTGTGCACAATATTCACATACATACATATAACATTTTTATCAATTATATAATTTTGTGCATTCCATTCTCCCATTTAACAATTCCATATAAGCTACTTGAGTGGTATAAACTGTACTGATGTATTTATATTATAAATGTTATATTACTTACCAACCAGAGTACAATGAAGTGGACATGCCCATTCTTGCTGCTGTTTATATAATAAGAGAAGCTCCCGTTCCCTGTCCTCTTCAGAGTCCCTTACATCCATCTTCATTCTAAGTGGTTTCCCAGTTGCATGTTCCCTTAGCAGATTCTCTTTGAAAACTTTGGCAGCTTGAGTGGGTTCTTTAATAAGCTTCCATTCTAAACAAACAACAACAATAAAGTTATCTATTACAGAGAGACATATTGTGAGTTGGCATGTTACCTGCATATACAGATATCCTCTCACTCTACAGAACAGGAGGAAAATTCTGTTCATTTCACTGACAAAACGTGAGACCCAACATCTTCAGAACCTGTCACAACGCTGAGTTGACATAAAAACAGCACTACTAAACAACTACAACTAAATATTAGAAAAATAGAAAAACCCAGTTGCATGTTATTAATTGTCTGTAACTGTATTATCTTATCTAATTATATCCTACAGGTGTTATCTTTCTATTAACTTTTCAGTTACACACAATCTTATAGCAACACTATTGTGATGACACAAACCACTGTCTGTTTCTTTGCGATCCAACTCCTCGTTGACAATCACTGCCGGTACTACTGCACTCTCAGCTGATGTTTCAGGCCTCACTGGAACACTGTCACTGACTAGGGCTGTCTCACTATCATTTTCTTCACTTTGGCCTCCCTCTTGTTCTCTTTCTGATTCCTGCATGGGTGTCCTTGAAGTTAACACAATTGAAATGATGGTCATACTCGCTTATTTGTGTGCACAACAATAAGAGAGACATATTCCCAAAGAAAATAAATTATGCTACCCTTGCATTGCTTTAAGAAGTACATACCCATTGCAGCTCAATCTGTGCAGCTTCATCTCTGAAAAGGGAACTTCCTTCTGACAAGTGATGCAGGGGATGACTGGACCAGAGGCAGGACGTGAGCTCTCCTAACAACAACAACAAATGGCTTTTAATTAATGATTAAAAGTCACCAGTAATCTTTGTTTTGATTATGTATTAAACTAAGTCTCTGTAAATGTATGTACACAATCTAAGGGTAGATCCTGTTGAAGTGGACGTATGTAGATTGTAGCCTGTCCAATCATCGTCGATGGATCTTTCAGATAGGCAAGGGTGTATCCAGTGCTGGGACACTGAAGCAACGCAAGATTTCGACTGCGAGTAGATCCTACAAGTTTTAGAAATTCAAAGCCTCCCCCTTGTTGGAGCTTCGGAAACACTTCCATCAGTTTATTTGTTATAACCATGGGATCGTGGTCATTCCCTGGAGAAAAAAACAAAACAAAATCATAACTCACCTCACCTTAAATTAAGCAAATAAGCCTGTGATAACTATTATTGACACTATGAACACCAATTAAGTTTGAGTCACTATAAAAAGAAATGCAAATAATTTCAACAAGCCATAGACAGTACAAACTTTTTTTACTTTTGGTAAATGCCTAGTTTCGCACTGACCTGAAAATGTTACTTTTTGCTCTCCAAGTCCTGAAGTAAGAAGTTCAGCTTTAAACAGTACGCTTGGAATTTTATCCGCATTGTGGTCAGCCAAACAACAGACAGTGTGTGTGTAGCTTCTTCGGCTAACTTGGACTTGTGCTGGTCGTCTCGTCATATTCCTTCTGGCTCCAATGTTATATGGCGCAAAGAGCCTTGCTACCTCCGCTGCAACACAGAAAAACGTAACAGCTCAATGGTCACCAGTCAGCTAAAACAGCCTCTACTTCTATCTTGGGATGCTCAAGCCAGCTAACACCATTTAGCCGATTAGCGAACTAGCTAGGTTTATGCTTCCCCCCCCATTAACAATAAACGTGTCACGCACGAAGCATCATAATACCGCATGCAAATACATGTTCGAGTCGATCTAATTTAACCTACACGTGTGTCCCGAATCATTAAATAGTAGCACACCTGGCTAACATGAAATTACTTAGCTTACCTTGGACAGGTGTACATGATTGAGCGGCCGGTATCTGCTGTGACTGAGCTGCCGGAGTCACCGGTGCCGCGGGAGCCGTTGGACTTCTGCTCAGAGCTTCCTCAATCAAATTCGCTGCTTCTCTCAGCAGCTCCGGGCAACTTTTAGACATTTTGTCCTGCACCTCACACAGCGTCTCAACATTGGGGCTAGCAGGACCGAGTCTTCTCTTGATTTTTAGCCGTTGCAATGAAAGTTCTGTTTAACCGTGTAACTAAACCAACGTAGAGGTGAATAGCGCCACCCAGTGTATTGGAATGTGTTCAGTAGCTCTGCATCAATCCATTATCCGGAATTGATTTGTCTTGGCTTGATGCAGAGGGTAACCAATCAGGCGTTAGGTTCCGCCTACCAACTTTTGATGGGTCAGTTTGACAGTTTTAAGTAATTCAGGAAGCACTCCAACGCAGGACCATGAAATGTAAATGTAAATAGTGAAATTATTATATATGTATTTTACATAAAATGAATCGGTATTTGAATTAATTAATGACACATTTAATAACACATTTATGTATTTAATTCTAATTTTAATTAATTAATGACACATTTAAGTAATTATTTAATGGTGTATTTATTTATTTAATTGTGGCACTTTTAGTCCTCCATACGTCTCAATGTCTTCCTTAACATGAAATAATAATGTGATTACCACAGCAGGACGAGGAATTCAAACCATCTGATTGTGCCAGCAGTGCTACTGTATGGTCAAGCGCCAACGGTGACTGAGTCAATGATAGAAGAGCTCAGTAAAAAGCCATAGCTGAATGAGCCTGATTTATGGCTGCTATAGTAAAGGTCAGAATGAATGTGAAGAATATGTCAAATTGAAAACCTCTGTTCAAAATAAAACATCAGGATGCAAGACAACACATTGTTCACTTCACAGAGCAATTCACTGTCAACCATATTGGTTTTTATTCCAACTACACACCTTGATTACTGTTTTGTACATGCGTGCGTGTGTTTGTTTCCTAATGGATGCCTAGCTTAAGCTAAAAGTCGTATAGCTATGTAAAAACCCTAGTGTCAGCTATTTCCACCCATTAGATAGCCTTTGTTAAATAATAGATATGGAATAATGGCTGCTATGCTGCTTCTGGCTGTGTATGACAAATGGTGAAATTATGAATATAAAAAAGAGCTGGGGACTGTCAGTAAGAGCATCGTGAATAGCCCCTTATCTCATGTCACACACACAAATATGATGGTCACAATTTGGTGTTTTGAGAAAGAGATATATTTTTCTACATTTACGTTTTAGTCATTTAGCAGATGTTCTTATCCAGAGCGACTTACAGGAGCAATTAGCGTTAAGTGCCTTGCTCAAGGGCACATCCACAGATTTTTCACCTGGTCAGCTCGGGGATTCAAACAAGCGACCTTTCAGTTATTGGCCCAATGCGTTTAACCGATAGGCTACCTGCCGCCTTAAGCTATTATCTTTTTGCATTGGTTGTTTTATTTTCATATACCTCCAATGGGAACAATGTTATCCAGTGTGTACCACTAGGGGAGATGCTGGAGCGTTCCTATGCAGCCAAAAAGAGGAAGAAAGTGCCTCACTAAAAAGTGAACTCATCTCCTGTCATCTTTCTCCCTGTGTAAAACAGGTTAGTAATGTATACAAGTATGAAATATGACTTAAATTATTTAGATAAAGAGTTCATCTCACTAGCACTTTACTTTGGTGTTGAAGTTTTGAGTATAAATATGTTTTTTGACCGAGTGAAGCAATGTTAGCACTTTCTCAATTGGAAACTAATGGTCCTGTGTTATGCTAAGGTAGTGAATGTGAATGGTAAAAAATGCTATGTAAATTAGCCTTTTCATCCAAATATGATACTGCCCCTTATATTTTCGCTATATACAGTGCATTCGGAAAGTATTCAGACACCTTGACTTTTTTTACATTTTGTTACGTTACAGCCTTATTCTAAAATGGATTAAAGAAAAAATATGTTAGTAGCATTTTGTCGCAAATCTCTCATTGCAATTGAAACAAGTTACACAGTTGTTTTACTACAATGGGTTCTGATAGCTGCTGGTGTTTACATGTGATAAGAGGGGCAGTTGTTCAACATGGCTGACATTAAATCATATCATATTTTATTTGTCACATGCACCGAATACAACTGGTGTAGACTTTACCGTGAAATGCTTGCTTACGAGCTCTTCCCAACGATGCAGAGTTAAAAAATGTAAATAGGAACACAATAGAGGAATAAAATAAAATAAACAAGAATGTAGCTATATACAGGGAGTACCAGTACCAGATCAATGTGCAGAAGTACGAGGTATTTGAGGTAGATATGCACATGAAGGCAGGGTAAAGTGACTATGCATCAGGATAGATAATGATAAGAGTAAAATAAAGAACAGAGTAGCAGCAGCAAATTATGAGTGTAAAAGTGTGTGAGTGTGCATGTGTATAACGTGTATGTATGTGTGTTTGTGCTGTGTCGGTATGCATGTGTGTGTTATGTGTGTGTGCACATGTAGTGTATGTGAATGTGTGTTGGTTTTGTGAGTGAGTGTCAATGTAGTGTGTGTGAGTGAGTATGTATATGGTGTGTACAGTATACAGTTAGGATCACCACTTTATTTTAAGAACGTGAAATGTCAGAATAATAGTAGAGAGAATGATTTATTTCAGCTTTTATTTCTTTCATCACATTCCCAGTGGGTCAGAAGTTTACATACACTCAATTAGTATTTGGTAGAATTGCCTTTAAATTTCGGGTAGCCTTCCACAAGCTTCCCACAATAAGTTGGGTGAATTTTTGGCCCATTCCTCCTGACAGAGCTGGTGTAACTGAGTCAGGTTTGTAGGCCTTACTCGCACACGCTTTTTCAGTTCTGCCCACAAATGTTCTATTGGATTGAGGTCAGGGCTTTGTGATGGGCACTACAATACCTTGACTTTGTTGTCCTTTAGCCATTTTACCACAACTTTGGAAGTATGCTTGGGGTCATTGTCCATTTGGAAGACCCATTTGCGACCAAGCTTTAACTTCCTGACTGATGTCTTGAGATGTTGCTTCAATACATCCACATAATTTTCCTTCCTCATGATGCCATCTATTTTGTGAAGTGCACCTGCAGCAAAGCATGATGCTGCCACCCCCGTGCTTCACGGTTGGGATGGTGTTCTTCGGCTTGCAAGGCAACCCCTTTTTCCTCCAAACATAATGATGGTCATTATGGGCAAACCGTTCTATTTTTGTTTCAGCAGACCACAGGACATTTCTCCAAAAAGTACGATCTTTGTCCCCATGTGCAGTTGCAAACCGTAGTCTGGCTTTTTTATGGCGGTTTTGGAGCAGTGGCTTCTTCCTTGCTGAGCGGCCTTTCAGGTTATGTCGATATAGGACTCGTTTTACTGCGGATATAGATACTTTTGTACCTCTTTCCTCCAGCATCTTCACAAGGTCCTTTGCTGTTGTTCTGGGATTGATTTGCACTTTTTGCACCAAAGTACGCTATTCTCTAGGAGACAGAACTCGTCTCCTTCCTGAGCGGTATGACGGCTGCGTGGTCCCATGGCGTTTATACTTGCGTACTATTGTTTGTACAGGGACATTTCTCCCAAGGATGAACCAGACTTGTACCCGCAAGATGGCGTAGCAGTGCGGTCGTGTTCTTTGTTGTGTGTCCGTGTAAATAGCCTGTTTTTTGTATTTTTTTTGTATTTTTCGTACATATTTCCCTATCACACTTTTCATCCTTCTACTAAATATACTTTCCTGCAACCCACCTCACTCAATGTGGAACGGATTCTATTATTTACTCACCTTTATCTAGAATCTCCAGTTGAAACTAGCTAGCCAGCTAACTAGCTACTTGCTATTAGCCACCGTTAGCGGTTTTCACCCAGAACATCTGATTTTCTGCCGGAATAACTGAATCACTGGACCCTAACACCGGATCGCAACTAGCCGCAACCGAATGGATGTTGCTGTAGGCTAATCACCACTGCCCCCGAAGCAAGCACCAGTTAGCCTTGAGCCAGGCCCATATCCCGGCTATCTACATCTTTGTCTACCAAACGGGAGTAGCCAGCTAACTAGCTACTTGCTATTAGCCACCGTTAGCGTTTTTTCACCATTGTCCGTGGCCTGCACTACCTACCAGCCAGCTCTAACCTGGACAATTATTGGCCAGTCTGCACTGTCTGCACAGCGCGTTATCGACCCAGAACATATTGGATTTTCTGCCGGAATCACTAAATCACTGGACCTTTAAAACCTGATCATCGCAACTAGCTAGCTGCAACCAAATGGATGTTGTTGTTGGCTAATCAGCCTTCAGCTAGCTTCGAGTCAGGCACATCTCCCGGCTATCTACCTCTCTGTCAACCGGACGGGACCTCCTAGAGTCGACACGGAGCCCTGCCGATCCATCACGACTGGTCTGCCGACGTAATCGTCTGTGGTTTCAACAGGCTTCCCGTTGCGATGACACGAAGATCCATCTGCTAGCCCCGGCCCACTAGCACACGCAAACAACAGCCGTGCTTCCAGCTCGCTGTGCTTTAGCACCAATTCGAACTGCTCTCAGACTCACATATTGCTGTTCACTGGACCTTATGATCACTCAGCTGCACAGCTGATGCCTGCTGGACTGTTCCTTTACACGGTACCCTGTCCTGTTTATCTGTTTAGCCTCAGCCCAAACTTTAATCGCCATTACCAGTTGTTGTCTTAGCTCTCTCTAATAAAACCTGTGATTGCTTCATGCCTCTCTCCCATGTCAATATGCCTTGCCTATTGCTGTTCCAGTTAGTTCTTATTATACAATTTCAATATAGCACCCCTAGTCATTCTCAAACTGTCTCAAAGAGCTCCTTTGTTCCACCCCCCATACACGCCGAGACCGGCTCAATCGGTGCCTCCAGTGATGCTATCTCTTTCATTGTTACCCAACTCTTAGGTTTACCTCCACTGTACTCATATCCTTCCATACCCTTGTCTGTACATAATGCCCTGAATCTATTCTACAACGCCCGGAAATCTGCCCCCTTTATTCTCTGTACCCAACGCACTAGAAGACCAGTTCTTGAAGCCTTTAGCCGTACCCTTATTCTAGTCCTCCTCTGTTCCTCTGGTGATGTAGAGGCTAACAAAGGCCCTGCAGCCCCCAGTATCACTCCTACTCCCCAGGAGTTATCATTTGTTGACTTCTGTAACCGTAAAAGCCTTGGTTTTCTGCACGTTAACATCAGAAGCCTCCTTCCTAAGTTTGAGTTATTCACTGCGTTAGCACACTCCGCCAACCCTGATGTTCTAGCAGTGTCTGAATCCTGGCTTAGGAAGGCCACCAAAAATTCAGAAATGTCCATCCCCAACTACAACATTTTCCGTCTAGATAGAACTGCCAAAGGGGGTGGAGTTGCAATCTACTGTAGAGATAGCCTGCAGAGCTCTATCATACTATCCAGGTATGTGCCCAAACAGTTTGAGCTCCTACTTCTAAAAATTCACCTTTCCAGAAATAAGTCTCTCACTGTTGCCGCCTGCTACAGACCCCCCTCAGCCCCCAGCTGTGCCCTGGACACCATATGTGAATTGATTGCCCCCCATCTATCCTCAGAGTTCGTACTGCTTGGTGACCTAAACTGGGATATGCTTAACACCCCGGCCAACCTACAATCCAAACTAGATCTACAATCTAAACTCCTGCCCTCAGTCTCACACAAATTATCAAGGAACCTACCAGGTACAACCCTCATAGATATCATCCTGATTAACTTACCCTCTAAATACACCTCCGCTGTCTTCAACCAGGATCTCAGCGATCACTGCCTTATTGCCTGCGTCCGTAACGGGTCCGCGGTCAAACAACCACCCCTCATCACTGTCAAATGCTCCCTAAAACACTTTAGCGAGCAGGCCTTCCTAATTGACCTGGCCCAGGTATCCTGGATGGATATCGATCTCATTCCGTCAGTAGAGGATGCCTGGTTGTTCTTTAAAAGTGCTTTCCTCTCAATCTTAAATAAGCATGCCACATAAAAAAATGTCAGAACTAAGAACAGATATAGCCCCTGGTTCTCCTCAGACTTGACTGCCCTTGACCAGCACAAAAACATCCTGTGGCGTACTGCATTAGCATCGAATAGCCCCCGCGATATGCAAATTTTCAGGGAAGTTAGGAACCAATATACACAAGCTGTTAGGAAAGCAAAGGCTAGCTTTTTCAAACAGAAATGTGCATCCTGTAGCACTAACTCCAAAAAGTTTTGGGACACTGTAAAGTCCATGGAGAAAATGAGCACCTCCTCCCAGCTGCCCACTGCACTGAGGCTAGGAACCACTATCACCACCGATAAATAAATCTACAATAATCGAGAATTTCAACAAGCATTTTGCTACAGCTGGCCATGCTTTCCACCTGGCTACCACTACCCTGGCCACCAGCTCTGCAATCTCCGCTGCAACTTGCCCATGCCCCCCCCCCCCCGCTTCTCCGTCACACAAATTCAGACAGCTGATGTTCTGAAAGAGCTGCAAAATCTGGAACCCTACAAATCATCTGGGCTAGACAATCTGGACCCTTTCTTTCTAAAAATAGCCGCCAAAATTGTCTCAACCCCTATTACTAGCCTGTTCAACCTCTCTTTCGTAACGTCTGAGATCCCCAGAGATTGGAAAGCTGCCGCGGTCATCCCCCTCTTCAAAGGAGGTGACACTCTAGGTCCAAACTGTTACAGACCTATATCCATCCTGCCCTGCTTTTTGAACGTTTTTGAAAGCCAAGTTAACAAACAGATCACCGACCATTTCGAATCCCACCGTACCTTCTCCGCTATGCAATCCGGTTTCCGAGCTGGTCATGGGTGCACCTCAGCCACGCCCAAGGTCCTAAACGATATTATAACCGCGATTGATAATAGACAGTACTGTGCAGCCGTCTTCATCGACCTGGCGAAGACTTTCGACTCTGTCCTCACTACATATTCATCGCCAAACCGACTGGCTCCATGCCATCTATAAATCACTGCTAGGCAAATCTCCGCCTTGTCTTAGCTCATTGGTCACCATAGCAACACCCACCCGTAGTATGCGCTCCAGCAGGTATATCTCACTGGTCATCCCCAAAGCCAACACCTCCTTTGGCCGCCATTCCTTCCAGTTCTCTGCTGCCAATGACTGGAACGAACTGCAAAAAACTCTGAAGCTGGAGACTCTTATCTCCCTCACTAACTTTGAGCATCAGTTGTCAGAGCACCTTACCGATCACTGCACCTGTACACAGCCTTTCTGAAATTAGCCCACTCAACTACCTCATCCCCATATTGTTATTTATTTTGCTCATTTGCACCCCAGTATCTCTATTTGCACATAATCTCTTGCACATCTATCATTCCAGTGTTAATACTAATTGTAATTATTTTGCACTATGGCCTATTTATTGCCTTACCTCCATAACTTGCTACATTTGCACACACTGCATATATATTTTCTGTGGTATTTTTGACTTTATGTTTTGTTTTACCCCATATGTAACTCTGTGTTGTTGTTTTTATCGCACTGCTTTGCTTTATCTTGGCCAGGTCGCAGTTGTAAATGAGAACTTGTTCTCAACTGACTTATCTGGTTAAATAAAGGTGAGGTCTACAAAATATTTATTTTGATTTTCCCATGAGGCACTGAGTTTGAAGGTAGGCCTTGAAATACATCCACAGGTACACCTCCAATTGACTCCAATGATGTCAATTAGCCTATCAGAAGCTTCTAAAGCCATGACATAATTTTCTGGAATTTTCCAAGCTGTTTAAAGGCACAGTCAACTTAATGTACGTAAACTTCTGACCCACTGGAATTGTGATACAGTGAATTGTGAAATAATCTGTCTGTAAACAATTGTCATGCACAAAGTAGATGTCCTAACCGACTTGCCAAAACTATAGTTTGTTAACAAGAAAACTAAAAATTGTCTCTCAAACAGAAGGGGGAAGTAACAAAGAGTCACTAACAACAACCTTGTCAGTGACTCTTTGTTAGTTCCCCCTTCTGTTTGAACGACAATTTTTGGTTTTCTTACTGGGGAAAGTAACAGTATAAACAGAGGCCCGTTAATGGAGACCATCCCTCTTAGTCCACAGGGTGCAGTGGAGCGGTGAGATATGGGTGTCACAAACCCAAAACCACACAGGGAATAGATGAGACCGATTATATATTAACATGTCCCCTTTCTGTCACCCAGTAATGGAGAGTGTGGGAATATGGAATACAAAATGTATTATTTATTGTCCGGGGTAATGGATCAATATGGAAATGTATTTAAGCAATATAGAGTGTACACAGAGACACTGTAATGGTTACAGTGTAAAGGTGAAACACACCTCAAGCTCGCTTGTAGTTGTTCAAAATCGAATGTTCATTTTTCAGCTCTCGCCTCACTCTACATGTGATGAAGCCTTCACATTTTTTGTGCAAGGCGCTTTGCTCACCACAAGGTTGGGTACAGAAGTGTTGGATATTCCTGAAGCTTTGTGGCACATTATACCTTTTAGCGTACTCACCTACACTCAAAAGGAAGTTGCCTAGTCTTTGCCTAGTATAATGGGTTTACAGAGGCACTGCATAACATGCTTACTGGCTTCCTCTAGTAACTGGCCCTATTGGTTCCCACTGAAGTTTTGTAAAAGTGACGCTTAAGGATAGACAGACACACACTAGTAGCAAGTCTGCATATAAGTCTGTATTGCTTTAACACACATGTACGTGCATACACACTTATGTCTTATCATCATTTGTATTCTTTTCTACTACCATACCATGCTTACTGGTTCATTTATACAATTTAGCCAAAATGCAAACACATCCAAAAACACACATGAACACACAGAGAGACACACACACACACACACTCCATTTCCAGGTTACATACTTGAATTATGCTCCTCTGATAGAAGCAACATCACCTGCAGGAGAAGGGGACACTGCATTGTGAGAAAAACAATGTCTAGTGACAGCTCAAGTTAATATTGAGTTGGCTCAACTCCCCCTTTTTTCCCTCAGAATAGCCTCAATTCGTTGGGGCATGGACTCTACAAGGTGTCAAAGTGTTCCACAGGGATGCTGGCCCATGTTGACTCCAATACTTCCCACAGTTGTGTCAAGTTGGCTGGGTGGTGGACCATTCTTGATACACACAGTAAATTGTTTAGCGTGAAAACCCCAGCAGCGTTGCAGTTCTTGATACAATCAAACCGGTGCACCTGGCACCTACTACCATACCCTATAGTGGCCCTGGAGTGGCCTAGCCAGTCTCCAGATCTCAACCTTATAGAAAATCTTTGGAGGGAGTTGAAAGTGCTCTAGAGGAGATCTGCATGGAAGAATGGGCCAAAATACCAGCAACAGTGTGTGAAAACCTTGTGAAGTTTGACGTTTGTCCTGTGTCATTGCCAACAAAGGGTATATAACAAAATATTTTGTCTTGCCCATTCACCCTCTGAATGTCACACATACACAATCCATGTCTCAACTGTCTCAATGCGGACAATTTATGTTTGAGGCTTTACTGATCCGGACAAACCTCTCTCCTCAATGACAGCCCAAGCACTTCCCTAGTGTTTCCCCAGATCAAGTACGAAGACATTGCACATCTCTAGTCAGAACAGGCCTTGCACAAACGTTTTCCTCCAGCACATTTTCTGGCTGGCGCCCGCATTGCCTTCATGGTTGTTTTCCTTACAAATTGGACTTTGGACATGTGTGCGTTCCTATCAAAGTAAGTGGCTTATTTTCTGTATATCGTGTTGTCATTTCTGCTGTAGCACACCATATGAATGTATGGATCATAATGTATGTAACCCTCTCACCAGGCTCGAAATTGACTCTCATGATATTACCTCACTTAGAATATCTGAACAGCATGGGATATTAGGTGAGAAGGACATCTCCAATAAGAAATCCCTATTGTACACTCGCTAGGGTGAATGACAAATAGGGTATTAACTTCAGATAAAATGATTATAGACTTGGTTATTATTATAAGGATATGCTTTCCCATGCATTAAATGAAACTGAAACAGTAAATGACTCCACCAATGCAACAGACATAAGGTTCAAGATCTATATTATCACATCTCAAATGTACCACATCAAAATAAATAAAAATATAATAATCCCCAATGATTTTCCCACAACCCATGTCCAAATTACTTGCAAGCTTGCTTAAACCCTGGGCGGGCGTTGGAGCTATAAAAAAAAAGTTAAAAGTTTTGAAAATTGAAATGACACGTCTCATGCCTGCTAATGTCACAGCAGCTCAATCTGACACACACAGGTCAGATGTTGCATTTAAAAGCAAAAAGAAGAGAGTAAATCCATCACAAGAACAGACACAGGCTGACAGAAACCCCAGAGTGTTCAGTTATACAGTGGGGGAAAAAAGTATTTAGTCAGCCACCAATTGTGCAAGTTCTCCCACTTAAAAAGATGAGAGAGGCCTATAATTTTCATCATATGTACAGGTCAACTATGACAGACAAATTGATTAAAAAAATTCCAGAAAATCACATTATAGGATTTTTTATTAATTTATTTGCAAATTATGGTGGAAAATAAGTATTTGGTCACCTACAAACAAGCAAGATTTCTGGCTCTCACAGACCTGTAACTTCTTCTTTAAGAGGCTCCTCTGTCCTCCACTCGTTACCTGTATTAATGGCACCTGTTTGAACTTGTTATCAGTATAAAAGACACCTGTCCACAACCTCAAACAGTCACACTCCAAACTCCACTATGGCCAAGACCAAAGAGCTGTCAAAGGACACCAGAAACAAAATTGTAGACCTGCACCAGGCTGGGAAGACTGAATCTGCAATAGGTAAGCAGCTTGGTTTGAAGAAATCAACTGTGGGAGCAATTATTAGGAAATGGAAGACATACAAGACCACTGATAATCTCCCTCGATCTGGGGCTCCACGCAAGATCTCACCCCGTGGGGTCAAAATGATCACAAGAACGGTGAGCAAAAATCCCAGAACCACACGGGGGGACCTAGTGAATGACCTGCAGAGAGCTGGGACCAAAGTAACAAATCCTACCATCAGTAACACACTACGCCGCCAGGGACTCAAATCCTGCAGTGCCAGACGTGTCCCCCTGCTTAAGCCAGTACATGTCCAGACCCGTCTGAAGTTTGCTAGAGTGCATTTGGATGATCCAGAAGAGGATTGGGAGAATGTCATATGGTCAGATGAAACCAAAATAGAACTTTTTGGTAAAAACTCAACTCGTCGTGTTTGGAGGACAAAGAATGCTGAGTTGCATCCAAAGAACACCATACCTACTGTGAAGCATGGGGGTGGAAACATCATGCTTTGGGGCTGTTTTTCTGCTAAGGGACCAGGACGACTGATCCGTGTAAAGGAAAGAATGAATGGGGCCATGTATTGTGAGATTTTGAGTGAAAACCTCCTTCCATCAGCAAGGGCATTGAAGATGAAACGTGGCTGGGTCTTTCAGCATGACAATGATCCCAAACACACCGCCCGGGCAACGAAGGAGTGGCTTCGTAAGAAGCATTTCAAGGTCCTGGAGTGGCCTAGCCAGTCTCCAGATCTCAACCTTATAGAAAATCTTTGGAGGGAGTTGAAAGTCTGTGTTGCCCAGCGACAGCCCCAAAACATCACTGCTCTAGAGGAGATCTGCATGGAGGAATGGGCCAAAATACCAGCAACAGTGTGTGAAAACCTTGTGAAGACTTACAGAAAATGTTTGACCTGTGTCATTGCCAACAAAGGGTATATAACAAAGTATTGAGAAACTTTTGTTATTGACCAAATACTTATTTTCCACCATAATTTGCAAATAAATTCATTAAAAATCCTACAATGTGATTTTCTGGAGAAAAAAAATCTAATTTTGTCTGTCATAGTTGACGTGTACCTATGATGAAAATTACAGGCCTCTCTTATCTTTTTAAGTGGGAGAACATGCACAATTGATGGCTGACTAAATACTTTTTTCCCCCACTGTAGATGTGGAGAAGATGGCCATTTCAAGATAAACTGTGAAGGTGAAGAGAACTTGAGGAAAGTCAACACACGCCTGATCAAACAAAAGCGGTCTATGGGAAACTACAGAGGAGCGGCCTAATGTCCTGGTGAAAATACATTCCACAAAGTGCCACAAGTATGAAGACATGGAAGACATGCTACCTACAGGTTTAGTTGGCCCAAGTTCTGTCGTTTCTGTACAGATTGAAGGTGTCTATGCTAAAGCTTTACTAGATAGTGGTTCTCAGATTACTCTACTTTACAGATCCTTTTATGACAAGTACCTGACACATTTGCCATTGATTCCTATAGGAAACTTAGAGATATGGGGCCTTAGCTCTGAGCAGTATCCATATGATGGCTATTTGTCGTTCAAGCTTGAGTTCTCGGGATCGGTTGTGGCCGTAGCAGAGACCATTGAAGCACTTGTGTTGGTATGTCCAGATCCGGCCATGAAAGGTGACGTGTCTATACTGGTTGGCACAAATACGTCTGTAGTGAAGAGACTTATAACTGCTTGCAGAGAAAAGGAAGGTGAAGGTTTCCTTAGCACACTACAAGTGCATCCTGCTATCAAGGAGGCATATGAGAGGATGAGAGAAAGCTCAACTGATGATGACGAGAAGAGAGGAACGGTCTGGTTCGCACAGACAAAACCTGTCACCCTGCCACCTGGTGGGCAGGTGAGAGTTACTGGAATTCCAAAGTTTCCTGGTATACCTTCTACTCAAACCCTTCTGGTAGAGAGGCCTGAAGAACCCTGGTTCCCTGAAGAACTACTAGTGAGGCCTGAAATCCAGACAGTTGCAGTTGTGTTGTCTAGAAGAATCACCCTTACTGTCAGGAATGTCTCGACAAAGGAAATCACCCTGAAATGAGGTACGCCTATTGCTCATCTGTTTCCTGTAGATGTTGCTCTTGGTGTTCCATTGAAAAGTAAGCAGGATTCATCTGAGAAACTGACGTCTTCTTCATTCAACTTTGGAGATTCTCCAGTGCTTGAGGGATGGAAGAAGAGGTTATGTGAAAAGATGATGGAATGGAAAGAAGTGTTCTCAACACATGAGTTTGATGTCGGTTGTTCAAAGAGTACTCACCACACCATCAGAGTTACTGAAGACACACCGTTTAGGGAGAGATCTCGCCTCTTGGCTCCAGCTGATGTTGAAGATGTGAGGAAGCATCTTAATAACTTGAAAAGTTCTGGGATCATATCTGAGTCGAGAAGCCCCTATGCATTTCCTATTGTGGTGGTGAGGAAAAAGAATGGCACCATACGCATGTGTGTTGATAACAGGACCCTCAACAAGCGCACTGTTCCTGACCAGTACACAGTCCCACGTGTGGAGGATGCTCTGACATGTTTGAGTGCTAGCAAATGGTTCAGTGTGTTAGATCTCAGAAGCGGATACTATCAAATCCCAATGGGCGACACAGATAAAGAGAAGACTGCATTAATCTGTCCAGTTGGATTTTACCAATTTGAGAGGATGCCGCAGGGTGTGTCCGGAGCACCTGCAACATTTCAACATGTCATGGAACAGACAGTTGGAGACATGAATCTACTCGAAGTTCTTGTTTACCTCAACGACTTAATCGTGTTTGGAAGGACGCTGGAAGAACATGAGCAGAGGTTGCTCAAGGTGTTAGACCGCTTGAAAAGTGAAGGCCTAAAACTGTCCCTTGACAAGTGTCAGTTTTGCCTCACATTTATCAGCTATGTTGGACATATCATATCCCAGAATGAAGTGGCCACAGACCTCTCAAAGATTAAAGCTGTCACCATGTGGCCAAGGCCTGAAACTGTGACTGCTCTGCATTCTTTCCTAGGATTCTGTGGATATCAGGATATTTGTGAAAGACTACTCTAAAGTGAGTAACCCCCTGAATCAGCTCTTATGTGGATATCTTCCCGCACGCAAGAAAGGGAGAAAGTCAAAGGAAGAGGTGAAAGCCTACCTCAACCCCTCAGAACCATTTGGATCAAGGTGGAATGAGAAGTGTGAATTGGCATTCGAGACATTGAAGGAAAGCCTCACAAAAGCTCCTGTGTTGGCTTTTGCCAAGATCAAGGTGAGGGCCTGCGTCCTGTGGCATTTGTGAGTTGAAGCCTGACCACTTCTGAACGCAACTACCCAGCTCACAAGTTAGACTTTCTTGCGTTGAAGTGGGCTGTGGTTGATAAACTACATGACTACCTGTATGGGGTCAAGTTCGAGGATAGAACAGACAATAACCCATTGACATATGTCCTCACATCCCCAAAACTGGATGCCACTGGTCATCGTTGGCTGGCTGTGTTGTCTACCTAAGTACAGGCCCGGCAGGCAGAACATAGATGCCGATGCTTTATCTCTCCGCCCTCATCAGCAATCTGCAGTGGAACAAGATTGAAGAGACATTCCTGCATCCGGTGTTAGAGCCATGTGCCAGATGTCTAATGTTGTTAAAATAACTCCTGGATCATCTCATAGTAGAGTGATTGATCAGTTGGGAGCCTCTATGCATGCTGTGCCTCAAGCATACTGTAACCTGAGCATGCTGACGTTTGACATGCCCAGATTGAGCACTATGGAACTTTCTGCATCGCAACAAGAAGACCCTTGCTTAGGAGAGATGTGGGTTGCTCTTAATAAACATGATATCACCAGGGTGATCAAGACCAAACATTCACTCATCTCTTTGCTCCTGAGAGAGTGGGAGAAGCTAAAGATGGAAGATGGAGTTATGTTCAGGATCACACATCCACCAAACAAGACTCGTCGTGCTCAGTTACTTCTTCCAGAGAAGTTCAGAACTATGGTTCTCACGCCGCTGCATGATGACTCAGGTCATTTAGGATTTGACAAGACGTATGGACTTGTCAGAGACTGGTTCTACTGGCCACGCATGAAGATGGAAGTAGAAGAGTATTGTAAGTCCTGTGCTCGCTGTGTACACAGGAAAACACTTCCAAAGATGGTTGCTCCGCTTGGTCATATGCAAAGTGATGGATCTATGGACCCTGTGTGTATGGATTTCCTGTCCATTGAGCCTGACTCAAGTAACACAGCGAATGTTCTGGTCATTACGGATCATTACACAAGATACGCTCAAGCTTTTCCTATGAAGGATCAGAAAGCATCCACTGTCGCCAAGGTATTGTGGGAGAGGTACTTCATCCATTATGGTCTACCCAAGAGGATGCATAGTGATCAAGGTAGAGATTTTGATAGTCGACTCATCCATGAGCTACTTAATATGCTTGGAGTCTCGAGTGATAGCTCTTCAGAGAAAACTTACCTCAAGTATGTATCTGATATGAAGAAACAGTTACAAGCTACTTACAAACTTGCTGAGAGCACTGCTGGAAAGCAAAACCAAGAAAACAAACAGAGATATGATAACAAGATTTGCTACACGCAACTTATGCCTGGAGACCTCATACGGAGTCCTCATACAGAATCTAGGACTGCAAGGAAAACATAAGCTGGCAGATCGCTGGGCCTCTACGCCATATGTGGTGGAAAGTCAGATGTTCTGTCAGATGTTCTGTTTGAAGCCTGAAATTGGAGATGGACCCGTTAAGGTTTTTCATCGGAATCACCAGCTACCACTGGGGCAGAAAGTGCGCCTAGAACCTGTGGGTAACATAGAACCAACTCCTGGTAGAAGGACCCTGCAAAGAAGGAGGAAGAGAAAGGGAAATGAAAAGTTCCCTGGAAACTGTACTCCTCGGAATGATGAGAAAGTTGAACAGGTTAAGAATCCAGAAGATGAGAAGGATTTTGACTCAGAAGATGAGGACATCGGAGTATGGTATGAAGTGCCTAATACAAACTGTAGAAGCCGAGAAGTGGAAGAGATGTCGAAACCATTTAGCTTGGACTTAGACATAGTCTGGAATCAAATGTCAGGGGAACCTGAAAGAGCAGACCAAGTTCATAGTTTTGCTATCTTCACTATTATTCTATGTAGAAAATAGTCAAAATAAAGAAAAACCCTTGAATGAGTAGGTGTGTCCAAACTATTGACTGGTGAATGAATTACATTTGAATGAATGAATGAATGAAATTTTATTTTCGTGTCAAATCGCCAATTGGCAACCCATCCCTTATGGGATTAATTGACACATAAACAAACATTACAATAATTCACTGTGGTAATTAAATGATAATTCTTCTTCCAGTGTTCTCTGCATTGCGCATCGCATAAAGAGTAAAAAAAGGTGAAAATCAATACATAATAGTAAATAAGGTTATCCAAACAATAATTATATTCCTAGAGCAGTAAAATAACATACATACATACATACATACATACATACACATTGTATATATACACATACATACATACATACATACATACATACATACATACATACATACATACATACATACATACATACATACATACATACATACATACATACATACATACATACATACATACATATACAGATAAATAAATAAAAAATAAAAATAAACAGAAGGCATTTGAACCCAGTCTGGCACAAAAATAATATTCATATGGGAGACAAGCCTATACACAATGTATATACACTCGTGCCATGTACCACATAGAAGCTAAATATTTGTACTATTTAATTATAGGTAGCCCTTTTTCTTTTATTCCAGGCTTTATCTAAATATTCTGCAAACGGAAATACACAATGGACAAAAAAACATTTTGGTTTCTCCTCATCGCTCAGCCACATAATGCCAGGGTATATCTGGTGTGCATTCTGGAATAAGTGCAAGCATATATCGTGGTGGAAAGGGCAATAGAGGATAAAAAAAGTTTAATTCTCTATTTCTTCGAGGTCACAATAGTTACATAGTCTTTCCTCTTCCATTTCACCACAATACCAACCTGTTTCAATACGCGGAGGCAACATCCCTGATCTTACCTGTGCACATAGCGATCTCTTTCTTTTAGGTAAGATATACATAATATATCTCTCACACACTAATTCACCCTTCATCAAACAAAAGGTTCTCAATTTAGGTTTATGATTAATCTCCTCCACCCATTCTTTTTCATATTGCATCAACAGTTGTATTTTAATCATATCTATGTCTCCCTTAATGTGGTTTTCATACAGATGTTCACAGTCAGACTGTTGAAAAAGGTCAGACAATTCTGTTGCCCAGTCTCCCACTATGGATAGATCCCATTGAAAAACTTTACTAGCTATTCTGGCAGTTCGCATATCCAACAGTCTATTCCAAAGTCTCACCGTACAGGGTTCCCCGCCCATGTCCCCAGATATTGCAAGTATAGGTGCAAACTTGTGGACACCTAAAAAGTAATGTACTGCTCTGTTATGGACATGTTAGTTTTTAAAATACCTCTTAGCACCCCACACTCCTGCTGAATAGTCCAGAACAGGACACACGCATGTCTGATACAGTTTTTGATACGTAGCATAACCAATATCTTTTAGTGTTTTTGTTTTTCCTATAACTCCCCCAAGAGTCGGCCAGGGCAGATGTTCCATATAGAAAGGTAATATGTTCATCAATGAAAATACACAAATATTTATAATTGCTAGTAATCTCCAGAACGACTTCACCAAAACATTTCATCATTTAGCAGACACTCTTATCCAGAGCGACTTACAAATTGGTGCATTCAACTTATGATAGCCAGTGGGACAACCACTTTTTTTTTGTGGGGGAGGGGGTAGAAGGATTATTTTATACTATTCCAGGTATTCCTTAAAGAGGTAGGGTTTCAAGTGTCTCCGGAAGGTGGTCAGTGACTCCGCTGTCCTGGCGTCGTGGGGGAGCTTGTTCCACCATTGAGGTGCCAGAGCAGCTAATAGCTTTGACTGGGCTGAGCGGGAACTGTGCTTCCGTAGAGGTAGGGGAGCTAGCAGGCCAGAGGTGGATGAATGTAGTGCCCTCGTTTGGGTGTAGAGTCTGATCAGAGCCTGAAGGTAAGGAGGTGCCGTTCCCCTCATAGCTCCGTAGGCAAGCACCATGGTCTTGTAGTAGATGCGAGCCTCAACTGGAAGCCAGTGGAGTGTGCGGCGGAGCGGGGTGACATGAGAGAACTTGGGAAGGTTGAACACCAGACGGGCTGCAGCGTTCTGGATGAGTTGTAGGGGTTTAATGGCACAGGCAGGGAGCCCAGCCAACAGGGAGTTGCAGTAATCCAGATGGGAGATGACAAGTGCCTGGATTAGGACCTGTGTCGCTTTCTGTGTAATGTAAGGTCGTACTCTATGAATGTTGTAGAGCATGAACCGGCATGATCGGGTCACCGCTTTGATGTTAGCGGAGAACGCCAAGGTTCTTTGCACTCTGGGGACACAATGGAGTTGTCAACCGTGATGGCGAGATCATGGAGCGGGCAGTCTTTCACCGGGAGGAAGAGCAGCTCCGTCTTGCCGAGGTTCAGCTTGAGGTGGTGAGCCGACATCCACACTGATATGTCTGCCAGACATGCAGAGATGCGATTCGCCACCTGGTTATCAGAAGGGGGAAAGGAGAAAATGAATTGTGTGTCGTCTGCGTAGCAATGATAGGAGAGACCATGTGAGGATATGACAGAGCCAAGTGACTTGGTGTATAGAGAAAATAGGAGAGGGCCTAGAACTGAGCCTTGGGGGACACCAGTGGTGAGAGCACGTGGTGCGGAGACAGATTCTCGCCACGACACCTGGTAGGAGTGACCTGTCAGGTAGGACGCAATCCAAGAGTGAGCAGCGTCGGAGATGCCCAACTCAGAGAGGGTGGAGAGGAAGATCTGATGGTTCACAATATCAAAGGCAGCGGATAGGTCTAGAAGGATAAGAGCAGAGGAGAGAGAATTAGCTTTAGCAGTGCGGAAAGCCTCCGTGACACAAAGAAGAGCAGTCTCAGTTGAATGACCAGTCTTGAAACCTGACTGGTTTGGATCAAGAAGGTCATTCTGAGAGAGATAGCAGGAGAGTTGGCTAGAGACGGCACGCTCAAGAGTTTTGGAGAGAAAAGAAAGAAGGGATACTGGTCTGTAGTTGTTGACGTCGGAGGGATCGAGTGTAGGTTTTTTGAGGAGGGGTGCAACTATCGCTCAATTGAAGATGGAAGGGTCATGGCCAGCAGTCAAGGATGAGTTGATGAGCAAGGTGAGGTAAGGGAGAAGGTCTCCGGAAATGGTCTGGAGAAGGGAGGAGGGGATAGGGTCAAGCGGGCAGGTTGTTGGGCGGCCGGCCGTCACAAGTCGCAAGATTTCATCTGGAGAGAGAGGGGAGAAAGAAGTCAAATCATAGGGTAGGGCAATGTGAGCAGGACCAGCGGTGTCATTTGACTTAATAAATGAGGATCGGATGTCGTCAACCTTCTTTTCAAAATGGTTGATGAAGTCATCCACAGAGAAGGAGGAGGAGGAGGATTCAGCAGGGAGGAGAAGGTGGCAAAGAGCTTCCTAGGGTATTTAGAGTGGTAGAAAGTGGCTTTCGCAGCGGAAACAGAGGAAGAGAATGTAGAGAGGAGGGAGTGAAAAGATGACAGGTCCACAGGGAGTCTAGTTTTCCTCCATTTCCGCTCGGCTGCCCGGAGCCCTCTTCTGTGAGCTCGCAATGAGTCGTCAAGCCACAGAGCAGGAGGGGAGGACCGAGTCGGCCGGGAGGATAGGGGACATAGAGAGTCAAAAGATGCAGAAATGGAGGAGAGGAGGGTTGAGGAGGCAGAATCAGGAGATCGGAGGGAGAAGGATTTAGCAGAGGGAAGAGATGATAGGATGGGAGTGGAGAGAGTAGCGGGAGAGAGAGAGCGAAGGTTGCGACGGCACATTACCATCTGAGTAGGGGCAGAGTGAGTAGTGTTGGAGGAGAGCGAGAGAGAAAAGGATACAAAGTAGTGGTCGGAGTCTTGGAGGGGAGTTGCAGTGAGATTAGTAGAAGAACAGCATCTAGTAAAGATGAGGTCAAGCGTATTGCCTGCCTTGTGAGTAGGGGGGGACGGTGAGAGGGTGAGGTCAAAAGAGGAAAGGAGTGGAAAGAAGGAGGCAGAGAGAAATGAGTCAAAGGCAGACGTAGGGAGGTTAAAGTCACCTAGAACTGTGAACTGTGAGTGGTGAGCCATCCTCAGAAAAGGAACTTATCAAGGCTCTCCAAGGGAACCTGGAGGGCGATAAATGACAAGGATGTTAAGCTTGAATGGGCTAGTGACTGTGACAGCATGGAATTCAAATGAGGAGATAGACAGATGGTTCAGGGGAAAAAGAGAGAATGTCCACTTGGGAGAGATGAGGATTTCTGTGCCACCGCCACGCTGACCAGATGCTCTCGGGGTATGCGAGAACACATGGTCAGGCGAGGAAAGAGCAGTAGGAGTAGCAGTGTTTTCTGTGGTAATCCATGTTTCCGTCAGCTCCAAGAAGTCGAGGGACTGGAGGGTAGCATAGGCTGAGATGAACTCTGCCTTGTTGGCCGCAGAACGGCAGTTCCAGAGGCTGCCAGAGACCTGGAACTCCACGTGGGTGGTACGTGCAGGGACCACCAGATTAGAGTGGCAACAGCCACGTGGTGTGAAGCGTTTGTTTGGCCTGTGCAGAGAGGAGAGAACAGGGATAGACAGACACATAGTTGACAGGCTACAGAAAAAGACTACAATAATGCAAAGGAGATTGGAATGAAATGAACTAAACATCTGGGAAAGCGAGAGAGCGAGAGAGCGGGGCCTCTCTCACTTACGTTTCACTGAAACACTCAAATATAACTCTCCCAACTTCCACTTTAGAAATTATAATTGTTGTAAACTACAGGGGTTCAATGTTTTCTAGGAATAGACTAACTTAGTTTATTCAGCTAGCTAACTTGGTACAGTATTCTTCCGTGAAAACCGTCCAGGGCACTGAATCCTATGACCCCATAGCCAACTAGCATGCCAGCCTCCAATAACACGGTTTAGCACCAATACTCGGTTACAACAAACCACCAGTGAGTTAACACACCAAGCAGATCATTCGTGTCCATGTCTAATGTTGTGTAAAGTTTTGGGTTAGTTTTGACAGTTTGAGTGAGTACGTCGTCAACTTAGTTAGCTAGAATAGTTAGTATACTAGCTAGCCATTGCTCTTTGCCAACAAACCAACCCCTCCTCCCACGGCACGAACTCACAGAGAGAGCCAAGCTAACGTTAACTAGTCACCCATGTCCCGAACTCCCTTGAACAACTCTGGTTACCAGTATGTAAAAACAAAACAAAAATAAATGTAGGTTATAACTTACCCTTAGTAGCTACTGTTAGCCAGTTAAGTGCAAAGCTAGCCACTTAAACAAAACTGAAAAACACTTCTCCTATTACCAGGTTTTCTAAAATGCATTATCTGTGTTTTTGTCTGGTTGATCATGAGTCTCCATCTTTTACACCAATTGACTGCACATAATAACATGTTCTGCAGGTCTTGTTCAGTTTCTTTCATCAAAATAATATCATCAGCAAAGAAAAGGATACTTAGCATTTCATCATCATATCTTACATATTTAACTGTTTAATTTATTTTGCCAAATCATTTATAAACATAGCAAACAAAGTCGGTGATAAGGCGTCTCCTTGTTTTACACTCAAGGGTGTGGGAAACCAATCTGTATGATATTCATTAACACGCACACAAGCAATTGGTACTTTGTAAAGAGACTGGATTGCGTGATAAAATCTCCCATCTCCTGTCTTTAACAAACTATAGGCTAAACAATCCCTACTTACAAAATCAAACTCTTTCTGGAAATCAATGAAACATGCAAAAGTAGGCTTCTCTTAGTGTAATCTATTTCTGATTATTGTACAGAACGAGAAGATATGATCTATACAGGCTCTGGATTTACGAAGACCATTTTGTTCTTGCACCAGAATGTTTTGATCCTCCAAAAAGTTAATTAGCCTATTGTTGAAGATGGATGAATATAATTTATAAACCATACTTATGCCTCTATAGTTCAGTGGCACTCTCAGGTCATTTTTTGAAGATTTGGGAATGGGATTCACTATAGACTTATACCAGGTGGATGGCAGTATACTGTACTCGAAACAAATTTGGAGCAAATCATATAGGACGTCAATTAATTTAGGGGATTTTAAAACTTCATTAGGCAGTGCCTAACGCTTTCCAATTTTTTGCAGCGTCAATCACTTTCTTAACTTCTGCCACAGACAGCTCCTCATTTAAGTATGGGTTACATACAGTGGGGAGAACAAGTATTTGATACACTGCCGATTTTGCAGGTTTTCCTAATTACAAAGCATGTAGAGGTCCAAAAATCCAGAAAATCACATTGTATGATTTTTAAGTAATTAATTTGCATTTTATTGCATGACATAAGTATTTGATCACCTACCAACCAGTAAGAATTCCGGCTCTCACAGACCTGTTAGTTTTTCTTTAAGAAGCCCTCTTGTTCTCCACTCGTTACCTGTATTAACTGCACCTGTTTGAACTCGTTACCTGTATAAAAGACACCTGTCCACACACTCAATCAAACAGACTCCAACCTCTCCACAATGGCCAAGACCAGAGAGCTGTGTAAGGACATCAGGGATACAATTGTAGACCTGCACAAGGCTGGGATGGGCTACAGGACAATAGGCAAGCAGCTTGGTGAGAAGGCAACAACTGTTGGCGCAATTATTAGAAAATGGAAGAAGTTCAAGATGACGGTCAATCACCCTCGGTCTGGTGCTCCATGCAAGATCTCACCTCGTTGGGCATCAGTGATCATGAGGAAGGTGAGGGATCAGCCCAGAACTACACGGCAGGACCTGATCAATGACCTGAAGAGAGCTGGGACCACAGTCTCAAAGAAAACCATTAGTAACACACTACGCCGCCATGGATTAAAAGGTCCCCCTGCTCAAGCCAGCGCATGTCCAGGCCCATCTGAAGTTTGCCAATGACCATCTGGATGATCCAGAGGAGGAATGGGAGAAGGTCATGTGGTCTGATGAGACAAAAATAGAGCTTTTTGGTCTAAACTCCACTCGCCGTGTTTGGAGGAAGAAGGATGAGTACAACCCCAAGAACACCATCCCAACCGTGAAGCATGGAGGTGGAAACATCATTCTTTGGGGATGCTTTTCTGCAAAGGGGACAGGACGACTGCACCGTATTGAGGGGAGGATGGATGGGGCCAGGTATCGCGAGATCTCGGCCAACAACCTCCTTCCCTCAGTAAGAGCATTGAAGATGGGTCGTGGCTGGGTCTTCCAGCATGACAACGACCCGAAACACACAGCCAGGGCAACTAAGGAGTGGCTCCGTAAGAAGCATCTCAAGGTCCTGGAGTGGCCTAGCCAGTCTCCAGACCTGAACCCAATAGAAAATCTTTGGAGGGAGCTGAAAGTCCGTATTGCCCAGCGACAGCCCCGAAACCTGAAGGATCTGGAGAAGGTCTGTATGGAGGAGTGGGCCAAAATCCCTGCTGCAGTGTGTGCAAACCTGGTCAAGACCTACAGGAAACGTATGATCTCTGTAATTGCAAACAAAGGTTTCTGTACCAAATATTAAGTTCTGCTTTTCTGATGTATCAAATACTTATGTCATGTAATAAAATGCAAATGAATTACTTAAAAATCATACAATGTGATTTTCTGAATTTTTGTATTAGATTCCGTCTTTCACAGTTGAAGTGTACCTATGATAAAAATTACAGACCTCTACATGCTTTGTAAGTAGGAAAACCTGCAAAATCGGCAGTGTATCAAATACTTGTTCTCCCCACTGTATATAAGAGGGTTCTAACATGTATTATCCATTTTAGTTCTCAGGAAACATATGTCTTTATAAAATTCTTCCTCAAAATATGCCACATTTTCGTTACCTGAGAACAAACTAGCAAACCCCTTCTCCCACTCCTTAAGTACCTGTGTAATATCAGAGTTCAGCCCCCCATGCTCTTCCCTGACTTCCATTGGAATTTTCTTAATGTCGTTTTGGTCCTAAATTGTTTATTTGTCTCCGAAACTGTTGAGAATTTATTGTCTGTAATAACTAGCCTCTCTGATATCTCCGTTTGAATAGACACAGTCTTTTATCACATGCTGTTTTTTCTTAAATTCCTTCCTAAAATGTTCTCTTGTATTCCTATTTATACACTGTAAAAATAAGTACTCAGCCTTGCGCATTACAGACCATAGGTCCCTTAACTCATCATTACAATAAGGCTTGCCCGGCTTGTAAACTTTCCTGGACTTAGGGGTGTATTCTTTATTCGCATAATTTTTTCCCATTTCAGTATATATAAAATCACAACATAGTTCATACCACACATCTAAATCAAACTTTGTTTCTTGGCAGAGTTTCAATGAGTTCCACCAGAGCTCTACATGCCATTTCAGAACATAAAAAGTAATTTGGCACATTTATTTTCTTACATTTAGGCCTATGCGGGGCATGTATCTTTTGCCAAAATTGATGCACAGTAATACCTGGTTGAGAAAGTTTGTGGCCAACAGAAAGTATTATAAATAAAAGAGAATGATCAGGAAGTCAACTTTTTTCTCCAATTAAATCAAAACATCCGCATTCTTCATCCATCTGTGTAGGGGGTAACACCTTAAATTCCAAACAAGTTTTTAGACAGTCGTGGAGGGTAACTATATAGTCTACCACAGCTTTTCCTTTAACAGATATGGATGTAAAGTTATCGCTTCAGAGGCATATGGGTGGCAGGTAGCTTAGTGGTTAAGAGTGTTGTGCCAGTAATCGAAAGGTCGCTGGTTCTAATCCCCGAGCCGACTAGGTGAAAAATCTGTCGATGTGCACTTGAGCAAGGCACTTAACCCTAATTGCTCCTGTAAATCGCTCTGGATAAGAGCGTCTGCTAGATATGTAAAATGTAATATCCTTCCATTAATGATACACATTTTAGAGTCCCAAAGGAATTCTAATAATGTTTCCCCATGATGATTAACAAAGTCATCCAAAGCAACACGCGATGGAATATCATCAATATCATTAATATAGTCATCTAACCTCCCAATTCGACTGTTAAGATCCCCACATATGTAAATAGCATCTGCTTCTGTATATAGGTATACTTGACTTAATAAATGACAATAGAAGGAGGATGCATCTCTACTCCATGTGGACTGTTCAGGTGGCAAATAGCATGAAAACACAACAAAACAATAATCTGACTCCCTATGTTCAATGCGTAAACCAATAATTCCTTCTATGGCTTTATCGATAATTTCAATTTTATATGCTTTCATCATATCAGACTTTACACATATTCCCACTCCCCCAGAGCCGCTGGGGGCTTTCACATTAGTATTTATGTTGTGTCCATACCATACATACCCTTCAATATCAATCGTTTTTTGCCGACGCAAATGCATTTCATTTATTGAGATAATGTCTGGGTTTAAGGATTTTAGTATTGTTATTCGTAATTTATTGTTCAAGGTAGTCCATCCGTTAACATTCCAATGCACTATTGAAATCTAATCTCGTAGGGGATGGGAAGCCCCTCAGTATGTTGTAGGTCTGTCCACCCCATGTCCTTGTCCGCATTGTCCCTCTAGTTGATCTCGTTTCATGACCCGTCCGCTTCCCGTGAAGCAGTAATCCTTTCCTCTTGGTATTTCCCTCAGCAACGTCTTGAAGTTCAGTTCTATAAGGTGATCGGTGTGGGACTTGGCTGATCAAAGAAAGACTTTGTCAAAATCAGAATGGCCTTCAGCTTTAGTTTTTTCTGTAACAGAGGCACTTTCTCCTCCACGGACCGACACTCCACCTTCACAACCCCGGGACCTTTACCTCTCTCCCTCATCCTCCCAACTGCAACTCCTCACCTCTGTTTCGCAGCCTAGGCCTACTGATATCAACTGGTTCACTTTGGAGATTTGGTCCTCGTTTTCATCAACTGGCAGTCCTGACATTATGATAATAATATGCCATTTAGCAGACGCTTTTATCCAAAGCGACTTACAGTCATGCGTGCAAACATTTTTTGTGTATGGGTGGTCCCGGGGATCGAACCCACTACCCTGGCGTTACAAGTGCCGTGCTCTACCAGTTGAGCTACAGAGCCTACCCTCCCAGATTCTAGGAATTCTACATGGGACTCCAGATGTCTAACTAAAATAGCTATGTGGTCTTGTAGCTGCTTGTTATTATTCTCCAGTTGACTCAGCAAAGCTGTATGATTATCCTGAATGGCTTTCTCCAAAGATGTATGTAAGCTGTCAATTTTACTATTCATTCCTTTTTCAATACTCAGCTTCATTTCGTCCATCTTTTTCAATTTTTTTACCTAAACTCCTTATCTCCATCATGAGATTAGCCATGCTATTGGCACTTTCTTTCTTTGATACATTCGGCTCCATGATTTTCTCACCACTGCGTAGATTTCTATAGTCCATATGTTTTAGCGGTTAAGTGTTTCTGTTATTGCCATTCAAGGTAGATAGACAGCCAAATGTATAGCTAGGCTAGCCAGACTACTCACCAAACATTCCCCAACAAGTCTGTCAATTGACTGTCTTTCACCCTCACGGGATTCAGACTTCAGCAGCCCCCATTTACGGGCAGATCTCTATGTTTTAAACTTTGAAAATGTTTAAATTAAAAACGTTTTGAAAGAAGCAGCAGCGTTTTTTCACTGTGTACACACCGGAAGTCCTATATGTAATTATTTCAATTGTGTGGGGGCGGAAACAGCTGCAGGCAAGGTTCTGACAGATGGGTGTGTCTTGGTGGTGGCAAGTACACTCCCAAGAAACACCCACATCAAACCGCACCCCCAAAAAAACGAAGCCAAATCCAGAAGTGCATATTCCTTGCATTCTCTCATGGCTTCCTTCTCAAAACTCATTGGATGAGAAAGCTAGAGGTCCCACCCCTCTGACCTTCTCCAATGGGTTTTGAGAAGGAGGCGAGGAGAGAGGAGATAGGATGTGAGGAGTATGCAATTAAGATTCTCCCATGGTTCCCAGCAGGCTGCTCACATGCCCGTGTGTTTTGGAGTGATGCATGGGGTCCATCAGCAACAACCACCTCACTCCAGACACTGAAATCTGGCCCACATGTCTATTACAATTATTAATTTGATATTTTCCAGCCCTGCAGCCTGACTCAACATCCTGCCCACAGTTGGAATAGGCCTTGATCAAATTACCGGAGCATAAGTAACAGTTGGTTGTGAGTCACTGCTCCCCCAATTCAACATTTAATTCTGCCATGATGGCTCCAACAGATAAAAAAGTGCCTAGATTTGAATTGATGACTCCAGACAGCACTCCTGAAGGGTCTGATTTTGCTTGCTCTGGAATAGATGCACACATTGTTTTCTGGCAAAGAACAGGACTGCTTTAGGGATGGTATTCAGACCCTTTACTACGAAACTCGAAATTGAGGTGCGAAGGTGAGTTCTTGGTCACCTCCCTGACCACCCGGCCAAACTGATTTCTCAGTTTGGCTGGGCGGCCAAAGTTCTTCAATTTAAGAATGATGGAGGCCACTGTGGTCTTGGGGACCTTCAATGCTGCAGAAATGTTTTGGTACTCTTCCCCAGATCTGTGCCTCGACACAATCCTGTCAATTCCTTCGACCTCATGGCTTGGTTTTTTCTCTGACATGCGCTGTCAACTGTGGGACCTTATATAGACAGGTGTGTGCCTTTCCAAATCATGTCCAATCAATTGAATTTACCACAGGTGGACTCCAATCAAGTCCTAGAAACATCTCAAGGATGTTCAATTGAAACAGGATGCCCTGAGCTCAATTTCGAGTCTCATAGCAAAGGGTTTGAATACTTATGTAAATATGGTATTTCTGTTTTAAATTGTTAATAATTTTTACAAAAATGTCAAAATACCTGTTTTGGCTTTGTCATTATGGGGTAGTGTGTAGATTGATGAGGGAAAAAATGTGTAACGTAGACGCAGGGAGTCAGGAAGCAGGGGCAGTTAGTGAGGTTAAAAATAACGAACATAAAACGATACAAAACAAGAGAAATGTCTGACAAGGAAACATAATCAATACTACCTGATAACTGATAACAAAAGAGTGCTATATGAAGGGTTAGTAATCAGGGAGTAATGAAGTCCAGGTGTGACTGATGATGAGACGCAGGTGTGCGTAAAGATGGGTTGCCAGGACTGGTGGTTAGTAGACCGGCAACGTTGAACGCCGGAGAGGGGGAGCGGGAGCAGACGTGACAGTACCTCCCCCTCTGACGCGTGGCTACAGCCACAGGACGACGCCGGCCTGGAGGACAGCCCTGAGGGTGAGGAGTGGTCTGGTCCGGACGGCGAAGGTGGAATTCTCTGATTATGTTGGATCTAGAATGTCGAGTCCAGGAGAGATCTGACGGCATAGGCAGGGCTCCCCTAGTAGAAAGCAGATTAGAACCGATAGGGACGTCGACTGAATAGACTATGGCGACATCATCTATATGAACACAGCTGCAGTTTTTCACAGCGCACTCCGGCTTTGGAAAACCTATCCACCACCGTTAGGATGGTGGTGTTGCCATATGATGGAGGGAGACCAGTGACGAAGTCCAGGGATATGGGACCAGGGGCGGTGAGGAACAGGGAGTGGTTGAAGGAGGCCAACCGGAGCTTGCCGCAGAGTCTTATTCTGCGCACACACAGTGCAGGCAGCGGCGAACACGGAGACGTCAGGAACCATGGTGGGCCACCAAAAACGTTGTCGGACGAAAGCCAGGGTCCGACAGGTGCCAGGATGGCAGGTAAGTCTAGAGGAATGTGCCCATTCCAGGACCGGGGAACGGACAGAGTCTGGGACAAACATCCTGGTTCTCCAGGAGACACTGGACGACCTGACAGATATGGAGGACGTGCTCTTGAGCTGAACGGGGAAAAAACGAGGATGTCGTCGAGGTAGACAAACATGAACCGGTTCAACATGTCATGGAGCACATCGTTGACCAAGGCCTGGAACACTGCGGGAGCGTTAGTCAGTCCGAATTACATCACAAGGTACTCGTAGTGCCTGCTGGACGTTTTATAGGCTGTCTTCCATTCATCTCCTTCCCGTATCCGAATCAGATCCGAAGGTCCAAGTCACCCCCTGGAGAGGCTCGAAAGCCGAGGAGATGAGTGGTAGCGGGTAACAGTTTTTAACCGTGATGTCATTAAGGCCCCGGTAGCTGATACACGGGCGAAGGGTTTTGTCCTTCTTCTCCACAAAGAAGCACCCTGTGCTGGCGGGGGAGGCAGAAGGTCAAATACTCCCTGCAGCAAGAGAGTCCTCAATGTACCCTTCCTTTGTCTTGGTCTCTGGACCCAACAGGCGGTGTAGTGCCCGGGAGAAGGTTGATAGCACAGTCATAGGGTCGATGCAGAGGAAGAGATGTGGCGTGGGCCTTGTTGAAAACCTCCCGGAGATCCTAGTACTCTGTGGGAACGGCGGAGAGATCCGAGGCTTTTCCCAAGCCCGCAGGAAGACATCTCGGGGCAGGCTGCACCGACTTCAGACAATGCGCATGGCAAAACAGGCTCCAACCCATGATAGAACCAGTAGCCCAGTTGATCAGGGGATTGTGCCTCTGGAGTCATGAAAACCCCAAAACCACGGGTACATGAGGAGATTTGATGTGCAGGAACTGCGTAGACTCACTGTGATTACCTGACACTCGCAGGTTGATAAGAACCGTATTGTGGATGACGCCCATCCAGCACTCTGGCGTCCATGGGAATGGAGAGGGGTTGTGTGGAGATTCCCAGCTCTGACACCAGGGTAGCGTCCATAAAGCTCTCGTCGATCCCAGAGTCAATGAGCACCCGGAGAGATTTTGACCGGTCACCCTACAGCAGGATGGCATGGAGAGGGTTACGAGTAATGGGTGATTGGGAACTCCCCGTACGGCTCACCAGCATACTCGTACCTACTGATGAGCCTGGTCTTTTAATAGACAGGTAGATATGTAATGTCCTGTTGTTCCACAATACAGACAGCTCTTGGTGCTCAGTCTGCGTAAGCGTTCAGCAGGAGACAATCTAGCCCTGCCCAGTTGCATGGGCTCTGGAGGAGGCGAGTTGATAGCCCTCGGTGATTCCCGAGGGAACTCGGGTGACATCAGATTCTCCTGGTAATGTAGATGCCAGGGACTTCCGGGATTCCTCGGAGGCAAGGTGGGAACCGTGGACAAGCCCTTCAAAATAAAAATGTGTTCTTAACTGACTTGCCTAGTTAAATAAAGGTTAAATAAAAAAATACAAAAAGATTGTGACCGGGAACAGACCTACTCTCTCCCTCCTACGTTCCCGTAGCCGCCCATCGATCCGTATGGTCAAGGCTATGAGAGAGTCGAAGTCCATGGGAATCTCCCGGGCTGTGAGTTCATCTTTAACCACCTCTGATAATCCATGAAGGAACGTGTCAAACAGGGATTCTGGGTTCCAGGCGCTCTCTGCGGCCAAAGTGCGAAATCTACCTCATAGTCTGTCACACTACGGGAGTCTTGTCGCAGGAAGTAGCTTCCGAGCAGCCTCTCTCCAGGACAACAGAGAATCGAACACCTTTCTTACTTCCGCCACGAACTCCTCCAGACTGAGGCAAATGGTGGATTGTTGCTCCCACACCGCCGTTGCCCAGGCGAGTGCCCTCCCGGACATCAGCGTTATCAGGTAGGCTATCTTCAAGCGATCCGAGGGAAACTAAGAGGGCCACAGCTCGAAGATGAGGGAGCACTGGGAGGGAAACGCCCGGCAGGTTCCTGGATCTCCAGCGTAGCGCTCCGGAGGAGGTAAGCGTGTTTCTCGGGAAGCCGGGGTAGGCTGGGGAGAAGCGCCGCTGGTAGCGGAGTTACTGAGAGTCTGGGAGGTTACCGTTGTGGCTTGCTGTGTCGTGGAAATGTCAGTACTGAGAGAGACTTGTCATTTCTTCAACAATCATCTTTATTCAATATCGATTTAATTATTGCAATAATGAGACCAGTCAACCCAACACTCTTGACTGTTGGGCCGAGTAGCCTAACCTTTACAGAAATGCAGAGTTATTTATATAGTTGACACTAAGCATGCTTAGTCATGGCTGGTTCCACCCCTCCCATGCAGATTGGGGGCACCATAAGCCACTTTGGGTTCATCTCCTGGTCATCTGCCTCTGGTGTTATTTTTAACTCCACCTCGTCTTAGTTTCCCAGATGCCAGGATAATTAGGAATACTGAGGCCTTTGTTCTGCTCCAGGCCTTCTCTATCTGGTTAAACATACACCACATCTTGTCTATGGAATGCAGGCTGTAAATCAATTCCCAGCTCAAGCTATCTCTAGTGACCATGCGCCCAGATTAGCTGCAGGGAGTTAGAGTGGAGACCATGAAACACAGCATTGGTAGAACAGAAATGTCTTACTGTTTGTTAAGTAAATAATTGTTAAATATCCAACAAATCAGGTAAATACTTAATTTTTCTGTCACATTTCCCCACTCAAGAAACTAAGTTTCTTATAGAAAAATGTAAGGGTACAACATTACATAATTACTGTGATACCTACATTCAAACAAACCAAGTAAATTTTTCTGGTGCCCAACATTTCATCCATGGTAAACAACATTCCTTTGGGTTGCTGAGCTAAATTCCTTCTTTATCAAAACACAGTCAACTTGGAACACAATAAAACCCATAGAATTAACATCACATCCAAGCTTCAATTCAACAAATAGGACAATCACCACGCTGGCACCATGCACAATGGTAGGGGTCAGCATGATGGAAATCCATCCCGTTTAGAACCGTTCCTACACCAGTGACAGAGACCCCTCTCTGGGCATTTTGTACACACAGTGTGGGACATGAGCTCCCCATCTGGGTCCTTATGCTCAGGATTGGGGTCCTCGATCATCAGAGATGTAGTCAGGAATAGGGAATAGGTCAGGGAAATTATTCAGTTTCCAAATCAATTAAAACCCAATTAATTTTCCAACCCAAATTTAGAATTACATTTCTCAGTGATTCACATTGGTTCTATCACTCAGTTAAAAAACCTAAATGTAACAAACTTCAACACAATTAGAATGTACATTTACAAACAGGGGACCATATATAGACAGTTTGTACTACTTTTTACCAGTATTAACTTTCCCCCCGTTTATCCCTGTCTTACACTGTCGCGAATGGCATGTTAATGACAGATCAGTATCTCAATGCAATCTCAGTCTAAATTACTATACATTTCGCAGTGTGCAGACCTCCACAATCAACCTGATATCCAAAACAAACAATTTTAGACAAGTCTAAATCATTTTACGGGCACAGTTGACCAACCCCCCTACTTCTTCGGCACTCAATCTTCTGGCGTCTATTAGTTTCCTTCTTCAGATATCTTCATAGTTCAAAGTGGATGACCCATGATAATGTCCCAATTTCAATGTCTCACCTGAGCCCCACCACAACTCCTATTATGTCTTGTCCATTTGCCAACCAGAATACCAGCAACATGAGAGAAGTTTTGGAACGGATCTCTCTCCATGCTCACGTAGACTCATCTCACACTCCTGAGAGAAAAGGCATGAGTGAAAAGCAGTTGATAGCTTCGACTGGATGCTGCGTACAGGTTGCTGGCTTGGACTCAGGTCTCTCGGTAGAAGTGATGCAGGACAGGGCCGTATTGAACTCCTTAGTCGCTATTTCTTCAGCCAGTTCAGGAGGGTTTTGAGGTTCACACACTGTTTGGTCAAATTGTCCCTTCCATACATCTAGATACCATCTGTAGTCACCTCGAGAGGACATATAAGAACAACAGGTTAGTTCAGTTAATTTCTGATTCTGAAAATCCAGACAAGCATTAACTGTATGACAAATTATCACCTTTACCAATATTCTCAATAAATATTTCTAAGACAAAATGTCAATGAGAATAACAACACATTCTGTTGAAACCATTCTCCAAATTAGCTTATACTCACTTATAATACTGTCGACCTCACCGCAGGGTCACAGGGTCAGGAAGTTAGAGGGCTAATCCTTAGGTAGAAATCCCCATCATCCAGCAGACCCAATCTGGTGAGATTTGTATCGTATAAAAACATACAGTGGGTTAAAAAAAGTATTTAGTCAGCCACCAATTGTGCAAGTTCTCCCACTTAAAAAGATGAGAGAGGCCTGTAATTTTCATCATAGGTACACGTCAACTATGACAGACAAATTGGACACTTTTTTCTCCAGAAAATCACATTGTAGGATTTTTAATGAATTTATTTGCAAATTATGGTGGAAAATAAATATTTGGTCACCTACAAACAAGCAAGATTTCTGGCTCTCACAGACCTGTAACTTCTTCTTTAAGAGGCTCCTCTGTCCTCCACTCGTTACCTGTATTAATGGCACCTGTTTGAACTTGTTATCAGTATAAAAGACACCTGTCCACAACCTCAAACAGTCACACTCCAAACTCCACTATGGCCAAGACCAAAGAGCTGTCAAAGGACACCAGAAACAAAATTGTAGACCTGCACCAGGCTGGGAAGACTGAATCTGCAATAGGTAAGCAGCTTGGTTTGAAGAAATCAACTGTGGGAGCAATTATTAGGAAATGGAAGACATACAAGACCACTGATAATCTCCCTCGATCTGGGACTCCACGCAAGATCTGACCTCGTGGGGTCAAAATGATCACAAGAACGGTTACCAAAAATCCCAGAACCACACGGGGGGACCTAGTGAATGACCTGCAGAGAGCTGGGACCAAAGTAACAAAGCCTACCATCAGTAACACACTACGCCGCCAGGGACTGAAATCCTGCAGTGCCAGACGTGTCCCCCTGCTTAAGCCAGTACATGTCCAGGCCCATCTGAAGTTTGCTAGAGTGCATTTGGATGATCCAGAAGAGGATTGGGAGAATGTCATATGGTCAGATGAAACCAAAATATAACTTTTTGGTAAAAACTCAACTCGTCGTGTTTGGAGGACAAAGAATGCTGAGTTGCATCCAAAGAACACCATACCTACAGTGAAGCATGGGGGTGGAAACATCATGCTTTGGGGCTGTTTTTCTGCAAAGGGACCAGGACGACTGATCCGTGTAAAGGAAAGAATGAATGGGGCCATGTATCGTGAGATTTTGAGTGAAAACCTCCTTCCATCAGCAAGGGCATTGAAGATGAAACGTGGCTGGGTCTTTCAGCATGACAATGATCCCAAACACACCGCCCGGGCAACGAAGGAGTGGCTTCGTAAGAAGCATTTCAAGGTCCTGGAGTGGCCTAGCCAGTCTCCAGATCTCAACCCCATAGAAAATCTTTGGAGGGAGTTGAAAGTCCGTGTTGCCCAGCGACAGCCCCAAAACATCACTGCTCTAGAGGAGATCTGCATGGAGGAATAGGCCAAAATACCAGCAACAGTGTGTGAAAACCTTGTGAAGACTTACAGAAAACGTTTGACCTGTGTCATTGCCAACAAAGGGTATATAACAAAGTATTGAGAAACTTTTGTTATTGACCAAACGACTTATTTTCCACCATAATTTGCAAATAAATTCATTAGAAATCCTACAATGTGATTTTCTGGATTTTTATTTCTCATTTTGTCTGTCATAGTTGACGTGTACCTATGATGAAAATTACAGGCCTCTCTCATCTTTTTAAGTGGGAGAACTTGCACAATTGGTGACTGACTAAATACTTTTTTCCCCCACTGTTTATGTGAAAGTCCAGCAATTGGCTGGGATAGGTGGGGCAGGTTTGTGACTGATCTCAGGAATTAATAAGAAAAATACACTTTATTTCTCAGCTGCCTCACCAATGTCTTTATGTGAATTATTAACTTTGAATTGCTAAATATTTTCAATAGATGGCAGCATAAGACCACGAAGCATCAGGCTATAGCAGCAATATGATTGACATAAAATAGCATGCAACAAAGACTAAATGTCCCATGATTTTCTAAAATGGTCACTCTTGACTTTACAGTTAGCTATATATCTCGTATTTGGCCTGTGTTGCTTTTGGGTGAGCAAAAACATGGTGACTATAGTAAGTATTGAACCCCGGCCAAATAATCACTAGTCAGATGCGCTAACCTCAACCCTAGTAGACATGCATTACAAAAACAACCTCTTAACATATCATATTGGGAGTAAACAGCCTCGGAATAGAAAAGACAAGTGCATCTACCATCCCGTCAATAAATTACATCATGCAACCCTTGTGGTTAGCAAATTTACCTCAACATGCCCCTCGCTTGCTCGAGAAGGCAGAGTGCTCGGTGCCCGCTGACGGCACAAGCTTTTGGCGGGGCTTGTTGAGTTGGCTACTTTTGCGAGAAGGCAGAGAGGGTCGATGCTGGTTGATGAATTTAACAATCAATGTACTAGGAAAATACGTTTTTGTCGACCAGGGGTGACTGAATTAATGTTCTGGCTTGATAATCGTTATAGTAATGAAGTATAACTTCTAAACATGAGCATAAAAACAGGTAATAAACACGAATCATCACTATATTACATCACAGTAATCTGTTAAATGTTTCTTCAGTCCTTCCTCTTGCGTTAGCAGTGTGGAAAGGGAAATAAAAAAGCGCGCGCAGCAGTTTTCCTGTGAGGGGAGTGGTGTATCCAGGGAGAAAACTAAACGAATCTTCTGAAAATGTATTTGTGATCTTATACTTCCATCTATTGGAATTATTTATCAACTGCAGTAGTACTGAATAAAGTATATCCTTACTAAGGTAGTAATTACTTAGAATTGCAAAATATAAAATGTTCTAGTTCATTTTATCACGTACAACCATAAAATAACCATTTATAGCATAACAAACAATGAAACAATGAAACTGACATAAACACTATACATTTAGTTAGTTTTTTTACTATTTATTTTGATGAGTGACATTATCTGCCAAAGTAACACACCCTTAACATATAAACACAGACACTGGACACAGACACTGAAAATGAGCTTTTTATAAATAAATCTGGTAGCTCTCAAAAGAGCCTTTGCTTTGCTGAGCAGTTTGTTTTCAGGAGCGTGCTGCCTGCGTGCCTGCCATCAGAGGAGTCTGTCTGCCTGCCTGCCTGCCATGTCATCAGAGGAGTAGATCTGTCAATAATGAAAAGTTAATAAGTTATTGCCACGCTTTCACATAGAGGCCTAGTTTACATTTACATTTTAGTCATTTAGCAGACGCTCTTATCCAGAGCGACTAGGGTTAAGTGCCTTGCTTAAGGGTACATCGACAGATTTTTCAGTCCGTTCAGGGATTCAAACCCTGCCACCTTTTGGTTACTGCCCAACGCTCTTAACCGCTAGATTACAAACCACAAAATGTTAAACATAAAAAGGCAAATGGTAGTAGATAAATGGTAAGCCGGTTAAATAAAAGACTGTTCTTAGAACTTTCAGACTGCCATTGTTTTGGGGAAATATGGACATGTCTGTCTATTTCGCCAAATATCTCAAAATGTATGTATTTTAATGGTTTGAAGTTCTACACCATTTAAAATCATAATAACCTATTATTTCTAATGATGTAAGTTTGGGCAGTGTACAATGCTGTTACCAATTGCTGGTAGTTAAAACGTCAATAACAACAAAAAAATACTTGGAACTGAGGTCGTCCCATTGTTTCCTATAGGGGAAATATAGGTATGTCTGTTTATTTCACAAAATATCTTGCTCTAGATTTTTTCAAGTCAGACACCATTTTAATCAGGATAATCTCCTCTTTCAAATTATGTAAGGCTGGGCAGCGTACTCCATTATCATCAAACACTAGCCCCAAAATACTTTTTACCCTAGGAACGCTGAGCTCCCCCCATTGTTTTCCTATGGAGAGCCATGCTGGTATATTTCGCCAAACATCTCACAATGTGTATATATATGTAAGGCTGGGCAGCGTACTCCGTTGTCATCGATCGCTAGACCAGAAATAGTCAGAAGTTGCCATTTATTTCCTACTTCCTCATTATGCAGACATAAGCACACTTGGCACCATCGAGGTGCGGATGTTTACTTTCTACACGAGTTGTTATTTTTCAGTTTCGTCCTAAAAACAGATTGTAGTGGTAAAATGAAAAGTTATACATTTTTTGGTGCCATTTAGGGAAAATTGAATTCTAAGGATAATTCCAGTCAAAAGAGGCTCAGCGAAGATTCGTTTCAATTCATTTGCTGTGGCCTCGCGCTAGTGTTCCAGCTCAACCAACGTTCTTTGGCTGTTTCTCAGCCTTGGATGAATTTTGACTCATTCTATTGTCCAGCCTAGCTAAAGTAGGTAGCTACCAGCTAGTGAACTATTTAGGTATATGATTAGCAAGCTAGCATTAACTAACACTGCTTGTTGCATTAGCAAATGTTGGCTAGCTAGCTAGCATGCTAATATAAGTATCATTAACTAGTATGCTAACGTTATTCTAGCTAGCAAGCTAACAGTAGGCTTACCTCAATGTGTTTTTATAGATTTGATGGTGAGTTCTTGAACGCTAGTATTTCCTGAACTTTCGGGAAAACACAACAGACCTTTAATTCGGTAGGATGAATCCTTCATTCCAAGAAAATAAAATGTTTATTTTAGATACAGTAAAGGGTGTTCGTCCTCATCAAGAGGTGGTGGTAGAGCGATGTCAGACATGATTGTGCGATTTCAGATGTGCTTGGGCAAAGTGCTGCTGACTGGAAGTGTTTTGCAAGTGACAGGCTCCCGGTGGATGGGGTTTACACTTTAGGACCCTTGGATTTGCCTAAACTGATGAGGATTGGACCAACTCTGCTTGCATGTCGTTGCCTAATGCCTTGCAAAACAAGTTTACCCATGAGTTCGCCAATGTTGTTTGCATCTTTTTTCCAACATTATTTGTTTTTTTCTTCCAACTTCACATTGATTTGATTTTGTAGCCAGTAACGAAGGTGTCAGGGGAAATGTATCGGAGTAAAAGTATAATTTTTCTTGTAAAAGTAAATGTCAATATAAATAGTAAAGTGAGGGAAAAAAGTATTTCATCCCCTGCTGATTTTGTACGTTTGCCCACTGACAAAGACATGATCAGTCTATAATTTTAATGGTAGGTTTATTTGAACAGTGAGAGACAGAATAACAACAAAAAAATCCAGAAAAACGCATGTCAACAAGTATTTGACCCCTCTGCAAAACGTGACTTAGTACTTGGTGGCAAAACCCTTGTTGGCAATCACAGAGGTCAGACGTTTCTTGTACTTGGCCACCAGGTTTGCACACATCTCAGGAGGGATTTTGTCCCACTCCTCTTTGCAGATCTTCTCCAAGTCATTAAGGTTTCCAGGCTGATGTTTGGCAACTCGAACCTTCAGCTCCTTCCACAGATTTTCTATGGGATTAAGGTCTGGAGACTGGCTAGGCCACTCCAGGACCTTAATGTGCTTCTTCTTGAGCCACTACTTTGTTGCCTTGGCCGTGTGTTTTGGGTCATTGTCATGCTGGAATACCCATCCACGACCCATTTTCAATGCCCTGGGTGAGGGAAGGAGGTTCTCACCCAAGATTTGACGGTACATGGCCCCGTCCATCGTCCCTTTGATGCGGTGAAGTTGTCCTGTCCCCTTAGCAGAAAAACACCCCCAAAGCATAATGTTTCCACCTCCATGTTTGACGGTGGGGATGGTGTTCTTGGGGTCATAGGCAGCATTCCTCCTCCTCCAAACACGGCGAGTTGAGTTGATACCAAAGAACTCGATTTTGGTCTCATCTGACCACAACACTTTCACCCAGTTCTCCTCTGAATCATTCTGATGTTCATTGGCAAACTTCAGACGGGCCTGTATATGTGCTTTCTTGAGCAGGGTGACCTTGCGGGCGCTGCAGGATTTCAGTCCTTCACGGCGTAATGTGTTACCAATTGTTTTCTTGGTGACTATGGTCCCAGCTGCCTTGAGATCATTGACAAGATCCTCCCGTGTAGTTCTGGGCTAATTCCTCACCGTTCTCATGAACATTGCAACTCCACGAGGTGAGATCTTGCATGGAGCCCCAGGCCGAGGGAGATTGACAGTTCTTTTGTGTTTCTTCCATTTGTGAATAATCGCACCAACTGTGGTCACCTTCTCACCAAGCTGCTTGGCGATGGTCTTGTAGCCCATTCCAGCCTTGCGTAGGTCTACAATCTTGTACCTGACATCCTTGGAGAGCTCTTTGGTCTTGGCCATGGTGGAGAGTTTGGAATCTGATTGATTGATTGCTTCTGTGGACAGGTGTCTTTTATACAGGTAACAAACTGAGATTTGGAGCACTCCCTTTAAGAGTGTGCTCCTAATCTCAGCTCGTTACCTGTATAAAAGACACCTGGGAGCCAGAAATCTTTCTGATTGAGAGGGGGTCAAATACTTATTTCCCTCATTAAAATGCAAATCAATTTATAACATTTATGCGTTTTCCTGGATTTTTTTGTTGTTATTCTGTCTCTCACTGTTCAAATAAACCTACCATTAAAATTATAGACTGATCATTTCTTTGTCAGTGGGCAAACGTACAAAATCAGCAGTGGATCAAATACTTTTTTCCCTCACTGTATATACCCTAAAAAACTACTTAAGTACAGTAACAAAGTATTTCTACTTTGTAACTTTACACAACTGACTGACAGAGAAAAGCATCTAAAAGTCTATAGCCCATAGAAACACATTAAATAACACATTCATAAATGGCAAAAAACTAAGTCAAAAAATAAATCATGAGGAATAAGGTTTTGAAGTGTATGTCCTATATTTAGGAGATATATTTTTGTTTTTTTGGACACATATTTAACCCCTTATTATTGTTTGTACAAAACTACCTCCATTCATTTGTATGGGTTACATTCAGACGAGACCCGTGACACTTGTGGGGTTCGTAGAGCAAAACGGAGAACACCATCGTGTTCATGAGAGTCTCCCCTTTCCACAATGGGGTATATATATTAGTTTGTAGGCCAAATTCTTCGGACACTACAGACGTTTTCGTGAGAAGTCTAATTTCCGCTCTAGTTCGGCCACCTTCCACCACAGATGCGGAAAGCCAACATACAGTGCATTCGGAAATGATTCAGACCCCTTCATTTTTTCAACAATTTGTTACTTTACAGCCTTTTCTGAAATTGATTAAATTAAAAAATGTTCCTCATCAATCTGCACACAATACCCCATAATTACAATGTTAAAAAAGGGTTTTAGAAATGTTTGCAAATTTATTACAAATAAAAAACAGAAATATCTTATTTACATAAGTATTCAGACCCTTTGCTATGAGACTCGAAATTGAGGTCAGGTGCATCCGGTTTCCATTGATCATCCTTGAGATGTTTCTACAACTTGATTGGAGTGCACTTGTGGTAAATTCAATTGATTGGACATGAGTTGGAAAGGCACACCTGTCTATATAAGGTCCCACAGTTGACAGTGCGTGTCAGAGCAAAAACCAAGCCATGAGGTCTAAGGAATTGTCCGTAGAGCTCCGAGACAAGATTGTGTCGAGGCACAGATCTGGGGAAGGGTACCAAAACATTTCTGCAGCATTGAAGGTCCCCAAGAACACGGTGGCCTCCATCATTCTTAAATGGAATAAGTTTGGAACCACCAAGACTCTTCCTAGAGCTGGCCGCCCGGCCAAACTAAGCAATCGGGGCAGAAGGGCCTTGTTCAGGGAGGTGACCAAGAACCCGACGGTCACTCTGACAGAGCTCCAGAGTTCCTCTGTGGAGATGGGAGAACCTTCCAGAAGGACAACTATCTCTACAGCACTCCACCAATCAGGCCTTTATGGCAGAGTGGCCAGACGGAAGCAACTCCTCAGTAAAAGTGGGGCTTGTGGATGGTGTTGCTCGGAGGTGTGTGTGCACATGTGCACGTGTGCGTGTGTGTGTGTGCATGATGGGGGTTAGGGAGGACTGTGGTGGAACAAAGTGGATTTCCTGAGCAGGTGAGACAGCTGGATTACATTAATTTTGTGGCAGTCAAGGATGTTTTCACACCGTCAGAGGTAGCTTTGTGTATGCGTTCCTTTTTTCGATTTCTGATGCCTGGGGTTTTGGAGACACCTTTCACTATGTAGATTCCACTTTGCTTAACTGTTCCAATATCCTGTAGTGGGCAAATGTGATTTGGGCTAGGTTCAACAGAATAATTTCATCAATTTACAAACAGTCTGATCACCCTGTGTCTAATGTCCTCTAATGAATGGACTCATTAGAAAGGGGAGACAGAAACATGGGTTGAACACATCTATCCTGCTTGGTGTTCTACTGAACCATGGCAGGAGAGCTTTGTTTGATCAAAACAGTAATGAGAAGCTAACGACAGCAATAGTGTAGCAAGGCAGGTTGGCCCGGTTGCTTTGACGATGGCACGCACACAGGCTTAGACTAACTGGACCTAGGCTTTACTTTACTGAATGTCCACAACCATGCTTTCTCTACAGTACACCAGCTGGTCACCTGCTTACAGACCACACATTACAATAAACTTGTTCGACATGGTGGGATCTTTTTGTGTTGGTAAAAATTTATTATGCAAGGTTTGTCGGTGGAATTGCCTTTATGAGCAAAAATGTATAATAATAACCATCATATCGAAGTAAACTTGGAGTCACGCTATGATATGTTGTGTGGTCCTCCCACTATGACTCGGGAAAGCATGCGGTTTATTAGGCTACAGATTAAATCAATGATGAACTTCACAAGGTGGTGAAAGTGCACGGTGATGAGCTTGATGCTCCTTTCCAATAAATATCCAGGGTCTTATTCTGGTGACATGATTAGTGCTTAATTTGAGCCGGATCCTGGCACCTCTCAGATTTGACCTTGTTTGTTCCGGCACCTCACGCGGCATTATTCATCCAATTTGTTCACTGTTTGCACTGTAAACATCAAAACAAAACAAAAATCAGCGTTAAATCAAGTTGCCTCCTGCTTATTTCTCCCGCCTTCCAGAAAAACCATAATGTAAAAGCGCGGTGATCCTTCTGTGCATTCATCCTAATCCTTCCACACTGATTTCAGACCTGCTCTATTATTTGTACATTTAGATTATGGGGTGGGCCGGCGAGGTAAGTAACTGATCTTGAAACAGGTCTTGGCAGTGGTGGTCAGCCAGTGAAGAGGTCCCTACGTAATCACGTCACTTAGCCTAGGCCAGTCGTCTCCCTAATGAATTTGAAACTGAGGGAAAGCCAAATCAAAAATGAATAAGAAAAGGCAATCAACTTTCATGAAGTTTTTCAAGTCCAAAAATCCTGAAAAATATGGTGAATATAACGGATGGCTGCCGTTTTACGGCTCCAAACCAATTCTGCTATTATGTGTGTTTTTTCGCGTTATTTGCAACTTATTTTGCACATAATGTTTCTGCCACCGTCTCTTACGACCGGAAAGAGCTTCTGGATATCAGGACAGCGATTACCCACCTCGTACTGGACAAATATTTTTTCTTCAACGAGTTGGACGCAAAGGATTTACTTCAGACACCCGACAAGACCCAAATCCCCATCATTCGCAGGAGAAAGAGACTGAGATATCGGGGACGTGGATCAGGGTGACTTGTAAGGATCCGACGGCGAGTGAGTAATCTGCCTCTTCCATCAGTCCTATTAGCCAAAGTACAATATATAATATAATATAATATGCCATTTAGCAGACGCTTTTATCCAAAGCGACTTACAGTCATGCGTGCATACATTTTTGTGTATGGATCGTCCCGGGGATCGAACCCACTACCTTGGCATTACAAGCGCCGTGCTCTACCAGCTGAGCTACAGAGGACCATTGTTTACAAATATACACAGACCGCCACCCCTTGTCTTACCGGAGTCAGCCGTTCTATCCTGCCGATGTAGCGTATATCCCGCCAGCTGTATGTTATCCATTTCGTCGTTCAGCCACGACTCGGTGAAACATAAGATATTACAGTTTTTAATGTCCCGTTGGCAGGATAACCTTAATCTTAGGTTGTCCAATTTATTTTAAAATGATTGAACATTGGCTAATAGGATTGATGGAAGAGGCAGTTTACTCACTCGCCGTTGGATCCTTACAAGGCACCCCGACCTACGTCCACGATATCTCCGTCTCTTTCTCATGCAAACGACAGGGATTTGAGCCTTGTCGGGTGTCTGTAGGATATCCTTCGCGTCCGACTCGTTGAAGAAATATTATTTGTCCAATACAAGGTGAGTAATCGCTGTCCTGATATCCAGAAGCTCTTTTTGGTCATAAGAGATGTTGGCAGAAACATTATGTACAGAATAAAATGCAATTAACGCAAAATAACACACATAATTATAGAATTGGTTAGAGGGCTGTAAAACGGCAGCCATCTTCTCCGGCGCCATTATCCCAGAAACCCTAGACTCACTCCAGTTTGCATACCGCCCCAACAGATCCACAGATGATGCACTCTCTATTGCACTACACACTGCCCTTTCCCACCTGGACAAAAGGAACACCTATGTGAGAATGCTATTCATTGACTAGAGCTCAGCGTTCAACACCATAGTGCATCCCCAAGCTAAGGACCCTGAGACTAAACACCTCCCTCTGCAACTGGATCTTGGACTTCCTGACAGGCCGCCCCCAGGTGGTAGGGGTAGATAACACACATCTGCCACGCTAATCCTCAACACGGGGGCCCCTCAGGGGTGCGTGCTCGGTCCTCTCCTGTACTCCCTGTTCACCCATGACTGCATGGCCAGGGACGACTCCATCACCATCATTAAGTTTAGTGGTAGGCCTGATCACCAACAACGATGAGACAGCCTATAGGGAGGAGGTCAGAGACCTGACCATGTGGTGCCAGGGTAACAACCTCTCCCTCTACATGATCAAGACAAAGGAGATGATTGTGGACTACAGGAAAATAAGAACTGAGCAAGCCCCCATTCTCATCGACGGGGCTGTAGTGCAGCAGGTTGAGAGCTTCAAGTTTCTTAGTGTCCACATCACCAACGAACTATCATGGTCCAAACACACCAAGACAGTCGTGAAGAGGACATGACAACGCCTATTCTCCCTCAGGTGACTGAAAAGATTTGGCATGGGTCCTCAGATCCTCAAAAAGTGCACCATCGAGAGCATCCTGACTGGTTGCATCATCGCCTGGTATGGCAACTGCTCGGCCTCTGACCTTAAGGCGCTACAGAGGGTAGTGCGTACGGCCCAGGACATCACTGGGGCCAAGCTTCCTGCCATCCCGGACCTCTAAACTGACGATATTGCCACTCCCATTTGCCACATCTTCAATTTAAGCCTACTAGAAAGTGTGTGCCCTCAGGCCTGGAGAGAAGCTAAAGTCATTCCGCTCCCTAAGAATAGTAAAGCCCCCTTTACTGGCTCAAATAGCCAACCAATCAGCCTGTTACCAACCCTTAGTAAACTTCTGGAAAAAATGGTGTTTGACCAGATACAATGCTATTTCACAGTAAACAAACTGACAACAGACTTTCAGGACACTTATAGGGAGGGACACTCAACAAGCACAGCACATACACAAATGACTGAGGATTGACTGAGAGAAATTCATGATAAAATAATTGTGGGGGCTGTCTTGTTAGACTTCAGTGCAGCTTTTGACATTTTTATTCATAGTCTGCTGCTGGAAAAATGTATTTTTTATGGCTTTACACCCACTGCTATAATGTGGATAAAGAGTTACTTGTCTAACAGAACACAGAGGGTGTTCTTTAATGGAAGCCTCTCAAACATAATCCAGATAGAATCAGGAATTCCCCAGGGTAGCTGTTTAGGCCCCTTACTTTTTTCCACCTTTACTAACAACATGCCCTGGCTTTGAGGAAAGCCAGTGTTTCTATGTATGTTGATGACTCAACACTATACTCATCAGCTACTACAGCAACACTTAACAAAGAGCTGCAGTTAGTTTTGGAATTGGTAGCAAGGAATAAGTTAGTCCTAAATATTTCCAAAACTAAAAGCATTGCATTTGGGACAAATAATTTACTAAACCCTAAACCTCAACTACATCTCGTAATGAATAATGAGGAAATTGAGCCAGTTGAGGTGACTAAACTGCTGGAGTAACCCTGGATTGTAAACTGTCATGGTCAAAACATATTGATACAACAGTAGCTAAGATGGGGAGAAGTCTGTCCATAATAAAGCGCTGCTCTGCCTTCTTAACGACACTATAAACAAGGCAGGTCATACAGGCCCTAGTTTTGTCGCACCTAGACTACCGTTCAGTAGTGTGGTCAGGTGCCACAAAGAGGAACTTGGGAAAATTGCAGTTGGCTCAGAACAGGGCACCACGGCTGTCCCTTAAAAGTACACGGAGAGCTAACATTAATGACATGCATGTCAATCTCTCATGGCTCAAAGTGGAAGAGAGACTGACTTTATCACTACTTGTTTTTGCAAGAGGTGTTGACAAGTTGAATGTACCGAGCTGTCTGTTTAAAATACTAGCACACAACTCGGACACCCATGCATACCCCACAAGACATCTCTTCACAGTCCCCAAGTCCAGAACAGACAATGGGAGGCACACAGTACTACATATGCCATGACTACATGGAACTCCATTCCACATCAGGTAACTGATGCAAGCAGTAGAATCAGATTTAAAAAACAGGTAAAAATACACCTTATGGACCAACGGGGGACTGTGAAGAGACACACACAAAGGTCCAGACACATGCATACGCACATATTGTGATATTGTTGTATGGTGGTATTAACATTTTTGTATTGTAAATATGTAGTGGTGTAATAATGTTTTATGATGTAATGTTTTATCTTTTGTTTTATATGTAATGGAAGTGCTTTAATATGTTTGGAGCCCAGGTTCGAACACCAGGCGATGACAGAGGAAGGCCCTAAAAACGGCAAGCAGTACCGGAGCGCCAAGTCTAGGTCCAAAAGGCTTCTGAACAGCTTCTACCCCCAAGCCATAAGACTACTGAACAGCTAATCAAATGGCTACCCGGACTATTAGCATTGACCCACCCCCCTTTTTTTTTTTTTACGCTGCTGCTACTCGCTGTTTATTATCTATTATAATCTATGCATAGTCACTTTACCCCTACCTACATATTACCTCAATTTCCTTGACTAACCTGCACCCCCGCACATTGACTCGGTACCGGTACCCCCTGTATAAAGCCTCGTTATTATTATTTTATTGTTGCTCTTTTATTTTTTACTTTAATTTATTTAGTAAATATTTTTTTCTTAACTCTTATTTTTCTTAAAACTGCATTGTTGGTTAAAGGCCTGTAAGTAAGCATTTCACGGTAAGGTCTACATCTGTTGTATTCGCCGCATGTGACAAATATTTGTTTTGATTTGATTTGAACATTAATAACATATATGCATGTCAATCTCTCATGGCTCAAAGTAGAGGAGAGACTGACTTCATCACTACTTGTTTTTGTAAGAAGTATTGACATGCTAAACTTTGCAACTACTTAGCATGTTAGCTAACCCTTCCCCTAACCCTAACCTTAACCCCTAAATCTAACTCCTAACCCTAATCTTAACCCTAACCTTATCCCCTAACCTTTTAAGTCCCCTATTTAGGGGACTTCAAGTGGTTCTGGACTGGTTCTGACTGACATTTTTGTGTACAGAGTGCTCTTTGAATGACACAATATTAATTGCTGTACACTGCATAAAAGCGCTGGTTTTCCCACTTCAGATGCTGCCTCCCGCTCTATGCTGAGATGCAGCCTGTGAAATCGGACACTTAATTTGCATAGAACAAAGAATCGATTTCTTCTGGATGAAAAACTCAGTGTCCCACTGGGGAATGCAGTGATAGTGGTCCCATCTCGCTGTGATATTCTCAGGTGGATTTAGAGCTATCAACATGAAAAAATGTCACGGTTCAGACAGACGACCAGAGGACCACAATTGCGTCACACCAGAAAGTTTATTAAAACTTAAGGGAAAAGGGAAGTAGGGAGTGAATGAAGGCTCCAGGGGTAACAGGGATCCCGTCCAATGTGCTGGGTCTGTGCCCCCCCCAGTGGCAGCGATGCGTCCTATGAAGCCGGTGGTGGGTGGTCCAGAAGTCCTGGGGGGGGGAGACACAGACACAACAGGGCGGAATGAAACAAGGCAGCAGTACAGTTCAAGGGAAATCCAAAATACGTAGTAGCAAGGCAGAAGGCTGGTCAGAGTTACCGGGATTGAAGAGTAGTCAGGAGTCGTTATGGCAGAAGCAGGTCTGGATCTCCTGGGGCAGAAGAGTATCCAAAAATCAGGCAGGTCCGGGGTCACAAAACCAGGGTGAGCCAGAAGCGCGAGCAAACAGGTTCCGGGTGTGAGCTTTGCAGACGATCTGACACCGGAGAGCTGAAAGACAGGGCCTTAAATACTGGGAGAGGTAGTGGGTAATGCAGCGCAGCTGGCAGAGTAATTAGAGCAGAGCAGGGACAGGTGGAGCTAGTTAGGCTGAGTAGAGAGAGTGGTGAGCAGAGTGGAAGAAAATTAAGGTGGTAACCCGGTGGAGTGAGAGGCTCATGACAGAACCCCCCCCCCAAGGGACGGCCCCAGAAGTCCCAAGAGCAACACCACGCCGGGCGGGAGGAGGGGAGCCGGAGGAGGGCTAGAACTCCTCCGAACGGTCCGAGTGAACGTCCTCATCCTCGGAGGAAGCCGGAGGGCCGTGGTCGGGAGATGGGACAGGTCCCGAGACAGGATCAGGCACAGGACAGGAAGCCGAGCGGGCAGGACGGTTAGGGACCCCTCTGGGGCGGCCCCTACGGATTGCAGGTTGATCAGGATGCCGTTGGTGGAAAGCGGTGATGAGAGTCCTATCCACAATCCGACTAGCTGGCACCCAGGTCCTTTCCTCAGGTCCATAGCCCTCCCAGTCAATGAGGTACTGGAGACCCCTACCCCTCCGTCTGGACCGAAGCAGGCGGCGGACGGTGTAAACCAGACCACCATCGACGAGCCGTGGAGGAGGAGGACAAGGCGCAGCAGGGACCAGCGGACTCTCATGGATGGGCTTAATCTTAGACACATGGAAAGTGGGGTGCACCCTCAGGGAATTAGGCAGTTGGAGCCGGACAGCAGTTGGGCTAATCACTCTTATGATAGGGAATGGGCCAATGAACCGAGGTGCCAGCTTCTGCGACTCCACCCTGAGTGGCAGGTTCTTCGATGACAACCACACCCTTTGACCAACATGGTAGGTGGGAGCAGGAATTCTCCGACGGTTGGCCCCGGTAGTGTAGCTGGCAACGGATCTGAGGAGTGTGGCTCGGGCTTGTGACCAGGTGCGGCGACATCGACGGGCAAAAGCAAGTGCAGATGGGCAAGTAACCTCCTCTTCCTGGCTGGCAAATAGAGGAGGCTGGTATCCATAAACACATTGGAAAGGGGACATACCGATGGCAGAGCAGGTCAGAGAATTGTGTGCGTACTCCACCCATGTCAATTGCTGCGACCAGGAGTGGGGGTTGCGTGAAGTCATGCATCGCAGTGCCTTCTCGAGCTCCTGATTAGCCCGCTCTGACTGCCCATTGGATTGGGGATGGAATCCGGAAGTCAGACTGACTGTGGCTCCCAGCAGGTGACAGAACTCCTTCCAAAAAGCGGAGGAGAATTGTGGACCACGGTCAGAAACTACATCCTTTGGCAGTCCGTGGATCCGGAAGACGTGTTCCAGGACCACCTGGGCGGTCTCCTTGGCGGTTGGGAGCTTGGGGAGGGGAATGAAGTGTGCCATCTTGCTGAAACGGTCAACTATGGTGAGAATGACGGTCATGCCACTTGAAGGGGGCAGCCCCGTGACAAAGTCAAGGGCGATGTGAGACCAGGGACGTCTGGGCACCGGCAGGGGCTGCAGCAATCCGGCTGGGGGCTGGCAGGACGACTTGTGTTGGTTGCAGATGGGGCAGGCTTGGACGAATTCCCGTACATCCTTTCTCAGAGAGGGCCACCAGAACCTCTGGGCGAGCAGGTTGTAAGTGCGGGTGGAGCCAGGGTGACAAGCTAGGCGGGAGTCATGTCCCCACTGAACGACCTGGGACCTCAGGTCTTCGGGGACAAAAAGGCGGTCAGCTGGGCAAGTGCTGGGACCTGGCTGGTTACGGAGAGCCTCCAGCACCTGTTCCTCAACAGCCCAGGTCAGAGCTGCAACGATGCAGGGACTTGGCAGAATCGACACAGGGTCCTTGGAGGGGGTGTCATCCTTCTGGAATTGACGGGAGAGGGCGTCTGGCTTGGTGTTGCGTGATCCAGGCCGGTATGACAGAGTGAAATTAAACCTGGTGAAGAACAGGGCCCAGCGGGACTGCCTGGAGTTCAACCGTTTGGCCGTGCGGATGTACTCCAAGTTCTTATGATCGGTCCAAACGAGAAATGGAATGGTGGACCCCTCCAGCCAGTGACGCCACTCCTCCAAGGCAAGCTTCACAGCCAGCAGCTCACGGTTCCCTATGTCGTAATTGCACTCAGAGGGGGACAACCGACGTGAGAAAAAGGCACAGGGATGGAGCTTCCTATCCTGCGCAGCCCACTGAGAAATCACAGCACCAACTCCCACATCCGAGGCGTCCACCTCCACAATGAATTGCCGGTCCACATCAGGCATCTGGAGGATGGGAGCGGAGGTGAACCTCACCTTGAGGGTACTGAAGGCTTTGTCGGCTGCTGGGGTCCAGGTGAAGGGTTGCTTGGTGCTGGTTAGAGCAGTGAGAGGGGCAGCAACGGTACTGTAGTTCCGGATAAACTTTCTATAGAAGTTAGCAAACCCCAGAAACTGTTGCAGCTTCTTTCTGTTCTCCGGAACTGGCCATGAAGTGACTGCTGATACTTTGGCAGGATCCATTTGGATACTTCCCTCTGCCACTATGTACCCCAGGAAGGCCACTGTCTTGACGTGAAACTCACATTTCTCTGCCTTGGCGTAGAGGGAATTCTCCAGAAGACGATGAAGGACTTGCTGGACATGGCGGGTGTGTTCAGACAGGTTTCTGGAGTAGATTAAGATGTCATCCAGGTAAACGAAGACAAACTTGTTTAACATGTCCCGCAGTACATCATTCACTAGAGCCTGGAACACAGCAGGAGCATTGGTGAGGCCAAAAGGCATAACCAGATACTCGTAGTGGCCTGTTGGTGTATTGAATGCGGTTTTCCATTCATCTCCCTCCCGGATCCGCACTAGGTGGTAAGCGTTTCTGAGATCCAACTTGGTAAAAACAGTGGCTCCCTGGAGCAACTCAAAAGCAGAGGTGAGCAGAGGCAGAGGGTAACGGTTTTTCACTGTGATGTCGTTGAGTCCCCTGTAGTCGATGCAGGGGCGAAGAGATCCGTCCTTCTTCCCCACAAAGAAGAAGCCAGCACCAGCAGGAGATGAAGATGAACGGATTAATCCTGCGGACAGAGAGCCATTGATGTAGTCCTCCATGGACTTTCTTTCAGGAGCAGACAACGAATAAAGACGACCCTTTGGAGGGGCTGTTCCAGGGAGGAGGTCGATGGCACAGTCGTACGGTCGGTGAGGGGGCAGAGATGTGGCTCTTGCTTTGTTAAACACCTCTCTGAGACCATGGTAGCATTCTGGGACATTGGAGAGGTCAGGAGCGGAGTTAGTAGGTACTGGCCGAGGGGGTAGTGCGGCAGCAAGCAGGCAGGTTCGGTGGCAGTCCTCTCCCCACTCCCTGATCACCCCGGTCACCCAGTCGAGCTGAGGGTTGTGCCGGCGGAGCCATGGGTAACCCAGGATGAGGGGTTGGCCTGGAGAGGGGAGCAGGTGAAACTGGATAGTTTCTTGATGGTTTCCGGACAGACCCATCGAGACCGGGGCCGTGACATGAGTGACCGATCCGAGTAAGTGTCCGTCCAGTGCCCGGGCAGGAATAGGAGGTGTCAAACGGAGGTTCTCCAGTCCCAGTTGGCGTGCCAGCTTGATGTCCATTATGTTGGCTTCGGCGCCAGAATCCACCAGAGCAGCCAGGGTGTGAGTTGAGTCAGAGAGGCGGAGGTGAACTTGCAGCAGGGGTTTGCGGTCGGAGGACTGGATGGTCATTGAACTCAACCGGACTCCCCCTATGCCCGGTGAGCTTCGGCCCTTTAAAGGGCAGGTTACCACACGATGTCCATCACCTCCACAATAGAGGCAGAGGTTTGAGGTGAAGCGGCGCTGGCGCTCTGCAGGAGTGAGAGAGGCTCGCCCAATCTCCATAGGCTCAGACTGATCAAGCTGACCTGGGTGAGTGGCAGTAGATGACAGGAGCCCAGTCGGATCTCTCCGAATGCCGGTAGTAGGTGGACCTTGGCGCCCCCTCTCACGACGACGGGTCTGTATCCTTCTGTCGATCCTGACAGTCAGTGCGATGGCTTCATCAAGAGTGGAAGGCAGTTCATGGGAGACCAACTCGTCCTTGATATAGTCAGCCAAACTATGGAAGAACGCGTCCACCAACGATGGTGTGTTCCAAGAACTTCGTCTAGCCAGGGTTCGGAAGTCGATGGAATGGTCTGCGACTGTACGTCTGCCTTGTCGAATACTGAACAGTTCACGAGACGCCTCTGCGGTTGGTGAATCCAGGTCAAACACCTTCAGCATCTCCTCAGCAAACAGGTCGAAGGTTGCACATGCGGGGGTTTGACGTTCGAACTCTGCTGTTCCCCAGAGTCGAGCTCGGCCCGTCAGGTGAGTGATGGCATACCCAACTTTAGCCCCCTCCGTGGCGAAGGTCCTTGGCTGCAAGGAGAACTGAAGTCGGCAGCTAGTCAGGAATGGCCGGACCTGGGTTGAATCGCCGTTGAACCGCTCGGGGTTTCCAATCTTGGGTTCCGGAGCAGCGGCTGCAATGACCGGGGCAGGTAACTCGGGGGCAGGGCTGGTGGGCAGACTGGCTGGGGTAAGGTTGGTGAGGAGTTGAATGATCATGGCGAGTTGTTGTTGCTGCTGCTGGAACTGCTGCTCATGCTCATCGGTTTCCATGTCGGGGAAAGTGTGCGCTGAGTCCATAATGGTCAGATCGTACTGTCACGGTTCAGACAGACGACCAGAGGACCACAATTGCGTCACACCAGAAAGTTTATTAAAACTTAAGGGAAAAGGGAAGTAGGGAGTGAATGAAGGCTCCAGGGGTAACAGGGATCCCGTCCAATGTGCTGGGTCTGTGCCCCCCCCAGTGGCAGCGATGCGTCCTATGAAGCCGGTGGTGGGTGGTCCAGAAGTCCTGGGGGGGGGAGACACAGACACAACAGGGCGGAATGAAACAAGGCAGCAGTACAGTTCAAGGGAAATCCAAAATACGTAGTAGCAAGGCAGAAGGCTGGTCAGAGTTACCGGGATTGAAGAGTAGTCAGGAGTCGTTATGGCAGAAGCAGGTCTGGATCTCCTGGGGCAGAAGAGTATCCAAAAATCAGGCAGGTCCGGGGTCACAAAACCAGGGTGAGCCAGAAGCGCGAGCAAACAGGTTCCGGGTGTGAGCTTTGCAGACGATCTGACACCGGAGAGCTGAAAGACAGGGCCTTAAATACTGGGAGAGGTAGTGGGTAATGCAGCGCAGCTGGCAGAGTAATTAGAGCAGAGCAGGGACAGGTGGAGCTAGTTAGGCTGAGTAGAGAGAGTGGTGAGCAGAGTGGAAGAAAATTAAGGTGGTAACCCGGTGGAGTGAGAGGCTCATGACAAAAAAGACAAAATCATTTCGTAGAATTGAAACAATACCACTTTCTCTTGGTCACAGAGGGACGAAATCATGGTGTATCTGCTTGGCAAAAAACATTCTCTGTCGTCAGTTTTGTGAAATGGTGCCAATTTTGTACTGTCACGGGTTTTGGTTTCTCTATCTATTTTGAGATAGCACATTAGCATGTTAGCTCAGGCGCACTGATTGGAGTCACCTCGTTAGTCTGTATATGTTGTACCTGTGCTGGCCTAGAGAGTGATCTCATTAGTGAGGATATGTTTCACCTGTGCTGGTATTTAGGACCTGCTGGCCCAGTGCATCAGTTGGAGAGGAGACGTTGGGAGTAGGGCTGTTACGGTGACTGTATTACCGCCACACTGGCGATCAAGAGTCATGACCGCAGTCAAATTCCCGAGTGGCGCAGTGGTCTAAGGCACTGCATCGCAGTGCTAGCTGTGCCACTAGAGATCCTGGTTTGAATCCAGGCTCTGTCATAGCCGGCCGCGACTGGGAGACCCATGGGGCAGCGCACAATTGGCCCAGCGTTGTCCAGGTTAGGGGAGGGAATTGCCGGCAGGGATGTAGCTCAGTTGGTAGAGCATGGTGTTTGCAACGCCAGGGTTGTGGGTTTGATTCCCACGGGGGGCCAGTATGAAGAAAAAAAAAATGTATGCACTAATGAAAGCGCTGGTTTTCCCACTTCAGATGCTGCCTCCCGCTCTATGCTGAGATGCAGTTCTTATCCAGTTGCTCTGGATAAGAACGTCTGCTAAATGACTAAAATGTAAATTCCACATGACTGTTTAGTAACTAGGCTTCTCCAAAACTGCAGTCTGATGCTGCTAATGGTCATTAGTAGCCTACCAAACTTGCTAACTGCCTGGTACTCAGCATTCTAATGACTCTGACATCAATGCAAATGTATTCGAAAGTCAAATCAAACACTTCATGAGAGCCCATGAGCACTTGTTGCGCAACATTTAGATAGGCTATGCAATTGCGAGTTTTGATGGCTTCTATTAAAAAAGAGGAGGATCCCATCAGCTTTCTATAGGCTAGGCCTCCTATATTTATTTCTCAACTTTCCTAATATTAAGCACATTGCTTTGCTCTACAACAGGAGTATAGCCTACCTGGCTGGCATGAAAATGAACCACGGGAAACGCATCCTCCATTCGCTATTTAAGTGCATTGCTGAAATGTATTTTTTTCCCCTGCCCTTGTTCCAAGACAGGTGCATGATAACAGTCCATTCTAAATCAAAACTAACAACACATATATTATTTAGTATATGTAAAGACAAGATTAAATTAAGAATAGTCTGATGGGCGACAGTATTATCACTTGTGAATTGTCCAGTGTGTGCAGTAAAGCAAGAAACAGCACATGCCTTTTTTTTGCAACTTTTTTAAATTATAGTAACACATCTCATGTAGCCTAGCCCATAGGCCTATATTTTTTGATAAAGTTTGTATCGCAACTAAAGTGGCCAATTAACTTCTTAGAATTAAGCACATTAATCCACTTTACAACCGGTGTAGAGCCTAACTGACATACATAAGCGACGCGTGAGTTTCAAGTTTGAGGAAGATAATTTTCACCATAAAAATGCGCCTTTATAATAAATCATGACTTGCATAATAGCATTTGCGGACACTTTTGAGAATGGTGTTTTCCCTCTAATTGATTGCATTTTGGAACATTCGCGCTTATAACCTACTGCCGTGTGCGCATTGCTGCACTTACTGTATAATGTGAAGAAATAGCCTGATAGTTTATCAACATTTTAATCTAAACGTTCTGATCTGTTGCATCAGCCTCATTGCTTTTAAAAGGTGTTTTGATGCAAGTGGTTGTATTAATTTGGGATCTATCAACTGTCCCAGAGTATGTTTGGAATATTTATTTCTCACACAGAAGGACAAGTTGACCAATACAATAGGTCAACTTTTGTACTATGAGGGATAGTAGATTGACATAGGCTAGTGCTTTTGCTGTTCGTTAGGCCTACTCATCTTGTTGGCTGACGAAAAGTAAATGTGGACATTTCTTCTAACATCTTCAATATGCGCCTTGGAATTCGATAAGAATGACGCTTGCAGTTGCGTCCCCAATGTGTCTGTCTTCACTTGTAGCCTAGTTCAAAGCTGAGATGCCTGTGAGTAGGACCCTATTACATGATCAGCATTGGCTAATAAGATTTGAGATATCTAAGAAAACTATTTGCATGATAGATGCTTCAGAGCACGGAGATTGGCAGCTGGGAGAAGGGAATTATAATTATTATATTCAGCCCAAGGGCACAATGGCCGCTTTGGCGAAAGGCATGGATGTTTTTAGGAGGCATTATGGCCACACAAGGGGGATGCTGCTGGAAAATTCGAGGCCTGGTGAGAATATTATCAAGTGCTTGTCAAATTGTGAATAAGAGACTGATGAAGTGTGTGCAGTATGCGCAAGAAACAAAGCAGAGCTCATGCCTTTCATGCAACTTTTTAAAAATCATCATTGCATGCAGCCTTAGAATGTATTAAAAACCAAAACATATAGCCCAACGTTTGTATCACAACTAAAGTTGCATAAATAACTCTAAATTAAGCAAATAGGAGGACCTGTTTTTTTGTTAACCGCTCAACACAGAATAGCCGCATGTGCGCACTCCCTCGGAAATCATTTGGTGAAAATATCCTTTCTATTTTATTCAGCTATGTTCAATTGTATTCTTCATACTATAAAATAATGTAAAATAATGCCACTAAGCCCTCTTATTAGACCAGCAAACTGTCAATCAACACAGGTTGGGTGAGCTGGCACAGTGATTCTTGAAGTGAGAAGGATTTGGGGGTTCGCGAGTGTGAAACTAAATGGGGAAAAATACATTTTTCATAGGCCTACATATTTGAATAAGCTACATACAGTGGGGAAAAAAAGTATTTAGTCAGCCACCAATTGTGCAAGTTCTCCCACTTAAAAAGATGAGAGAGGCCTGTAATTTTCATCATAGGTACACGTCAACTATGACAGACAAATTGAGGAAAAAAAAATCCAGAAAATCACATTGTAGGATTTTTTATGAATTTATTTGCAAATTATGGTGGAAAATAAGTATTTGGTCACCTACAAACAAGCAAGATTTCTGGCTCTCACAGACCTGTAACTTCTTCTTTAAGAGGCTCCTCTGTCCTCCACTTGTTACCTGTATTAATGGCACCTGTTTGAACTTGTTATCAGTATAAAAGACACCTGTCCACAACCTCAAACAGTCACACTCCAAACTCCACTATGGCCAAGACCAAAGAGCTGTCAAAGGACACCAGAAACAAAATTGTAGACCTGCACCAGGCTGGGAAGACTGAATCTGCAATAGGTAAGCAGCTTGGTTTGAAGAAATCAACTGTGGGAGCAATTATTAGGAAATGGAAGACATACAAGACCACTGATAATCTCCCTCGATCTGGGGCTCCACGCAAGATCTCACCCCGTGGGGTCAAAATGATCACAAGAACGGTGAGCAAAAATCCCAGAACCACACGGGGGGACCTAGTGAATGACCTGCAGAGAGCTGGGACCAAAGTAACAAAGCCTACCATCAGTAACACACTACGCCGCCAGGGACTCAAATCCTGCAGTGCAAGACGTGTCCCCCTGCTTAAGCCAGTACATGTCCAGGCCCGTCTGAAGTTTGCTAGAGTGCATTTGGATGATCCAGAAGAGGATTGGGAGAATGTCATATGAAACCAAAATATAACTTTTTGGTAAAAACTCAACTCGTCGTGTTTGGAGGACAAAGAATGCTGAGTTGCATCCAAAGAACACCATACCTACTGTGAAGCATGGGGGTGGAAACATCATGCTTTGGGGCTGTTTTTCTGCAAAGGGACCAGGACGACTGATCCGTGTAAATGAAAGAATGAATGGGGCCATGTATCGTGAGATTTTGAGTGAAAACCTCCTTCCATCAGCAAGGGCATTGAAGATGAAACATGGCTGGGTCTTTCAGCATGACAATGATCCCAAACACACCACCCGGGCAACGAAGGAGTGGCTTCGTACGAAGCATTTCAAGGTCCTGGAGTGGCCTAGCCAGTCTCCAGATCTCAACCCCATAGAACATCTTTGGAGGGAGTTGAAAGTCTGTGTTGCCCAGCGACAGCCCCAAAACATCACTGCTCTAGAGGAGATCTGCAAGGAGGAATGGGCCAAAATACCAGCAACAGTGTGTGACAACCTTGTGAAGACTTACAGAAAGCGTTTGACCTGTGTCATTGCCAACAAAGGGTATATAACAAAGTATTGAGAAACTTTTGTTATTGACCAAATACTTATTTTCCACCATAATTTGCAAATAAATTCATAAAAAATCCTACAATGTGATTTTCTGGATTTTGTTCCTCATTTTGTCTGTCCTAGTTGACTTGTACCTATGATGAAAATTACAGGCCTCTTTCATCTTTTTAAGTGGGAGAACTTGCACAATTGGTGGCTGACTAAATACTTTTTTTCCCCACTGTATAGCTTACCATTTTTGTATTTTATATATATATATATACAGTGTATATATATATATATATATATATATATATATATATATATATACAGTTGGGAAAAAAAGTATTTAGTCAGCCACCAATTGTGCAAGTTCTCCCACTTAAAAAGATGAGAGAGGCCTGTCATTTTCATCATAGGTACACATCAACTATGACAGACAAATTGAGAATTTTTTTTCCAGAAAATCACATTGTAGGATTTTTAATGAATTAATTTGCAAATTATGGTGGAAAATAAGTATTTGGTCACCTACAAACAAGCAAGATTTCTGGCTCTCACAGACCTGTAACTTCTTCTTTAAGAGGCTCCTCTGTCCTCCACTCGTTACCTGTATTAACGGCACCTGTTTGAACTTGTTATCAGTATAAAAGACACCTGTCCACAACCTCAAACAGTCACACTCCAAACTCCACTATGGTCAAGACCAAAGAGCTGTCAAAGGACACCAGAAACAAAATTGTAGACCTGCACCAGGCTGGGAAGACTGAATCTGCAATAGGTAAGCAGCTTGGTTTGAAGAAATCAACTGTGGGAGCAATTATTAGGAAATGGAAGACATACAAGACCACTGATAATCTCCCTCGATCTGGGGCTCCACGCAAGATCTCACCCCGTGGGGTCAAAATGATCACAAGAACGGTGAGCAAAAATCCCAGAACCACACGGGGGGACCTAGTGAATGACCTGCAGAGAGATGGGACCAAAGTAACAAAGCCTACCATCAGTAACACACTACTCCGCCAGGGACTCAAATCCTGCATTGCCAGACGTGTCCCCCTGCTTAAGCCAGTACATGTCCAGGCCCGTCTGAAGTTTGCTAGAGTGCATTTGGATGATCCAGAAGAGGATTGGGAGAATGTCATATTGTCAGATTGATCCGTGTAAAGGAAAGAATGAATGGGGCCATGTATCGTGAGATTTTGAGTGAAAACCTCCTTCCATCAGCAAGGGCATTGAATATGAAACGTGGCTGGGTCTTTTAGCATGACAATGATCCCAAACACACCTCCCGGGCAACGAAGGAGTGGCTTCGTAAGAAGCATTTCAAGGTCCTGGAGTGGCCTAGCCAGTCTCCAGATCTCAACCCCATAGAAAATCTTTGGAGGGAGTTGAAAGTCCGTGTTGCCCAGCGACAGCCCCAAAACATCACTGCTCTAGAGGAGATCTGCATGGAGGAATGGGCCAAAATACCAGCAACAGTGTGTGAAAACCTTGTGAAGACTTACAGAAAACGTTTGACCTGTGTCATTGCCAACAAAGGGTATATAACAAAGTATTGAGAAACTTTTGTTATTGACCAAATACTTATTTTCCACCATCATTTGCAAATAAATTCATAAAAAATCCTACAATGTGATTTTCTGGAAATTTTTTTCTCATTTTGTCTGTCATAGTTGACATGTACCTATGATGAAAATTACAGGCCTCTCTCATCTTTTTAAGTGGGAGAACTTGCACAATTGGTGGCTGACTAAATACTTTTTTTCCCCACTGTATACATACACATATATACAGGGGGGAGAACCAGTATTTGATACACTGCCGATATTGCAGGTTTTCCTACTTACAAAGCATGTAGAGGTCTGTAATGTTTTATCATAGGTACACTTCAACTATGAGAGACGGAATCTAAAACAAGAATCCAGAAAATCACATTGTATGATTTTTAAGTAATCATTTGCATTTTATTGCATGACATAAGTATTTGATACATCAGAAAAGCAGAACTTAATATTTGGTACAGAAACCTTTGTTTGCAATTACAGAGATCATATGTTTCCTGTAAGTCTAGACCAGGTTTGCACACACTGCAGCAGGGATTTTGGCCCACTCCTCCATACAGACCTTCTCCAGATCCTTCAGGTTTCGGGGCTGTCGCTAGGCAATACGGACTTTCAGCTCCCTCCAAAGATTTTCTATTGGGTTCAGGTCTGGAGACTGGCTAGGCCACTCTAGGACCTTGAGATGCTTCTTACGGAGCCACTCCTTAGTTGCCCTGGCTGTGTGTTTCGGGTCGTTGACATGCTGGAAGACCCAGCCACGACCCATCTTCAATGCTCTTACTGAGGGAAGGAGGTTGTTGGCCAAGATCTCGCGATACATGGCCCCATCCATCCTCCCCTCAATACGGTGCAGTCGTCCTGTCCGCTTTGCAGAAAAGCATCCCCAAAGAATTATGTTTCCACCTCCATGCTTCACGGTTGGGATGGTGTTCTTGGGGTTGTACTCGTCCTTCTTCTTCCTCCAAACACGGCGAGTGGAGTTTAGACCAAAAAGCTCTATTTTTGTCTCATCAGACCACATGACCTTCTCCCATTCCTCCTCTGGATCATCCAGATGGTCATTGGCAAACTTCAGACGGGCCTGGACATGCGCTGGCTTGAGCAGGGGGACCTTGCGTGCGCTGCAGGATTTTAATCCATGACGGTGTAGTGTGTTACTAATGGTTTTCTTTGAGACTGAGGTCCCTGCTCTCTTCAGGTCATTGACCAGGTCCTGCCGTGTAGTTCTAGGCTGATCCCTCACCTTCCTCATGATCATTGATACCCCACGAGGTGAGATCTTGCATGGAGCCCCACACCGAGGGTGATTGACCGTCATCTTGAACTTCTTCCATTTTCTAATAATTGCGCCAACAGTTGTTGCCTTCTCACCAAGCTGCTTGGCTATTGTCCTGTAGCCCATGCCAGCCTTGTGCAGGTCTACAATTTTATCCCTGATGTCCTTACACAGCTCTCTGGTCTTGGCCATTGTGGTGAGGTTGGAGTCTGTTTGATTGAGTGTTTGGACAGGTGTCTTTTATACAGGTAACGAGTTCAAACAGGTGCAGTTAATACAGGTAATGAGTGGAGAACAGGAGGGCTTCTTAAAGAAAAACTAACAGGTCTGTGAGAGCTGGAATTCTTACTGGTTGGTAGGTGATCAAATACTCATGTCATGCAATACAATGCAAATTAATTATAAAAAAATCATACAATGTTATTTTCTGGATTTTTGTTTTAGATTCCGTCTCTCACAGTTGAAGTGTACCTATGATAAAAATACAGACCTCTACATGCTTTGTAAGTAGGAAAACCTTCAAAATCGGCAGTGCATCAAATACTTGTTCTCCCCACTGTATAAAATAAAGGGAACACTTAAACAACACATTGTAACTCCAAGTCAATCACACTTCTGTGAAATCAAACTGTCCACTTAGGAAGCAACACTGATTGACAATACATTTCACATGCTGTTGTGCAAATGGAATAGACAACAGGTGGAAAATATAGGCAATTAGCAAGACACCCCCAATAAAGGACTGGTTTTGCAGGTGGTGACTACAGACCACTTTTCAGTTCCTATGCTTCCTGGCTGATGTTTTGGTCACTTTTGAATGCTGGCGGTGCTTTCACTCTAGTGTTAGCATGAGACGGAGTCTACAACCCACACAAGTGGCTCAGGTAGTGCAGCTCATCCAGGATGGCACATCAATGCGAGCTGTGGCAAGAAGGTTTGCTGTGTCTGTCAGCGTAGTGTCCAGAGCATAGAGGCGCTACCAGGAGACAGGCCAGTACATCAGGAGACGTGGAGGAGGCCGTAGGAGGGCAACAACCCAGCAGCAGGACTGCTACCTCCGTCTTTGTGCAAGGAGGAGCAGGGGGAGCACTGCCAGAGCCCTGCAAAATGACCTCCAGCAGTCCACAAATGTGCATGTGTCTGCTCAAACGGTCAGAAACAGACTCCATGAGGGTGGTATGAGGGCCCGACGTCCACAGGTGGGGGTTGTGCTTACAGCCCAACACCGTGCAGGACGTTTGGCATTTGCCAGAGAACACCAAGATTGGCATATTCGCCACTGGCGCCCTGTGCTCTTCACAGATGAAAGCAGGTTCACACTGAGCACATGTGACAGACAGAGTCTGGAGACGCCGTGGAGAACGTTCTGCTGCCTGCAACATCCTCCAGCATGACCGGTTTGGCGGTGGATCTGTCATGGTGTGGGGTGCCATTTCTTTGGGGGGCCGCACAGCCCTCCATGTGCTCGCCAGAGGTAGCCTGACTGCCATTAGGTACCGAGATGAGATCCTCAGACCCCTTGTGAGACCATATGCTGGTGCGGTTGGCCCTGGGTTCCTCCTAATGCAAGACAATGCTAGACCTCATGTGGCTGGAGTGTGTCAGCAGTTCCTGTAAGAGGAAGGCATTGATGCTATTGACTGGCCCGCCCGTTCCCCAGACCTGAATCCAATTGAGCACATCTGGGACATCATGTCTCGCTCCATCCACCAACGCCACGTTGCACCACAGACTGTCCAGGAGTTGGCGGATGCTTTATTCCAGGTCTGGGAGGAGATCCCTTAGGAGACCATCCGCCACCTTATCAGGAGCATGCCCAGGCGTTGTAGTGAGGTCATACAGGCACGTGGAGGCCACACACATTTTGACTTGTTTTAAGGACATTACATCAAAGTTGGATCAGCCTGTAGTGTGGTTTTCCACTTTAATTTTGAGGGTGACTCCAAATCCAGACCTCCATGGGTTGATACATTTGATTTCCATTGATAATTTTTGTGTGATTTTGTTGTCAGCACATTCAACTATGTAAAGAAAAAAGTATTTCATAAGATTATTTCATTCATTCAGATCTAGGATGTGTTATTTTAGTGTTCCTTTAATTTTTTTGAGCAGTGTATATATATACAGTACCAGTCAAAAGTTTGGACACACCTACTCATTCAAGGTTTTTCTTTCTTTGTACTATTTTGTAGTGAAGACATCAAAACTATTAAATAAAACATATGGAATCATGTAGTAACCAAAAAGTATTCAACAAATCTAAATATATTTTATGTTTGAGATTCTTCAAATAACCACCCTTTGCCTTGATGACAGCTTTGCACACTCTTGGCATTCTCTCAACCAGCACTTGCTTAATTTTCTCCGGTTTTGATTGACAAAATCAGAGTAGGCCTACATTTATATTATCCATATAAAATACAGTTTAGAAATCTACTACTGACTCATCTTTGCCAGGCTACTGGCTCTATGTCTAAAGAGAGCTATAACATCGCACTGCCTTCAATATTATTGGATGAACATGCAACATATTCTGGCAAATTAATTAAGGTATTTGTGATGAAGAAAAGGGCCACCCAGTTTAGTTGGGAATGAGCATTCTGCGGGCAGGAGGCCCTCCAAAGTGATAGTATGTGGTGTAGAAGGACCATGCTTTTCAGCCGATCCTGCAACCTCCGCTGCATACATGTAGGCCATATGATTCTGCTTGGTCTGGACTCCAGAGAAGTGACATGATATCCCTAATTGATATTGGCTGCTGATACAGTTTATTCCTATATCTTGCGTTTTGACAAGGCATCAGCATTTATGGCTGTAATGGGGGATGATCAAGAATATGAACTGTTTACTTTTATCACGACTCCCTCCGAAGCTGCCTCATCTCCTTGTTCGGGCAGGCTTCGGCATTCGTCGTCACCGGCCTTCTAGCCACTGCCGCTCCTATTTTCATCATTCCATTTGTTTTGTCTTGTTTTTCACACACACCTGGGACATATCACCTCACCAGTCTCTGTATAATTATTCCGTCTGCTCCCCCATGTCTTTGTGTGTTATTGTTCCATGTGGAGGTGTCGCTAGCTCGTGTTGAGCATTATGTTACTTTTATCGCCGGGATATTCACCTGTGTGTTTTGTTTTCCCAGTACGCATTTAAGTCGCACTGTATTTGGTTTACACATTGCTGCGGACTGCTTTATTGGCCAAATCAACCCTATTCTTTGATTCACACCTCCTGCGCCTGGCTCCGTTCTACTCACCTTGTTACAACTTTGCAAGCTCACCAGCAGATTTGTATGAACCCTTTGTTTCTGCAGAGTTGTGATGCTGTTAAGCAGCCGGTGAAAACACTGGGGCAGCCCTGTCCTTCATTTTGGAGGGTGTTTTGCCTTTGTCTGACACATCAGCAACTGGTGACAGTGTGTTAGTTCAAGGCGTGTAGATGGGTTGCATGGAAGTTCCTTTGTATAATGTGGAACTCCAGTCTGATCTGGTTTCTGGTCCATTGGTCGTTGCAGTGAGGCCTAGCCTACCTGTGACGGAGGTCTCCTTCATTTTGGGCAACAATTTGGCAATGATTTGGCTGGTAGGAAGGTTGTGCCAAATCCTGTGATTTATACCCTTGAGTGTTTCCGGCGTGTACTGTTACACATGTCTAAGAAAATTGCCAAGAGAAAGTCTAATGTTGGGAGGATGTCAGTGATCCCACCATGTTCAATCTGTCTGAGATGTTTAGGTGTGGTCCTGATTGAGTTTGTAGGACCTCTGAAAGGTGAGAGGGTCCCTACAGTTGACACTTCGATGTAGCAGCTGGAAGCAGCTGATTGCTGAACAGAGTAAAGATTCTTCCCTCTCCCCTCTTTTTGTTGAGATACGTCCAGAGGAGGAGTTTGATTAAGTTTGTGTGGGTTACTTTGGCAGAGATGGTCTTCTGATGAGGATATGGAGTTCTCATGCCACTTCTGGGAAAGACGATTGGCCCAGTGTATCTGAAATTGTCGTTCCAGTAGCACTTCGAAAAGAGATACTGAGGTTGGCTCACGATGGTAGTATGACAGGCCATTTGGGGTCAACAAGATGTATGACTGTATCTTGCGTAACATCTTCTGGCCTGGTCTGAAAAAGGATGTTGTGGTTTACTTTAAATCCTGTCGCATTTGCCAGCTGGCAGGTAAACCAAACCAAACTGTGCCAGTTGCACCTCTTTCAGCCTATACCTGCTTTTGACAAACCTTTTTCAGCAGGTTCGGTGGATTGTATTGGTCCTTTGCCCAAAGCAAATAGTGATAACCAATTTCTCTTAATCATCATGTATGCTGCCACTCGTCTCCCCGAAGCCATTCCACTGAGGAACGTCATGGCTCTCAGTATTGTTAAGGCTGTTGTGAAATTATTTTCAATGTTCGTGCTTCTGCAGATAGTGTAGTCTGACCAAGGTTCAAATTTCATGTCAAAGATCTTGCTGCAAGTGCTACAGCAGTTGGGCGTTACCCATTGCCCCTCTAATACCTACCATTCAGAATCTCAAGGTGCTCTTGAGAGATTTCATGAAACTTTAAAGTCTATGTTGAGAGCTTACTGCTTTGAGTTCGAGAGACTGGGATGAGGGGGTCCCTCTAGTGCATCTAGAGGGACCCCAGGAATCTCTCGGTTTCAGTCCAAATGTGCTCGTGTTTGGACATCATGTCAGAGGTCCATTGAGCTTGCTAAAAGAGAGGTTGTTGCAGGACAAAACCTAAAAAATGAAAACATCTCTGTTGGAGCACATTAGCCCTTTTCGATACAGATTGCACCGCACCTGTGAGTTTGCCAGTGAAAATATGGAGAAGGCGCAAACGATAATGACAGTTTGGTACGATCGGAAGGCCGGAAGCTGCACTTTTGATGTAGGTGACCAAGTCCTGGTTTTGTTGCCCATTCTGGGGTCACCGTTGCAAGCTCGTTTTTCAGGCCTTTACACCATAGAGAAAAAAGTTTGTTATCTGGATTACCTCATCGCCACACCGGAGCACAGAAAGAAACTTGGAAGTTGCCATGGTTTGACCGTTGCGATCAGTCAGAGGTCGGTGAGTACCAGTAGTGATCCTCTGCCTGTGGCCACTGTGGTCACTGTTGACTATAGTCTTCCTCGAGAGCACGAGGAAAGCTCAATACGCCCTGTGCCCGTGGGATGGTTGAGTAACTCAGAATTCTGGAAAAACTTGATGGCTTTTTGGCACACTCGTCTCCAGAGGAAAAAGGCGACATTGCTGCACTGCTTTTAGAATAACAGGGTTTATTCTCACATGACAACTCAGACAAATGTACTAGAGCATGACATTTGCATTGGGGTCTCCGCCCCAATCAAACAGCATGCCTATTGAGTGAATACTGAAAAGAGAGAGAAACTCCGCAGTGAAGTGGAGTTCCTGCTTGAGCACAGTATTACACAACATAGGAACAGTAACAAGGCGGATGGTTCTCTGCGGATTTGTTCAGATTTTTGCAAACTCAATGCTGTTACTAAGTCAGACTCGTACACTTCGCCCATGGCTGAAGATTGTGTGGACCGTGTTTGACGCTGCTAAGTACTTTAGCAAATTCGATTTGCTGATGGGATATTGGCAGGTTCCTCTAAACTGAGCTGTCTGCTTTTGTCACTCTTGATGCTTTGCTTTCCTACTTACGTCTTCTATTTGGTTTGAGAAATGACTGAGCCATGTTTCAAAGGCTAATGCACATCATGCTACGTGGTCTGGAAAATGCCTAGGCATATTTGGATCATGTGGTGGTATTTATTGCCACCTGGCCATAACACCTATAAGAACCCCATTGAAGTTGATATTTAAAATGGTTAAGGTAAGGTAAGGGTTATAGTTAAGGTTAGGTTAAGGGTAGGGGTTAAGTTTGGGTTTAGGGTAGGGATGTCCCAAGAATCCTGGATAGCACTGACCATCTGTTCAAACCATTTGCGTCTGCTAACTCGACAGTTAACCTGTCAGAGTGAAATCGCTCAAGCAACAGTGAAGTATCTCGGGAAGGTGGTGGGCCAAAGAACATTTTGACTGGTCATGGCAAAAGTGGAGGCCATCAATAACCTTCCTGTGCCAACTTCTCGCCAGGAACTGCGCCAATTCTTGGGGATGGCTAGCAGAGAGGGATCTCATTAGTGAGAATGTGTTTTACCTGTGCTGGCCCAGCTGGTATTTAGGATCTGTTGGCCCAGTGCATCAGTTGGAGAGGAGACGTTGGGAGAGCTACACCTGACGTTAGCGCTTACCAGGGGCGGTGTGTTCAATAGGGCGATATGGGCGACGCACTGCCAAACGGGAAAAGGAAGGGATTTTTTTTCTAATCAATTATATCACGGCAACAGTAGTTATCAGTGTTCTAATCTGATCTGACTGCCACTAAATGTCAAATCAGGCTAAAGTCGTGCTTCAAATGGCCCCGCCCGTTTTTGGGGCGATTTCAGTCATGTTGAAAATCGCCCAGAAGTCTGTCATAGACTCCCATGTAAAATCTATTTTTTTCAAATTTCAAAGCTTTCAATACAATCTCTATGGGTGTCTGTGGGCTTGCACTTACGCGCTTTCGTCATACGTGACGTAACCATGAACGTAACTAAGAAAATAGCGGCTAGCAGCGTCTCTGTTGCGACCTGCAGTGTGGCGTTATCTTATGTTTTTAATTTGTACACTTAGTGGCGTTATTTTATGTTTTTAATTTGTACACTTAGTTTACAAACATTGTGCCAACCATGGATTTCCAGTGGTGGGTTTTGGACTGATCTTGTTGATCGTGTACATACCCGCTACGAACGGACTAAATAATGAAAACGCTGCTGGCAGCGGAATCCAATACAGCTGGGAGACTTGGCTGGATGACAGAGTCCCGGACAGAGAAGTGGAGCCGGCCGGCTTCACCCTGGTCAGAGCGGACCGCGATCTGACAGTCACAGGGAAAATCGATCCTGGTAAGAGAGCGACTCTGTACCCCCGACATTGAACTGCTTTCTGTGTCACTGCGACCTTACTATCTGCCCCGTGAGTTCCCCCAATTGTTTGTTACCGTTGTGTACTGTTGATAATCACAAGTTTACTGGAGAACTGAGACCAAGTAGAGACTTTGGACAGGGTGGATATGGTATAATAAAGGCAGTTTATTCAGAGGTAAAGATATCTGGAATCGCGTGCACGGACTCGTTCGTCAAACTCTTAGGGAGCTATCTGAAGAGAGCCCCGAAAACATTGTGTGCAGACATTTTATAAAATAAATGATGTAGGTTGAATCTAGTAGTTCTGATCTTCTGATTGGTCCTGATGAGTTGGGCGAGGTCCCCTCCACTGTTGCATTGGCTCTGAGTCGGGTTCTCTGTCTTCAAATGTTCAGCCTAAAGAGAGGGGATTTTTGTGTGTGTGTGTGTGTGTGTGTTTAACAGTGATGATGTGTGTGTGTGTGTGTGTTATCAGTGATGATGTGTGTGTGTGTGTGTGTGTGTGTGTGTGTGTGTGTGTGTGTGTGTCCTCAGAGCAAGAACTCGTGAGTTGGAAGAACTGAGAGACCTATGGCGTGGGTGTTGTCCTTGGCCACCTGCTGACAAGGCTGACAAGATAGGACTCTTTTGTCCATTGTTATAGGATAGGAACAGCATTGATTGAAAACAAACGCCCAACACAAAATGGGTCATGCACAAGATTTTAGTCAGACCAAGCTATAACATTATATATTTACTATGACAGTACATTCAACCAAAAGCTAATATAACAAAGGCATCAGAGATTATTTATAATCTGTCACAGAAACTGGAATCCATCTCCCCAGATCAGTCAATAAATGCTTCTGGTATTGACTTATATGCTGCCCCTGTCTTCATGTTGTTGCTGGACATATCTTTTTTAAAATGTGTGTAGGTCACCTAAATCATCAGAAAAATTGCCCCTCCTGAGAATTTTTTCAGGAGCCGCCACTGGCGCTTACACTTTAGTTAGCCAAAAATAATCCTGAGTTTTGTGTTTTCCCCTGTTTTGTTTTGCTCCATATTCGTTTTACTCCCTCTCCTAAATTGGTGTGGGTTGTTTCCTTTAGTTTGTCCTTTGAGGCAAATTTATTGGGCAATCACAGTGGGTGTCTTTGACAATCAAAACAAAACAGAAATGGTTTAAAAAGGGGTTCTGAAAGACATCCATGGTGACATCCACTGAAAGTTGGCAAGTAACTTGTAGGGGGTTTCTAAAAGTTACTTTTTGTTAGTTCCTTTTTCTGTGGACGACGATATTTTGAATTTGTCCTTTGGGAAAGTAACAATAAGTGTGATCATATTTATTTTACAGTTATAAGAAAGGTGACATCTTATAGTAAGTTGTTTATAATTTGATTGAAATGCTTTCTAAATATAGTAAAGATTATTTATAGCCATATCCCCCCATTTGTGTTGAATAGGAAAAACTTGTATGATTTTTTTAAGTTTTCATAATAGTTGTACTATGTACTTGAGCTTGTGTCCTCAAATCACCTTTTTTTAACTATATAAAATAAAATAAAATGTGCGATATATTAGACTGGCCTAATGTGTGTTAATGTCTAATTAATTAAGTTATAATTATGGAATATTACATATTATTTACGGGGCACCACTTGTGTGTTTTTAGTCAACAAGGAACTATCATTTAGCAATAAGGGATCAATACAATCTATCATATAATTCTATCTGAAGGCAATTACGTTTTTTTTTATGACAAAGCAATGCATTCTTGGAGACAGTAGATATTTTATAAATGAAGATTTATTTAGAAATAACCAGGATGAAATAACATAATGAATGTACAGGATGAATGAATAATGGATATAGTGATGGCAAAATGAGGTACTAATATGATAGGCAGTCACAAACAGGGTATGGGGATTAGAGGGCCTAAAATCAAACAAACAGTTATTCTTGATATTTCAGTACGAAACAAGGCAGGGATTATAGGAGGAATATAGAAATCAAGAGAACACACAGAGATATACACGCTCAAGCCAGGCAGGTTTCAAAGGAATGAGAAAGACAACTTTGAAGGAGTTTACGTAGATTATGTGGCTCTGTAGTGGTCCGAACGAGTCCTTTGTGCACAAACTGTCCTTGCTAGCTCGATCCAATTGGGATGAAATCAGGTTTGGCGCGGGATCAGAACCGGGCGCGTTCCAATTATCTAATTCCCACTACATCTAGCAGAACTCATTGGTCAGTCAGCAAAGGCGAATTTACATGCTCTGCTTTGACATTTACATTTTAGTCATTTAGCAGACGCTCTTATCCAGAGCGACTTACATGAGCAATTAGGGTTAAGTGCCTTGCTTAAGGGCACATCGACATATTTTTCACCTAGTCAGCTCCGGGATTAGAACCAGCGACCTTTCGGTTACTGGCACAACGCTCTTACCCACTAAGCTACCTGCCGCCCCATTTATAGTGGTATTTCAAAAGGACTGAGGGCTGGACCAGGTAAGGATGACCATTGTGCACGCCTTGAAGGGAGTTACCCCCAGTCGTCATTAGAAGTCTCTTTTGCATATGGAATTATGGATTGTAATCCGTTATTGATGGTTAACTCCTGTACACCATAATAAAAGGTGTGTCCTTATTTAGAACATAATATTTCACACACAATGGTACCAAACACAATATACCAAACATTTTCCTTCTCACACTAGATCCTCCTGTAGTGATTTTCAAAAAAGGGAGATGATATTACTGAATGCCCCTGGTATTCCCAAAAGTTCACAACATATTTATACAGTTCTTCCATACAGTTTGGTTATTGGCGGGAACCATTTGGACTATTGGATCCAATAAGACATCTTGGGACATAGAGCACAGCATCAAATAAGTTAACCCACCCCCTTCTCCTCCCACCAAGGTATGAGCGTGTATTATTGTACTAAGCATGCACTAGGTCTAGACTGTATAATAACTAAATAATACAATCAAAAGAACAACAAAAACTCAAGAGAAGGGAATAGATCCAAACTTTTACAATCAACAAAATCAAAAAAAATTCTAGGTTAAGTTTGGCAGATAGTCACCAAAGTTATAAAGAAAGGGGAGGAGGACGATGGGCCCTAATGGAAATAACAAGAGTCCTGTTCAAGGTACTTCAATTCATTATTGTTTCTGGGTTGTCATATGTACGAATGACACTAAAAGGTTGGTCTAGGGGTTTTGGGGTGGTAACAGTGTATCATTCTGCACAAAATATACATTAAGGACAGGTTTAGGCCTGTAGATAAAGGTGTTATCAATGAAGGGGAGGTTTAGCAGAAAACAGTGGAAGATGTCTGTTCCATGTCTAGGAAGGAGGGCTAATCCCTCACATTTAGTAGAAAATGGATCTCTCCGCCTCAGAGTTGATATGGAACACTAGATGAACCATCAAACAGGCAAAGCGTCAATACAGGACTAAGATTGAATCCTACTACACCGGCTCTGACGCTCTTCGGATGTGGCAGGGTGTGCAAACGATTGCGGAATACAAAGGAAAACCCAGCCGTGAGCTGCTCAGTGACGCGAGCCTACCAGATGGGCTAAATGCCTTTTATGCTTGCTTTGAGGCAAGTAACACTGAAGCATGCATGAGAGCACCAGCTGTTCCGGACGACTGTGTGATCACGCTCTCTGTAGCCGATGTGATTAAGACCTTTAAACAGGTCAACATTCACAAGGCCACAGGGCCAGATGGATTACCAGGATGTGTACTCAGAGCATGCACGGACAAACTGGCAAGTATCTTCACTGACATTTTCAAACTCTCCCTGAACGAGTCTGTAATACCTACATGTTTCAAACAGACGACCATAGTCCCTGCGCCCAAGAACGCCAAGATGACCTGCCTAAATGACTACCGCCCCGTAGCACTCATGTCTGTAGCCATGAAGTGCTTTGAAAGGCTGGTCATGGCACATCAACACAATCATCCCGGAAACCCTAGACCCATTCCAATTCTCATACTGCCTCAAAAGATGACGCAATCTCAATTGAACTCCACATTGCCCTTTTCCACCTGGACAAAAGGAACACCTACTGTATAGGGAGGAGGTCAGAGACTTGGCAGTGTGGTCAAAATCAAATCAAATCAAATGTATTGGTCACATACACGTGTTTAGCAGATGTTATTGTGGGTGTAGCGAAACGCTTGTGTTTCTAGCTCCGACAGTGCAGTAATATCTAACAAGTAATATTTCACAATTTCACAACATATCCCCAATACACACAAATCTAAGTAAAGCAATGGAATTAAGAATGTATAAATATATGTACGAGCAATGTCAGAGCGGCATAGACTAAGATACAGCAGAATAGTATAGAATACAGTATATACATATGAGATGAGTAATGCAAGATATGTAAACATTATTAAAGTGTCCAGTCATTTCTAATCTATGTACAGTACCTGTCAAAAGTTTGGACACACCTACTCATTTAAGTCTTTTTCTGTATGGGGGTATACAGAAGATAGCCCTATTTGGTAAAAGACCAAGTTCATATTATGGCAAGAACAGCTCCAATAAGCAAAGAGAAACGACAGTCCATCATTACTTTAAGTCAATGTGGAACATTTCAAGAACTTTGAAAGTTTCTTAAAGTGCAGTTTCAAAAACCATCAAGCGCTATGATTTAACTGGCTCTCATGAGGACCGCCACAGGAATGGAAGACCCAGAGTTACCTCTGCTGCAGAGGATATGTTCGTTAGAGTTACCAGCCTTAGAAATTGCAGCCCAAATAAATGCTTCACAGAGTTCAAGTCACAAACAAATCTCAACATCAACTGTTCAGAGGGGAATGTGTAAATCAGGCCTTCATGGTCGATATGCTGCAAAGAAACCCCTACTAAAGGACACCAATTAGAAGAAGAGACCTGCTTGGGCCAAGAAACAAGAGCAATGGACATTAGACCGGTGGAAATTTGTCCTTTGGTCTAGAGTCAAAATTTGAGATTTTTGGTTCAAACCGCCGTTTTTTGTGAGACGTGGTGTGGGTGAACGGATAATCTCTGCATGTGTAGTTCCCACCATAAAGCTTGGAGGAGGAGGTGTTATGGTGTGGGGGTGCTTTGCTGGTGACACTGTCTGTGATTATTTAGAATTCAAGGCACACTTAACCAGCATGGCTACCACAGCATTCTGCAGCGACATCCCATCTGGTTTGGGCTTATTGGGACTATCATTTGTTTTTCAACAGGACAATGACCCAACAAACCTCCAGGCTGTGTAAGGGCTATTTTACCAAGAAGGAGAGTGATGGAGTGATGCATCAGATGACCTGGCCTCCACAATCCCCCGACCTCAACCCAATTGAGATGGTTTGGGATGAGTCGGACGGCAGAGTGAAGGAAAAGCAGACAACAAGTGCTCAGCATTTGTGGGAACTCCTTCAAGACTGTTGGAAAAGCATTCCAGGTGAAGCTGGTTGAGCGAATGCCAAGAGTGTGCAAAGCTGTCATCAAGGCAAAGGGTGGCTATTTGAAGAATCTCAAATATAAAATATATTTTGATTTGTTTAACACTTTTTTGGTTACTACATGATTCCATATGTGTTATTTCATAGTTTTGATGTCTTCACTATTATCTTACAATGTAGAAAATAGTAAAAACAAGGAAAAACCCTAGAATTAGTACATGTGTCCAAACTTTTGAATGGTACTGTAAACAGTGGGGGAAAAAAGTATTTAGTCAGCCACCAATTGTGCAAGTTCTCCCACTTAAAAAGATGAGAGAGGCCTGTAATTTTCATCATAGGTACACGTAAAATATGACAGACAAAATTAGAAAAGAAAATCCAGAAAATCACATTGTAGGATTTTTAATGAATTTATTTGCAAATTATGGTGGAAAATAAGTATTTGGTCAATAACAAAAGTTTCTCAATACTTTGTTATATACCCTTTGTTGGCAATGACACAGGTCAAACTTTTTCTGTAAGTCTTCACAAGGTTTTCACACACTGTTGCTGGTATTTTGGCCCATTCCTCCATGCAGATCTCCTCTAGAGCAGTGATGTTTTGGGGCTGTCGCTGGGCAACACGGACTTTCAACTCCCTCCAAAGATTTTCTATGGGGTTGAGATCTGGAGACTGGCTAGGCCACTCCAGGACCTTGAAATGCTTATTTAAAAGCCACTCCTTCGTTGCCCGGGCGGTGTGGTTGGGATCGTTGTCATGCTGAAAGACCCAGCCACGTTTCATCTTCAATGCCCTTGCTGATGGAAGGAGGTTTTCACTCAAAATCTCACGATACATGGCCCCATTCATTCTTTCCTTTACACGGATCAGTCGTCCTGGTCCCTTTGCAGAAAAACAGCCCCAAAGCATGATCTTTCCACCCCCATGCTTCACAGTAGGTATGGTGTTCTTTGGATGCAACTCAGCATTCTTTGTCCTCCAAACACGACAAGTTGAGTTTTTACCAAAAAGTTATATTTTGGTTTCATCTGACCATATGACATTCTCCCAATCCTCTTCTGGATCATCCAAATGCACTCTAGCAAACTTCAGACGGGCCTGGACATGTACTGGCTTAAGCAGGGGGACACGTCTGGCACTGCAGGATTTGAGTCCCTGGTGGCGTAGTGTGTTACTGATGGTAGGCTTTGTTACTTTGGTCCCAGCTCTCTGCAGGTCATTCACTAGGTCCCCCCGTGTGGTTCTGGGATTTTTGGTCACCGTTCTTGTGATCATTTTGACCCCACGGGGTGAGATCTTGTGTGGAGCCCCAGATCGAGGGAGATTATCGGTGGTCTTGTGTGTCTTCCATTTCCTAATAATTGCTCCCACAGTTGATTTCTTCAAACCAAGCTGCTTACCTATTGCAGATTCAGTCTTCCCAGCCTGGTGCAGGTCTACAATTTTGTTTCTGGTGTCCTTTGACAGCTCTTTGGTCTTGGCCATAGTGAAGTTTGGAGTGTGACTGTTTGAGGTTGTGGACAGGTGTCTTTTATACTGATAACAAGTTCAAACAGGTGCCATTAATACAGGTAACGAGTGGAGGACAGAGGAGCCTCTTAAAGAAGAAGTTACAGGTATGTGAGAGCCATACATCTTGCTTGTTTGTAGGTGACCAAATACTTATTTTCCACCATAATTTGCAAATAAATTCATTAAAAATCCTACAATGTGATTTTCTGGATTTTTTTTCTCAATTTGTCTGTCATAGTTGACGTGTACCTATGATGAAAATTACAAGTCTCTCTCATCTTTTTAAGTGGGAGAACTTGCACAATTGGTGGCTGACTAAATACTTTTTTTCCCCACTGTATAGGCAGCAGCCTCTAATATGCTAGTGGAGGCTATTTAACAGGCTGATGGCCTTGAGACAGAAGCTGTTTTTTAGTCTCTCGGTCCAAGCTTTGATGCACCTGTACTGGCCTTCTGGATGATAGCGGGGTGAACAGGCAGTGGCTCGGGTGGTTGTCCTTGATGATCGTTTTGGCCTTCCTGTGACATTGAGTGCTGTAGGTGTCCTGGAGGGCTGGTAGTTTGCCCCCGGTGATGCGTTGGGCAGACCGCACCACCCTCTGTAGAGCCCTGCGGTTGCGGGTGGTGCAGTTGGTCTCAATTGTGCATCTGTAAACGTTTGTGAGGGTTTAGGTGCCAAGCCAAATTTCTTCAGCCTACTGTCTGTGTGGGTGGACCATTTCAGTTTGTCAGTGGTTTTTACGCTAAGGAACTTGAAGCATTCCACCTTCTCCACTGTGGTCCCGTCGATGTGGATAGCGGGATTTTCCCTTTGCTGTTTCCTGAAGTCCACGATCAACTCCTTTGTTTTGTTGACGTTGAGTGAGAGGTTATTTTCCTGGTACCACACTCCCAGAGCCCTCACCTCCTGTCTCGTCATTGTTGGTAATCAAGCCTACTACTGTTGTGCCGTCTGCAAACTTGATGATTGAGTTGGAGGCATGCTTGGCCACACAGTCATGGGTGAACAGGGAGTACAGGAGGGGCTGAGCACGCACCCTTGTGGGGACCCTGTGTTGAGGGTCAGCGAAGTGGAGGTGTTGTTTCCTACCTTCAACACCTGGGGGCGGCCCGTCAGGAAGTCCAGGACCCAGTTGCACAGGGCGGGGTTCAGACCCAGGGCCTCGAGCTTAATGATGAGCTTGTAGGGTACTGTGATGTTGAATGCTGGGCTATAGTCAATGAACAGCATTCTTACATAGGTATTCCTGTTGTCAAGATGGGATAGGGCAGTGTGCAGTGTGATGACGATAGCATCGCCTGTGGATCTATTGGGGCGGTAAGCAAATTTAAGTGGGTCTAGGGTGGCAGGTAAGGTAGAGGTGATATGATCCTTGAGTAGTCTCTCAAAGCACTTCATGATGACAGAAGTGAGTGCTACGGGGAGATAGTAATTTAGTTCAGTTACCTTTGCTTTCTTGGGTACAGGGACAATGGTGGCCATCTTGAAGCATGTGGGGATAGCAGACTGGGATAGGGAGAGATTGAATATGTCCGTAAACACACCAGCCAGCTGGTCTGTGCATGCTCTGAGGACGCGGTTAGGGATGCCATCTGTGCTGGCAGCCTTGCGAGGGTTAACACCCGGAACATATCCCAGTACGCGTGATCAAAACAATCTTGAAGCGTGGATTCCGATTGATCAGACCAGTGTTGAATAGTCCTTTGCACGCGTACTTCCTGTTTGAGTTTCTGTCCTGGTGCCAGGACAAGAACCTCTCCCTCAACGTGAGCAAGACAAAGGAGCTGATTGTGGACTACAGGAAAAAGAAGGTCGAACACACTCCCATTCACATCGACAGGGCTGTAGTGGAGCGGGTCGAGGGTAGTGAGTACGGCCCAGGACATCACTGGGGCCAAGCTTCCTGCCATCCAGGACCTCTATACAAGGCGGTGTCAGAGGAAGGCCCAAAAAGTTGTCAAAGACTCCAACCACCCAAGTCAGACTGTTCTCTCTGCTACCGCACGGCAAGCTGTATCGGAGCGCCAAGTGTAGGTTACAAAAGGATCCTTAACAGCTTCTACCCCCAAGCCATGAGACTGCTGAATAATTAATCAAATGACTACCTGGACTAATAACCAATAGGATTCTGAGACTACTAAGGTACAGTTCAAAGTAATCTATGTGTACATGGGACACAATATTTAGCATTATCTGAACAAGGTAACTGAATGCACATCGACCAGTGAGTGCCTGGAAAAATGTGGCTTACAGAGAGAGGAAGACAGTATGGGGTTTGGTCAGTGGCAGTCGGTGCCTGTCATGTCTCCTCCCGTTGCTCCCCTCCGGCGCTCTGATTCGCTCCGGAAAATTTGAGGTGACAAACAGTGACACATTCAATACTGCCTTGCACACTCTTGCCTGCATCTAGCTGATCTAGGGTGTAATCGTTAGTCTAACAGTTGCAAACGAGCGTTTCCATTGGACAAATTCAGGTATGTTTATCCCCGTTTCATTCCGTTTGCTTCTGTTTAAGAAACGTTTTTCAACTGAATCAGCGGAATGAATACACCCCTGATCACACGTAAACACAGTTCACTTTCATAGCAGCCACGTTGTATTCCTTCTCGCATCTATGCGCTCCCCTCTTCTCACCTTTTCCCTTCCTTGTGGACTTCAACCCACAACACGTCAGCTGTATGTGACCAGGTGAAAAACCTTTCCAAGCCAAACCATATCAAAACCACTACACACATCCTACATTGTTGTCACCATATTAGCTAAAGTAACGTCATAGTCAACATAGCTAAAAGAACTAATGCGTTAGTAAACCCATGTAGTCAGGGCTCTATGTAGTACTGTGCGCCTCCCATAGTCTGTTCTTGAATTGGGGACTGTGAAGAGATGTCTTGTGTCCGAGCTGTGTGCTAGTATTTTAAACAGACAGCTCGGTACATTCAACTTGTCAACACCTCTTGCAAAAACAAGTAGTGATGAAGTCAGTCTCTGGTGGCATGTCTTGTGGGGTATGCAGTGAAACTGAAAGTGAAAAAAATATGACAATCTCTCTCTCAGAGGAGGATGGAAGCTAGTTGTCCTCCAGCTACACCATGGTGCTACCCTACAGAGTGCTGTTGAGGCTACTGTAGACTTTCATTGCAAAACATTGTGTTTTAGTCAATTATTTGGTGAATATATTTAGTATAGTTTTATCTAAAAATGATAACTTTTTTAATGTTTTACAAATTTTATTTTTATGAAATTCACTGAGGAGGATGTTCCTCCCCTTCCTCCTCTGAGGAGCCGCCACTGGGTTTGGTTAACCCTGGGGCATTGCAGCCCCCCTGTTTTCCATGAAGGAATTGCTGTACAGCCTGAGAGTACCATTTTGGAGGTGCCAAATGATTTGGTGAGGTACAAATTTGGGTCACCCCCCTGCAACTACACTGAACAGAAATATAAACTCAACATGTAAAGTGTTGGTCCCTGAAATAATAGATCCCAGAAATGTTCCATACGCACAAAAAGCGTATTTCTCTAAAATGTTGTGCACAAATTTGTTTACATCCCTGTTAGTGAGCATTTATCCTTTGCCAAGATAATCCATGCACCTGACAGGTGTGGCATATCAAGAAGCATGATCATTACACAGGTGCACCTTGTGCTGGGGACAATGAAATGTGCAGTTCAGGAACTCCACATCCAGCTTTTTCACCTGCGGGATTGTCTGAGACCAGTCACCCGGACAGCTGATGAAACTGTGGGTTTGCACAACTGAAAAATGTCTGCTAAAACTGTCAGAAACCATCTCATGGAAGCTCACCAGCGTGCACGTCATCCTCACCAGGGTCTTGAACTGACTGCATTTCGGCGTCGTAACCAACTTCAGTGGGCAAATGCTCACCTTTGATTGCCACTGGCACGCTGGAGAAGTGTACTCTTCATGGATTAATTCCGGTTTCAGCGTGTATGGCGACATTTGGGCGAGCTGTTTGCAGATGTCAATGTTGTGAACAGAGTGCCCCATGGTGGCGGTGGGGTTATGGTATGGGCAGATATAAGCTACGGACAATGAAAAACAATTGAATTTTATCTATGGAAATTTGAATGCACAGAGATACCGTGACGAGATCCTGAGGCCCATTGTCATGCCATTTATATGTCGCCATCCCCTCATGTTTCAGCATGATAATGCACAGCCCCATGTCGCAAGGATCTGTGCAAAATTCCTAGAAGCTGAACATTTCCCAGTTCTACCATGACCTGCATACTCACCAGACATGTCACCCATTGAGCATGTTTGGGATGCTCTGGATCGATGTGTACGACAGCGTGTTCCAGCTCCCTCCAATATCCATAAGCAACGTACAGCCATTGAAAAGGAGTGGGACAATATTCCACAGGCCACAATCAACAGCATGATCAACTGTATGCAAAGGAGATCTGTCGTGCTGCATGAGGCAAATGGTGGTCACACAAGATACTGAATGGTTTTCTGATCCACACCCCTACGTCCTAAGGGACGAACTGGCCCGCATATACTCCCCCGCCCCGCCGACGCACACGTGTACTTCACACCAGCCCCTTATACCACCACCTAGATGCATCACAGCTATTGTACCCTAATGCAGTGCTATTTTCAGAGTGATACAGAACACACACACTCATGTGGGATCATCAACTAGATTCAGCCGCGGGCCAATATTTTCTTGAGCGGAAGGTTGGGGGGCCGGAACATTTAAAAATATATATATATAATATTGGCCTAAAACATAATCATTTCAAACCTTGATTACATTTGGGAACATTGTCCTGCGTAGGGTGCCATCTTTGGGATGTTAAAACGGGTGTCCTGACTCTCTGTGGTCATTCAAAATCCCATGGCGCTTATTGTAAGAGTAGGACCGTTCAGCCCAGTTTCATGGCTAAATTCCCAACCTGGCCACATTCCATCATGACTACCTAATCATCCCCCTCATTCCTAATTGGCATTCAGTGCCTTCGGAAAGTGTTCAGACCCCTTGATTTTTTTCCACATTTTGTTAGGTTACAGCGTAACATTTTCCCTCATCAATCTACACACAATACCCCATAATGACGAAGCAAAAACACGTTTTTATAAATATTTGCTAATTTATTACAAATAAAAAAACGAAATGACCACATTTACATAAGTATTCAGACCATTTACTCAGTACTTTGTTGAAGCACCTTTGGCAGCAATTACAGCCTCGAGTCTTCTTGGATATGATGCTACAAACTTGGTACACCTGTATTTGGGGCATTTCTCCCATTCTTCTCTGCAGATCCTCTCATCCTCTATCTGGTTGGATGGGGAACATTGCTGCACAGCTATTTTCAGGTCTCTCCAGAGATGTTAGATCGGGTTCAAGTCCGGGCTCTGGCTGGGCCACTCAAGGACATTTAGAGACTTGTCCCGAAGCCACTCCTGCATTGTCTTGGCTGTGTGCTTAGGGTCGTTGTACTGTTGGAAGGTGAACCTTCGCCCCAGTCTGAGGTTTTCATCAAGGATAATAATAATGATAATATGCCATTTAGCAGACGCTTTTATCCAAAGCGACTTACAGTCATGTGTGCATACATTTTCACGTATGGGTGGTCCAGGGGATCGAACCCACTACCCTGGCGTTACAAGCGGCATGCTCTACCAATTGAGCTACAGAGTACTCTCTGTACTTTGCTCCGTTCATCTTTCCCTTGGTCCTGACTAATCTCCCAGTCCCTGCCTCTGAAAAACATCCCACAAGCATGATGCTGCCACCACCATGCTTCACCGTAGGGATTGTGCCAGGTTTCCTCCAGATGTGACACTTGGCATTCAGGCCAAATAGTTCAATCTTGGTTTCATCAGACCAGAGAATCTTGTTTCTTTTTGGCAAATTCCAAGCGGGCTGTCATGTGCCTTTCACTGAGGAGTGGCTTCTGTCTGGCCACTACCATAATGGCCTAGTTGGTGGAGTGCTGCAGAGATGGTTGTCCTTCTGGAAGGTTCTCCCATCTCCACAGAGTAACCCTGGAGCTCTGTCAGAGTGACCATCGGGTTCTTGGTCACCTCCATGACCAAGGCCCTTCTCCCCCGATTGCTCAGTTTGGCCAGGCGGCCAGCTCTAGTAACAGTCTTGGTGGTTCCAAACTTCTTCTATGTAAGAAAGATGGAGGCCACTGTATTTCTTGGGGACCTTCAATGCTGCAGAAATGTTTTGTTACCCTTCCCCAGATCTGTGTCTCAACACAATCCTTTCTCGGAGCTCTACGGACAATGCCTGCGATCTAATGGCTTGGTTTTTGCTCTGACATGAACTGTCAATTGTGGGACCTAATATACAGTAAGGGAAAAAAGTATTTGATCCCCTGCTGATTTTGTACGTTTGCCCACTGACAAAGAAATGATCAGTCTATAATTTTAATAGTAGGTTTATTTGAACAGTGAGAGACAGAATAACAACAAAAAAATCCAGAAAAACACATGTCAAAAATGTTATAAATTGATTTGCATTTTAATGAGGGAAATAAGTATTTGACCCCCTCTCAATCAGAAAGATTTCTGACTCCCAGGTGTCTTTTATACAGGTAACGAGCTGAGATTAGGAGCACACTCTTAAAGGGAGTGCTCCTAATCTCAGCTTGTTACCTGTAAAAAAGACACCTGTCCACAGAAGCAATCAATCAATCAGATTCCAAACTCTCCACCATGGCCAAGACCAAAGAGCTCTCCAATGATGTCAGGGACAAGATTGTAGACCTACACAAGGCTGGAATGGGCTACAAGACCATCGCCAAGCAGCTGGATGAGAAGGTGACAACAGTTGGTGCGATTATTCGCAAATGGAAGAAACGCAAAAGAACTGTCAATCTCCCTCAGCCTGGGGCTCCATGCAAGATCTCACCTTGTGGAGTTGCAATGTTCATGAGAACGGTGAGGAATCAGCCCAGCACTACACAGGAGGATCTTGTCAATGATCTCAAGGCAGCTGGGACCATAGTCACCAAGAAAACAATTGATAACACACTACACCGTGAAGGACTGAAATCCTGCAGCGCCCGCAAGGTGCCCCTGCTCATGAAAGCACATATAAAGGCCCGTCTGAAGTTTGCCAATGAACATCTGAATGATTCAGAGGAGAACTGGGTGAAAGTGTTGTGGTCAGATGAGGCCAAAATCGAGCTCTTCTGCATCAACTCAACTCACCGTGTTTGGAGGAGGAGGAATACTTCCTATGCCCCCAAGAACACCAGCCCCACCGTCAAACATGGAAGTGGAAACATTATGCTTTGGGGGTGTTTTTCTGCTAAGGGGACAGGACAACTTTACCGCATCAAAGGGACGATGGACGGGGCCATGTACCATCAAATCTTGGGTGAGAACCTCCTTCCCTCAGCCAGGGCATTGAAAATGGGTCATGGATGGGTATTCCAGCATGACAATGAACCAAAACACACGGCCAAGGCAACAAAGGAGTGGCTCAAGAAGAAGCACATTAAGGTCCTGGAGTGGCCTAGCCAGTCTCCAGACCTTAATCCCATAGAAAATCTGTGGAGGGAGCTGAAGGTTCGAGTTGCCAAATGTCAGCATCGAATCCTTAATGACTTGGAGAAGATCTGCAAAGAGGAGTGGGACAAAATCCCTCCTGAGATGTGTGCAAACCTGGTGGCCAACTACAAGAAACGTTTGACCTCTGTGATTGCCAACAAGGGTTTTGCCACCAAGTACTAAGTCATGTTTTGCAGAGGGGTCAAATACTTATTTCCCTCATTAAAATGCGAATCAATTCATAACATTTTTTACATGCGTTTTTCTGGATTTTTTTGTTGTTATTCTGTCTCTCACTGTTCAAATAAACCTACCATTAAAATTATAGACTGATCATGTCTTTGTCAGTGGGCAAATGTACAAAATCAGCAGGGGATCAAATACTTTTTTCCCTCACTGTAGATGAGTGTGTGCCTTTCCAAATCATGTCCAATCAATTGACTTTACCACAGGTGGACTCCAATCAAGTTGTAGAAACATCTCAAGGATGATCAATGGAAACAGGATGCACCTGATCTCAATTTCGAGTCTCATAGCAAATGGTCTGAATTTGAACCGTTTCCTGAATTAACTAGATATCTAGATATCTCTTATATCATTTAACAGTCACTTATTAATCATTAACCTCATATCAGTCTCATTCTGACACTTGTTACAACAGAGAGAGAGAGAGAGAGAGAGAGAGAGAGAGCAGTAAACCTAATACCTTTCCCCTAACTGCTGCCCATTTTGGAAGAAGTAATGCAAGTGTTTACGTGTTGGAGGTCATGTATCTCTGTTGGACCCAGGCCTCCGTGGAGAGGGCTCGATGGGGTCTTTTCCTCGTGTTCTGGATGATAGTTGTCTGGTTCTGTGGACTAACAGGGTGATGTTCACTCTGCCCGTTCTGGAAGAGTGATCTTCTGAGGACAGTTAATCAGCTGTGTCGATGATCCGTGTCGATGGGGTGATGAGAACAGTGTTGTTGATGATGATTTGAAGAGAGTAGCCGGATGGTCCTACTTAAATTCACTTTCTTAGATACAGTACTTAGAACATTTTCTCAACTGTAGCATTGACTGTTAGAGGCTCCTTCATCTTCTTCAACCGCGTGTTGGTTTTCAGGGTCGGAACCAATATAGACCTAGCTGCAGCTTCAGGTCCGTCTAGTTTCCTTTGTTAATTCTTAACTCAATCTTTTATACACTCTGGTAAAGAGAGCGTTTACGTCATGCGGACACTCTTTCTGAGCTCCAGTGGGCGTGGCTAGTTACTGGGGCAAAGTTTTCTGAACACAATGATTTCGTTAAATCATCTTCCTATCTTTACAAAAAGATTATCCTCCTCCTAGGATATTTCCTACACAACGTAATGGATGCAAACTTGAAATGCACAGTATGAAAGCTCTTCAAGTTACAATATTTCCGTTATAATGTTTTTATAAAAGTTTAAATGACATCACATAATAGACATACATTTTCCAAATTCCCTCTCTCATCATTCCCAACATTCGGATGTTGGAATATACTGTTCCAGTGTCCACCTTTGGTCGTTTAGAGTTTTGGGCGGCAATCTTTCCCTGTAACACAGAGACATTCAGATCACCAATACCAGGGACCAACAAGGAGTAATTTGCTGCAAACCATTTAGGAAGAGTGGCATTAAAATCCCCCATATCAATCCCTCCTGTGTTCTGTGGGAGAGAGAGAGAGAGAGATCTGTAGACTGTTGCTTCTCTGTATTCTGATCTTGGGCTTCTCACGTGGGACCATCACATGAGAGTGATGACATCTACATTGTAGAATAATAGTGAAGACATCAAAACTATAAATTACACATATGGAATCATGTAGTAAACAAAAAAGTGTTAAACAAATCAAAATATATTTTATATTTGAGATTCTTCAAATAGCCACCCTTTGCCTTGATGACAGCTTTGCACACTCTTGGCATTCTCTCAACCAGCTTCACCTAGAATGCTTTTCCAAAAGTCTTGAAGGAGTTCCCACATATGCTGAGCACTTGTTGGCTGATTTTCCTTCACTCTGCCGTCTGACTGATCTGAAACCATCTCAATTGGGTTGAGGTCGGGGGATGCAGTACTCCATCACTCTCCTTCTTGGTAAAATAGCCCTTACACAGCCTGGAGGAGTGTTTTGGGTCATTGTCCTGTTGAAAAACAAATGATAGTCCCACTAAGCCCAAACCAGATGGGATGGCATATCACTGCAGAATGCTGTGGTAGCCAAACTGGTTAAGTGTACCTTGAATTCTAAATAAATCACAGACAGTGTCACCAGCAAAGCACCCCCACACCATAACACCTCCTCCTCCATGCTTTATGGTGGGAACTACACATGCAGAGATCATGATTTATAGTAAGGCTGAATCATCATACATTTAATTGTCCTCTGTCAAGGACTGACTAAGGGCTTCAAAAAAACATTAACCTGTTGAATGTAATGTAAAAATGTTGATTTCCGCCTAAATAGACATACCCAAAAGTAATTATTTATCGTGAGTCGGCCATAAACAATAACTTGTAATGCTAAATACACAAAGAAATATTAAAATAGTTATAAATTGCACTTTTGAGGACACAAGCTCAAGTACATAGTAATAATATGATGAACATGTGAAATATCATATGATCTAGTTCCTATTCAACAAAACTTGAGGAATAGGCCTTGAAATTACTGTCTGGCATGTACATTAACTGTCTGACTAGCCCAATTTTGATGTTTTGTTATCTATGTTTCCCTCTCTGCCCTGGCTTCCCATTTCCTACTGCTTCGGCTGCACTGACTTTGTTGTACTAGGCTCACAATCGTCGGCTATGCTGTCACTGTCCTCTTCGTCTGCTAGTACTCTTCGACCTGGGGCATCCTCCTCGGAACGGTTTCCACTAGTTACCATATCGTAAAAATGTATGACTATTTTTTGTTGCTTTTTGGTCTTAATTTAAGGTTAGGGTTAGGCAAAGGGTTAAGGTAAATGTTAAGGTTCGTTTTAAAATATCATTTTAAGAAGATAAATTGTAGAAATAGGCGCAGTTTATGACTTTGTGGCTGTGGTAACTAGTCACGACCCCTCGGCCTTGGCAGTGGCACTAGTAGCAGCACTACCAAATAAGTCTGACTCAGGGGACTTTACTTTTTTTGTCCCTTAACTTTTCAGCCCCAACTTTGCGTTTTTTACTGTGTTGCTGTTGCTTTTCCATGTTGATTTGGGATTTTGCCTAAGCTGACTTTTTTTGATAGCCATAAGACGTTGATGTACAGTGGCGAAAAAAGTATTTAGTCAGCCACCAATTGTGCAAGTTCTCCCACTTAAAAAGATGAGAGAGGCCTGTAATTTTCATCATAGGTACACGTCAACTATGACAGACAAATTGAGAAAAAAAATCCAGAAAATCACATTGTAGGATTTTTAATGAATTTATTTGCAAATTATGGTGGAAAATAAGTATTTGGTCACCTACAAACAAGCAAGATTTCTGGCTCTCACATACCTGTAACTTCTTCTTTAAGAGGCTCCTCTGTCCTCCACTCGTTACCTGTATTAATGGCACCTGTTTGAACTTGTTATCAGTATAAAAGACACCTGTCCACAACCTCAAACAGTCACACTCCAAACTCCACTATGGCCAAGACCAAAGAGCTGTCAAAGGACACCAGAAACAAAATTGTAGACCTGCACCAGGCTGGGAAGACTGAATCTGCAATAGGTACGCAGCTTGGTTTGAAGAAATCAACTGTGGGAGCAATTATTAGGAAATGGAAGACATACAAGACCACTGATAATCTCCCTCGATCTGGGGCTCCACGCAAGATCTCACCCTGTGGGGTCAAAATGATCACAAGAACGGTGACCAAAAATCCCAGAACCACACGGGGGGACCTAGTGAATGACCTGCAGAGAGCTGGGACCAAAGTAACAAAGCCTACCATCAGTAACACCCTACGCCGCCAGGGACTCAAATCCTGCAGTGCCAGACGCGTCCCCCTGCTTAAGCCAGAGAAATGTCCAGGCCTGTCGGAAGTTTGCTAGAGTGCATTTGGATGATCCAGAAGAGGATTGGGAGGTATGATATGGTCAGATGAAACCAAAATAGAACTTTTTGGTAAAACTCAACTCGTCGTGTTTGGAGGACAAAGAATGCTGAGTTGCATCCAAAGAACACCATACCTACTGTGAAGCATGGGTGTGGAAACATCATGCTTTGGGGCTGTTTTTCTGCAAAGGGACCAGGACGACTGATCCGTGTAAAGGAAAGAATGAATGGGGCCATGTATCGTGAGATTTTGAGTGAAAACCTCCTTCCATCAGCAAGGGCATTGAAGATGAAACTTGGCTGGGTCTTTCAGCATGACAATGATCCCAAACACACCGCCCGGGCAACGAAGGAGTGGCTTCGTAAGAAGCATTTCAAGGTCCTGGAGTGGCCTAGCCAGTCTACAGATCTCAACCCCATAGAAAATCTTTGGAGGGAGTTGAAAGTCTGTGTTGCCCAGGGACAGCCCCAAAACATCACTGCTCTAGAGGAGATCTGCATGGAGGAATGGGCCAAAATACCAGCAACAGTGTGTGAAAACCTTGTGAAGACTTACAGAAAACGTTTGACAAGTGTCATTGCCAACAAAGGGTATATAACAAAGTATTGAGAAACTTTGGTTATTGACCAAATACTTATTTTCCACCATAATTTGCAAATAAATTCATAAAAAATCCTACAATGTGATTTTCTGGATTTTTTTTTCTCATTTTGTCTGTCATAGTTGACGTGTACCTATGATGAAAATTACAGGCCTCTCTCATCTTTTTAAGTGTGAGAACTTGCACAATTGGTGGCTGACTAAATACTTTTTCCCCCCACTGTAGCTATGTCACTGTCAGTCAGGGTTGCCAGGTCTAGCTAAAATTATTAGCACAAGACCACTCAAAACCCACCAACAAGGTCTGGAAACTAGCCCAAATGTTTTCGCAGCAAGAGAGGAGTTGCTACATTTATCCAATAGGTGTCTCCATAATTTACATTTATGAACATGACATTTTGCCATTGGCACAGTTACAATTAAGAGTTAAAATTGTCAAATATAATCAAGAATATTATAAATGTTAAACCTACAAATATCTTGCTATAATCTCTTTACATGTAGACAATGAACAAAGAAATGCAAAACTGTACAGTTAAAGGGGAATAACAGCAATTTTCGAGAATGTTCCTAAACCCCTCTGACTCGTTGTTGGACTCTGTCAAAGTGCACAACTCTCTCACTCAGGGAGAGCGAGGTAGAGCTTGAGCGAAGGCTACGTCATAGGGCTATACAGCCCCCCACTCAAATATGCTATTATTCCAATTATTTATAGACAACCTTTTACATTTGTCTTTATAAACTTTCCAGCCTATTCCATAATTTCGGGTAATCCAGTGAATAACACTGCAGCTGTTGTTTGAAGCCGCAACCTTATAGCCTCTTGTTCAATATATTCCAAAATTCAAACAAAATACACCAGTGTAGCTCAGTGTCACGATCGTCGTATACAGAGGAGGACCAAGGCGCAGCGTTGCAGGCAAACATACTCTTTATTTAGCGACACGATCAAAAACAACAAAACGATAACGTGACAGTTCACGGTCTAACACAAACAGACTAGAAACAAGATCCCACAACATTTGTGGGCAAATAGCCTCTATAAATATGGCTCCCAATCAGAGACAACCAGCCACAGCTGACACTCGTAGCCTCTGATTGGGAACCACTCTGGCCAACACAGAAATACAACCTATAGAATATCCACACCCTGCCTCAACATATAGAGTCCCAGAGCCAGGGTGTGACAGTACCCCCCCTAAAGGCGCGGACTGCGACCGCGCCTAAACGTACACACACCAGGGGAGGGCTGGGTGGGCATTCCTCCTCGGAGGCGGTTCCGGCTCCGGGCTTGACCACCACCCTTCCACCATCCCCCCGTGGCGCCCCTGGTCCGGTCTGGCCCCGCTGGCTGGAGCTGGACCGGATATCGTAGAAGCGGACCGCTTTGGCTCCGGTGTGGAGCAGCTGACCGGTACCTTACCAGGCACCGGTGACCCAGGCACGGGTTGTGCTGGACTGACAACGCGCACCCCTGGCTTGGTGCGTGGAGCCGGAACGGGCCGGACCGGGCTGACGACTCGCACCCCTGGCTTGGTGCGTGGAGTAGGAACGGGCCGGACCGGGCTGACGACGCGCACCCCTGGCTTGGTGCGTGGAGTAGGAACGGGCCGGACCGGGCTGACGATGCGCACCCCTGGCTTGGTGCGTGGAGTAGGAACGGGCCGGACCGGGCTGACGATGCGCACCCCTGGCTTGGTGCGTGGAGTAGGGACAGGCCGGACCGGGCTGGCGACGCACACCGTAGGCTTGGTGCGTGGAGCAGGGACAGGCCGGACCGGGCTGGCGACGCACACCGTAGGCTTGGTGCGTGGAGCAGGGACAGGCCGGACCGGGCTGGCGACGCACACCGTAGGCTTGGTGCGTGGAGCAGGGACTGGCCGGACCGGGCTGGCGACGCACACCGTAGGCTTGGTGCGTGAAGCAGGGACAGGCCGGACCGGGCTGGCGACGCACACCGTAGGCTTGGTGCGTGGAGCAGGGACAGGCCGGACCGGGCTGGCGACGCACACCGTAGGCTTGGTGCGTGGAGCGGGGACAGGCCGGACCGGGCTGTGGAGACGGATAGGAGACCTGGAGTGAAGAGCTGCCACAACCCGTCCTGGCTGAATGCCTACCTTCACACACTCTGTGTGAGGCATCAGCACAGGACGTACAGGGCTGTGTACCCGTACTGGCAAAACAGCACGTGACACTGGCGCAGGATATCCGGAACCGAGGAGAGGCACTGGAGCCAACGAGCGCTGAGCCGGCACACTCCGTCCTGGCTGCATGCCCACCTTCGCACAACACGTGCGGGGTGCTCGCACAGGACGTACCGGACTATGCCGGACAACTCGTGGCACAGTGCGCAGCTCCGCATACCGCGGAACCTGCCCAGTCTCATGCTGCCATGCCTGAGTACGGGGAGTTGGCTCTGCTCTCCATCCAGGCTCCGCCAACCTGCCTTCTGGCCCCCAAAACCCGGTGGCCTCCTCTCCTAATCTCCCAATTCGCCCTGTGGCAGCCTCCTGCTGCCCAGTCGCCCATGCCGTGTGCCCCCCCCTAAAAAATTATTGGGGGTGCCTCTCGCCTGTCCGACCACGGCCCGGTTGACGCCGCTTCTCCACTCCTGCCTGGGTCTCCCCCTTCATCGCCTTCCGGTACCGGATGGCCTCCTCCTTCGTAATCTGCCCCCAGCCGAGGAGGACATCCACCAGCGTTACCTCCTGCGTGTGTTCCTGGACACGCTGCTTGGTCCTGGTTTGGTGGGATCTTCTGTCACGATCGTCGTATACAGAGGAGGACCAAGGCGCAGCGTTGCAGGCAAACATACTCTTTATTTAGAGACACGATCAAAAACAACAAAACGATAACGTGACAGTTCACGGTCTAACACAAACAGACTAGAAACAAGATCCCACAACATTTGTGGGCAAATAGCCTCTATAAATATGGCTCCCAATCAGAGACAACCAGCCACAGCTGACACTCGTTGCCTCTGATTGGGAACCACTCTGGCCAACACAGAAATACAACCTATAGAATATCCACACCCTGGCTCAACATATAGAGTCCCAGAGCCAGGGTGTGACACTCAGCTGGTAGAGCACGGCGCTTGTAACGCTAAGGTAGTGGGTTCGATCCCCGGGATCACAAAAAAAAAAAATTATGCACGCATGACTGTAAGTCGCTTTGGATAAAAGCGTCTGCTAAATGGCTTATTATTATTATTTAGGAGATAAAGGTTGTGAGCATAGTGTTTCTGATCAGATCGACAATTATCTTCTAATGTATTTGTGTGGCTACGATGCCATCTTTAGACCACAGCATTTTCTGCTTGATTTCCAGAGCATTGAAAGAGAGAAATGAAATAGGCTACTTCCAAGGTCTGATGATGCTTGTGACAATATATTAAAAGGCGTGTTGGGTCGGGTGATGTGCTAAAGTCTGATATAGGCTATTTTGAAAACTGCCGGTGTGTTGTTTATGAGGAGCCCCCTCCTGCATGTGTTGTTGCATGAGCTGGCTGCTTTTTCCTCCTTGCTTGGCAGAGACAGATAAAAATATAAATACCTTATTTACATAAGTATTCATACCCTTTGCTATGAGACTCAAAATTGAGCTCAGGTGCATCCGGTTTCCATTGATCATCCTTGAGATGTTTCTGCAACTTGATTGGAGAGCATCTGTGGTAAATTCAATTGATTGGACATGATTTAGAAAGGCACACATCTGCCTATATAAGGTACCACAGTTCACAGTGCATGTCAGAGCAAAAACCAAGCCATAAGGTCGAAGGAATTGCACGTAGAGCTCCGAGACAGGATTGTGTCAAGGCACAGATCTGGGGAAGGGTACAAAAAGAGTTATGCAGCATTAAAGGTCCTCCAGAACACAGTGGCCATCATTCTAAAATAGAAGAAGTTTGGGAACCACCAAGACTCTTCCTAGAGCTGGCAACCCGGCCAAACTGAGCAATCGGGGGAGAAGTGTCTTGGTCATGGAGGTGACCAAAAACCCGATGGTCACTCTGACAGAACTCTAGAGTTTCTCTGTGGAGATGGGAGAACCTTCCAGAAGGACAACCATCTATGCAGCACTCCACCAATCAGGCCTTTATGGTAGAGTGGCCAGACGGAAACCACTCCTCAGTAAAAGGCACATGACAGACCACTTGGAGTTTGCCAAAAAGCACCTAAAGACTCTCAGACCATGGGAAAAGATTGTTATCTGGTCTGATGAAACCAAGATTGAACTCTTTGGCTTGAATGCCAAGCGCCACTTCTGGAGGAAACCTGGCACCATCCCTATGGTGAAGCATGGTGGTGGCAGCATCATGCTGTGGGGATATTTTTCAGCGGCAGGGACTGGGAGACTAGTCATGATCGAGGCAAAGATGAACGGAGCAATGTACAGAGAGATCCTTGATGAAAACCTGCTCCCGAGCGCTCAGAACCTCAGACTGGGGCGAAGTTTCACCTTCCAACAGGACAACGACCCTAAATACACAGCCAAGACAATGCAGGAGTGGCTTCGGGACTAGTCTCTGGATGTCCTTGAGTGGCCCAGCCACAGCCCGGACTTGAACCCGATCGAACATCTCTGGAGAGACCTGAAAATAGCTGTGCAGCAACACTCCCCATCCAACCTGACAGAGCTTGAGAGGATCTGTAGAGAAGAATGGGAGAAACTCTACAAATACAGGTGTGCCAAGCTTCTAGTGTCATACCCTATCACGTTTCAGGAGAAGATCCAAATGCAGACAGTGTCGAAGTAACAAAAGTTTATTACAAAAACAGGGGGTAGGCAAACAACAGGCCAAATGGTGCAGAACGGCAGACAGTCTCAGGGTCAGGGCAAGCAGAGGTCAATAATCCAGGGTGGTGTGACAAGGTACAGAACGTCAGGCAGGCTCAGGGTCAGGGCAGGCAGAATGGTTAAAACCGGGTAAACTAGAAAACAGGAACTTGAGAAAGCCAGGAGAAAGGGGAAAAACGCTGGTAGGCATGACGAAACAAAACGAACTGGCAACGTACAAACAGAGAACACAGGTATAAATACACTGGGGATAATGGGAAAGCTGGGCAACACCTGGAGGGGGGTGGAGACAATCACAAAGACAGGTGAAACAGATCAGGGTGTGACATACCCAAGGAGACTCGAGGCTGTAATCGCTGCCAAAGGTGCTTCATAAAGTACTGAGTAAAGGGTCTGAATACTTATGTAAATGTGATATTTCCTTTTATTTTATTTTATAAATGTGCAAAAATGTATACAAACCTGTTTCTGCTTTGTCATTATGGGGTATTTTGTCTAGATTGATGAAGGGGAAAAAATGTAATCAATTTTAGAATAAGGCTGTAACGTAACAAAATTTGGAAAAAGTCAAGGGGTCTTAATACTTTCCGAATGCACTGTATACAACATCCCTTTGAAATACAGCCCGTATAGATCTATTATTGTTCTGAGGAAGCAAGGAGAAACAAATTTTTCCTACTGGAGAGTCAACTGGACTCAGCGAGGGTATCTCAAGAAGGTGAGGTCTGGTTTAACCTCAAAACAGCATGATGGAATAGAAGGAATAGCAGCATAAAGACTATGGTGAACTCAATAGGTGTAACAGGAATATTGTAAAGAGAGTAATTCTTCATAATTGAGTAACAACCCTTCTGCATGAAAAAGTTGACTCACCAGTAAGATATGATTATCAAACCAGTTCTTAAAAAGCAAAGACTTGTTTCTATACAAAATATCCTTACTTTTCCAAATGAAATACCTATGCAGGGATTTTTTTAAATATATATATTAATGACCAGGCTAAGAACACTTTTGTAGGAAGCTTATCAATCTTATAGTTACAAACCAAAATAAAATAATAAAGCCACCAAAACGGGACAAGATATAATGAGGGATGAAATTCCAAATTGAGGAAATGTAAGAAATGTTTTGCTCTAATTGACTCTAGGGGGTGTTAAAGTGAAATGCCATGGCGGCCACAGTGCAATTTAGAAGTAGCCCAAAAACCTGCAACCCGCGAACAATACATTTTCACCACGAACATTGTTTTCAAAGTAGCCCAAATTTGTGGGAAAACAGCGGATTGTCAGTGTTTGTGAGGGAAACCTGACAGATTTTGATGGGGATTTTTGTATTATGTTACTTAGATTGAGGCACTGGTGTTAAATGGTTTCAACAGATAAGGTCCGGGGTGGTCCATCGGTCAAAACCGTATGGGCCAGCATATTTTTCTGCATTTGGTTCCTTCCCCTGTCCACCGTGTAAACCTGTGGAGATTGGTAGGGAAGTCTGCGGCCTAGTCCTGCGGATCAGGTTTTGGGAAGGCATGTCTTCCTTTATGCTAGTCGTGAGCGGCTCCTCACCTATCTACTGGCGTGGTCCTGTATGTCTGGCATCTGATGAAGACCAGTGTCTGGACTTTTGGTTAGGACATTTCTGCCTGTTCCTATGCAGCTGTGGGTTGTCTGACTGTTCGGCACGATGACGTTTCTTTAAAGAGAAGTATCCGTCATGCCACACCTCATTGGCGAGGTCTATTAGCTCATGGGGTGACATCATATCTTCATATGCTTTGTGTATGATCACGAGTGGTGTGAGGGGTCTCTGCATGTTATGTAGGAATAAGGTTTTTAATTTATCCTCTTCCTTTGCATTGGGTGTATACACCTAAAGTAGGTTCTAGGGTCCTCGTGGCATCTTTGTTTTACCTGATCGGCTTTCAATAAATATTCTGTGAAGTTGTACATTCAGTGAGAATAGCCTTACACAACAAGTCATAGTTGTTGCACACATGATGGGGGTTGTCTGCCTATGAACTCTCGGATCGAGCGAGTCACAGTTTTCCTGATCAGGAAAACTTTGGGGAGTTCAGTAGGGTTAAAGAGAAGTGAGATAGTGTCATTAACACTTCTATGTTTGGGATCAAATGTATTGATAAGATGGGACATCTCATTGAGCTGCTCCAGAGTGTCCAGGGAGTCAAGTTCTTTGTCCTTGACAGGTGTTACTTGGGAGGGGCCAGATTGCTCAGAAAGGGCAAATCTGCCCAGGTCCAAATCACCTTGCTTTGTGGTGTCTGTTTCCAGGTGGGCAGCGTCTGAATGGATTTCCCAACAGTGCCTGATTGGCCAGACAATATTCTAAATTGGTTCTGGGTATGGCTGGCATTGAAAGTTGGTCAATTTGCTTTTCCGCCCCCTGTTGGGCAGGAATGACTCCACTTAGTGTTAGCCTAGCGTCCTTAAGCTCGATCGCTTTTTTCACCAGCTGGAAAGATGCATTATGTGTACCAGACTGTACAGTAAGTGATAAAACCTCCCCTTTGAGGTTTCCATCCTTGTTTGTTTGGGCACTTGGCTTGGAAATTGAGCTGTCCATTTCAGCAGTCTGGGTGTGAAGGTAGGCATTGATCTCACAACACTTTACAATCAAAGAGTCTGGTTAAGTCAAATCCTGTGCATAATTTGTTAAGATTTGCATTGCACAGTTTGGTCACAGTACTTAGCTCGGCCCTTTGGCTCTCGGTCATTACTGCGTGACTGAGAATTTCATTTTGGCTGCTCAGGTCTACCCGGCACACAGTATCACTGCGTACGGTTTCGTGAGGAACCACCACAATGTTTTTGATTTAACTAGGAAAGAAGACATTGTCATGTTCCTGATTGGAAGGAGAGAGGGAGTTCTCCTATGACTGGAATGTTGAATTCAAATTCATGGAAGGAACTGCCAATCAGGTAGCCCAGGGCAGTTTGTAAGGATATGCGGATGTCTGACTCTTGGAGGTTTTGGAAGGGATTTCCGCACACCGTTAGACCTAAGTCATAGAAGTTGAGCGATGGTTGAAAGAAGTCTTGGGAACCGTTGAGTGATTGACCTAGTTTTAGGTTCTGTCTGAGTGGGACTCCCAGCGTTTTCACAGGAATGACAGATTGATGAATTGTTTGACCGGAGCGCATGCGCTGAAGATCAAAAAAGCAATCATTCGGGTCCACAGCTGCTTGGGACCACAGAACGTTGTTGACTGTGTCTAGATGTGCCCCTAATCTCACTAGTATGTCTGCACCGATGTAGACACTGGGTCAGGTTTGGCACAACAAGCATGTAGTGTTTCAAGTCCTTGTTAAGTTTGAGTTTTATGGCACACACTCATGTTGCTGTGTAAACAGCTTGAGGGGTGGTAGCAAGAAATAATCTGTGATTCTTTTGTGCCAAAGGAATTGAATAGTCCTCACAAAGAATCATACAATTATTTACTGATGGCCAATTTCTCCAACCACAGAGCAATTATCACGTCGTCAACTACTTTACCCTCTACCTGTAGGCCATCTACAACATGTGGGCAGTAAAACAGATTTAGGTTGTCTAAAGCACAAAGGCCAGTTCTGGGCTGGTGTGGAGTAGGCAACTGATCGTTATGTTTTTGAGTGTTGCAAGTGGGTGGCTCCAGTTTCCCATAGCCTAGGTAATCTTTTGCTAAGTAAAGATCTGCTGGTTAGCAGTGTCATCTGCTTGAATCACATCACAGCGTACCCCCTGGAGGACATGTGATGTCATGACGTTATCTTTTCCTTTTACTGCTTCATGTTAAGTACTCAACTCAGCCAGCTGTTGGCTATTCTCTTCTTTTAGCTTCTCAATGAAAACCTCATGCTGCTTTACAGCTTCTGCTGCTTCAGATAATTGGTGATTGGCTGCTTCCAATTGTTCTATCTGTTCCCTTGCTCTGTTTAGTTCCTTTAGGGATATCCTAAGTTGGGCAGAGAAGGTTAAAACTATACTACTGAGGAGTTTTGCCAAGGGGTCACCTTTGAGGGTCTGGTATGCCGCTTCTGTGACAATATCATGTGTTTTCTGATTGATTTAATCAAAATATGATCCTTCTAGTGTTTCAACATAATTGGGATTAGCAGTATATGAATAGTTCACTACCACGGCTTCAGTTGCAGTCAATTTCTCCATGCTTACTCATTTCTCTTTGAACTGTCTGATTTCTCAGTCCTTGTGACTGTCATTGTGGACTTGGATTAGTTTCAGGCCAATTTGTGTAATAGCCCTTGGTAACTGTTAGGTGTTTTAAGAAGGAGTGGCCTTACCTGTCTTCCCTGACTATTTAAAGAGCCTTACTTAGTTTTTGATTCAATAAGTAGCTGTTGGTATTGTCTTGCTAGGGCAATTTACCTAGTAGCCTAGTTAATCATTGCTGTTTGGACTGTATGATTGCTCAGTACTTGAGACTGTCGTTGTGGATTTAGATTAGTTTCAGGCCTATTTGTGTAACAGTCATGCTAATTTGTGGGCGTGTTGTATTGTAGGGAGTGTTTTCTTCACCTCTGCAAGGCAATCAGTCCTGGGAGGTGTGTCTTTCACCTCTGCTAGGCATTTAGTGCTAGTACTTCAGTCTCTCCTGTTTTTTCAGCGGCAGTATTGTCAAGTGGCGTTGTTGTCACCAAAAGGAAAACTGTCGCCGAAACAAAGATGTTATGCCGAGTTGTTCTGCGGCTGAGTTGTTCTACAGCAGAGTTGTTCAAGGAAGGAAAGAGAAGAAGAATCCTCACCACTCTTTCACTTGAGTATTTTACCTAGTTATTTTCTGATTATCTCATTTTGCTCTTTTGAAGCTTTGGTATATGCTTTACTCCCATCCCAGTTCATTCCTCTCCCTGTAGGTTTTACAGACGCTCCCCACCCCGTTGCTGCAACCCTTCTAATTTAGTGTACCCTGTGCGCACAACCTATGTGGAATTCCTAGTCTCCAGCAGCGCTTGGAACTGCCGATCTGCGCTCAATAAGGCTGTGTTCATCTCAGCCTATGTTGCCCTTTGGTCCCTATACACTTTTTGGCCCTGACAGAGACATGGATTTCCCCAGAGAACACTGCTACTTCAGCTGATCTCTCGTTACCTGACTACGTGTTCTCTCATAGTCCACAAGCATCTGGCCATTGCAGTGGTGGCATAGGGCTACTTATTTATCCTAAGTGGAGATGTTCTCTTCTCCCCCTCTCTCACCTGTCTATCTCCTAATTTGAGTTCCATGCTGTCACTGTCACTTGTCCACTAAAACGTAACATTGTTGTCATCTATCGCCCACCAGGTGCCCTTGGAGAGTTCCTCAATGATCTTGACACCTTGTTAAGCTCATTTCCCAACAATGGCTCACCACTCATCATACTGGGCCACTTTAACCTCCCGATGCCTGACTTCAATTAATGTCTTTCCACCTCTGTCTTTCCACTCCTTTCCTCTTTTGACTTCACCCTTTCCTCTTTTGACTTCACCCTTTCCCAGTCATCTCGCACTCACAAGGCAGGTAATACGCTTGACCTCATCTTCACTAGAGGCTGTTTGCCTACTAATCTCACTGCAACCCCCCACCATGTCTCTGATCACTATTTTGTTTCCATTTCTCTCCATCTCCCCTCCAACCCTACCCACTCAGCCCCTACCCAGATGGTCATGTGCCGCCGCAATCTTTGCTCGCTCTCTCCCGCTACTCTCTCCTCTTCTATTGTATATTCTCTTCCTTCTGCTAAATCCTTCTCCCTCCTGTCTCCTGACTCTGCCTCTTCAACGTTACTCTGCATCTTTTGACTCTCACTATCCCCTTTCCTCACGGCTGGCACAACCTTCCCCTCCCGCTACTTGGCTGAGTGACTCAATACGTGCTAATAAAAACGGGCTGCAGGCAGCTGAGCAGAAATGGTGGAAAACCAAACTTCCAGAAGACCTATCTTCCTTCCACTCCCTCCTCTCTTCATCTGTATCTGCTGCTAAAGCCAATTTATATCACTCTAAATTTCAAGCTTTTGCCTACAACCCTGTGAAACTCTTCTCCACTTTCTCCCTCCTTAATCCTCCACCTCCTCCCTCTCTGCGTATGACTTTGTCAACCACTTTGAAGAAAAGATTGATGACATCCGCTCGTCTTTCACTGAGCCTACTGAGTCCACTGGCCCCACTCACACACAACTACCCTATGCCTTGACCTCTTTCTACCCTCTCTCTCCAGAATAAATCCTGTGACTAGTGATGTCCGGCCACCCGACAACCTGTCCACTTGATTCCATCCCCTCCTCCCTTCTCCAGAGCATCTCTGGAGACCTTCTCCCATTCCTCACTTCCCTCATCAACTCATCCCTGACCAATGGCTGCGTCCTCTCTAAGTTCAAGATGGCCAGTCGCCACCCTCCTCAAGAAAACAGCATTTGACACCTCTGATGTAAAAACACTTGAGCGTGTTGTCTCTGACCAACTCTCTCATTTTCTCTCTCAGAACAATCTTCTTGACCCTAACCAGTCAGGCGTCAAGGTGGCTCCTTCAACTGAGACGGTTCTCCTCTGTGTCACAAGGGCTCTCCGCTCTACCAAAGCTGACTCTTTCTCCTCTGTTCTCATCCTCCTAGATCTATCCACTGCCTTCAACACTGTGAACCATCAGATCCTCCTCTCTCCACCCAGGGTTGGGCATCTCAGGCTCTGCACACTCCTGGATTGCATCCTACCTGGCAGGTTGCTCCCACCAGGTGGTGTGGAGAGGATCTGTGTCTGCACCACCTGTTCTCACTACTGGTGTCCCCCAGGGCTCGATTCTAGGACCTCTCCTCTTTTGTATTTACACCAAGTCACTCGGCACTCTCATATACTCACATGGTTTCTCCTGTCATTGCTATGCAGATGACACTCAACTACCATTCTCCTCCCCCCCTTCTGAAAACCAGGTGGCGACACGCATCTCTGCATGCCTGGCAGACATCTCCGCTTGGATGTCGGCCCACCACCTCAAGCTCAGACTCAACAAAACTAAGCTTGTCTTCCTCCCGGGAAAGGCCTGCCCGCTCGAAGACCTCTCCATCATGGTTGACAACTCCACCATGTCCCCCTCCCAGAGTGCAAAGAACCTTGGAGTGACCCTGACAACGTCTTCCTCTGCAAACATCAAAGCAGTGACTCGCTCTTTCAAGTTCATGCTCTACAACATCCGTAGAGTACGACTTTTCCTCACACAGGAAGCGGCGCAGGTCCTAATCCAGGCACTTGTTATCTTCCGTCTAGACTACCACATCTCTCTGTTGGCTGGGCTCCCCGCTTGTGCAATCCAACCCCTGCAACTTATCCACAATGCCACAGCCCGCCTGGTGTTCAACCTTCCCATGTTCTCCCATGTCACCCCACTCCTCTGTACACTCCACTGGCTTCCAGACAAAGCTTGTATCATCTTCAAGACCCTGGTGCTTGCCTATGGAGCAGCAAGCGGAACTCCTTATCTTCAGGCTATGCTCAAACCCTAAATCCCAACCCGAACACTCCATTCCACCACCTCTGGTCTCTTGGCCCTCCCACCCCTACGGGAAGGCAACTCAGCCCAGTCAAAGCTCTTCCTGTCCTGGCACCCCAATGGTGGAACAAGCTTCCCTCTAAAGTCATTTAGCGGAGTCCCTGCCCATCTTTCAAAAACATCTGAAACCCTATCTCTGTGAAGAGTATCTTAAATAACTCTCATAGCTTAATGTTTAGCCACTAAGAACTGCACCGGTACAGGTTAATACTGTATGTCAAACAGACATAAATTGTTTAGAAAGATGTAGGCATGATGCATTTCTAGGGTAAAACCTTAGAAGTGCCTAGGTTCTGGTAGGACTGGGAGGTTGGTAGGCGAGACAGGAGAGATTTGGGCTCTTTAATCTCGATGTGGTTTAGCAAGTCAAACTCAAGTTTTAGCACCTTGGAAAAGGGGCACAGGGAGGAGAGAACGCGTACACGTGCAGCTTCTCCGTTGCGGGGAAAGAGAGTGAAAAGGAATTTCACACAGAATTTTCACACGATTATTTCAATCTGCATCCATGAAAATAAAACAGGGTTGTTTACACCTTGATACAGATCACTTAAAGATTTCTACAACACACATTAATCATAACATCTGAACATGTTTTCGTTCTCACATTAAATCCTCGTGATTCTTTTCTTAAAAGGGAGATATTTCTGAAAGTCCTTGGGATTCCCAAAAGTCACCAAATTTCAATAGTTCCTCCACACAGTTTGGTTATCGGCGGGAACCATTTGAGTATCAGTTGTAATGTCCCGCCATTCTAATGGCAGGAGAGAGTGTTGTCTTTTAATTCAAGGCATGGTGTGGAGAAGAGGTAAGAGGGTGATATGGTTGTGTGGCATCTCCATCGATGCCATTGACGGGCAGTTGGAGACTGGTAGATGAGTATTGGTGAGCCCCGCCGCTGTCTCCAGACCATTTGTCAGGCCTGGCTTTCAGTCTGTCAGGCGCTCTAGGAAAGGGGGTTGCTTTCTGGCGCAATTGTAATTCGTAACATATCATGCAAATTGTAATTCGTAACATCATACAAAATGTCCATTTTAAGTGGTAATATTGCCTGGCTCCTTTTGCAGTAATAGCAGATGTTAAGAATTCTTTGGCTGTAATGTTTTCTGTGCTTGGGTGAAATAAAATGTATTGCTCTTTTGTAGGTAATTGAGTTTAAAGGTGAGTAATATTTGAAAACTCAAGAATTTCAGAATATCACAGCTAAGGGATACCTTACATTAAATATTACACCAAAAGAGATTACCATATTTATTTCATAATCATTCAATTAAATTAATCATTTTTTAAATGTAATTAAAAAATTTAACTCATAAAAGATAATAATTGATAAAATATTCTGACTCTTTTTTAATTTTTTTAGTAAACAATGAATTCTTAACATGAGGCAGAAAGTGACATGTGAAAAGCTAAATATTGAAGAATCACTTCTGTGCCATCAATACTGTAGATTATCCATCTACAGCCTTTCACTGTAGGATCTGAAATGTACACAATGTTCCAGACAGACATGCTGAAAGTAAACTTCCCCATCTACAAGCTTTCAAAAGGAGGCCTTGATCTCTGAGGTGATCATCTCCTGGTAATGTGTCTTACGCTCAGTATTTTGTGTATTGAGGTACATAGTCATATACAGTATCTGTTACCAACAAATTCATATCTGTATTCCCAGTCATGTGAAATCCATAGATTAGGGCATAATTCATTTATTTCAATTGACGGATTTCCTTGTATGAACTGTAACTCAGTAAAATCTTTTAAATTGTTGCATATTGCGTTTATATTTTTGTTCAGTGTAGGTACAACATGGGGAGAGAGGATAAAAACACATGCAAAGGAGTGAGCGAGAGATTAAATATCATTAGGAGAAATGTAATAAGGAACAGCACTTTCTGTCCCTCATTAGTGCATAATCCATATTCTATAACTTTTTTGCCATCTGTAATATCAGCACGGTGTTGGGCTTTAGACACCCTGCCTCTGCCCTCTGTACAATAATTGCCTGTTCCAGCTGACTGGGCCCGTGTATCTCCCACCGATAATGCTAAACACAATTACGCTTGAAGCGGACAACCATTTTCCCCAGAAAAAGGCAGCTTACTCCATTTCCTGGTAGAGGGCAAATTAAAGGAGGCCGGTGGAGAGGAAGAAGGCTTCTGGATTTAGCATGATGGATGGAGGTTTGTGTGATCCCATAACTGTATTTGAAGCTTTGTTTGTTGAAGGTTGCAATGGATGCCACTGTGGATTTAGTAACTAAATACAGACCAAAGTTAAATATGAACAACTGAAGAGGAAGTGAAGAACCATAATTATGTGAAGATATAGGGCTCAATTCAATCCGTATCGCTGAAGTTCAGCGGTATAGCCCGCTTGAAATGTGAAGGTAATTTCCAATTGAGCTGACATACCGACATTTACCGTGAATGCAGTCTCCGCTAACACAGGAAAATTGCCTTTAAATGTCAATCGACTACAAGGCGGAACTTCAGCGCTACGGACTGAATCGAGCCCATAATGTGGTGGAATCTTATAATTGGTTTGATCCTTACATAGCTGATAATTTAAACTGTGAGATATCACTAAGCTTTGGATTGTTGGGTCTGTTGAGCTACTGTAGCTGCAGCCTGCACTGATACTGTCAAATGTGATCCCTCTCTCTCTCTTGCTTATAACATCTTAACTGTATCAGGCTCATCAATATTTAACCATTACCCTTGGTCAGGGGCAGAGCTTCAATGGACGTTTGTCATATAATTGATAAGTGATTTACATCTGCATTTGTTTAAGATATTACCATCCATATCATTGGCACATGTTGTCCGTTGCCATGGATTCACATAATGCATTTTAGGATCCGACCAATCTGAGACCGTCTGGCGTTAGCGTCAGATCTGGCCGACTAGCTAGCTAAAAGTCAGAGCTCTGGCTAAGATGGCAGAATTTGCTTAAAACTTCAAACTTGCTTAAATGATTGGTAAATTGTTTGACTTGGGGAATCAGGTACCGATTGCCATTCTGAGTAAGATTTTACTCACAAGAGGGGTCCCCTTGTCAAGGTGACGTGTATGCGGGAAACGAAGTCAAGCTCAGGACAGTAAAGAAAGGACAAATAAACCTCCAAACAGGGAGGATACAAATAACGCATACAACCAGCACTGCCGACCTAACGGAAAACAATCACACACAATAACCAATGAGAGACAGGGGTTTATAAAGGGAATACAATATAACATAATGGGAAACAGGTGCAAACAATCAGGACAAACTAGACAAACACCGAAACATAGATCGGTGGCAGCTAGTACTCCGGGGACGACGAACGCCGAAGCCTGCCCGAGCAAGGAGGAGGGGCAGCCTCGGCTGATTCCGTGACAGTACCCCCCCCCCCTTGACACACGGCTCCAGCCGTGCGCCGACCCTGGCCTCGGGGACGGCCAGGAGGACGCGGAGCAGGGCGAGTCGGATGACTCCGGTGGAAGTCCCTCAACATGGAGGGATCTAGGATGTCCCTCCTAGGGACCCAGCACCGTTCCTCCGGACCGTACCAGGACCGGCTGATAACCTAGCACACACTGGTAAGGCGTAAGGTTAGTGGAGGAGTGGCGGAGTGAGTTTTGGGCTATCTCTGCCCAGGGAATATATCCTGACCACTCCTCCTGCCGGTCCTGGCAATAGGACCTCAGAAACCTACCCACATCCTGGTTCACTCTCTCCACATGCCCGTTACTCTCGGGGTGAAAACCTGAGGTAAGGCTAATCGAGACCCCCAGACGTTCCATAAACGCCCTCCAGACTCTAGAGGTGAACTGGGGACCCCGATCAGACACTATATCGTCAGGCACCCCGTAGTGCCGGAAAACATGTGTGAACAGGGCGTCAGCAGTTTGTAGGACAGTAGGGAGACCTGGCATAGGAATGAGACGGCAGGCCTTCGAAAACCGATCCACAACGACCAAGATCGTCGTGTTCCCCTGGGAGGGGGGGAGGTCCGTGACAAAATCCACCGATAGGTGAGACCACGGCCGTTGTGGAACGGGTAGGGGTTGTAACTTCCCTCTGGGCAGGTGTCTAGGCGCCTTACACTGGGCGCACACCGAGCAGGAGGTAACATAAACCCTCACGTCCTTAGCTAAAGTGGGCCACCAGTACTTCCCACTAAGGGAGTGCACTGTCCGACCAATACCAGGATGACCAGAGGAGGGTGACATGTGAGCCCAATATATCAATCGATCGCGAACCTCGAGTGGCACGTACCTCCGACCCTCTGGACACTGTGGGGGAGTAGGATCGGTACGTAACACCCGCTCGATGTCCGCATCAACCTCCCACACCACCGGTGCCACCAGACAAGACTCCAGGAGTATGGGAGTGGGCTCAATGGATCTCTCCTCTGTGTCATATAGTCGGGACAGGGCGTCTGCCTTAGCGTTCTGTGACCCTGGTCTATAGGTGAGCTTAAATACAAATCGGGAGAGAAACATAGACCACCTTGCCTGGCGAGGGTTCAGCCTCCTCGCTGCCCGGATGTACTCCAGGTTACGATGGTCAGTCAGAATGAGAAAAGGGTGTTTAGCCCCCTCAAGCCAATGCCTCCACACCTTCAGGGCCTGAACCACAGCCAACAGCTCCCTGTCCCCCACGTCATAATTGCGCTCCGCCGGACTGAGCTTTTTAGAATAGAAAGCACAGGGGCAGAATTTTGGTGGCGTACCCGAGCGCTGAGACAGCACAGTGCCGATCCCAGCCTCGGATGCATTCCACCTCAAATTGGAACGCCAAAGAGGGATCCGGATGTGCCAGCACCGGAGCCGAGGTAAACAGGTCCTTCAGATGTCTAAATGCCCTGTCCGCCTCAGCCGACCACTGCAGATGCACCGGACCCCCCTTTAGCAGGGAGGTAATGGGAGCTGCTACCTGTCCAAAGCCCCGGATAAACCTCCGGTAGTAATTGGCAAAACCCAAGAACCACTGCACTTCCTTCACCGTGGTGGGAGTCTGCCAATTACGCACAGCAGAAATGCGGTCAATCTCCATCTCCACCCCTGACGCGGAAAACCGATGTCCCAGGAAGGAGATGGACTCCTGGAAGAACAGACATTTCTCCGCCTTCGCATACAGGTCATGCTCTAACAGTCTACCAAGCACTCGACGCACCAGGGACACATGCTCGGCTCGTGTAGCGGAGTATATTAGAATGTCATCAATATACACCACTACACCCTGTCCATGCAAGTCCCGGAAAATCTCGTCCACAAATGATTGGAAGACTGAAGGAGCATTCATTAAACCGTGTGGCATGACGAGGTACTCATAGTGACCCGAGGTGGTACTGAATGCTGTCTTCCACTCATCTCCCTCCCTAATGCGCACCAGGTTGTACGCGCTCCTGAGATCCAATTTTGTGAAGAATCGCGCCCCGTGTAATGACTCCGTCATACTAGCAATCAGAGGGAGAGGATAGCTGTATTTGATTGTGATCTGATTGAGACCACAGTAATCAATACACGGGCGTAAACCCCCATCCTTCTTCACAAAAAAGAAACTCGAGGACGCAGGGGAAGTGGACGGCCGTATGTATCCCTGTCTCAGAGATTCGGTGACGTATGTCTCCATTGCCGCCGTCTCCTCCTGAGACAGAGGATACACATGACTACGCGGAAGCGCAGCGCCTACTTGGAGGTCTATCGCACAATCCCCCTGTCGATGAGGTGGTAATTGAGTCGCCTTCTTTTTACAGAAGGCGAGTGCCAAATCGTCATACTCAGGTGGAATGTGCATGGTGGGAACTTGGTTCGGGCTTTCCACCGTTGTTGCCCCTACGGAAACATCTACACACCGGCCGAAACACTGATCAGACCATCCCTTGAGAGCCCTCTGTTGCCATGAAATGTTGGGGAGCCCCAACACCATGGGAAACGCAGGAGAATCAATCAAATACAAACGTAGTATCTCCTCATGACCCTCCTGCCTTTTCATCCTGAGCGGCGCTGTGACTTCCCTAATCAATCCTGACCCCAAAAAGCGGCTATCTAGGGCATGGATGGGGAAGGGCACATCAACAGGTACAATAGGAATCCCTAACTTATAGGTGAATTGGCGATCGATAAAATTCCCAGCTGCGCCTGAATCTACTAGCGCCTTATGCTGGGAGTGAGGAGAAACCTCGGGAAACACAACTTTAATGCACATATGCGCAACAGAGAGCTCTGGGTGAGTTGGGTGCCTACTCACCTGGAATGACTCATCAGTGCACACCCTACCGCCTCGATTCCTAGGAGACCCACCCCAGCACCGACCAGCAGTGTGTCCTCTGCGGCCACAGTTGGTGCAGGGGACGGCCTCCCTCCTGGTCTCTCTCCTGGTCTCCCTAGCACCAACACCTCCGAGCTCCATAGGGGTCGGCTCGGAAGTGCTGGGGGATGGAATGGACGGCCCTGATCCGGACGTCCGCGGGTAGCCAACAGGGTATCCAGGCGAATTGACATGTCCACCAGTTGGTCGAAGCGGAGGTTGGTGTCCCTGCAGGCCAATTCCCGACGCACGTCCTCCCTCAGGCTGCATCTGTAGTGGTCGATGAGGGCCCTCTCATTCCATCCCGCGTTGGCAGCCAGCGTCCGGAAGTCCAGCGCGAACTCCTGTGCGCTCCTCCTCCCCTGTCTAAGGTGGAATAGGCGCTCACCCGCCGCTTTACCCTCTGGTGGATGATCGAATACTGCCCTGAAGCGGCGGGTGAACTCCGCATAGTTGACAGTAGCGGTGTCTATTCCCCCCCACTCGGCATAGGCCCACTCCAGCGCCTTGCCGGACAGACAGGAGATAAGGGCGGACACGTTCTCGTATCCCGAGGGCACCGGGTGGATGGTTGCTAGGTATAGTTCAACCTGGAGCAGGAAACCCTGACACCCGGCCGCTGTGCCATCATAAGCCCTCGGGAGCGAGAGCCGAATCCCACTGGACCCCGGAGGTGAAGCGATGGGCATCGCTGATGGTGGTGGTATCGTTGGAGAAGGCGTAGGCAGACCCTCTCTTTCCCATCGCCCAATAGTGCTCACCACCTGTTCCATGGCGGTGCCGAGAGCCTGGATCATGGCCGCTTGGTGTTCGACGCGTTCCTCCATTGATCCAGCTGGCACCGCCGCTCCTGCTGACTCCATGAGTGGTGTGTGATTCTGTCAAGGTGACGTGTATGCGGGAAACGAAGTCAAGCGGGATGTAGCTCAGTTGGTAGAGCATGGCGTTTGCAACGCCAGGGTTGTGGGTTCGATAAAAAAAATTATGTATGCACTAACTGTAAGTCGCTCTGGATAAGAGCGTCTGCTAAATGACTAAAATGTCAATGTAAATGTAAGCGCAGGACACCGAACTACTGGCAGAACGTACTTTACTAAACACAGTAAAGAAAGTACAAAACAAACCTCAAAACAGGGAGGAACAAATAACGCATACAGCCAGCACTGCCGACCTAACGGAAAACAATCACACACAATAACCAATGAGAGACAGGGGTTTATAAAGGGAATACAATATAACATAATGGGAAACAGGTGCAAACAATCAGGACAAACTAGACAAACACCGAAACATAGATCGGTGGCAGCTAGTACTCCAGGGACGACGAACGCCGAAGCCTGCCCGAGCAAGGAGGAGGGGCAGCCTCGGCTGATTCCGTGACACCCCTGGTTATGCCTTGCACCCATGGAGTGAAAGCTAAGGTCCGCCCCTGCCCTTGGTCCATCCACTGAATAAGAGATTAAAGGAAGAATGTTGATTAAATAAATAGTAATGTTGTTTACTTATTGAAACTGTAAGGATTGCTTTTTGCCTGACTGTAAATGCATACATTTCAGCAGGCCGTTTCATAATGCCCGTGAGAGCAGGGTATATAACACTGAAAGACTGAGCTCTCAGCTCTGCCAGATTGTTGGTGGGCCTCCACCATAGAGGAAAACATATATGGGATAATAGAGAGAAAATCCAGGAGCCCCTGTGTAATGAAAATGGTCCTGCTGTGTATAGATGTCTGTGGCGGGATGACAAATCAATAATGTTGCCTAGTAAGTTGCTATTTTTCAGTGGATGGGGGAAGGGGTGGGTTGGAAAAAAATGCTAGCTGTCAGGAGTGTTTGCATCTTGCGGGTTCAGTTTATCCTGGGTACAAAAATAATGAAATTGCTGCCTCCTGGTTGCCTTGAGATTGGGAGGAATAAACTGTCGATATTTGCTCCTGGGGACCTAAGAGAGGACACTCGCATAAATCATCCAGCGTGCACCTGTCCAAAGAATCAGGCGGCGAGTCATGTGTCATCGCGTTTGGGATAGTGCTGCGGCTCCCCTCCAACTCTGAATCAATGTGTCAGAGGTTGCTCGGAGCTCTGGTCCCACACATGGTACACGGGCAAAAGGACGAAAATTGCTTTTCCACTGCTCCCCACGGCTCCCTAACTAGCATGTTTTCAGGAGTGCTCCATTGTTGTTTTGGTTGTTGAATAGAAACAATAGTAATGGTGTGTATTTACTCTGATAGAAGGCTCACATGTATATGGAGGCACTGTATATTCTTATCAGCACCACTTGACAATCAGTTGTTTAAATAGTTTTTCAAATGATTGACCTATTTACCCAATTGCTTCACAATTTCTACTGTATAATCCATCTGCTGTTAATTTGAGTCTTTGTTTTGATTGTCAATTTAGTCTAATTGAAAACTGCTCCTGTTATGGGCTCTATAATAATTTATCTCAGTCTTAGTCTTCTCCATATGTTTCACCGGTAGGACACATAGTTGACGTATTGTAAGGCAGCTGTTTGGAAGCTGCTAATGGCTATCTGATGTTTGCCATATTTCCAACTGACAAGTGAAAGGAAATCCAGAGGGGGAAATTAATCTGGATAGATCATGGGCATAGACGGTTCTGATGCCCTTTGGAGAGACAAATAAGTCCTGTCCACAACCACAACAGCAGTCTGGGATCACGTCCTGTGCCATTGTGGATCAGTATGGCCTGGAACAACCTCTGGCTCAGATCATTATGTGTGAAGACAATGCCATACATCAGTGAGGCTCCATCAGGTTTTTAGTGAGAATAGGAAGATGCTTTAAACTGTGAATTCCAACCTTTAAGACATCTAAATGCTCCAAATGTCTTAATCTCGCGTACAGAATTGGCCGTCCTTCACCATGCTGTGAGTAACCAGCCGCTACTTAAGTCTCTCAAACCAGCTGTAGAGGTTGAGCTCAGTATGGGCTCAGCTGGGCCTACTAGTGAGATGGGCAGATACACAGGATCGTCTCTTATTTACACACATACACACAAACACACACATGCCAACTGTCTGGCATACACAAATGACGTTTATGGTTGATGCATAGTGGGCCTGTTTTCAACAGTAACTGTGGCATTTCTCTAAATGGGAAGATTGATTAACATGATGGATACATCTGTAGAAATAAATAATAGGATCCATAAAACCAAATCCATTGCAAATAAATGTATACCTGCTCAAGTTTATACCCACACAATTTGATAAATTTTTTAATTCAATTTCATACAATCGTATTACCCACTATTCAGCATAAATTGATGTTATAGTAGACATTAAAAGCTGTTACTGACCCCTGATCCTGGACTTGGCTCACATTCCATCTGTTTGACACTTTCCAAGGCAATTTGAGATCTGCTATGTTAGTGCTGTAGGCCAGGGTTTCCCAAACACGGTACTAAGGTTAACCCTAATTCCTCAATTTAACCGATGAGGTTAGTTTTGGTTTCACTTTTGCACGGTTTGACTGACAGCTAACATATGGCAAAATATGTCATAATTAAAAATGGCAACACACTCCATAATCTACTAAATGGCACCACAGACGGCCCCACGCGGTATAGTTAAAAAGGCGAGCCATGCCATATCTCTTTTGCTGCAGTAATGTCTACGTACTGCATTTTCTTTTGAGATTGAGTTGGTATTCCAACTGTCTGTACAGTGATATTAGTGTATGACACCAACAATCAGTGCAGTTCCAGTTTATACCATTGTTGCCAATTTGGTCGAGCTAGGCTCGATTGGCAGTTCTAGATATACCATTACACCATCCAGTCTCCTTATTTGCCTGGTTTCATATTTACTCAGTTTCCACACTGTGATCACAGAGGCTGGCCCTCTCAGCCTGTATGAGGAGGCTTGGACTTCTCCAATCCCTGTAGCTGAAAATAACATCCAGCTAGACGGGAGTTAAAAAGTCTGGAGACGATCTCCAACCCGTCACAGGAGGACGGGCTGGAGAGAAAGAGAGAGAATCTTGCAGGGGGTTGATTAGGACTTCGACTGGTATAAATGATAGGCAGTGAATGAGGAGGAGGGGGCTGATTTGGAGGAGGTGGGAGAAGGTGATGGTGTTAACAGATGTGAGTTGAGATAGTGGCAGTGCATGAAGTCGTCATCGGGTGAGGTTGTGTCTCTCTCTGGCGGGAGGTAAGCTTGGCTTATATGGCTTATATAGTGTAGAGTAAAGCTTAAACCATGTATTTGGATTGTAGTTAGGTATTGTAGGTAGTTATTGTAGGTTATTGTAGTTATCATAGGTTATCGTATGTAATTATTGTAGGTAAGTATTGTATTCGACTGAGCCCGGTGAAGCACGAGGCTAGCTAACCCACTACCTGGACTAGCTAGCGGGTAGCTACTGGTAACTATTAGCAACTGTGGATAGTTGTTTCACGCTTGAGAGTACCTGTAATTACGCCAGCTAGCTGCCTACCATTCAGCTGTTTTTCTAACCTCATTGTCTGAAGCGTTGGCGTTAGGTAGTTAGTAGTTACTGTGCTCGAAATGTAGCTAGCTTGTTGCTACCTGGATAGCTAACTAGACAATAGCTGGAACGACCTAGCGAACAGACGCGAACTGGCTGAGTCGATTCAGTGGCTAGCTTTGCACTTGGCTGGCTAACAGTAGCTGCTAGGGGTTAACCTACATTTAACCTACATTTGTGTTTTGTTTTTACATACTGGTAACAAGATTCGTTCAAGGGAATTTGGGACATGGGTGACTAGTTAACGTTAGCTTGGCTCTCTCTGTGTGTTCGTGCCGTGGGAGGAGGGTTTTTTTCGTTGGCAGAAAGCAATGGCTAGCTAGTATGCTAACTATTCTAGCTAACTAACTGGCTGAATAAGTTGACGACGGACTCTCTCAAGCTGTCGGGACTAACCCAGAACTTTACACAACGTTAGACACGGACACGAATGATCTGCTTGGCGTGTTGACACACTGGTGGTTTGTTGTGGCCGAGTATTGGTGCTAAACTGTGTTGTTGGAGGCTGGCATGCTAGTTGGCTGTGGCGTCATAGGATTCGGTGCTCTGGACGGTTTTCACAGAAGAATACTGTACCAAGTTAGCTAGCTGAATAAACTAAGTTAGTCTATTCCTAGAAACATTGAACCGCTGTAGTTTACAACAATTATAGTTTCTGAGGTGGAAGTTGGGAGAGTTATATTTGGGTGTTTCAGTGAAACGTAAGTGAGGGAGGCCCCACTCTCTCGCTTTCCCAGATGTTTAGTTCATTTCATTCCGATCTCCTTTGCATTATTGTAGCCATTTTCTGTAGCCTGTCAACTATGCGTCTGTCTATCCCTGTTCTCTCCTCTCCGCACAGGCTATACAAAAGCCTCACACCGCGTGGCTGCTGCCACTCTAACCTGGTAGTCCCTGCACGCACGACCCACGTGGAGTTCCAAGTCTCCGGCAGCCTCTGGAACTGCCGTTCTATGGCCAACAAGGCAGAGTTCATCTCAGCCTATGCTACCCTCCAGTCCCTCGACTTCTTGGCGCTGACGGAAACATGGATTACCACTGGAAACACTGCTACTCCTACTGCTCTCTCCTCGTCTGACCAGTGTTCTCGCATACCCCGAGAGCATCTGGTCAGCGGGGTGGTGGCACAGGAATCCTCATCTCTCCCAAGTGGACATTCTCTCTTTCTCCCCTGACCCATCTGTCTATCTCCTCATTTGAAATCCATGCTGTCACAATCACTAGCCCATTCAAGCTTAACATCCTTATCATTTATCGCCCTCCAGGTTCCCTTGGAGAGTTCATCAATGAGCTTGACGCCTTGATGAGTTCCTTTCCTGAGGATGGCTCACCCCTCACAGTTCTGGGTGACTTTAACCTCCCTACGTCTACCTTTGACTCATTTCTCTCTGCCTCCTTCTTTCCACTCCTCTCCTCTTTTGACCTCACCTTCTCACTATCCCTCCCTACTCACAAGGCAGGCAATACGCTTGACCTCATCTTTACTAGATGCTGTTCTTCTACTAATCTCACTGCAACTCCCCTCCAAGTCTCCGACCACTACTTTGTATCCTTTTCTCTCTCGCTCTCCTCCAACACTACTCACTCTGCCCCTACTCAGATGGTAATGCGCTGTAGCAACCTTCGCTCTCTCTCTCTCCCGCTACTCTCTCTTCCATCCTATCATCTCTTCGCTCTGCTCAATCCTTTTACCTCCAATCTCCTGATTCTACCTCCTCAACCCTCCTCTCCTCCCTTTCTGCATCCTTTGACTCTCTATGTCCCCTATCCTCCCGGCTGGTTCGGTCCTCCCCGCCTGCTCCGTGGCTTGACGACTCATTGCGAGCTCACAGAACAGGGCTCCGGGCAGCCGAGTGGAAATGGAGGAATACTAGACTCCTTGCAGACCTGGCATCTTTTCACTCCCTCCTCTCTACATTTTCTTCCTCTGTTTCTGCTGCTAAAGCCACTTTCTACCACTCTAAATTCCAAGCATCTGCCTCTAACCCTAGGAAGCTCTTTGCCACCTTCTCCTCCCTGCTGAATCCCCCTCCCCCTCCCCCCTCCTCCCTCTCTGTGGATGACTTTGTCAACCATTTTGAAAAGAAGGTTGACGACATCCGATCCTCGTTTGTTAAGTCAAATGACACCGCTGGTCCTACTCACACTGCCCTACCCTATGCTTTGACTTCTTTCTCCCCTCTCTCTCCAGATGAAATCTTGCGACTTGTGACGGCCGGCCGCCCAACAACCTGCCCGCTTGACCCTATCCCCTCCTTTCTTCTCCAGACCATTTCCGGAGACCTTCTCCCTTACCTCACCTCGCTCATCAATTCATCCTTGAATTGAATCCCTTCCGTCTTCAAGAGAGCGATAGTTGCACCCCTTCTCAAAAAACCTACACTCGATCCCTCCGATTTCAACAACTACAGACCAGTATCCCTTCTTTCTTTTCTCTCCAAAACTCTTGAGCGTGCCGTCTTGAGCCAACTCTCCTGCTATCTCTCTCAGAATTACCTTCTTGATCCAAACCAGTCAGGTTTCAAGACTGGTCATTCAACTGAGACTGCTCTTCTCTGTGTCACGGAGGCTCTCTGCACTGCTAAAGCTAACTCTCTCTCCTCTGCTCTCGTCCTTCTAGACCTATCTGCTGCCTTTGATACTGTGAACGATCAGATCCTCCTCTCCACCCTCTCCGAGTTGGGCATCTCCGGCACGGCTCACTCTTAGATTGCGTCCTACCTGACAGGTCGCTCCTACCAGGTGGCGTGGCGAGAATCTGTCTCCGCACCATGTGCTCTCACCACTGGTGTCGCCCAGGGCTCAGTTCTAGGCCCTCTCCTATTCTCGCTATACACCAAGTCACTTGGCTCTGTCATATCCTCACATGGCCTCTCCTATCATTGCTACGCAGACGACACACAACTAATCTTCTCCTTTGCCCCTTCTGATAACCAGGTGGTGAATCGCATCTCTGCATGTCTGGCAGACATATCAGTGTGGATGACGGATCACCACCTCAAGCTGAACCTCGGCAAGAATGAGCTGCTCTTCCTCCCGGGGAAGGACTGCCCGTTCCATGATCTCGCCATCACGGTTGACAACTCCGTTGTGTCCTCCTCCCAGAGTGCGAAGAGCCTTGGCGTGACCCTGGACAACACCCTGTCGTTCTCCGCTAACATCAAGGTGGTGACCCGATCCTGTAGGTTCATGCTCTACAACATTCGGAGAGTACGACCCTGCCTTACACAGGAAGCGGCACTGGTCCTAATCCAGGCACTTGTCATCTCCCGTCTGGATTACTGCAACTCGCTGTTGGCTGGGCTCCCTGCCTTTGCCATTAAACCCCTACAACTCATCCAGAACGCCGCAGCCCGTCTGGTGTTCAACCTTCCCAAGTTCTCTCACATCACCCCGCTCCTCCGCACACTCCACTGGTTTCCAGTTGAAGCTCGCATCTGCTACAAGACCATGGTGCTTGCCTACATAGCTGTGAGGGGAACGGCACCTCCGTAACTTCAGGCTCTGATCAGTCCCTACACCCAAACGAGGGCATTGCGTTCATTCACCTCTGGCCTGCTGGCCCCCCTACCACTGCGGAAGCACAGTTCCCGCTCAGCCCAGTCAAAACTGTTCGCTGCTCTGGCACCCCAATGGTGGAACAAGCTCCCTCACGACGCCAGGACAGCGGAGTCACTCACCACCTTCCGGAGACACTTTAAACCCCACCTCTTTAAGGAATACCTAGGATAGGATAAAGTAATCCCCCCCCCCCAAACTAAATTAAAAAAAAAAAAAACATATTGTAAAGTGGTTATCCCACTGGCTATAAGGTGAATGCACCAATTTGTAAGTCGCTCTGGATAAGAGCGTCTGCTAAATGACGTAAATGTAAATGTAATGTAAATGAGTGTAGTATTGAATAAAGGTTTTGATAACTCATCTGCCTGTGTTTGTTATGGAGACTTAGTTGGAGGACGAGAAGGAGAGGTAAAAGGAGAAGAGAGGGAGAGTGCAATCACTGTTGGCTTACATCCAGAAATTAGAAGCCTGCATAACAAATTTGCGATCAGAATATTAACACCCACAGTGTTAAATGTTACACCTTAGTAATTATATGTGACCGACCAAAATAGTGTTAAACTAACACCCCCAGAGTGTTGGAACCCTAACACCTTAGGTGTTGAAAACTAACATTTTGTTCAAAAGGCTTGCAACACTGTGGTTGTTAAAAATGAACATGTTAAAGGGTAAAATCTATTAATAACACTGCATTTGGTTAGGCTTCTAAAACAGGGAGTGTTGCAAATGAACTATTCACAAGTGTCAATTAATCAATAAATAACACTATAGAGTGTTGAGCTCCCAACACAGTCAGTGTTATAAATATAAATGTTAAAAGTGACAAACCAATAACCAAAGCTCCTAGTGCTGCCATTAGACTGGCTTTTAAAACATAACAATTAACTTTTAAAAAATAAAAAATAAACCAAAAGCAGTGTTATTGAATTGACTCAGTGTTTATTTGTTTGGACAAAATATTTTCTTGAGACAGTAAGATACAAATAATGCACATTTCATAAAAGGACAACTTTTCACACTCCCCCCCTCAAAACGGAACAGTGTTTTTTTCAGTGAGGTGTATTCACAGCTAAAATCAGACATGGCACAGCTACCAAACTTTAATTGGATATGGCAAGGCTACATCTCTCCTAACCTGACACTACCAGGTGAATGGTGTCTGTCAGGTATTTAGTATTTATTAGGATCCCCAATTAGCTGCTGTCGAGGCAGTGGCTACATTTTACGTTTTAGTCATTTTAGCAGACGCTCTTATCCAGAGTGACTTACAGTTAGTGAGTGCATACATTATTTCATACTGGCCCCCGTGGGAATCGAACCCAGAACCCTGGCGTTGCAAGCGCCATGCTCTACCAACTGAGCTACAGGAGGCTTCCTTGGGTCCAAACAGGAAACAACACAACAAATAAAATATTCTAAAATTGATTAAATTGTTTTTTCCCCCTCATCAATCTACACACAATACCCCATAATGACAAAGCAAAATATAAATAAATAAATAAATAAATAAAATAAATATCACATTGTTGAAGCACCTTTGGCAGCGATTACAACCTTGAATCTTCTTGGGTATGACGCTACAAGTTCGGCACACCTGTATTTGGGGAGTTTCTCCCATTCTTCTCTGCAGATCCTAACAAGCTCTCTCAGGTTGGATGGGGAGCGTCACTGCACAGCTATTTTCAGGTCTCTCCAGAGATGTTCGATCGGGTTCAAGTCCGGGCTCTGGCTGGGCCACTCAAGGACATTCAGAGACTAGTCCCAAAACCACTTCTGCGTTGTCTTGGCTGTGTGCTTAGGGTCATTTTCCTGTTGGAAGGTGAACCGTCGCCGCAGTCTGAGGTCCTGAGCGCTCTGGAGCAGGTTTTCATAAATTATCTCTCTGTACTCCATTCATCTTTCCCTCGGTCATGACTAGTCTCCCAGTCCATGCCGCTGAAAAACATCCCCACAGCATGATGCTGCCACCACCACGCTTCCCCGTAGGGATGGTGCCAGGTTTCCTCCAGACGTGACGCTAGGCATTCAGGCCAAAGAGTTCAATCTTGGTTTCATCAGACCAGACAAACTTGTTTCTCATGGTCTGAGAGTCCTTTAGGTGCCTTTTGGCAAACTCCAAGCGGGCTGTCATGTGCCTTTTACTGATTGGTGGAGTGCTACAGAGATGGTTGTCCTTCTGGAAGGTTCTCACATCTCGACAGAGGAACTCTGGAGCTCTGTCAGAGTGACCATCGGGTTCTTGGTCACCTCCCTGACCAAGGCCCTTCTGCCCCGATTGCTTAGTTTGGCCAGGCGGCCAGCTCTAGGAAGAGTCTTGGTGGTTCCAAACTTCTTCCATTTAAGAATGATGGAGGCCACTGTGTTCTTGGGGACCTTCAATGCTGCAGAAACGTTTTGGGACCCTTCCCCAGATCTGTGCCTCGACAAAATCCTGTCTCGGAGCTCTACGGACAATTCCTTTGACCTCATGGCTTGGTTTTTGCTCTGCCATGAACTGTCAATTGTGGGACCTAATATAAATGGGTGTGTGCCTTTCAAGGATGATCGATGGATACAGGATGCACCTGAGCTCAATTTGAGTCTCACAGCAAAGGGTCTGAATACTTATATAAATAACTTATTTCTGTTTGTTAGTTTTAACACATTTGATAACATTTCTAAAAACCTGTTTTCGCTTTGTCACTATGGGGTATTGTGTGTAGATTGATGAGGAAAAAATGTAATCTAATACATTTTAGAATAAGGCTGTAACGTAACAAAATGTGGAAAAAGAGAATGGGTCTGAAAACTTTCCGAATGCACATTTACATTACTATTTATCCATTCAGCAGACGCTCCCATCCAGAGCGACCCACAGCTAGTACATTCATCTTAAGATAGCCAGTCGAGACAACCACATTTCACAGTCTTATCCCAACCACGTATCACCTTAACCTTAACCACACACTTAACCCTAACCTAATTCTGAAATTAAGACAAAAAGGCCAACACGGTTTTCAACTCCAGAGCATTTCACCCAGGATGTGTGACTGACTGTAGTCTCAGTATCTATGTCAAGGTTCTCAGAAATGTTGTCACATTTTCTAGATAACGTGCGCTTGCATTTTTATTGGACCAGATTCAACCGATTTTGTAGGTCATGCACTCCTAACGATAAACTATAGCAAACTGGTGTTTTTTGGCAAGTTATTAATATTCTTCACACAATCCTTCAGTGTAAAAAAGCATTTGTTGTTTCAACTTATCATTCGAATTTAAAAAGTTCCCTAAAGTATTTCAAGTTATACTAACTTACATCAAATTTACTTTGACTTATGAAAGAGAGTTAAGTCAACTTTTGTCAGTATAAGGTACTATTCCTAGTTGAATCAATTTCAACTTAAGTTATATCAACTAGTTATCCTAACTAACAGCAAATTTACTTTGACTAATAAAAGAAAGTCAAATCAACTTAAAAGTTTGTAAGTATAACCAACTTTTTATAGTTGAATCAATTTAGGTTTTAAAGATAACTAGCCTCCATTTTGAAATAACATATTCTCAATTAAAATAACTCACTATCAAGTTAAGTAGACTAAGATATACTGTACATTGACTAAACAACTTAATGGAGGTTTAGTCAATGTATATCTGGACTACTTAACTTGATAGTAAACATAAATTAACATTTTTAAAACTCAAAATACTTGGGCAACTTTTTAACTTCAAATGATAAGTTGTAACAACAAATCATTTTTTAGGCTGGTGACTCAGTACAGGTTACTTGACAGTAATTCATATTAATTAGTATTCCAAGCTGCTAGGACTTACAGGTAAGTTAAAACAATTGTTAGCTTGTAATGACAACACAACAGATCAATCACATATTCCAGAACATTTATTAAGATGCATGTAGATTTTTTTTCAATCGAAAAACAAACATTCTCTGAGCTAGAGGTACAGTAGTTTTGTAAACGTTGCAAAAACGCATAATTGGGCTAAAATGGTTGCAGAACTGAGACATAGGGCTACATTAAAATATTGATAGACAAGTTGGAGAGTGTTTCCACTCCAAATTCTATATGGACAACCAAATACTTCAGGACTAAGTTGTTTCCTCTACACATCAAAATAACAAAAATGTATATCGTAAAAAATAAAAAAATAAATGTTTATGAGGTCAGAATACTCATACTGCCATTGATGACCATTCATTTTATGGTAAAAAAGTAAGATAGAAAGTTATCTTTCCAAATTAAACCAGAAAGGACAACCAAATATTACTTAAAGTTAGATGTTCTCCATACATAGAAAACCAAAAAAATAGTTTATCCTTTCAAATATATGTTTTTGATAGCAAAATACTCAAATTTGGATAGGTCAAGTTCATAAATTGTGCTATTTCAGACAAAATATGACTTTATTTTAGATTGATATACCATTAGACAAAATGTTCCATCACATCAACCCCAATTTTCCTACCATTGAAGCCCAATGTTGCCCGTTTCCAACTTTTCCAGAAAATTGCTATACAGACTTGAAATTGAAGGGTAATAAAAACAATCCTCATTTGGACGTATGCTTGGGTCTCACAGGGTTATTAAAGGGGAAAAACAGCACATCCTAAATCCCTCTGACTCGTTGTTGGACTGTCAAAGTGTGCACCTCTCTCACTTAGGGAGAGCGAGGTAGAGCTAGAGGGAGAGTTACATCATAGTTATACAGACCCCACTCACTGCAGCGCTAGATAGATTTGCGTTATTCAACAAAGTTCTAAAAAAAATAGAAACCTGTCACAGTGGAAATACGTAATTCGGGAAGTCCAATCGATTGTGCGATATGGCATATACATTTTCTGTGATACATTTGGGTCGCAGGTTCACAATTTCACCTTTTCTGAGATCTCTGCCAAGCAAGGAGGAACAAAGCCAACCTAATCCTGCTTCCCACTTTTACCTTGAAACCCAAGGACATAATTTCACATGCCAATCATCATTGTCCATCTTCCCTCTCTGACTGTAGGCTACATCCCTCATTGCATGGTGTGATCAGATCATTACGGCAAAATATATCTACTAAAATGAGAGGGAAAGACTAGTGAGTGTGCAACATAACGTCCACTTCATAGGATGACACGTTAATTTATGTAACAAATGTTTCATTAGATTGTGACTTTGCTACAGTAGCCAGCTGACAGCGAACATATCCTTGTAAATGTATTTCTGTTGCAGATATAATGGATAGCCTAGGTACTGATGCATGCATCTATCGAAATGTGATTTATGCTCACTGTCGAAGTTTTCATTGGGGTAGATCAAATATGCTACAATTATATTTATTATTAGCATACATTTACATTTTTAAATTGATGGAATAATCGGGGGATTTCGTTTGCAAGCCAGGGCCAAATTGCCTTCCTGAACGAGCAAGAGAATGTGACAATGTAGGCTAATTTGATAAAATTTATAATTTGATAAAGTATTCATATAGCCTATCTTTGCATCAAATACCCTACTCCTTGAAAGTTGTATATTTAACCCTCCTATTATGTTGCGGGTCAATCTGACCCATTTCCACTTTTGAGTAGTCTAAAATACTAGTTAGCCTCTCTTTTTCTCCATTAAATTAAATGACTTTTCCTCATTGAGGGTCATGAAACTAACTGCAAAATGTGGACACACTGATGTGTTGTGGAATGTCTGTGTAGATTTTGTATACAGACATGATGTTGTGGGTCATATTGACCCGGAGGCTTTCATGTGTATAGATATTTGCACAGGTCCAAAATAAACAAGTATCTTTGATGTATTTTGTTTTGACTGGTTCTGGACGCACTTTTATAATTATGTTTGGGTGAAAAGGAGCTTTCCCAAGCTTCTCCTTCTTAGTGCAAGAGCAGCAGATTTCTGACACAGACACTCATAAATGAGCTCCAAAAGAGTTTCAGTCAATGACGCCTTATCACAAATTCTGGACTGTGACGGTGAAATAGAAGAGGAGGTTTCAGAGACAGAGGACATTTCAGAGGAGGATGATTGATCCAGATTGTGAATTTTTCTTTGGTGAAGAGGATTCAGAGGAGGAGTCTGCCATACATCCCTTCCATCAGATGAGAGAGAGAGAGCATGTAACAACCATCATCCTGAGAAGAGAGGACATGGAAGTCTAAAGATGATAATATAGAATGGTCACCGTCACCACAACGAAGTCAAGGTAGACTGTCAGCTTCCAATGTAATCAAAATTGACTATCTTGAGTGTGTTTAAACTGTGTGGGTCAATCTGACCCATACCACAATGGACGTACATTTTTTTCAGCAAAGCACCAAGTCATATTGCCAGAGAAGCCGGTGTTTGGAGGATATATTGACACAGGTGTTGTTAAGCAAACCGTGCCAATATATCATCCAAACACCGGCTTTGAGAGCATTATCACTTTTATACAACGGGTTACCAACATATTCAAATAATTATTTACATATTTTTAATTAAAAACGTTATTTTGATTAATTTATTCATACTACACTGCTCAAAAAAATAAAGGGAACACTAAAATAACACATCCTAGATCTGAATGAATGAAATAATCTTATTAAATACTTTTTTCTTTACATAGTTGAATGTGCTGACAACAAAATCATACAAAAATTATCAATGGAAATAAAATGTATCAACCCATGGAGGTCTGGATTTGGAGTCACCCTCAAAATTAAAGTGGAAAACCACACTACAGGCTGATCCAACTTTGATGTAATGTCCTTAAAACAAGTCAAAATGAGGCTCAGTAGTGTGTGTGGCCTCCACGTGCCTGTATGACCTCCCTACAATGCCTGGGCATGCTCCTGATGAGGTGGCAGATGGTCTCCTGAGGGATCTCCTCCCAGACCTGGACTAAAGCATCCGCCAACTCCTGGACAGTCTGTGGTGCAACGTGGCGTTGGTGGATGGAGCGAGACATGATGTCCCAGATGTGCTCAATTGGATTCAGGTCTGGGGAACGGGCGGGCCAGTCCATAGCATCAATGCCTTCCTCTTGCAGGAACTGCTGACACACTCCAGCCACATGAGGTCTAGCATTGTCTTGCATTAGGAGGAACCCAGGGCCAACCGCACCAGCATATGGTCTCACAAGGGGTCTGAGGATCTCATCTCGGTACCTAATGGCAGTCAGGCTACCTCTGGCGAGCACATGGAGGGCTGTGCGGCCCCCCAAAGAAATGCTACCCCACACCATGACTGACCCACCGCCAAACCGGTCATGCTGGAGGATGTTGCAGGCAGCAGAACGTTCTCCACGGCGTCTCCAGACTCTGTCACGTCTGTCACATGTGCTCAGTGTGAACCTGCTTTCATCTGTGAAGAGCACAGGGCGCCAGTGGCGAATTTGTCAATCTTGGTGTTCTCTGGCAAATACCAAACGTCCTGCACGGTGTTGGGCTGTAAGCACAACTCCCACCTGTGGACGTCGGGCCCTCATACCACCCTCATGGAGTCTGTTTCTGACCATTTGAGCAGACACATGCATATTTGTGGCCTGCTGGAGGTCATTTTGCAGGGCTCTGGCAGTGCTCCTCCTGCTCCTCCTTGCACAAAGGCGGTAGCAGTCCTGCTGCTGGGTTGTTGCCCTCCTACGGCCTCCTCCACGTCTCCTGATGTACTGGCCTGTCTCCTGGTAGCGCCTCCATGCTCTGGACACTACGCTGACAGACACAGCAAACCTTCTTGCCACAGCTCGCATTGATGTGCCATCCTGGATGAGCTGCACTACCTGAGCCACTTGTGTGGGTTGTAGACTCCGTCTCATGCTACCACTAGAGTGAAAGCACCGCCAGCATTCAAAAGTGACCAAAACATCAGCCAGGAAGCATAGGAACTGAGAAGTGGTCTGTGGTCACCACCTGCAAAACCAGTCCTTTATTGGGGGTGTCTTGCTAATTGCCTATAATTTCCACCTGTTGTCTATTCCATTTGCACAACAGCATGTGACATTTATTGTCAATCAGTGTTGCTTCCTAAGTGGACAGTTTGATTTCACAGAAGTGTGATTGACTTGGAGTTTCATTGTGTTGTTTAAGTGTTCCCTTTATTTTTTTGAGCAGTGTATTTCATCCTTCCACAAGATATAGTCCCGACACAAATCTAGGGTTGCTACCCAAACCGGTTGGGCGTTCGTTCTATCAGTTCGGACCCAGTCATTCGTTCTAAATGTTCCATTGCCATACTGGCTGGCAATGTTCTTATCCCTTGCTTGCTAGCTAGCTAGCCAACTACGGCTAACTTACAGTCAAGTCAAAAAGCGCAGCCAGAAGAACAGCAAAGTAGCTGCATTTACATTTGTTTAAGCTGTTTTCTAGTGACATTTATTTGTATACATCAATAATAATGAGCTAATGAGACGCGATTTTGCCTGGCATAGAAAATGTGCTAACTCGTCAGGACACTGTTCAGAGGAGTTAGCCAACAACACAGCTAACACAATCACTTCAAACTGAAGCTGGAAAGACTGCAAACTAGCTGCACTTTGTTTCGTTTTACCTTTTTTCAAATGACATTTCTTTGTATATGTCCAAAAAAATTATGCCAGCTGATTCATGATTTCGACTGGCTGAGGAACGCTGCCTGCCTGTCTGTCTCGTCCCAACACGTTCATTGCTATGGAACAGCTGGAGATCAAATTTGAATATTGAATGTTGCAAATGTCGGAGAGACAGACAGCAAGGTTTATACAAATCTCGGCTGTTGAAAACAAAATGTTAGTCTAAAATAAATATGAGATAATGTCTAGATGCTTTTTATAGTGGAGATCAAGTTTATAAATTGCATGGCTGGGCTGATGAGACAGTGGATTGCGCAGTCAGATGGAACAGAGTAAATAGACATTTTAACATCATAGATTTAGCCGGTGGTAACTTGTGGAATAGACACCATTCAGGAATGCGGTTTTAACCAATCAACATTCAGTATTAGACCCACCCGTTGTATAATGATTTATATAGCATACGTGATGAATGATGATCACTACAATCAACAGCTGCAGTGTTGCTCATTGGATTACCCTATATCATGGAATAGGCTATGTGAACGTTTATAAAGACAAAAGGTGGACACATGGAATTATTTGATTTGACAGGACAGAAAGGTAGGTGTATATTTTTGTATGTAAAATTTGAGAGAAACTTTGCTTCAGTATACATTTCTCGAGCTCGTTATGTGTGTTATTTCACGCACGGGACTCGTGGCAGAATGGACTCTTGCCTGATAAAAACCTTAGTCTATTGCGCAACATATTTCAAAATTCAGGACCGAGTTTGGGAAACCCTGCTTTAGAGCACAGCATTTTCTGCTTGGTTTCCAGAGCATTGAAAGAGAGAAATGAAATGGGCTACTACCGAGGTCTGATAATGCTTCTGACAATATAGTAAAAGGCATGTTGTGTTGGGTGATGTGTTAAAGTCTGATGTAGGCTATTTTGAAAACTGCCAATGTGTTGTGTTTATGATGGGCCCCCCTCATGCGTGTGTTGTTGTTGCATGAGCTGGCTGCTGTTTCCAGAGATCCCTTTGTAAAGATCCCCACAGTGGAAAGATTCAGTCATGGAGCAAGTATGGAGTATAATGTATGGTCCTGATTTCTGCAGTCTGACATATAATCACTTTGGGTCAGTTTCCCAGACACAGACTAAGCCAATTCCTGGACTAAAAAGCATGTTCAGTAACAATTCTTCATTGAAAATGTTTTAATTTAAGACTAGGATTAAGTTAAGCATTCCCCTACTGCTCTTTCAGAAGGGGTACATGGTACAGTGAGGACAGAACTCTATTGTACATTACAGTACATGCATCCTTTCTATCAGTATTCATCCACTCGTGGGAGAAAGAATAAGGTTGTGTTGTAGTGTATTGTTGTATACCTCATGTCTTCAAGAAATGGGTAGGGTCCTCTTGCATGAAGTAGGGCAGGCATCGCAGCACAAACCTCCCTTTTCCTTTGATTGGAATTCTGATGACCAAAGCACAATCGTGACTACATTTCCCATTTGAGTCTTATGTACCATTTCCAAGATTGGCCTTATGTACATTATATAAAAGTACAGACTCAGAGTTTCAAAACGGTATATCATACACTGCAGTTGAGGGAAACATGGGAAAGTTGTGCTTCTTTGAAATGTGATAAACTTGTTATCCTCTTGAACGTTTTTCACACTTGCTCGAGAGCTCTTTTTTGAGTACGCCCATTCAGCATTGTTCACAGCCTCTTAAACCTTAACCCCACCAAACTCTTTAAGTAGTCTCGTGAGGCCATGTGCTAATCTGAGTGATTAAGGTATTGTAGTAAACAAGTCGTGAAAGTAGTAGCCTACAACAAAGAAAATCTCCAGGTAAAAATAAACTTTATCTAGTCATTATCTAATCAAAATCTAATTGTATTTGTCACATGCTCCGAATACAACTGTTGTAGACTTTACCGTGGCTATCATACTGGTAACACAGTCTCCGTTGCATTGCTGTTTTGATGGGCCCCAGCATTTAATCGCATTGTGTAAGTCATCACTCCTTGCAGTTGGTAAGAGACATTCAGTAAATACTAGGAATAGATTGTCCACCATCTATGTATTATCCTGACAGAAAAGAGAAATAGGCAAAATAAAATTTTGATTCAGAGCAGTAAAGAAATTGAATAATTTATCTGAGCAAACCAGAAACCTTTCAATTTATAAATTCAAACAATAAATTGGAAGGACTATGGTAGATGAAGGAATCAATGTATAATTTCAGACTGTATTTACCCCCCCCCCACCACCCCATTAAAAAAAATAAAAAAGAATAATAAAAAAAAGAATAAAGAATAAAAAAATAAAAAAACTGGACTGTGATGTTTTACAAAAGTTCTGAACCTTTCTATTCTCATTGTTTCTACAGATCGTAAATTGAAAATAAACATTTTTGCTAAAAGTATTATTATTGATCGATTGACTATGACTTTTCAGATCACCCAGTAGTGCTATCTGCAGGGTTAGCTCCAGGTAAATATTACAATTGTTTAGCCATTCCTGGACCTGTGTCCAAAAACAAGCTACAAATGGACAGTACCAAAACAAATGATCTAATGATTCTGTCTCTTCGCAGCAAAATCTGCAGAGCTGGGAAGATTGTATCCCCCATATAAATAACATTCTATTGGTAGCAACATTTTAATATAATAATTTAATTTAAAAAAGTTTTGAATCCGGCGTCGTTTTGCGTATCAATTCATAAACACTATGCCATGGAATCGGTACGTCAAAAATCTCTTCTCAACTATTTTCCAATCTATATGGGATGGCTGTCAATCCTTTGGTCCTTAAATGAAACTGGTATACTTTTTTTATCTATCACAATTTTCTTTAACCAATTATATTCTTTAATGCAAGGCCGACAGACAAGTTCCTTACTTTTTCCCCCTTCCACTTTCCTTTTCCATTTTTGCGGTAATGCTGCAATTATTTGGTTGTAATTTTGGCTAGAGCAGACATTTCCATATGTTTTTGTTAGCTGCATGTGCGCCATAACTCCACCAGTCCTACCAATAATATCATTTACGAAGATTATACCTTTTTTTAAACATTTTGTTAAAAATCAATTAGTATATTTGAGTTTAACCACAATATTTGTTGCATTATTTGTTCTGTCATTTCTGGAGCATTAAATTGAAATTGCAACCAACTTTCCATGGCTTGTTTTAGAAATAGTGATATTTGGGAGATTATTTCCTTTTCAAATAACTGAAAGTGAGAGGTTGTAATCTGAATAAAGGGGAAAAGGCCATTCTTGAAAATTGGGTGAGACAATCTTACTAATTTGCTAGAGAATCAGTTCGGATTTAAGTATAACTTTTGCATGACTGAAGCTTTTAGTGATAGGTCTAATGCTTTAATATTAATCATTTCTGTCCTCCGAATTCATATTCTGTCACGATCGTCGGATACAGAGGACCAAGGCGCAGCGTTGAAGGCGAACATACTTTTATTATTTAGAATGAACACACGAACAAAAACAACAAACGATAACGTGACGTCCTCGGTTCTAGCACAAACCTATACTGGAACAAGATCCCACCCCAAACAATGCCAAACGGCTACCTAAGTATGGCTCCCAATCAGAGACAACGAGCTACAGCCGTCTCCGATTGGGAGCCACCCTGGCCAACATAGAAATACTAAACTAGAACAAAACCCAATGAAAACTCACACCCTGGCTCAACATACTAGAGTCCCCAGAGCCAGGGCATGACAGTACCCCCCCCCAAAGGCGCGGACTCCGACCGCGCCAACCAAACACAACAGGGGAGGGGCCGGGTGGGCACTCCGCCTTGGCAAGATCCCCACTCCCTCTCTAACCCCCCAAAGTACCCCTGGTCCGGTCTGGCCCTGCTGGCCGAAGCTGGACTGAACACTGGTGGAGCGGATTGCTCTAGCTCCGGTGTGGAGCAGCTGACCGGTGCCGGACCAGGCACCAGTGGAACAGGCACGGGCTGTGCCGGACTGACGACGCACACCCCTGGCTTGGTGTGGGGAGCAGGAACGGGCCGGACCGGGCTGACGAAGCGCACCACTGGCTTGGTGCGGGGAGCAGGAACGGGCCGGACCGGGCTGACGAAACGCACCACTGACTTGGTGCGGGGAGCAGGAATGGGCCGGACCGGGCTGACGACGCGCACCACTGACTTGGTGCGGGGAGCAGGAACGGGCCGGACCGGGCTGACGAAACGCACCCCTGACTTGGTGCGGGGAGCAGGAATGGGCCGGACCGGGCTGACGACGCGCACCACTGACTTGGTGCGGGGAGCAGGAACGGGCCGGACCGGGCTGGCGAAGCGCACCACTGACTTGGTGCGGGGAGCAGGAACAGGCCGGACCGGGCTGACGACGCGCACCACTGACTTGGTGCGGGGAGCCGGAACGGGCCGGACCGGGCTGGCGAAGCGCACCACTGACTTGGCGCGGGGAGCAGGAACAGGCCGGACCGGGCTGGCGACGCGCACCACAGGCTCGGTGCGAGGGACAGGAACAAGCCGGACCGTACTGGGAACACACACCACTGGCCCTACGCGGGGATCAGGAACAGGCCGGACCGGACTGGCAACACACCCCAGTACCTCTCGCCGTGCCTCTACATCCTCCTTCCCCCTGGTGACCAGTGACTCCCGTAACCTGGCGGCCTCCTGCTGCCCCGTCGTCCACGGCGTGAGCCCCCCCTAAACATTTTCTGGCCGTCTCTCCTCCCCGTGGGCCAGGCCTCCATGTCTCTCGCCAGACTTTCGCCCTTCTGCTTCCAAGTCCAGCCTCTCTCCTCCTCACACGGCTTGACCCAGTCGAGGTGGCAAAGGAGATCCGCTAGAGATTCCCCTGGCGATGGCTCCTGGACACGCTGCTTGGTCCAGTTTTGGTGGGATCTTCTGTCACGATCGTCGGATACAGAGGACCAAGGCGCAGCGTTGAAGGCGAACATACTTTTATTATTTAGAATGAACACACGAACAAAAACAACAAACGATAACGTGACGTCCTTGGTTCTAGCACAAACATATACTGGAACAAGATCCCACCCCAAACAATGCCAAACGGCTACCTAAGTATGGCTCCCAATCAGAGACAACGAGCTACAGCCGTCTCCAATTGGGAGCCACCCTGGCCAACATAGAAATACTAAACTAGAACAAAACCCAATGAAAACTCAGACCCTGGCTCAACATACTAGAGTCCCCAGAGGGCGTGACATATTCATTATATAAATAGGCCCATTTAATTTTGTCTGGCTTGCCGTTCCAAATAAAATGGAATATTTTTACTCATATAAGTTACAAAACTGTTCGCTAGGCATAGGCAAGACCATAAGCAAATAGGTAAACTGGGATAATACTAAAGAGTTAATCAGGATGATTTTTCCACAAATTGACAGGTATTTACCTTTCCATGGTAGCAAGATCTGATCTATTTATGCTAACTTTATATTAAAATGTATTGGAGTGAGATCATTTATTTCATTTGGGATATGTATTCCGAGTATATCCACATCACCATCAGACCATTTTATTGGTAAACTACATGGTAATGTAAAATTTTTATTTTTTAGTGATCCAATACGTAATATAGTACATTTATCATAATTTGGTTGTAATCCAGAGCGTTTAGAAAATGTATCTAGATCTTCTATGAGGCTGTTGAGGGATTCAAGTTGTGGATTTAAAAGAAAACATGAATCATCAGCGTACAATGAAACCTTTGTTTTTAAGCCCTGGATTTCTAATCCCTTGATATTATTGTTGGATCTGATTTTAATAGCTAACATCTCGATGGCAATAATAAATAGATTTTCCAATAGTGGACAACCATGTTTCACTCCTCTTGACAGTTTAAAACTTTCTGAGAAATAGCCATTATTTACTATTTTACACCTACGGTTACTATACATGATTTTAAGCCAATTTATAAGAGATTGTCCACAATTGAAATGCTCCAGGCATTTATATATAAACCCCAGTCGTACATTATCAAATGCCTTTTCGAAGTCTGCTATGAATAGTAGGCCTGGTTTCCCAGATTTTTCATAGTGTTCTATTGTTTCCAGTACTTGCCTTATATTATCTCCAATGTATCGCCAATGAAAAAACCTGTCTGATTAGAATGAATAATATCCGACAATACCTTTTTAATTCTATGCGCTATACATTTTGCTATAATTTTTGCATCACAACACTGAAGTGTAAGGGGCCTCCAATTTATTAAATGGACTGGATCTTTATATTTTCCACTTGTATCCTGTTAGACCTTCTTCTTGATAATCTGCCATTTACATAGGGAGTGGTTAAAACATGCTAATAACGGTCCTCTGAGTATATCAAAAAAGGTTTGGTATACCTCGACTGGTATGCCATCCAAACCTGGAGTTTTCCCGGACTTAAAGTATTTAATTGCATCCAGAAATTAATCCTCTGTAATTTCACCTTCACATTAGTCTTTCTGCATGGCTGTTAATTTTACATTATCAAGAAATAAAAAATCTCTACAATTTGCTTCAGTTAGAGGAGATGGAGGCGACTGAAACAAAAACATATGCTTAAAGTACTTTGTTTCCTCCTTCAAAATATATTTTGGTGAATCATGGGTGACTCCGTCATTAGTAACCAGTTTCAATAAATTATTTTTGGTAGCATTCCTATGTTGAAGATTAAAAAATAATTTGGTGCATTTTTCCCCATATTCCATCCAGTTTGCTTTATTTTTATAATATATTACACTTGATCTTTCTTGAATAAGTTTCTCCATTTCTTTTTGTTTTTCCTCTAATTTATTCTGAGCCTCTATGTTACAGTTTTTATTGCTATCTATCTGTTCTGTTAGACCTTCTATTTCCTTTGTTAGTGTGGACTCTTTTGACCTAAATTGCTTTTGTTTTCGAGATGAGTACTGAATTGCATGGCCTCTAAAGGCACATTTAAAGGGGATTTGCTGTACCTATGTTATGTCGGAAAAAATCTGTTATAAATTCTAGTTAAATCCTAGTTAAAAACAAGTTATCATCCAATAGGCTTTGATTACATTTCCAATATCCTCATCCACGTGGAAATTCAGTAAGAGTAATGTATATGCCAATTATATAATGGTCCGACCGCATTCTGTCCCCTATCAACACTTTTTAAACTTTAGGTGCCAATGAAAATGACATAAGAAAGAAGTGAAGACGACTAGCTTGATTGAGTCTCCGCCATGTATATCTCACTAGATCAGGATATTTAAGCCTCCATATATCTACTAGTTCTAATGTATCCATGACATTCACGATTTCCTCAAGAGCATGAGGTTGATTGTTTGTAGTTTGATTTCCTTTGGCTGCCCATTCTTGCATAATCAATGCTTGGAGTTTGTCAGAATTTGTGGGTTTTTGTTTGTCCACCCGCCTCTTGAGGATCGACCACAAGTTCTCAATGGGATTAAGGTCTGGGGAGTTTCCTGGCCATGGACCCAAAATGTCGATGTTTTGTTCCCCGAGCCACTTAGTTATCACCTTTGCCTTATGGCAAGGTGCTCCATCATGCTGGAAAAGGCATTGGTCGTCACCAAACTGTTCTTGGATGGTTGGGAGAAGTTGCTCTCGGAGGATGTGTTGGTACCATTCTTTATTCATGGCTGTGTTCTTAGGCAAAACTGTGAGTGAGCCCACTCCCTTGGCTGAGAAGCAACCCCACACATGAATGGTCTCAGGATGCTTTACTGTTGGCATGACACATAGTAGCGCTCACCTTGACTTCTCCGGACAAGGTGTTTTCCGGGTGCCCCAAACAATCGGAAAGGGGATTCATCAGAGAAAATGACTTTACCCCAGTCCTCAGCAGTCCAATCCCTGTACCCTTTGCAGAATATCAGTCTGGCCCTGATGTTTTTCCTGGAGAGAAGTGGCTTCTTTGCTGCCCTTCTTGACACCAGGCCATCCTCCAAAAGTCTTCGCCTCACTGTGCATGCAGACGCACTCACACCTGCCTGCTGCCATTCCTGAGCAAGCTCTGCATTGGTGGTGCCCCGATCCCGCAGCTGAATCAATTTTAGGAGACGTCCTGGCGCTTGCTGGAATTACTTGGGCGCCCTGATGCCTTCTTCACAACAATTGAACCTCTCTCCTTGAAGTTCTTGATGATCCAATAAATGGTTGATTTAGGTGCAATCTTACTAGCAGCAATATCCTTGCCTGTGAAGCCCTTTTTGTGCAAATCAATGACGATGGTACGTGTTTCCTTGCAGGTAACCATGGTTAACAGAGGAAGAACAATGATTTCAAGCACCACCCTCCTTTTAAAGCTTCCAGTCTGTTATTCTAACTCAATCAGCATGACAGAGTGATCTCCAGCCTTGTCCTCGTCGACACTCTCACCTGTGTTAACGAGAGAATCACTGACATGATGGCAGCTGGTCCTTTTGTGGCAGGGCTGAAATGCAGTGGAAATGTTTTTTGGGGATTAAGTTCATTTTCATGGCAAAGAGGGACTTTGCAATTAATTGCAATTCATCTGATCACTCTTCATGACATTCTGGAGTATATGCAAATTGCCATCATAAAAAACTGAGGCAGCAGACTTTGTGAAAATTAGTATTTGTTTCATTCTCAAAACTTTTGAACACGACTGACCTGACTGTATCTGACCTGGCTGCCAGAGTAAGCAAATTGAGACATAGCAGTGCATCCTGGATAGGTCCCTCTCTAAGACCTTTTCCTTTTCTACTCCTCAGCCTGGTCATCATGCCACTGCCTCGCCATTGTGTTGCCACTCTCTGACTGACTGGCCAGGGCTGCCCTGCAGATACCCCTCCCTAGTGAAGTCACCTCTCCCCTCCCATCTCACCCACCCTTCCCATCCGTCCCCGACCTCCCATCACGGTCCCCTGTCTCCAATCACCTTGGAAAATAAAGGAGCAACAATGCTTTATGAGGAGCTGGCGAATGCCACGGTTCTGCATCCCAGTGGAGGCACGTCACACACCGTAAGCCCAACGTAAGGCAGCAGTCTTTGGTGAATGGGGCTGAAATGGCTTTGGTGGATCCCATTCTGCTGACCAACAGTTTCGCCCAACTGCTTCCAGAGATTCCTGCTCCTTCATCCTCTACCCTGTCTCCTGTGGGTCCAGCTCAGGGTTCTACCACAGGCCCGTATGTCCAGGGCTCCATCTCACATCAGGCCTCGAGGGTGTCTAAAGCGCCAGGCCCCCATTCCTGCCCGCGGGAAGATTTTTGTGGGTGGGGGTGCTGCAATTTTTTTATATCGGACCGTTAATACAGGAAAGGCCGGCCCGCTCATTAGGCAGGATTAGGCAGCCACCTGACCAAGACGCACCTCCAACAACACATAAAGCCTCACATAATTCTGCCCAAAAACAATGTCAATTTCTCTCAACCAGTGGCATATGGGCTTTTTAGGTGAGCGCTGATGCCGGCCTGTGATAAGCAGGGGCCACTTTGTCAAAGGCAGGGGCGCAAAATATTTAGCTTGTCCATCCCAGCGCGCCTCTCCAGGGTCCATCGTTGCCACACTGCGCCACAGTCCACCAATGTTCTGTAAAAAAAATAACTAACATAAATGATGTAGCAGATATAGTATATGGTAGAAAGAGTATGTGGCCTTTTCTGTAGCCTACAGGCTGGAGATGAAATGTATACATCATGCAGGTTTCTCCGTTCAAATAGCCTAACTTAAATGGTGCCCAATCAAATAAAAAATGTGCTGATGTGTTAACAAACAACATATCCTAAAAAGTTGTAATGGACAATATGGAATGGATAAGCAGGCTACTCAAAACTGCTGTCCAGGTGTTTCACACCATGGGCTAAATTGTCATTATCAAGTTTCTATCCATACATTTTTGACAAGCTGATCATAGCGAAAAAGACAATACTTATGCATTTCCCACTGTGTCAACACGTTGCAAATAGGCTCAGGATAACTTCTGATAAAGTTGGGTAGCTAATATTCAGAGCTTAATAGCCACATTGATTAGTCACAGGAATAAGGACTAATAAAGCCAATGGAAAAGCCTTTAGAAACTGTGGGCCTAAGATCTGGATGGGCATTAATACAATTCCACTGCAGGCCGACACTGTAGGCTACACCCCAGTAAACATGGACCGACGCCGATGTCTTTTGGAAGTCTTTTTTTGGTGCAGTCCATACCGGTCTTGATTTTAACGTCCAAGGACATAGATTTTTGGTCTGGTCCAGACCAAATCTGAACCAATCATAGACGTCTGTGTTTGGTTCAGATTTTGTCTGGAGAGGACCAGCCTTGATTTGGCCCAAACATAGAAGTCTACGTTTGGTTCAGATTTGGTCAGGTCTGGACCGGCCTTGATTTGGTCCAAACATAGACGTCTATATGTGAGTTCAAGTAACAGACACATCTCAACATCAACTGTTCAGAGGAGACTGCGTGAATCAGGCCTTCTTGGTCGGAATTGCTGCAAAGAAACCACTACTAAAGGACACCAATAAGAAGAAAATACTTACTTGGGCCATTGGACATTAGACCGGTGGAAATATGTCCTTTGGTCTGATGAGTCCAAATTAGAGATTTTTGGTTCCAACCGGCGTGTCTTTGTGAGACGCAGAGTAGGTGAACGGATGATCTCTGCATGTGTGGTTCCCACCGTGAAGCATGGAGGAGGAGGTATGATGGTGCTTTGCTGCTGACACTGTCAGTGATTTATTTACAATTCAAGGCACACTTAACCAGCATGGCTACCACAGCGTTCTGCAGCGATACGCCATCCCATCTGGTTTAGGCTTAGTGGGACTATCATTTGTTTTTCAACAGGAGAATGACCCAAAACACATTTACATTACATTTTTTACATTTTAGTCATTTAGCAGACGCTCTTATCCAGAGCGACTTACAGTTAGTGAGTGCATACATAATTTTTTTATATATTTTTTTTCATACTGGCCCCCCGTGGGAATCGAACCCACAACCCTGGCGTTGCAAACGCCATGCTCTACCAACTGAGCTACATCCCTGCCGGCCATTCCCTCCCCTACCCTGGACGACGCTGGGCCAATTGTACGCCACCCCATGGGTCTCCCGGTCACGGCCGGCTATGACAGAGCCTGGAAACACACCTCCAGACTGTGTAAGGGCTATTTGACCAAGGAGTGATGGAGTGCTGCATCAGATGACCTGGCCTCCACAATCACCCGACCTCAACCCAATTGAGATGGTTTGGGATGAGTTGGACCGCAGAGTGAAGGAAAAGCAGCCAACAAGTGCTCAGTGTATGTGGGAACTCCTTCAAGACTGTTGGAAAAGCATTCCTCATGAAGTTGGTTGAGGGAATGCCAAGAGTGTGCTAAGATGTCATCATTGCAAAGATTTGTTTAACACTTTTTTGGTTTCTACATGATTTCATAGTTTTGATGTCTTCACTATTATTCTACAATGTGGAAAATTGTAAAAAATTAAGAAAAACCCTTGAATGAGTAGGTGTGTCCAAACTTCTGACTGGTACTGTAAAGGGTAAATAAGAGTTAATGATTATTGAGCTGATCAACACCCTAAAAGGCTCTGAAAAGCAGCCGATTATCTCTGGTCCCGTGCCGTCGCTGGGTCGCGGCTGTGAAAGGTTCAGCAGGTTTTTAGCTCTTCATATCTGTCTTAAAGATTACTGCCACTCTGTTTGCATAACTTTTATTGACAATTTCAACACTTTTTGGAAACAAAAGATGCTCTACAGCAGTAGTCACAAACCGGTCGATCGCCTCTCCAAGGCATTCCTAGTCGATCACCAAACATTTCTGTAAAAAACCCAACGATAAAGCCTTGCGTTCCTACTTTTTTAATGCGCATGTGCTGTTGGCGTCAAGTGAACTAGCGCCAGGAAGGCAAAGTGTTTCCTTTTTGAACCATTTCATGTGTCTGAAGGTAGAACGCAGCCTACTCGGCAGGCCCAGAGAGCAAATCAAGTGTACCTATAGGCCTACCGCTGGTCAATCAAATAGTTCAGATCACCATGTCTGCACAGTTTCCTCGAGCCATAGACTGTAAAAAGAAGCCTCGAACACACAGCAAAGTTAAAAACTTTTAAAACCACGACTAGAGACTCAACAAATACAGCAAAGAGCTGCTGTTTTTATGTGTACGTTTGTTTAAGTTGTTATTTAGCACTGTCAACACTTTGTTCAAAAGCTTTATAAGCCATATACTGTAAGCTTTATAAGCCACCAGCACTGCAGCTGCAATGAATGAGTAGGCCTATAGCAAAGTGTTCCGATATGCTTGCGTTGTTATTATTAGCGACTTGTTGTCACGACTTCCTCCGAAGCTGCCTCCTCTCCTGGTTCGGGCAGGCTTCGGCGTACGTCGTCACCGGCCTTCTAGCCACTGCCGCTCCTCATCTCATCATTCCATTTGTTTTGTCTTGTTACACACACCTGGTTCATATCCCCTCATCAGTACCTGTATAAGTGTTCCCTCTGCCCCGTTGTCTTTGTGTGTGATTGTTTATTGTGAGGAGAGAGAAGCTCGGTTGAGCTCCTTGTATTTTGTATTGCCGTTTATTTTCCCCGTGTGCCTTGTTGGTTCCAGTGCGCCTGTTTTGACGCATTACTGCGTAACTCTGTATTCCGGAATAAATCCTGTTATTCTGTGATTTACCCTCCTGCGCCTGACTCCTTCAAATCACCCATCACAATTTTTTTATATCAAGGAATATTTCACTTTCTCTGGTCATAGGAGTAACAACATGAATTTGTGCATGAGGCAGAAATAATGCAGTGCGACTTAAGTTTCACCATCAGCTGGAAGACTGTGTCCCCTTTTCTCAGCAGAGGGAAGGAGGGCGGAGGGACGGTGAGTCAGTTTAGAGGCAGCCTCACCGCTGATCCCTCCCTCCCCTCAGACTGACCATCATAAATTTAAAAATATGTTTTTACTATGCTCATTTATCTGTGCCTCACAAGTAATACAACACATTATCTATTACCAGTGCGATCATATCGCTAATTTTTTTAAGATATAATTTCAAAATTATCTGAGAAGGACAACACTGGCAGGCCAATTCAAGCACAGCCAATATTCAGTGATAATGTATTCGGCCTATAGCCTACTGCACAAACCTCATTGCTACAGACTGCAAAAAACCTAATTGCTACAGACCTGTTGCATAGGCTTACGGTTTTTAAGTAATGTAAAAAAAAATCTGAGCGGTAGATCTCGGATTGCATTTTGACTCAGAAAGTGATCTTGACTCAGAAAAGGTTGGTGACCACTGCTCTACAGGGATGATGGACTCCACCCAAACCATCTAGGTGCCTGGACCCTCTCTTCACATTTCAAGGCCGCGTTAAGATATTGACTCAGAGACTTACCAAGCCCCACTCAGGTAATTACCCCCCATCCTCTGCCAGGGGTGTTGTCAGTTGTAATCTTGTACCCATTCATTTGAACTCCACCCTTAGATCGGCTATTGTTAGCTCAAAAGAGGAGCCCACTGTGGTCTGCTCACCCAGTGCTTTTAGTTCAAATGTGAATTCCATAAACTTGAATACCCTCTCGGGTTTTCAAATCACGTAGAGGGCTTGGGCTGTTGCACGATAACAACCAAAACCCATGTAAGCCAGTTTATAACGTTCAATCATTGGTTTCTCTGAGAGTTCCTCATATTTACATTGCCTGCGGCCTCAGGCCCTATGGTGCTAACCTTGGAAAAGTTATTCCAATTTCTTCCTCTATTACTAATAGGGATAGAGCAAATAGTGCAGTGCTATGCAATCTTACAGCCATACCAACTATATCAATATTAACCATCAGACAGGGCCTGCAACCGTCTATTGAACGTAGTTTGTTTGAGCTAGAGTTTCCATGTGACGTTAAAAATATAAAGGACTTGGGTTGATTCATCTGAACATTAAGATCTTCCTAAACGGAATTACATTAAGATCTGGGCTATGCAGACAAATCCGGACATTCTGGTATTGACTGAAACTTGGATCTCTGTGGACATTCTGGACTCTGATATTAATATTGAGGGTTATCATGTCTTCAGAGCTGACAGAACGGGTAGAGGTGGTGGAGTAGCCGTTTTTCCTAAAACTCCTTTCTGTCTCTTTGCTGAAATCCATTTCCCTTGCCCCAAAATTTGAGCTACTACACTATATTTACAAAAGTAGGACACCCCTTCAAATTAGTGGATTCGGCTATTTCAGCCACACCCATTGCTGACAGGTGTATCAAATGCAATCTCCATAGACAAACATTGGCAGTAGAATGAGCTTACTGAAGAGCTCAGTAACTTTCAATGAGGCACCGTCATAGGATGCCAACTTTCCAACAAGCCAGTTCAAAAAATGTCTGCCCTGCTAGTCAACTGTAAGTGCTGTTATTGTGAAGTGGAAACATCTAGGAGCAATAACGGCTCAGCCACGAAGTGGTAGGCCACATAAGCTCACAGAATGGGACCACCGAGTGACGAAGGGTGTAAAAATCATCTGTCCTCAGTTGCAACACTCACTACCGAGTTCCAAACTGCCTCTGGAAGCAACGTCACCACAGGAACTGTTTGTCGGGAGCTTCATGAAATGGGTTTCCATGGCCGAGCAGCCGCACACAAGCCTAAGATCACCATGCGCAATGCCAAGCGTCAGCTGGAGTGGAGTAAAGCTCACCGCCATTGAACTCTGGAGCTGCGGAAATGCATTCTCTGGAGTGATGCTAAGTTAACTAAACAACTAACGATAGCCATATCTTAAATAAAAACTAAAAATAGAAGACGTTTTACATTCTGAGATATTTTATATCTCGATTGTAAAACCTGTTCTATTTTTAGTCGTAGATAAGGCTACTAAACAGCAAGCTACAACCAGCCTCCTAAAGCTAGGTGTACCAGCAAATGTTAGCACATGACCGGAGTTGGCTAGCTAGTTAGCCTGGCGCCAGCTAACTTGTTATGCGTCACTCCTTGTGTTTGTAACTTCTTAGCAAACATCAGCAACTGTAAACAATTTTACTAGCTAGTTATGTAACATAATTGACGAGAGTTGACGTAGGTTATGAATATGACTGTGGATGCATTTCAATCTCACAAAATGATAGGCATGACACCATGACCAAAAGTATGTGGACATCTGCTTGTCGAACATCTCATTCCAAAATCATGGGCATTAATATAGAGTTGGTCCCCCCTTTGCTGCTATAACAGCCTCTACTCTTCTCGGAAGGCATTCCACTAGATGTTGAAACATTGCTGCAGGGATTTGCTTCCATTCAGCCGTAAGAGCATTAGTCAGGTTGGGTACTGATGTTGGGCGATTAGGCCTGGCTCGCAGTCGGCGTTCCAATTAATCCCAAAGGTGTTCGATGGGGTTGAGGTCAGGGCTCTGTGCAGGCCAGTCAAGTTCTTCCACACCGATCTCGACAAACCGTTTCTGTATGGACCTCGCTTTGTGCACGGGGGCATTGTCATGCTGAAACAGGAAAGGGACTTCCCCAAACTGTTGCCACAAAGTTGGATACACAGAATCATCTAGAATGTCATTGAATGCTGTAGCGTTAAGATTTCCCTTCACTGGAACTAAGGGGCCTAGACCAAACCATGAAAAACAGACCCATACCATTATTCCTTCTGCACCAAACTTTACAGCTGGCACTATGCATTCGGGCAGGTAGCGTTCTCTTGGCATCCGCCAAACCCAGATCCATCCATCAGACTGCCAGATGGTGAAGCGTGATTCATCACTCCAGAGAACACGTTTCCACTGCTTCAGAGTCCAATGGCGGTGAGCTTTACACCACTCCAGCCAACGCTTGGCATTGCGCATCGTGATCTTAGGCTTGTGTGCGGCTGCTCAGCCATGGAAACCCATTTCATGAAGCTCTCGACGAACAGTTCTTGTGCTGACGTTGCTTGCAGAGGCAGTTTGGAACTCGGTAGTGAGTGTTGCAACTGAGGACAGACGATTTTCGGCACTTGGTGGTCCCGTTCTGTGAGCTTGTGTGGCCTACCACTTCGTGGCTGAGCGTGCTCCTAGATGTTTCCACTTCACAATAACAGCACTTACAGTTGACCGGGCAGCTCCAGCAGGGCAGAAATTTGACGAATTGACTTGTTAGAAAGGTGGCATCCTATGACAGTGCAACGTTGAAAGTCATTGAGCTCTTCAGTAAGGCCATTCTATGCCAATGTTTGTCTATGGAGATTTTATACACCTGTCAGCAACGGGTGTGGCTGAAATAGCCAAATCCACTAATTTGAAGGGGTGTCCACATACTTTTGTATATATAGTGTAGCTACCAGTCTAGCAGTTACAACCATGGCATAGGCGAAATTGATTGACAGTGTGTATACCAAAAAATACAACTATATGGTTCAGCTGATGTTACTGTAATGTTAGCTAAGTAGCTAATTTACCTAGCTAGTCCAGCTAGGCTAGCAAGCTAGCTAACGTTAGGTTATTTCTAATCGAAGATCTTCCGTTTTGTTGTGAAGGGAAAAAAAATAATCGATGGTATTGCATCACTTCTGAGCTGTTGTTGAAATTGATTCCCCATCACATCAGTTCAGCCTGAAAATCCTTCTGATAATCTTTGGTCACCGTAAGGCGCATCATTCTTGATAGCCGCAAGCCACTGGCAGCATCGGGGTAAATCTCTGGTAGGTAGAATGGTGAAACACAACTAATTTTAGCTCTTGTTTGTAATTAGCACACTCAGGCACAAAACACCACACAGGCATGATGACTAATATTAGTGAAAACCAAACATTGTAAAAAATAAAAAATAAAAATGTATCCCTGCAGAAGTTCTGAGATTGCTGTGTGTTGTTCATTCGAAGTACACAATGCCATCATCCGCATTTGTGAGCACGCCCATCTACCTTAGCAGGTAGCTGTGGCGACCCGTCATTCAGTTAATGAAGCTGCATGCAAACATGGTATCTTTTTTGCTTTCTTGAATAAGGCAGCTCCAAAATGCAGGTGTTTCAGCCTAATTCAGTGCTTTCTGTGGTGGTGGGGCAGCCAGCGGAAAATACGGAGCGTAGGGGTTACTCGAAAATTCAAGCCCCTTGGGTGAGGCCAAAGAGTTACATTAGAAGTGCCCTTCCAAGAAGGCTCAAGGTCATTGGCCACAGATAAAATGACGTCAATTCACGTTATATCTACTGTAGCTTTGATTGGACTGATCATGTCAACATCATACTTTCAAAATCTTAACTAACAAGCTAGACAAGCAGTCATCATCATGAATCAAGTCGACAATATATCACGACTCAGGATAAGATCCAGATGCAGACAGTTAGAAATTGCAAAAGTCTATTTACAAAAACAGGGGGGAGGCAAACAACAGGTCAAGGGCAGGTAGAGGTCAGTAATCCAGAACAGTGCCACAAGGTACAGAACGGCAGGCAGGCAGGCTCAGGGTCAGGACAGGCAGAATGGTCAAAACTGGGAAAACAGGGGCTAGAGCAAAACAGGAGTACGGGAAAACCACTGGTAGGCTTGAGGAGACAAGACAAACTGGCAACAGACAAACAGAGAACACAGGTATAAATACACAGGGGATAATGGGGAAGATGGGCGACACCTGGAGGGGGGTGGAGACAAGCACAAAGACAGGTGAAACAGATCAGGGTGTGACACAATCTACTGGCAAATCCTTTTCAATCCTTGTCATATGAAGATAAATTATAGATAAAACGTATCGGTGCTCATCGGCCATTGGACATAAACATTACAGAACAAGTTGAGAATCGCAGATTCAACAATGAGTGGTTTGGAAGGAATCAGTGGCTAACTGCAAGCGTTGCAAAGCAATCACTAGCCTGCTATTCAGTGGAGTGGGTGTGTGGTCCAAGTCTGGGTTTAAGGTTCTCTTTTCCAAGCTTAAAAGGATAAACATTCAACACCATGGACCAGAAAAGGTTGAATACATTGGCCATGCTGTCAATCCAGCATGACTTCTGCCACGTTCAAAACAACTGGAAACTCGGAACTGGGAAATCTCAGACTTCAGTGAGTTCAAGACAACTGGGAACTCTGAAAAAAACGACCTCCGACTGGGAAAATACATTTTGAACGGTCATCCAACTTGGAATTCCAAGTCGGGAACTCGGGCCTCTTTCTAGAGCTCCGACCTGAAGTTCACTGACATCATGATTCGACCTTGTTTTTTTCTGAGTTCCCAGTTGTCTTGAAAGCACCATAAATCCAGAGAATTCCAGATTTTGATGACAAAGTTTGATGACAAAACTTGCCCACAAGAATGACCTCCGCGCCACCTTCCTGTTCAAGTGAGCACAGCACAACAAAGTGAGTCCAAAAATGTATTGTATGCTGCTGCATAAATTATGTAATATGTCAGGGAGATACTGTAAGTATACTGTAGCTAAGAAAGTAGTATGTTGTGCAGTAAGCTGTTAGTAGCCCATGTGCCTCACCCTAATAATTTGGTCCCTTTTCCCCTCATAACCTAGCCTACTGTTCTGACTTGGTGGTGCCTGTTTTAGAGAAACGTAATAATTTAATATTGTAAGAGCTTTCATTGTCTGCTTATATGCCCCATTTATTTATCCTACGGTTCTGATTTGGTGTACAGGGAGAATACTGTAAGAATGGCCCATGTTCTGAATTCTGTCGCTGTACATTTCAAAAGTACTGAACAAATAGTTATATTGACTACGTCCATCCTAGCTCGCTCATGAATGTCTTAATCGAAATGACGGATTTCCTCTTGTTCGCTCGTCGTCCCGTTATGCCATAGTTTGTACATCTCAATTGTCAGTAGAAACCACATTTGTTTAAGCAAGTCAGCCATATCAGCTTTGTTTTTTTTAAAGGCAGTAATTGAGGCTGAATTAACTGTTTCGCTGCCAGTCAAGCCTCTGATGATAGCCAGGTGTAGCAGTGGTAAGGATTCACTCCATGGTGCTGGAAAGAAAGCTCTGCTGTAAGGACAGCTTTATGTAGGCCCTAACAGTTTGCGGGTACTGTTTGTCACCGTTATAGTGCAATTAATGAATTGTTTAGGGTTGTGTTGTGTAGTGGCTTTGCTGGCATACATTAAAACATGTTTGGGGAGTTTGCCTCACCAAGATTTACCTGCTGAAATCGGCACTGGCAGGCAGTATCTGCATTCGCTATGAATGCTGGACTTTGTGGTTCACTATGAGCAGACGAATGCACAGGAAGTCAAAACTTCTCGTTTCTACCAGTGAAATGTAAATAAGTTACTTCTAGCTTGTGGTTTAGATAATTGTGTTGTTTATGACAAAAAATGTAATGTTGTTAATATATAGTAATAGGCCATGGCAGAGCCAGAGTGAAATTCCCCTTTCCTAAAAAATAATGAAAGCTGAAATGTCAACCCCTTTGTTATGGCAAACCTAAATAAGTTCAGGAGTAAATATTTGCTTAACAATTAGCATAATAAGTTGCATGGACTCATTCCACATTCAATAATAGTAGTTAACATAATTTGTGAATGACTACCCCATCTCGATACCGCACATATACAATTATCTGCAAGGTCACTCAATCGAGTGGTGAATTTTAAGCACAGATTCATACCAGGGAGTTTTTTCAATGCCTCACAAAGAAGGACACTTATCGGTAAACTGAGGATGGATCAACAACATTGTATTTACTCCACAATATTAACCTAAATGACAGAGTGAAAAGAAGGAAGCCTGTACAGAATAAAATATTCCAAAACATGCATATTTTGTCCTGAATACAAAGTGTTACAGTGACTTCAGAAAGTATTCATACCCCTTGCCTTATTCCACATTTGTTGTGTTACAACCTGAATTCAAAATGGATTAAATATATTTTTTTCTCTCACCCATATACACACAATACCCCATAATGACAAAGTGAAAACATGAAATGCAGAAATATCTAATTTACATAAGTATTCACATCCCTGAGTCAATACTTTGTAGTAGCATATTTGGCAGTAATTACAGCTGTGAGTCTTTCTGGTTAACCAATTTTTTTCAATTTCCGCCTAAAATGACATACCCAAATCTAACTGCCTGTAGCTCAGGACCTGAAGCAAGGATATGCATATTCTTGATACCATTTGAAAGGAAACACTTTCAAGTTTGTGGAAATGTGAAATTAATGTAGGAGAATATAACACATTAGATCTGGTAAAAGATAATGCAAGAGAAAGGGCACAATATAATATTGCAGTTTAGTCGAAATTTAGATTATTTTCTAAACTGTTCAAGCGCTGTCAAATTGGTTGTTGATCATTGCTAGACAACCAATTTCAGGTCTTGCCATAGATTTTCAAGTAGATGTAAGTCAAAACTGTAAATTGGCCACTCAGGAACATTCACTGTTTTCTTGATAAGCAACTCCAATGTAGATTTGGCTTTGTGTTTTAGGTTATTTTCCTGCTGAAAGGTGAATTAATCTCCTAGTGTCTGGTGGAAAATCAAATCAAATCAAAAAGTATTTGTCACATACACGAAAGTAGACTGAACCAGGTTTTCCTCTAGGATTTTGCATGTGCTTAGCTCCATTTAGTTTATTTTTTATCCTGAAAAACTCTCAAGTCCTTAACGATTACAAACATACCCATAACATGATGCAGCCACCACTATGCTTGAAAATATGAAGAGTGATACTCAGTAATGTGTTGTATTGGATTTGCCCCAAACATAACACTTTGTATTCAGGAGAAAAAGTTAATTGCTTTGCCAAAGTTTTTGCATTATTACTTTTGTAATGTTTTGGAATATTTTTATTCTATACAAGCTTCCATCTTTTCACTCTGTCAATTAGGTTAGTATTGTGGAGGACCTACAATGTTGTTGATCCATCATCAGTTTTCTTCTATCACAGCCATTAATCTCTGTAACTGTTTTAAAGTCACTAGTGACCTCATGGTGAAACCCCTGAGCGGTTTTCTTCCTCTCTGGCAACTGAGTTAGGAAAGATGCCTGCTTCTGTGTAGTGACTGGGTGTATTGATACACCATCCAAGGTGTAATTAATAACTTCACCATGCTCAAAGGGATATTCAATGTCTTTTTTTTTTTTTTTTACCCATCTACCAATAGGTGCCTTTCTTTGCAAGGCATTGGAAAACCTCCCTGGTCTTTGTGGTTGAATCTGTTCAAAATTCACTGCTCGACCGAGGGACCTTACAGAAAATTGTTTATGTGGGCTATAGAGATGAGGTAGTCATACAAAAATCATTTTTAACTCTATTATTGCACATGACCTGTTAAGCACATTTTTACTCCTGAACTTATTTAGGCTTGCCATAACAAAGGGGTTGAATACTTATTGACTCAAGACATTTCAGCTTTTCATTTTTAATTAACTTGTAAAACAAAATTGAAAAACATAATTCAACTTTGACATTATGGGGTATTGTGTGTAGGCCAGTGAATTTTTTTTTACATTCAATCAATTTTAAATTCAAGGGGTCTGAATACTTTCTGAAGGCACTGTATGTTTGGGGCAAATCCAACTCAACACATCACTGAATACCCCTCTTCATATTTTCAAGCATGGTGGTGGCTGCATCATGTTATGGGTTATACTGGTCATCGGCTAGGACTAGGGAGTTTTTTAAAGATAACAATAAATGGAATACAGCTATTAGCACAGGCAAAATCCTAGAGGAAAACCTGGTTCAGTCTGCTTTCCAACAGACTCTTGGAGACAAATTCACCTTTCAGCAGGACAATAAGCTAAAACAGAAGGTCAAATCTACACTGGAGTTGCTTACCAAGATGACATTGAATGTTCCTCCTGAGTAGCCTAATTGCAGTTTTGACTTAAATCGGCTTGAAAATCAATGGCAAGACTTGAAAATGGCTGTCTAGCAATCATCAACAATCAACTTGACAGAGCTTGAAGAATTTAAAAAAGAAAAATGAGCAAATATTGTACAATCCAGGTGTGCAAATCTCTTAGAGACTTACCCAAAAATACTCACAGCCGTAATCGCCGCCAAAGGTGCTTCTACAAAGTATTGACTCGGGTATGAATACTTATGTAAATGAGATATTTCTGTATTTCATTCTCAATAAATTTGCTAAAATTTCACTTTGTCATTATGGGGTATTGTGTGTAGATGGGTGATACTTTTTATTTATTTAATCCATTTTGAATTCAGGCTGTAACACAATACAATGTGGACTATGTTAAGGGGTATGAATCCTTTCTGAAGGCACTGTATATGCCATTTAGCAGACACATTTATCCAAACCGACTTTTATCCAATGCGGGCATACATTTTATGTATGGGTGGCCCCGGGAATTGAACATACATGCTCTACCATCTGAGCCATACAGTACCACGTCCTTAAATGTGAATGTTTGACTGAAAAGAAAGTGAATGCTGTAGCTTGAAACAATTCTCATTCAATTGATTGACATCCCTCTTCCAAATGTGGAGTTGTGTTTCCATTTCGGGGAAAAAATGATTGGATAACAGGTTGCTCTGTCAAATACATGCCAGGAAAAGAGAGTGCACTTACAGTAAGTTTTGATAGTAAGACTAATGGCACCTGAGGGGGTGGCTGCCGTTTTATGGACTCTTAACCAATCGTGCTATTTTGTGTGTTTTTTCCGCATTGTTTGTAACTTATTTTGTACATAATGTTGCTGCTACCATCTCTTATGACCGAAAAGCTTCTGGACATCAGAACAGCGATTATTCACCTTGAACTGGACAAAGACATTTTATTTTGTGAGTCGGACAAGAGGGATTTGCTCTAGACACCCAACAGGGCCCTCATCCACGTCATTCGCAGTAGAAAGAAAAGGTGAATTCGCGGAAGGAGATCGGGGTGCTTGGTAAGGAGCTGGCGACGAGTGGCTAATCTGCCTTTGCCATCGATACTATTGGCCAATTTACAATCGCCTGATAATAAAGTGGACGAACTACAGGCACGGATATCCTACAAACGGGACATTAAAAACTGTAATATCTTATGTTTCACCGAGTCGTGGCTGAACGAAGACATGAATAACATACAGCTGGCGGGTTATACACTGTATCAGCAGGATAGAACAGCAGCCTCTGGTAAGACAAGGGGTGGCGGTCTATGTATATTTGTAAACAACAGATGGTGCACGATATCTAAAGGAAGTCTCAAGGTTTCACTCGCCTGAGGTAGTGTGGTCTACAGCTTATCATGAGATACTCTATCTACCAAGAGAGTTTTCATCTATATTCTTCGTAGCTATCTATTTACCACCACAAACCGATGCTGGCACTAAGACCACACTCAATGAACTGTATACGGCCATAAGCAAACAGGAAAACACTCATACAGAGGCGGCGCTCCTAGTGGCCGGGGACTTTAATGGAGGGAAACTTAAATCCGTTTTACCTCATTTCTACCAGCATGTTAAATGTGCAACCAGAGGGAAAAAAACTCAAGACCACCTTTACTCCACACACAGAGACGCGTACAAAGCTCTCCCTCGCCCTCCATTTGGCAAATCTGACCATAATTCTATCCTCCTGTTTCCTGCTTACAAGCAAAAACTAAAGCAGTATGCACCAGTGACTCGGTCAATAGAAAAGTGGTCAGATGAAGCAGATGCTAAGCTACAGGACTGTTTTGCTAGCACAGACTGGAATATCTTCTTCCGATGGCATTGAGGAGTACACCACATCAGTCACTGGCTTTATCAATAAGTGCATCAATGATGTCGTCCCCACAGTGACGGTACGTACATACCCCAACCAGAAGCCATGGATTACAGGCAACATCTGCACTGAGCTAAAGGGTAGAGCTGCCGCTTTCAAGGAGCGGGACTCTAACCCGGAAGCTTATAAGAAATCCCGCTATGCCCTCTGACGAACCATCAAACAGGCAAAGCGTCAATACAGGACTAAGATAGAATTGTACTACACCGGCTCCGACGCTCGTCGGATGTGGCAGGGTTGCAAACTATACAGACTACAAAGGGTAGCACAGCCGCGAGCTGACCAGTGACACGAGCCTACCAGACGAGCTAAATTACTTCTATGCTCGCTTCGAGGCAAGTAACACTGACAAATGCATGAGAGCACCAGCTGTTCCGGATGACTGTGGGATCACGCTCTCCATAGCCAATGTGAGTAAGACCTTTTAAACAGGTCAACATTCACAAGGCCTCAGGCCCAGATGGATTACCAGGACGTGTACTCTGAGCATGTGCTGACCACCTGGCAAGTGTCTTCACTGACATTTTCAACCTCTCCTTGTCTGAGTCTGTAATACCAACATGTTTCAAGCAGACCACCATAGTCCCTGTCGACGGGGCTGTAGTAGAGCAGGTTGAGAGCTTCAAATTCCTTGGTGTCCACATCACCAACAAACTAACATGGTCCAAGCACATCAAGACAGTCGTGAAGAGGGCACGACAAAACCTATTCCCCCTAAGGAGACTGAAAAGATTTGGCATGGGTCCTCAGATCCTCAAAAGGTTCTACAGCTGCACCATCGAGAGCATCCTGACTGGTTGCATCACTGCCTGGTATGGCAACTGCTCGGCCTCCGACCGCAAGGCACTACAGAGGCGGCCAAGCTTCCTGCCATCCAGAACCTCTATACCAGGCGGTGTCAGAGGAAGGCCCTAAAAATTGTCAAAGACTCTACTCATAGACTGTTCTCTCTGCTACCGCATGGCAAGCGGTACGGGAGCGCCAAGTCTAGGTCCAAGAGGCTTCTAAACAGCTTCTACCCCCAAGCCATAAGACTCCTGAACATCTAATCAAATGGCTACCCAGACTATTTGCATTGCCCCCCCCCCACCCCTCTTTTACACTGCTGCTACTCTCTGTTTATTAACTTTGCATAGTACTTTAATAACTCTACCTACATGTACATATTACCTCAATTACCTTGACTAACCGGTGCCCCCGCACATTGACTCGGTACTGGTACCCCCTGTATATAGCCTCGCTATTGTTATTTTTACTGCTGCTCTTTAATTATTTGTTACTTATATTTCATATTATTTTATATTGTCTTTTTTTGTGATTTCTTTTGTATTCTTTCTTAAAACTGCATTGTTGGTTAAGGGCTTGTAAGTAAGCATTTCACTTTAAGGTCTACACCTGTTGTATTCGGCACATGTGACAAATAACATTTTATTTAATTTGATAATAAAAAAAGATGCCTTTCTTGATTATTTATTTTTGCTTGTTGGAAATGTATTCAGAACCATTAGAGTTTGGAGACGTAAAATGTCGTTATGCAATATGCCACTCTAAAAACAAAGAATATTCATTATTTGGGGGAGAAGAGATAGCATAGAGGTAGTATCCTTGTCTTATCATCCCCATACAGGATTTGACTATTTATGAAAATCCATGTCTGTCTGTCTTGTCCTGAGCCAGTACTACGAAATCCTCCTTGCTAAACTCCCTGCTGCACCACCAAAAACCCTGGAAACTGTTCTAGCTAAAGAGTCACCAGAAACAAACAAGTGCTTTGACACAAATATACCCCCTTCCTTGCCTCATCAAATGCATTTGACTTCATCCAATCTCAAAAACGGATCGCTTGTAATGATGTGATTGTTTTTACAGCTGCTAGTTCCAATCCTTCTCAGCTAATCTGGGCCAAATGTGATGCGAGTGGGTGAATCCTAAACTGACAGATGCGTTTGCCACTAACCCCATCCAAAAGAGACAGAAAGGCTTTGCAGCCCAAGGTTATACACAGTGTGGACAGTGTGAGGAGCACAACTCTGTCTCAGCTTTAAACTCTGTGTTAAGTCTTCCGCAGTTGGTTCACTCCTCTCTTCGTCTTCACATACGGTAGGTGGTTCACCCCACACCAGGTCTCAGTGAGATTGAAACTATCTGTTCCCTACTGTTCCCTCTGCAAATAGTCACACCTCAGCTTCTCCTGATATGAAGCACTCTGCGTAGGTTTTTAAAAAAAAATCTGTAATTGCCAGCACCCCAGTCACTGTCGTGGGAGACTGTCAAGTGTAATTTTTCTGCCCCTTCCTCTCTTTTAACACAGTCGGCTGAGCTTGATTGATATGGCTGCACCTATAATAATAATATAATATGCCATTTAGCAGATGCTTTTATCCAAAGCGACTTACAGTCATGCGTGCATAATTTTTTTTGTGTATGGGTGGTCCCGGGGATCGAACCCACTACCTTGGCGTTACAAGTGCCGTGCTCTACCAGCTGAGCTACAGCTCTCAATGTACATCTGTGTGTTTGTAAGCATCCCTGAGCTTTCGAAATTTGTTAGGGAACCCACATATTGTACCCATATCAACATTATTAAAGTCACAACATTAACAATGGAATGTATGTGTAATGGAATAGGTTAGGTAGTTTAGACAGCACACTACACCGCACTACCACTTCCACACTCCATTCCCCCAGGGGCGAGCAGCAACCTTGTCTAGGAGCTGAGCCTTGTTGATAAGCACATCAGGTGCTGCCAATTAGATGGTCGTCTGTCAGTGTCCCAGCTTGCAAGCCGTCAGGCTGCTGGTTGGTTTGGTGGCCATGAGGCCTTTTTCTTTGATTTTGAATCTTTAGTTTTGTCATGCCTGTTTGTACTTTTCCTTTTTGTAATACATTAATATTTGTTTCCGTCACCATCTGAACATAATAATCCACTTTGGCTCACCGATCCAAAGGAGTCAAGACAGAGCTGGCCCTGGACCTAAGGTAAGGTTACTGTCTCCCTGGGCACACGTGCATCCAACACGATCCTCAAACACTGAATTCTCACAGAAATGCACACATCAAATCAGGGTATAGACCAGTTAACTAGGCCTAAAGGCCAAATCAAACAAAACGCCAACAAGCGAATGAGCACGTAAATGCTGGAATTAGAATGCACGGTAGTGAAATGACAGAAAACAGACGGGCCGCAATCGTCAATGCCGTCAAAAGCATAATGCGCTTCAAATTAGAAAGCAAGTCTATTTTTCTCGCGTCTATGTGAAGCAATGCTTGTTCATGTTTCGTTTGGCCTTCAGACCCCTAGACTTAGCGAGTGCAACAATATTAGCAGGCTAGTTCATTGGTTTCATAACAACAGTGATGCAAAGACATCCTATGATCAAGGAAATTATCCCTAAGGTACTGTCATCCAGGGGCTAGACTAGACCCGTGTTAAGTTCGTCAACAATATCTAAGACTACTTGTCAACAACCTATTTTTCCTGACGAAAACTAATGAAGATAACGAGACTAGATGCCTTGAAAAAAACGTTAACTATTACCAATTACTTTTCATTTTAGTTGACAAATGTAACAAGACGAAAATTCCACTTGAGACTAATGGACATTCAATTTGACATGAAACTCCTTTTATCTGTTTTGTCCAATCATAAGCATGCATCCCTGTGTAGAATATACTGTATAATGCAATCCTCTCATCGGCCGATAACGTCTTTCTGTTGCACAGGCTGATTGCATTGATCTGGCTCTCCCATACACACACAGCTCCCGTTCACTTCAATCACTCATCTCGTTTTCTCTTTTGAACTGATGCGCAGCCAGGACAATTCAATTGTAACAAACTAAACTCAATTAGAAACAATAATATCTTTGCTAATCCTTGTTTTCATTCTAGGCAATTTTACTATAACTGTTACACTGTAATGTCTTTGTGTATTGAGGTATAGTGGTGGTGGGCATATTAAGGAGTGCTCATAGACACTCCCATATATAGCGTGCATGCCCCATAGGTGTGGAAGTTCACAGTCAACCACTGACATGGCATTCATGTTTATTGCCTGCACCATGGAGTAAATAGCCTAAACGTACCTTTCTGCCTTCTCGTTATTGGATTGTACTTTCACCATGTCAGGACATAATACTGCCGACGAAGTAGTTTCAGACTGGAATGTTTAAAGAGGATTCGTGACTCGTGAGTAAAGGTCAAAATGGATTTTCCTTTTCCGACACGATCATGGCTTTGTTTGGGAAGATTGAGGAGTTTGTTGATGAAAAGGATAGCTCCTGGGAGGAGTACGTTGAAAGGCTGGAATGTTTTTTCGTGGCTATTGCCGAAAAGAAACGCACTGTGCTGCTGAGCGTGTGCAGGGCGGTGAGGTATTCTATTGTACATTATGTTCTCCGCTCTTGCCCTGCCTACAGCAAAGAGTTATGATGATATAGTGGCATGTGTGAAGCGGCATTTCAGACCAGCTCTGTCAGAAATGGTGCATTAGTTTCATTTTCATAACTGTAAACAAAAGGCAGATCAGAATATCTCCAGTTTCATTGCTGGGCTGCACAGGCTTTCGTGCACTGTAATTTCGGAGATCAGCTGGAGCCGATGCTGCATGACATAATTGTTTGTTGGGTATTAGATGAGTATCTAAATGGTGCCTATTGGCTGAGCCTAATCTGACATTTAGAGTGGCTAAGGAAAAAGCCTTGGCGGCTGAGACTGCTGCAAATAATGCCCGCCTGCTTTCCCTGAAAGATCAGGTCCTCCGACTGTGTCTGACGTTCATCTCACTGCACATAGTAGGCCTTTGCGCATGGAGGGGGCGGAGTCAGAGTCCAGAGAGGACGGCAGAGCCTGTTTCAGATGTGGGGGTGCCCATAATTCCAATAGCTGTAGGTTTAGTGCTTTGACTTGTCACTAATGTAAACAGAGTAGACATATAGCTTCAGTATGTTTGAAAAAGTCCCAGTCTCAGGCCTCAGGCAGCTCACCGAAGCCCACTAGGGCCAAACAGCAGACATACTTGGTAAACTGCGACCCAGACCCTGAGGAATATGTTGTCTATACTACCCATGGGGGGCCACAGCCTGAGAGGAAGAAGGCATATATGGCCACAGTGCTGCAGAGGATAAGTTCATTAGAGTTACCAACCTCAGAAATTGCAGCCCAAAAAAATGCTTCAGAGTTCAAGTCACAGACACATCTCAACATCAACTGTTCAGAGGGGACTCTTTGAATCAGGCCTTCATGGTCGAATTGCTGCAAAGAAACCACTACTAAAGGACACCAATAACAAGAAGAGACCTGCTTGGGCCAAGAAACACGAGCAATGGAAATTAGACCTGTGGAAATGTGTCCTTTGGTCTGGAGTCCAAATGGGAGATTTTTAGTTCCAACCGCCGTGGTTTTATGAGATGCGGTGTGGGTGAACGGATGTGCATTTCCCACCGTAAAGCATGGAGGAGGAGGTGTTATGGTGTGGGGGTGCTTTTCTGGTGACACTGTCTGTGATTGGCGCATTGTCCTGCTGGAAAAAACAATCCTCAGAGTTGGGGAACAATGTCAGAGCAAAAGGAAGCAAGTTTTCTTCCAGGACAACCTTGTACGTGGCTTGATTCATGCGTCCTTCAAAGACAAATCTGCCCGATTCCAGCCTTGCTGAAGCACCCCCAGATCATCACCGATCCTCCACCAAATTTCACAGTGGGTGCGAGACACTGTGGCTTGTAGGCCTCTCCAGGTCTCTGTCTAACCATTAGACGACCAGGTGTAGGGCAAAGCCTAAAATTGGACTCATCAGAGAAGATGACCTTACTCCAGTCCTCTACGGTCCAATCCTTATGGTCTTTTGCAAACATCAGCCTGGCTCTTCTTTGCTTCTCATTGATGAAGGGCTTTTTTCTAGCTTTGCATGACTTCAGCCCTGCCCCTAGGAGCCTGTTTTGAACCGTCCTCGCCGTGCACTTCACCCCAGCTGCCGTTTGCCATTATTTTTGTAGGTCACTTGATGTCATCCTACGGTTGATGAGTGACATTCGAATGAGTTGGCGGTCATCCCGGTCAGTAGAGAGTCGTTTTCGCCCTCTGTAGGTTTGTTGTCCCCAATGTCTGCTGCTTGACCTTGTTCTTATGAACCGCCGTCTTTGAAATTTTAAGGATTGAAGCAACCTGACGCTCACTGTATCCCTCTGCCAGTAAAGCCAGAATTGAACCCTTCTTTTCCTCACTCAAAACTGTCCTTTTCAACTCTTTTGGCATGGTCAATAGTTATTTTTTGATTAATATTACTTTTGAGGTACTATTAGCACTGTTTTTGCCATCCAGCTGGTCCTATTGCAAGAGGATAGTGATGACCACAGCAGTGGTTTTTATACTTTTCCTCGTTAAATAAGATTTAGTTCAGGTGATCACCTAATCAGTATTTAATTCAGTAGAATGAGATGTGCCTGTGTTGGAATTCAACAGACACTGGAATGGAATGGCTGTCATACATGTAGAGATTCTGATTTAAGAAAATTTGCAGTGGTCTCTTAATTTTTTTCCACAGCTGTATATATTTCACTGAGCTGTGAAAAGACAGACTGACAGGGGTGAGACAATTCATTTTAATTTATCTTCATGTTATTTTGTTGTTTGCAGGTGCGGTATCCTTCTGACGCTATGCAGCCAGGTCCCATCTACATTTTAACTGCTCGCCAGTGTGGCTTGTTTGGTGTCTGCTGTGAAGGAATACCACAAGTCAACTATTTGATTGATGAAGGCATGACATCCAAATCTAAATACAAATCAAATCAAATTTGATTTGTCACATACACGTGTTTAGCAGATGTTATAGCGGGTGTAGCGAAATGCTTGTGCTTCTAGCTCCGACAGTCCAGTAATATCTAACAATTTCACAACATATACCCAATACACACAAAACTAGTAAGGAATGGGATTTAAGAATATGTACATATATGGACAAGCAATGACAGAGCGGCATGGACTAAGATACAGAAGAATATTATAGAATGCAGTATATACATATGAGATGAGTAGCGCAAGATATGTAAACATTATTAAAGTGACTAGTGTTCCATTTCTTAAAGTGGCCAGTGATTTCAATAGGCCGCAGCAGACTCAAATGTGCTAGTGATGGCTATTTAACAGTCTGATGGCCTTAAGATAGAAGCTGTTTTTCATTCTCTCGGTCCCAGCTTTGATGCACCTGTACTGACCTCGCCCTCTGGATGATAGCGGGGTGAATAGGCAGTGGCTTGGGTGGTTGATGTCCTTGATTATCTTTTTGGGCTTCCTGTGACTTCGGGTGCTGTATGTGTCTTGGAGGGCGGGTAGTTTGCCCCCGGTAATGCGTTCGGCAGACCGCACCACCCTCTGGAGAGCCCTGCGGTTGTGGGCGGTGCAGTTGCCGTACCAGTCGGTGATACAGCCCGACAGGATGCTCTCAATTGTGCATCTGTAAAAGTTTGTGAGGGTTTTAGGTGATAAGCCAAATTTCTTCAGCCTCCTGAGGTTGAAGAGGCTCTGTTGCGCCTTCTTCACCACATTGTCTGCGTGGGTGGACCATTTCAGTTTGTCAGTGATGTGTACGCCAAGGAACTTGAAGCTTTCCACCTACTCCACTGCGGTCCCGTCGATGTGGATAGGGGGGTGCACCCTCTGCTGTTTCCTGAAGTCCACGATCATCTCCTTTGTTTTGTTGACGTTGAGTGAGAGGTTATTTTCCTGGCACCACACTCCCAGAGCCCTCACCTCCTCCCTGTAGGCGGTCTTGTCATTGTTGGTAATCAAACCTACTACTGTTGTGTCGTCTGCAAACTTGATGATTGAGTTGAGTTGGAGGCGTGCTTGGCCACGCAGTCATGGGTGAACAGGGAGTACAGGAGGGGGCTGAGCACGCACCCTTGTGGGGCCCCAGTGTTGAGGATCAGCGAAGTGGAGATGTTGTTTCCTACCTTCACCACCTGGGGGCGGCCCGTCAGGAAGTCCAGGACCCATTTGCACAGGGCGGGGTTCAGAACCAGGGCCTCGAGCTCAATGATGAGCTTGGAGGGTACTATGATGTTGAATGCTGAGCTATAGTCAATGAACAGCATTCTTACATAGGTATTCCTCTTGTCCAGATGGGATAGGGCAATTGCATCGTCTGTGGATCTATTGGGGCGGTAAGCAAATTGAAGTGGGTCTAGGGTGACAGGTAAGGTTGAGGTGATAGGATCCTTGACTAGTCTCTCAAAGCACTTCATGATGACAGAGGTGAGTGCTACAGGGCGATAGTCATTTAGTTCAGTTACCTTTGCTTTCTTGGGTACAGGAAAAATGGTGGCCATCTTGAAGCATGTGGGAACAGCAGACTGGGAAAGGGAGAGATTGAATATGTCCATGAACACACCATCCAGCTGGTCTGCGCATGCTCTGAGGACGCGGCAAGGGATGCTGTCTGGGCCGGCAGTCTTGCGGGGGTTAACATGCTTAAATGTCTTAATCACGTCGGCCATGGAGAAGGAGAGGCCACAGTCCTTGGTAATGGGCCTCATCAGTGGCACTTTGTTATCCTCAAAGCGGGCTAAGAAGGAGGTGTTTAGCTTGCCTGAAAGCGAGACGTCGGTGTCGGCGACGTGGCTGGTTTTCTTTTTGTAGTCCGTGATTGTCTGTAGACCCTGCCACATACGTCTCGTGTCTGAGCCGTTGAATTGCGACTCCACTTTGTCTCTATACTGATGTTTTGCCAGTTTAATTGCCTTGCGGAGTGAGTAGCTACACTGTTTGTATTCTGCCATATTCCCAGTCACCTTGCCATGGTTGAATGCGAGGGTTCGCGCTTTCAGATTTGCGCGAATGCTGCCGTCTATCCACGGTTTCTGGTTAGGGTAGGTTTTAATAGTCACAGTGGGCACAACATCACCTATACACTTCCTGATAAACTCGTCACCGTTTCAGTGTATATGTCTAAATTATTTTCGGAAGCTACCCGAACATATCCCAGTCCGTGTGATCAAAACAATCTTGAAGCGTGGATTCCGATTGGTCAGACCAGCGTTGAATAGTCCTTAGCACGGGTACTTCCTGTTTGAGTTTCTGCCTATAGGAAGGGAGAAGCAAAATGGAGTCGTGGTCAGATTTGCCGAAAGGAGGGCGGGGGAGGGCCTTATATAACCATCCCGGAAGTTTGAATAGCAATGGTCGAGGATTTTAGCAGCGCGAGTACAACAGTCGATATGTTGATAGATCTTCAGCAGCCTAGTCCTCAAATTTGCATTGTTAAAATTCCCGGCTACAATAAATGCAGCCTCAGGATATGTGGTTTCCAGTTTGTATAAGGTCCAGTGAAGTTCATAGAGGGCCGTCGTGGTATCGGCTTCAGGGGGGATATACACGGCCGTGACTATAACCGAAGAAAATTATCTTGGGAGATAATACGGTCGGTTTTGATTGTGTGATATTCTAGGTCGGGTGAATTTTGTGACTCGAGTTCCTCTATGTTACTACAATTACACCACGAGTCGTTAATCATGAAACACACACCTCCCGGAGAGATATTTATTGGACCGATTTCGACAGAATATCCCAAGAGAGCCATGTTTCTGTGAAACAGAGTATGTTACAGGCCTTGATGTCTCTCTGGAAAGAAATCCTTGCCCGTAGTTCGTCGACTTTGTTAACCAAAGATTGAACATTAGCGAGTAGAATACTTGGAAGCGGTGGGTGGTGTGCGCGCCAGCAGGCCGCTCCGAGTGCTTCTCCTCCGCCGGCGATGTTTTGGGTCAGCCGCTGGAATCAGTTCAGTTGCCATGGGGAGAGCAAACAAAGGATCTGCTTCGGGAAAGTCGTATTCCTGGTCGTAATGCTGGTGAGTTACCACCGCTCTGATATCTAATAGTTTTCCCCGGCTGTATGTAATGATGCAAAACACTTTCTGAGCTAATAATGTAAAACAAAATACATAAAAAAACAATGTTTTCTAAGAGCTAGTCGCGAGGCCGCCATCTTCGTCGGCGCCAGGTACCTATCCAGCAAAGATAGCAGCGCAGTCATCAACTACATGCACCATTTCTTCACGAACTACGGAGTTGGGGAAACACGTGTGGGCCTGAATTGTGGTAAATGCAGTGCCAAAACAAGAACAAGTTCGTTGCTCTGGTATTGTGCCTGGCGGACCATGCACAAGCTCCACCACAGTCTGGACTTTCACTTCCTGATCACAGGCCACACCAAGTTTGCCCCCAACTGGTGCTTCGGCCTCATCAAGCAGCACTTCAGAAAGACCAGAGAGAACACTTTGTCAGAGATTGCTGGTGTTTAGAAGGACAGCACTGTGACAGGGGTCTACATCCCACAGCTGTTTGGACTGGAGGATGGTACGGTGCTTGTGGAAAGCTATGGCTGGCAACAACGCCTGACTCCGTACTTCAGGCCGCTGCCACAGATCAAGCAGTACCAGCACTTCAGGTGAATATAATTTTCATTGCATTGTATGAGGTTATTCTTCTGATCTAAACTTGGGAGGTGAATTGATGTTATGCAAGGTGGTAATGTCTTCTAAAAGTATTTTTTTTATTTCCTGTTTTACAGCTTCAATGCTCTGGAGCCTGGTGTTGTTGTCGCCAAGGAGCGTTCGGACTCAGTCAGGACCAGGTCTCAGCTGCTGCGCAATGCTGACATCCTTCCTCCCATAGATTGTCTGCCTGTACAAGCACCACCTGGAGTGGACACAGCTAGACTAACTTATCTTTTTGAGAAGATCAGGGAGTTTTGTGATGAAGAGGCTATGGACATCACATGCCCTGCACCAAAGTCAAGTGCAGGACAGAAACAGGCTCTCCGAATATAGATTCCCTTGTTCGTTCGTGGTTCGGACGGACCAGTTCATCACTGGGGGCGAGTTCCCAGTCATCAGCACTATCTGCAGTGCCTCTATTCACATGACTCTCTCCTAACACACACGCCATATGTTGCTGCTACTATTATTACTTTTTATCCTGCTGCTCAGCCACTTCACCCCTGATTGTATGCATATAACTACCTCATCTATCACTGATATCGTTATTGATATTGTTCTTGTACATACTGTATATTATTTTGTTCTTTCTCTACTGGCATTGACACTTGTTCTTTTTTTCTTTATTGACACAATCTCTTTTTGATATTGCTACTATGCAAGTAACCATTTCGCTGTACCCTTTACAACTTCTGTAGAGACCCATCCACTTAGAAAGATGTGGCTTGGGGTTACAGCGTTTCTTTCACATGACTCATCAATTTAGTGTTTCTGTGTTTCTGGGTAAGCGTCATCTAATATTTATAAAATATTTTTATCTGAACACTTTCTGTTTACCTGGAATTTTTCCTTATTGTAGGCTACTACTTGTACCACTTTTAGTCTTAATCTTTACTACATTACTCACTGTTTAGCACATGACCTCACATGTGAACCCTTAAAGAGATGGGTGGAGCTGTCTTAAGAAGGTGTGAACAATGCTGAATGTGTGTAGACAAAGAAGAGCTCTCCAGTAGGTGTACCAAAACATTCAAGGCATCAGAACTCAGGATAAGACCCAGATGCAGACAGCTAGAATCACAGATGTTTATCGACCAAACAGGGGGCAGGAAAAAGACAGGTCAAGGGCAGGCAGAGGTCCGTAATCCAGGGCAGAGTCAATAAGGTACAGAACGGCAGGCAGGCTCAGGGTCAGGGCAGGCAGAGGTTCGTAATCGGGTCAGAGTCGGGCAGGTCCAGAATGGCAGGCAGGCTCGGGGTCAGGGCAGGCAGAATGGTCAGAACCGGGGAAACTAGGAAATAGAAAGTTGAGAAAACAGGAAGACTGGAAAGCACGCTGGTAAGACCTGACAATATAAGCCGAACTGGCAACAGACAAACAGAGAACACAGGTATAAATGTACAGGGGATAATGGGGAAGATGGGCGACACCTGGATGGGGGTGGAGACAAGCACAAAGACCGGTGAAACCGATCAGGGTGTGACAGAAGACAAAGGACAGTGAGACACAGGTTTTATCTTGGACACATGAAATGTAGGATGGATACGGAGGGTGCGGGGCAACCGAAGGTGAACAGCAGAGGGGCTAAGGATTTTAGAGATGGAGAACAGGCCGATGAAACGGGGGGAAAGTTTACGGGACTCCACCCGGAGGGGCAGGTCCCGAGTAGAGAGCCATACCCTCTACCCGAGCTGATAGCAGGGAGCAGGGGTCCAGTGGCGATCTGCTTGTCGCCGATACCTGGATGTGGTCTTCAAAAGAGCGGCCAGGGCTCTCTCCAGGTATGGCGACAGCGGCGGATGAACATCTGGGCAGAGGGTATGCTGACTTCTTCCTCTTGCTTGGGTAAGAGCGGGGGCTGATATCCCAAGTAACACTCGAAGGGCGAGAGACCAGTGGCCGAGCAGGGAAGGGTGTTGCGGGCGTATTCCACCCACACAAGTTGCTGGCTCCAGGTGGTGGGGTTGGCGGAGACAAGGCAACGAAGGGCCATCTCCAGGTCCTGATTGGCTCGCTCCGCCTGGCCGTTAGATTGGGGGTGGAAACCAGAGGACAGGCTGGCTAACGACCCAATGAGGGTGCAGAACGCCTTCCAGAACCGGGACGAGAACTGGAGATCACGATCGGAGACCATGTCGACCGGAAGTAGATGGATCCGTAAGACGTGCTGCGCCATGAGCTGAGTCGTGTCCATGGCTGAGGGTAATTTGGGAAGGGGAATAAAATGGTCCGCTTTAGAAAACCTATCCACCACCGTCAGGATAGTAGTGTTGCCGTCTGACCGGGGAAGCCCAGTAACAATGTCCAGGGATAAATGGGACCAGGGGCGGTGAGGAACAAGGAGTGGTTGAAGAAAGCCAGCCAGAGCTTGCCGCGGAGTCTTATTTTGTGCACACACCGTGCAGGCGGCGACGAATGCGGAGACATCCGGCCCCCTGGAAGGCCACAAAAAGCGTAATTGGACAAAAGCCAGGGTCCGACGGGAGCCTGGATGGCAGGTCAGTCTACAGGAATGTGCCCATTCCAGGACCGGGGAACGGGCAGAGTCCGGGACAAACATCCGGTGTGCCGGAACCCCTCCACTGGGAGCGCTGTGCCTTACGGACCAGGCTCTCTATAACCCAGACGACAGGAGGTAGGGAGGATGGTCTCGGGGTCAGACGGTGTAGCAGCTGGGCAATACAACCGTGAGAGTGCATTCGGCTTCACGTTCTTGATCCCCGAGCGGTAGGAGAGAGTGAAATTGAACCGGGTGAATAACGGGGCCCAACGAGCCTGCCTAGAGTAGAGGCGCTTGGCGGTGCGGAGATATTCCAGGTTCTTATGGTCAGTCCACACTAAGAATGGGTGTTCCGCCCCTTCCTACCAGTGCCTCCACTCCTCCAATACCATGTTGACGGCAAGGAGTTCTCGATATCCCACATCATAGTTCCTCTCAGCAGGGGTAAGACGATGGGAGAGGAAAGCGCAGGGGTGTAGCTTTTGGTCCTGAGCAACGCTGGGGGGGGGCCCTCCTAATGTGGGGGGAAGCCAGGATGCCGTAACCCCGGATGAAGCGGCGGTAGAAGTTAGCAAACCCCAGGAAATGTTGCAGCTGCACTCTGGATGTGGGTTGAGGCCAATCCACCACCGCTCTCACCTTGTCTGGATCCATCTGTATATGTCCTGTAGCAATGACGTATCCAAGGAAGGAGATGGTGGAGCGATGGAACTCACACTTCTCTGCTTTAACGAAAAGCTAGTTCTCCAGGAGACACTGAAGGACTTGTCGGACGTGGAGGTTCTTGAGCTGACCTGGAAAATACCAGGATGTCATCGAGGTAGACAAACACGAACCGGTTCAGCATGTCCCGGAGCACATCGTTGACCAGGGCCTAGAACATAGCGGGAGCGTTGTTCAGCCCGAATGGCATAACTAAGTACTCATAGTGCCCGCTAGCCATGTTTAAAGGCTGTTTTCCACTCCCCTCCTTCCCGTATCCGAACCAGATGGTAGGCGTTCCGAAGTTCCAACTTAGAGAAGATGGTCGCTCTCTGAAGAGGTTCGAAGGCCGAGGAGATGAGGGTGGATGGTAAAGTTGTTTTACCGTGATGTCATTGAGGCCCATGTATTCGATACCCGGGCGCAGGGTTTTATCCTTCTTCTCCATAAAAAAGCTGATGGGCGAATACTCCCTGCAACAAGAGAGTTCTCAATGTACTCCTCCATAGCCTTGATCTCCGGACCCGACAGGGAGTAAAGCCGCCCCCGAGGAGGTGTAGTGCCCGGGAGAAGGTAAATTGCGCAGTCGTAGGGTCGATGCGGAGGGAGAGAAGTAACGTGGGCCTGGTTGAAGACCGAGGCGTCTCTCAAGCCTGCAGGAAGAAGTCCCGGGGCTGACTTGAGACAATGAGCATGGCAGAACGGGCATCAACCCATGCTAGCACCAGCAGCCTAGTCATTTGTGCTTCTGGAGCCAAGAATATCCCAAAACCACAGGTACATGGGGAAATTTGATGAGCAGGAACTGCATACACTCACTGTGATTTCCTGATACTCGTAGGTCGATAGGAATTGTATTGTGGGTGACTTTGCCAATAGAGCCCCCATCCAGTGCTCTGACGTCTACGGGAATGGAGAGGGGCTGAGCGGAGATCCCAAGCTCCGACACCAAGGTAGCATCGATAAAGCTCTCATCGGCCCCAGAGTCAATGAGCACCCGGAGTGATTTGCCCTCGTCACCCCATAACGGTGGCATGGAGAGGGGTGCGAGTAATGGGAGATTGGGAAATCTCCATACGGCTCACCAGAGCACCGGTACCTACTGATGAGCCTGGTCTTTTTAATGGACAGGTGGAAATATAATGTAATGTGGTCCCGCAATACAGACAGCTCCTGGTGTTCAGTCTGTGTAAACATTAATCCGGAGACAATCGAGCCCTTCTCAGTAGCTTGGGCTCTGGAGGATGCGAGCCGACCACCCTCAGCGATTCCCCTGAGCACTCGGGTGACATCGGATTCGCTTGGAAGTGCCTTTGGGGGTTTCCGGGATTCCTTGGAGGCGAGGTGGGAATCGAGGGCGAGCGAGGGCGACAGGGAACAGATTCCCTCTCCTTCCTAAGTTCTCGTAGCCGCCCATCGATCTGGATGGTCAAGGCTATGAGGGAATCGAGGTCCATGGGCAGCTCCCGGGCTGCGAGCAAATCTTTTATCACCTGCGATAATCCATGAAGGAACATGTCGAACAATGCTTCTGGGTTCCAGGCACTCTCCACCGCCAACGTGGGAAAATCCACAGAGTAGCCTGCCACACCATGGGAGTCTTGGCATAGCTGGAGCAGTTTATGAGAAGCCTCTCTCCCGGACAACGGAGACTCTAACACCTTCCACAACAAACTCCTCCAGACTGAGGCAGATGGCGGAATGTTGCTCCCACACCGCCGTAGCCCAGATGAGTGCCCTCCCAGACATCAGCGTTATGATGTACTCTATCCTCGAGCGGTCCGAGGGGAACGAAGAAGGTTGCTCAAAGACGAGGGAGCACTGGGAGAGAAAGGCCCGGCAGGTTACAAAGTCTCTAGTGTAACGCTCCGGAGGAGGTAAGTGGGGTTCTCGGGACACTGGGGTAGGCTGGGAAGAAGACGAACTGGCAACAGACAAACAGAGAACACAGGTATAAATGCACAGGGGATAATGGGGAAAATGGGCGACACCTAGAGGGGGGTGGAGACCAGCACAAAGACAGGTGAAACCGATCAGGATGTGACACAAGGGCCATTTTCTCTAAAGTTTGGTTACAAGTTTATCAACTTTCAAAGCAGAATTACTCTCCCATTGTTCCTCAAATTCAGTGTATGATATAGCATTTTGCAGCTCCGTGTCTCTGCTTTTATCCAATGTAAAAAAACACAATTTCAAATTTAGCTACATAAGACCGAATCAAGGCGGTCGGTCACATATGGGCTCGGTGCCTTGTTTAGTCATGTGGACTCTGATGCTCAGGAGGCACCCATGTGCTACTCATCTAGGACCCCAACTGCCACTGAACAGAACTATGCGCAGCTGGATAAAGAGGCCCTGTTGATAATTTTTGCTGTCAAGAAGTTCCATTAGTATTTGTCAGGCTGCCATTTTGTGGTCTACACCAACCACAAATCCTTGCTGGGCCTGCTTTATAATTTGAAGCCCATTCCCTATATTCTTTCCCCTCAGATGGTCCGATGGAGCCTGATACTGGGAGCCCATAGTTATGAGCTTTGCTGTCGTCTAGGGAAGCAGCTGGCTAATACGGATGCCTTGAGCCGCCTGCTACTCGCTACCCCTTTGTCTGAGCCACCACATCCCTGGGAAGTGATGCTGTTGGAGGTGGTGCCTGATGCCCCTCTCCATGCTTCTAGAATAGCCGCACTGACCTTGAAGGATCCTGTCCTGTCCCGGGTGTTCCCCTGGGTGCTGCAAGGATGGAGATCCGAGGTTCCTGGCAGACAGGAAACCACTTGAGGCAAAAGAACGGCCAGACCTCCTTAGCCATTGCACCAGCTGTAGTCATCGGCAATTCTATGGTAAGAAACATCATGGTTCCCAGGGCAAAAACTCTGTTCTATCCTGGAGCACAAGTACAGGACATTACAAGGCTATTTCCAACCATTATACAACAGCTGCCAGGAGCTGACGCTGTCGTAGTCCATGTGGGGTCAAACAACATTAGGAGGGCTAGCTCAGAACTTCTGAAAATGTATTTTAAAGAACTTATTCTAGCACTGAAAGATTACAAAAAGCAGGTAATTATGTCTGTTCCGGTACCATCGTTGGGCCGCGGATGTGAAAGATTCAGCAGGCTACTGGCATTACACACCTGGCTAAAAGATTACTGTAGCTCTGTTGGAATCACTTGTATAGATAACTTTGACACCTTTTAGAAACAGAAGATGCTCTACAGGAATGATGGAGTCCATCTGAATTATCTTGGCTCCTGGACTCTGTCCACACATTTCAAGGCAGTGTTGAGACAATGACTTATCAGTGACCCAAGTCCAGCTCAGTTAATCCCTACCATTGTGTTGCTGAGTTGTCATAATGCTGCAGCAAATGTACATTATCCCAGGGACGTTGGCAGACATAATGTAAGTAACCTAATGTATGTCTCTCTAACTGCCCTGAATGCCTCTGTTGATCCTACAGCTATTGTATGCAGTAATCATGTACCTATGAACCAGAGTTATACTGTTAGCACTGAGGTGGTGTGCCCTAGTAGGAAGTCCACTGTGTGCAGCTCACCCTGCACTATCAGCTCAAACATAAATAACATGAGCATGTCTACTTCTGCTAAAGCTTCCCAGTAAAACAATGAAAACAATCAAGGATCCCAGAAAAGTGCTAACAGCCCACATTATCATGCGTTCATGAAATCAATAACTTGCTAGTAACAGATGGCATTCATATTCCGACTATCTCTGAAACTCACTTATATAATACCGTTGATGATACAATGGTAGCAATACATGGTTATAACATTTACAGAAAATACAGAAATGCCAATGGTGGAGGTCTTGCTGTTTATATTCAGAACCACATTCATGTAAAGTTTAAAGAGGATCTCATGTTACATACTGTTGCAGTAATATGGCTACAGGTTAATCTGCTTCACCTAAAGCCCATTCTTGTGGGAAGCTGCTATAGACCAGCAAGTGCTAACAGTCAGTATATAGATAATATGTGTGAAATGCTTGATAATGTATGTGATATCAACAGAGAGGTATGTTTTCTTGGTGATTTAAATATTGACTGGCTTTCATCAAGCTGCTCACTCAAGAAAAAGCTTCAAATGTAACTAGTGCCTGCAACCTGCTTCAGGTTATCAGTCAACCTACCAGGGTAGTTAGAAACAGCACAGGAATGAAATCATCAACATGTATTGATCACATCTTTACTAATGCTGCAGCAATTTGCTTTAACTCAGTATCCAAAACCATCGGATGTAGTGATCACAATATAGTAGCCATGATTAGGAAAACTAAAGTTTCAAAGGCTGGGCCTAATATGGTGTGTAAGAGGCCATACAATAAGTTTTGTAGTGATTCCTATGTTGATGATGATAAGAATATTTGCTGGTCTGTGGTGTGTAATGAGCAACCAGATGCTGTACTTGACACATTTTATGAAATTGCTTATTCAAGTTACTAAGTATGCACCCATTAAGAAACCTACTGTAAAAATAGTTAAATCCCTGTGGATTGATGAGCAATTGAAACATTGTATGGTTGAGCGGGATGAGGCAAAAGGAATGGCAAATAACTCTGGCTGCACAACCTATTGGCAAACGTAAACATACTGCAAATTGAGAAATCATGTGACTAAACTGAATAAAAAGAAGAATAAACTATACTTTGAAACAAATATAAATGATATAAAGAATGATAGTAAAAAGCTTTGGAGCACCTTAAATGACATTTTGGGCAAAAAGGCAAACTCAGCTCCATCATTCATTGAATCAGATGGCTCATTCATCACAAAACCCACTGATATTGCCAATTACTTTGATTTCAATGGCAAGATTAGCAAATTTAGGCATGACATGTCAGAAACAAACGGTGACACTACACATCCAAGTATAACTGATCAAATTCTGAAAGACAAGCAATGTAATTTTGAATTCCGTAATGTGAGTGTGGAAGAGATGAAACGATTGTCTATTAAAAATGACAAGCCACTGGGGTCTGACAACTTGGATGGAAAATTACTGAGGATAATAATGGACAATATTGCCACTCCTATTTGCCTTATCTTCAATCTAAGCCTAATAGAAAGTGTGTGGCCTCAGGCCTGAAGGGAAGCAAAAGTCATTCCGCTACCCAAGAATAGTAAAGCCCCCTTTACTGGCTCAAATAGCCGAGCAATCAGCCTTTTACCAACCCTTAGTAAACGTTTGTAAAAAATTGTTTGACCAGATACAAAGCTATTTTACTATAAACAAATTGACAACAGACTTTCAACACGCTTATAGGCAAGGACATTCAACCAGCACAGCACTCACACAAATTACTGATGATGGGCTGAGAGAACTTGATGATAAAGATATTGTGGGAGATTTTGATGTTATCGATCATAGTCTACTGCTGGAAAAATGTATGTGTTATGGCTTTACATCCCCTGCTATATTGTGGATAAAGAGTTACCTGTCTAACAGAACACAGACGGTGTTCTTTAATGGAAGCCTCGCCAACATAATCCAGGTAGAATCAGGAATTCCCCAGGGCAGTTGTCTAGGCCCCCTAATTTTTTCAATCATTACTATTGACATGCAACTCTAGGCTTTGAGTAAAGCCAGTGTGTCTATGTATGCGGATGACTCAACACTATACACGTCAGCTACTACAGCGAGTGAAATCACTGCAACACCTAAAAAAGAGCTGCAGTTAGTTTCAGAATGGTTGGCAAGGAATAAGTTAGTCCTAAATATTTGAAAAACTAAAAGTATTGTGTTTGGGACCAATCATTCACTAAACCCTTAACTAAATTGTGTAATGAATAATGTGGTAATTGAGATGACTAAACTGCTTGGAGTGACCCTGGATTGTAAACTGTCATGGTCAAAACATGTTGATACAACAGTAGCTAAGATGGGGAGAAGTCTGTCCATAATAAAGTGCTACTCTGCCTTCTTAACAACACTATCAACAAGGCAGGTCCTACAGGCCTTAGTTTTGTCGCACCTGGACTACTGTTCAGTCGTGTGGTCAGGTGCCACAAAGAGAGACTTAGGAAAATTACAATGGGCTCAGAACAGGGCAGCACGGCTGGCCCTTAAATGTACATGGAGTGCTAACATTAATAATATGCATGTAAGTCTCTCATGGCTCAAAGCGGACGAGAGATTGACTTCATCAGTACTTGTTTTTGTAAGAAGTGTTGACATGCTGAATGCACCGAGGTATCTGTTTTAAACTACTGGCACACAGCATGGCCACCCATGCATACTCCACAAGACATGCCACCAGAGGTCTCTTCACAATCCACAAGTTTATAACAGACTATGGGAGGCGCTCAGTACTACATAGAGCCATGACTACATGGAACTCTATTGCACATCAAGTAACTGATGCAAGCAGTAGAATCAGATTTTAAAAATCAGATACAAATACACCTTATGGAACAGCGGGGACTGTGAAGAGATGCACACACACACACACACACACACACACACACACAAACATACACGTATACGCACACACACACACTAGCACATTCACTCTACACACACGTACATTGTAATATTGTTTTATGATGGTATTATACATTTTGTATTGTACATATGTAGTGGTGTAATAATGTTGTCCTGTTTTATTTGTGATGTAAGTGCCTTAATGTGCTTGGACCCCAGGAAGACTTTGCTGCCTTGGCAGCAGCTATGGGGATCCCTAATAAATACAAATAAATAAATACATTACTAGGGCTGTGGCGGTCATGACATTTTGTCAGTTGGTTATTGTCATGCAAAAGACTCCTCTCACGGTAATTGACCGTTAATTGATATAGACACGTTTAGCATCTGTAGGCCTCCACACAATCCGCTGATGCGCGCCTTTGGAACATCTACATTTAAAAAAGTTGAATAAATTAATTGAATATACACCATCACAATAAATCCATTATTTATTTTATGTATTGTGTTTGTTTAGCTATGTGACATATCTTTGTGTGTTAAAAATGCAGGGTAATGAAACTGTGGATGTAGACAATTTTTCTATACTGAACAAAAATATAAACGCAACATGCAAGAATTTCAACGATTTTACTGAGTTACAGTTCATATAATGAAATCAGTCAATTGAAGTAAATTCATTAGGCCCTAATCTATGAATTTCAGGGGCACAGCCATGGGTGAGCCAGGCCCAGTCAATCGGAAGTAGTTTTTCCTTACAAAAGGGCTTTATTACAGACAGAAATACTCCTAAATTTCATCAGCTGTCCAGGTGGCTGGTCTCAGACGATCACACAGGTGAAGAAGCCGGATGTGGGGGTCCTGTGCACAAAATTTGAAAGAATTAAGCTTTTTGTGCATATGGAACATTTCTGGAATATTATATTTCAGCTCATGAAACATGGGACCAAGACTTTTTACATTGCGTTTATATTTTTGTTCAGTATATAACGGTAACTGATTTTATATTCTACAGAAATCTAAATCCATGTGTGTATTTTCTGAAATTCTTACACTCTTAGAAAAAAGGTGCTATCTAGAACCTTAAAGGGTTATTTGGCTGTCCCCATAGGAGAACCCTTTGAAGAATGCTTTTTGGTTTCAGGTAGAACCCATTCAACAGAGGGTACTACATGGAACCCAAAAGGATTCTACCTGGAACCAAAAAGGGTTCTCCTATGGGGACAGCCGAAGAACCCTTTTGGAACCCTTTTTTCTAAGAGTGTAGATGTTAAGTAATGGATCGAATAAAATGTTGAATGTGTATCAGTGCTAAATGATTTAACCTGTAAGGTTTTATATACTATAGCCCATGATTAATTATGGCTGGCATTGGTTCCAGTGCTGCCAGCTAAGGTATACGAGGTGATAGCCTTGTCCAACTAGGCATACTATCTAAGTTTTCACATGATGCAAGTAAATATTAATTATTCAATGGAAAAAATGCACGGACTAAAATGTGACTCAAATAGTTTTCACCGACAGATAACTAAAACTAACGAAGGATGAAATGACTAAAATGTGACTAAGACTAAACTATATTTTAAAACTAAGACAAAAATTACATCTAAAATAGCTGCCAAAATTACCACTGGACTAGACGCCTAAAATCCCCCCAACTCAGCAGATGCGGTTTATTTTCCATGCAGAGAGACCCTTCACCAATATAACGCCCATGTATATTTTACAACATAATAACCCAGGGACTAGGAAAGGACATTTTGGGTCTCTGTTAAATATTGTAACACCTCTGCATTGCGCCTGTTCAAATCATCTTTCCTTCAGAGAATAGGGGCTTTCCATTGCATCGTTTTCATGTTTGACTATTACATAATTTTTTTTAACATGTCAGTGGGGATGACAAAGAAATTCACTCTTTCTTTCACACACACAATGCACTTGCTGTGGAATACAACACTTATGTTAACTGCAACAAAACAACATCATAACCTTGACTATACTTCCCTGAATAACATCATTTAAAAGTGGAGTACAAACTTTTCACTAGGGAAGAGAAAAATGTTTTCTATGCAATGTAATCGGATCTGATCAACATGATCTGATTAGAAGTGAAAACATTTCTTCATTGAGGCTGAGCCCTCAAAAGCATTCGTATGAAAATAGGTATATATTTAAAAAATAAAAAAAAATTAAAGCATGGATCCTACATGAAAATGGTTAAACTGTGTTAGGGATTATGCAATCTGCTCTTTCATATCAATCAAAACATTGCCTTGTTCTTTGATACTGACAAAGAACACTGATTGTCTCATGTGATTTTAAAGGTTACGACTAAATGAGCTTTCGCTTTTATCTGGACATTAATGAGGGCATTTCCTCATTACAGTCTTGGTAACTCCATGGAACTTGAGTTTCACTAGAGTTGATTTACTTAGTGCCTGTCCCCCTTAAAGTAACTTTAGTACTGTGTTTGACATGGAAGCTATGTACTTCTACACTATATATATATATATATATATATATATATATATATATATATATATATATATGGCTTCTGTCATGTGATCTCACAAGGAGGGATAAGAGGTGGAGGTAATAGCGTCAAAGCCATATACAGTACTGTATTTACCAACCTGGGTCTTGGGGGGCCAAGGGGCTCCTCTGATTTCCATATAGCTCAGCACTTAATTAATTTAATAGATTATCTAAGAGAGAAATAAATCTCACTTTGGTATTGCAAGTGGAAATTAGATTATTTTGATTCAGAATGGAAAGAAATCATCAGTACGGAACCTGCGTTAGAGATTACTTACAGTCACTGAGGAAATGTGCAGCAATGTGAAGTGGACTGAGGTTTATGTGGGACATTAAGACAAGGTTCCGCGAGAAAAGCCGCCCAAATACAAAACAACAACAAAGCCCTCTTTCTGTTGGCACTCCATCTTTATTTCCCTGGCAGGGGAGTCTGTGTGTGTGACAGGCAGAGATGAAAATTGTATCTGGGCAAGGCTTTCTAATGAGTGCTAGAAGTGGGCATTAGGGCTTTAATCTCAGACACACAGTTAGGGAGCATTAGGATATGTCGGCCATGATGTAAATTAATAGGATATTGTAATGAACTGACACAAAGTGATATTAATGGGGCATTTAATCTGAGAGGGAGACTGATGTGGACAAAGGTGAGACTTTAAAGCCGTTGCTTTCTCTTTCAATAGGCAGGTAGGACATGGTCGGCATTGTTGTTGGGAATGTTTTGAGTTTTCACAAATAACCATTCTTGACAAGGTATGGTTTCTCCTTGTTTCACCACAGTCATAGTTTGAATGGAACTGAATAAGTGTTGTAGAGTAGAAATATCTTGTTTGAAATTTGTCTGGTTTGAACTGACCTCGTGACTGCCTAAGGGGTAAAGTGATAGTAGTTGGTAGAATAATGTAATACGTATGGGAAGTCGGAAGTGAAACAATGTACCTTAAAATAGACTAGTGAAACGCACAGGCAAACTGTGTGTGCACAAATTGTTTGCATGTGCGTCTGCATACGTGCGTTTGTGTCTTCATGTAATTTCTAGTACTGTATGTCGCCATCATTACCACACAATATCATACTTTCAGTTATAGAAAGCTGAAGGTAAAAGGACAATGTTTTGACAGTTTATACATCATTATGGTGTAACTACAGTGACAATCTCTGTAAATAAGATGGGCTGTGCAGTAGCCTAAGTCGTATATACCGTAACAAGCATCATGATTGTACCATTCCTATTTTCATCACATAAAAGTTGCCCTGCGATAAGCCATTGTATGCCACCTGTTTCAACTTGTCCTCATTATCACAGATTGTATGTGGTAAGCATGTGATATGAAGTTTCACCCATTATCATTTCATGAAACCCTGCATATCCAGCGGCGTCATTAGGCCTGGGCTTCCGGAGCTTCTGCACCGGATGTTTTTGATCCAGCCCCGAACCTTTTGATGGTCAAAAACAAAAGAATTATTTTATATTTCCAAATGTTGCTACGTTACAGACTTATTCTAAAATGGATTAAATATATATATTTTTTTCATCAATCTACACATAATACCCCATAATGACAAAGTGAAAACAGGTTTATTTAAATATTTGAAAATGTATTGCAAAAAAAACAACAGATACCTTATTTAAGTATTCAGACCCTTTGCTATGTGACTTGAAATTGAGCTCAGGTGCATCCTGTTACCATTGATCATCCTTGAGATGTTTCTACAACTTCATTGGGGTCCACCAGTTGTAAATTCAATTGATTGGATATGATTAGGAAAGGCACACACCTGTCCATATAAGGGTCACTCTTGCCATTCTCTCAACCAGCTTCATGAGGAATGCTTTTCCAACAGTCTTGAAGGAGTTCCCACATATGCTGAGCACTTGTTGGCTGCTTTTCCTTCACTCTGCGGTACAACTCATCCAATACCATCTCAATTGGGTTGAGGTCAGGTGATTGTGGAGGCCAGGTCATCTGATGCAGCACCATCACTCTCCTTCTTGGTCAAATAGCCCTTACACTGCATGGAGGTGTGTTTTGGGTCATTCTCCTGTTGAAAAACAAATGATAGTCCCACTAAGGGCAAACCAGATGGGATGGCGTATTGCTGCAGAATGCTGTGGTAGCCATGCTGGTTAAGTGTGCCTTGAATTGTAAATAAATCACTGACAGTGTCACCAGCAAAGCACCCCCACACCATCATACATCCTCCTCCATGCTTCACGGTGGGAACCACACATGCGGAGATCATCCGTTCACCTACTCTGCGTCTCAAATACACAGCTGTTGTAACCAAACATTTCAAATTTGGAAAATCAGAACAAAGGACAGATTTCCACCGGTTTAATGTCCATTGCTCGTGTTTCAAGTCTGTTCTTCTTATTGGTGTCCTTTAGTAGTGGTTTCTTTGCAGCAATTCGACCATGGAGGCCTGATTCACGCAGCCTCTTCTGAACAGTTGATGTTGAGATGTGTCTGTTACTGTGAGGATACGAAGAGGCAGGACGCAGACACAGGAATCAACAATGTAAAGCTTTACTTAACACTGAGCAAGAGAACAACAAAGAGCGAGTACACGACATGACACTAACAGTCCAGGGCTATATAGGGGTGGTGATGAGATGATGAGGTGCAGGTGCGCTGGAGGTGATCAGTGTGCATTGGGTTTCCATTCTGGTGTTGCCGAGGTGGTGCGCTCAGACCGGTGGCTCAGTAGACCGGCGAATGGGGAGCAACGGGAGGAGACGTGACAGTACCCCCCCATTGACGAAGGACTGAAACACGGAAGGTGTGTTGGCGAGGCCATAGGGCATGACGCAGTATTCATAGTGGCCTGAGGTAGTGCTGAATGTCGTGTTCCATTCGTCTCCTTCCTGGATTCAGATCAGGTTGTAGGCACTCCTCAGGTCCAACTTGGTAAAGTACCGGTCAGTCACACTGGTTGAATTTTTGGCTAAAAGGTTACTGAATCGATTTCAAGTCACTGAATCGTTTCGGATCGTATCGTTCTAAATGAACCAATATTGTCCTTGAATCGTATCGACAACCACGAATCGTGATACAAATAGAATCATTGTTAAAACGAATCGTTACACCCCTAATCATTGCCATGGAAAGCGACGAGAAGGAAGAACCATTCACCGTTAGGGGAACTAAAAACAATGGTTTGATGACAGGTGATGACGGAACACTCACGGAGCAGCGACAGGAGTCATACCGCCTAGATAGGGAGCCGCCAGGAGATCTGTGGTCCGTGGTGGTGTAGGGGGTGCTGCCCACCTCCATGGGTGAGGACTCGGAGAAAGGGTGGCTTCCATAGCTCAGATGGGGTGGGCGTCGAGGCTCTGGGTGGTGTTGGGAATGGCGTCGGTCTCTTAACATGTCGTCAAGGTGAATGGACATGGCGATGAGTGTATCAAGGTCCATCTCGTCGTCCCGACATGCGAGTTCAGTCATGATGTCCTCCCGTAAGCCTCTCCTGAAGGCCGTGTGCAGAACACGCTCATTCCAGCCGGAAGACGCCGCCACCGTGCGAAAGCTCAGGGCATACTCGAACGCGGCCTACTCTCCCTGTTGTTGCCGGAGGAGACGCTCACCCCCATCCTTTCCCTCCGTGGTATGATCGAACACCGCCCTGAACCCAGCGAATAATGTGGAGTAGGGAAGCGCCGCGGCCTCACCTCCTTCCCAGACTGCCATGGCCCAATCCAGCGCCTTTCCCTTCAGTAGCGAAATCACCAGCGCTATCCTGGCTTGGTCCGATGGAGATGCCCCACACTGACGCGCCAGATACAGTGAGACCTGTAGCAGGAAGCCTCTACATTTCATAGTTTTCCCGTCATAGCACTCCGGCAGGGCGAGGGGTCCCTCAGACGTTGGTGATAGCACGGGAGGAGGTGGACTGGGTGCACTTGCCACTCCCTGAGGTGGAACCGGAGTGATGGGCAGTTTGGCGGCGTTCAGCTGGGCAATCTGCTGCTGGTGCTGGTCGAGGCGCTGGGGAACTCCAGGAGGATTACCTGCTGCATCCATCTTCGTGATTGGTGTGTGATTCTGTGACGAGTACTGAAGATAAGAAGAGGCAGGACGCAGATGCAAGAATCAACAATGTGTAAAGGTTTATTTAACACTGAGCAAGAGAACAACAAAGAGCGAGTACACGACATGACACTAACAATCACACACAACACAACACTGAACAGTCCAGGGCTATAGGGGTGATGATGAGATGCAGGTGCGCTGGAGGTGATTAGGATGCGTTGGGTTTCCATTCCGGTGTTGCCGAGGTGATGCGCTCAGACCGGTTGCTCAGTAGACCGGCGAATCAGAGCGCCGGAGGGGAGCAACGGGAAGAGATGTGACAGTTACTTGAACTCTGTGAAGCATTTATTTGGGCTGTAATCTGAGGTGCAGTTAATTGCCGATTTCTGAGGCTGGTAACTCTAATGAAATTATCCTCTGCAGTAGAGGTAGCTCTGGGTCTTCCTTTCCTGTGGCGGTCCTCATGAGAGCCAGTTTCATCATAGCGCTTGATGGTTTTTGCGACTGCACTTTAAGAAGCTTTCAGAGTTCTTCTTTCAGAGATGTCTTAAAGTAATGATGGACTGTCATTTCTCTTTGCTTATTTGAGCTGTTTTTACCATAATATGAACTTGGTATTTTACCAAAAAGGGCTATCTTCTGTATACCACCCCTACCTTGTCACAACACAACTGATTGGCTCAAACGCATTAAGAAGGAAAGAAATTCCACAAATTAACAAGGCACACCTGTTAATTAAAATGCATTCCAGGTGACTACCTCATGAAGCTGGTTGAGAGAATGCCAAGAGTGTGCAAAGCTGTCATCAAGGCAAAGGGTGGCTATTTGCAGAATCTCAAATATAAAATATATTTTGATTGGTTCAACACTTTTTTGGTTACTACATGATTCCATATGTGTTATTTCATAGATTTGATGTCTTCACTATTATTCTACAATGTAGAATATTGTAAAAATAAAGAAAAACCCTGGAATGAGTAGGTGTGTCCAAACTTTTGACTGGTACTGTATATATATATTTTTTATCTTTATTTAATCATGGAGTCCCATTGAGACCAAGGTCTCTTTTACAAGGGAGCCCTGCATTTGACAATTTACACATTTTATAGAATACAAGCAACAGTTAAAATACACAAAAATACAAAAAACAATCATAGATAACATCTACATCGCTCCGCTACCAGGTCTTCAATCAATACCCTAAACTGCCTGAGTGGCACCAGAACATTCAATTTCAACGGGATCTGCAGATTGTTCCAGCAGTGGGGCACATCAAAACTAAAAGCGGATCTACCCAATTCAGTGGAGACCCGAGGAACCTCAAGAGTTAACTAACCCTGCGAATGTGTTTTGTAAGTCATGTCTTTATACTTAAAGATATGAGATTTGTTGGAAGCTTGTGCAGAAGAGCTTTGTAAACAAAGAGTGAGTAATGAAGTGACCTACAGGAATTTAATGAGGACCAGCCAACATTTTGATACCGGATGTAGTGATGCGTATTAAAACCGTCACTAGTGAGAAAGCGAAGTGCGCTATGGTAGACTGCATCCAAAGGTTTAAGAGTAGTTGCTGCTGCATTCCGATAAATGGTGTCACCATAGTCAAGAACTGGCAGGAAAGTTGACTGTACAATCTGCTTCCTGCTATTTAGGGAGAGGCAAGATCTATTAACAAAAAGAAGCCCACTAAATCTTTGCTTTTTAGCTAGCTCATCTGTGCGTTTTTTCAACATTAAGTCTTTGTCAATCCAAATGCCCAGATATTTGTAGGCGGGAACCCGATCAATGGGAGAACCATCCAATTAATAAATATGTATGGTGACACTTTACTTGACACCTAGTGTCATAATACGTTATAACACGGTTATAACCATATCATAATGTCATAACACTTTCATGACCAGTGGAGGCTCCTCAGAGGAGGAAGGGGAGGACCATCCTCAGGGATTATTTTTTTTTTTTTTTATAGAGAAACATTGAAAAGGTGAACTATACTAAATACATTCACGTCACCAAATAATTTATTAAAACACACTGTTTTGCAATGAAGGTCTACAGTAGCCTAAGCAGCACTCTGTAGGGTAGCACCATGGTGTAGCCGCAGGACAGCTAGCTTCTGTCCTCATCTGGGTACATTGACTTTAATACAAAACCTTGGAGGCTTATGGTTCTCACCCCTTTCCATAGACTTACACAGTAATTATGAGCTCTTGCAACATGAACTGACATGTTGTCCACCCAATCAAAGGATCAGAGAGAATGAATCTAGTACTGAAAGCATAAGCAACAGCTAGCTAGCAGTGCAGTGCACAAAATGTGGTGAGTAGTTGACTCAAAGAGCGAGGAAGACAATAGAACAGTTTTGAACAAATTAATTTCTTCCAAAAAGGAGAGAGAGAGAAAGAGAGCTATATTTCGTAGTATATATATATATATATATATATATATATACAGTGAGGGAAAAAAGTATTTGATCCCCTGCTGATTTTGTACGTTTGCCCACTGACAAAGACATGATCAGTCTATAATTTTAATGGTAGGTTTATTTGAACAGTGAGAGACAGAATAACAACAAAAAAATCCAGAAAAACACATGTAAAAAATGTTATAAATTGATTTGCATTTTAATGAGGGAAATAAGTATTTGACCCCTTTTCAAAACATGACTTAGTACTTGGTGGCAAAACCCTTGTTGGCAATCACAGAGGTCAGACGTTTCTTGTAGTTGGCCACCAGGTTTGCACACATCTCAGGAGGGATTTTGTCCCACTCCTCTTTGCAGATCTTCTCCAAGTCATTAAGGTTTCGAGGCTGACGTTTGGCAACTCGAACCTTCAGCTCCCTCCACAGATTTTCTATGGGATTAAGGTCTGGAGACTGGCTAGGCCATTCCAGGACCTTAATGTGCTTCTTCTTGAGCCACTCCTTTGTTGCCTTGGCTGTGTGTTTTGGGTCATTGTCATGCTGGAATACCCATCCACGACCCATGTTCAATGCCCTGGCTGAGGGAAGGAGGTTCTCACCCAAGGTTGATGGTACATGGCCCCGTCCATCGTCCCTTTGATGCGGTGAAGTTGTCCTGTCCCCTTAGCAGAAAAACACCCCCAAAGCATAATGTTTCCACCTCCATGTTTGATGGTGGGGATGGTGTTCTTGGGGTCATAGGCAGCATTCCTCCACCTCCAAACACGGCGAGTTGAGTTGATGCCAAAGAGCTCGATTTTGGTCTCATCTGACCACAACACTTTCACCCAGTTCTCCTCTGAATCATTCAGATGTTCATTGGCAAACTTCAGATGGGCCTGTATATGTGCTTTCTTGAGCAGGGGGACCTTGCGGGCGCTGCAGGATTTCAGTCCTTCACGGCGTAGTGTGTTACCAATTGTTTTCTTGGTGACTATGGTCCCAGCTGCCTTGAGATCATTGACAAGATCCTCCCGTGTAGTTCTGGGCTGATTCCTCACCGTTCTCATGATCATTGCAACTCCACGAGGTGAGATCTTGCATGGAGCCCCAGGCCGAGGGAGATTGACAGTTATTTTGTGTTTCTTCCATTTGCGAATAATCGCACCAACTGTTGTCACCTTCTCACCAAGCTGCTTGGCGATGGTCTTGTAGCCCATTACAGCCTTGTGTAGGTCTACAATCTTGTCCCTGACATCCTTGGAGAGCTCTTTGGTCTTGGCCATGGTGGAGAGTTTGGAATCTGATTGATTGATTGCTTCTGTGGACAGGTGTCTTTTATACAGGTAACAAACTGAGATTAGGAGCACTCCCTTTAAGAGTGTGCTCCTAATCTCAGCTCGTTACCTGTATAAAAGACACATGGGAGACAGAAATCTTTCTGATTGAGAGGGGGTCAAATACTTATTTCCCTCATTAAAATGCAAATCAATTTATAACATTTTTGACATGCGTTTTTCTGGATTTTTTGGTTGTTATTCTGTCTCTTACTGTTCAAATAAACCTACCATTAAAATTATAGACTGATCGTTTCTTTGTCAGTGGGCAAACGTACAAAATCAGCAGGGGATCAAATACTTTTTTCCCTCACTGTATATATATATATATATATATATATATATATATATATATATATATATATATATATATATATATATATATATATTTTTTTTTACTTCCACTTACTTAGCTAGCAAATGCAGCTAGCTAGTTTAGCCTACTCAAACACCCGGTTCAAACAGAGAGGGATGCTATGTTAGCTAGCTGGCTATGGATAGCAAACACTGGAACTCTTCAAAGTCAAGGTAAGCTTTTGGTTTTATTAATTTATTGCCACCTGGGCCCGCCGGTGTAACTGCTAAACTGCTTTCTGTACACTGTACTGCATTATTGTAGTGGGTTTACTAACGCGTTAGTTCTAGTAGCTACAGTATGTTGACTATGACGTTAATATGGTGAAAATGATGTAGGCTGTGTGTAGCGATTAGCTGTTATGGTATGTAAGTTTGGCTTGGAAAGGTTTTTTTGCCAGGTCAAAAGCAGCTGTTGTATTGTGCACTGAAGTCCACAAGCAAAGGGAAAAGGTGAGAGGAGAGAGCGTAGATGCGAGAAGGAATTACAGTGGGGAGAACAAGTATTTGATACACTGCCGATATTTCAGGTTTTCCTACTTACAAAGCATGTAGAGGTCTGTAATTTTTATCATAGGTACACTTCAACTGTGAGAGACGGAATCTAAAACAAAAATCCAGAAAATCACATTGTATGATTTTTAAGTAATTCATTTGCATTTTATTGCATGACATAAGTATTTGATCACCTACCAACCAGTAAGAATTCCGGCTCTCACAGACCTGTTAGTTTTTCTTTAAGAAGCCCTCCTGTTCTCCACTCATTACCTGTATTAACTGCACCTGTTTGAACTCGGTACCTGTATAAAAGACACCTGTCCACACACTCAATCAAACAGACTCCAACCTCTCCACAATGGCTAAGACCAGAGAGCTGTGTAAGGACATCAGGGATAAAATTGTAGACCTGCACAAGGCTGGGATGGGCTACAGGACAATAGGCAAGCAGCTTGGTGAGAAGGCAACAACTGTTGGTGCAATTATTAGAAAATGGAAGAAGTTCAAGATGACAGTCAATCACCCTCGGCCTGGGGCTCCATCCAAGATCTCACCTCGTGGGGCATCAATGATCATGAGGAAGGTGAGGGATCAGCCCAGAACTACACGGCAGGACCTGGTCAATGACCTGAAGAGAGCTGGGACCACAGTCTCAAAGAAAACCATTAGTAACACACTACGCCGTCATGGATTAAAATCCTGCAGCGCACGCAAGGTCCCCCTGCTCAAGCCAGCGCATGTCCAGGGCCGTCTGAAGTTTGCCAATGACCATCTGGATGATCCAGAGGAGGAATGGGAGAAGGTCATGTGGTCTGATGAGACAAAAATAGAGCTTTTTGGTCTAAACCACTCGCCGTGTTTGGAGGAAGAAGAAGGATGAGTACAACCCCAAGAACACCATCCCAACCGTGAAGCATGAAGGTGGAAACATCATTCTTTGGGGATGCTTTTCTGCAAAGGGGACAGGACGACTGCACCGTATTGAGGGGAGGATGGATGGGGCCATGGATCCCTGAAGGATATGGAGAAGATCTGTATGGAGGAGTGGGCCAAAATCCCTGCTGCAGTGTGTGCAAACCTGGTCAAGACCTACAGGAAACGTATGATCTCTGTTTTTGCAAACAGGTTTCTGTACCAAATATTAAGTTCTGCTTTTCTGATGCATCAAATACTTATGTCATGCAATAAAATGCAATTTAATTACTTAAAAATCATACAATGTGATTTTCTGGATTTTTGTTTTAGATTCCGTCTCTCACATTTGAAGTGTACCTATGATAAAAATTACAGACCTCTACATGCTTTGTAAGTAGGAAAACCTGCAAAATTGGCAGTGTATCAAATACTTGTTCTCCCCACTGTATATATACAACGAGCAAAGTGATCTTGCGGTTTATACTGTATGTGGCTGCTAGTTCTAGGTTAGCATGTGATCAGGGGTGTATTCATACCGCCGATTCTGTTGAAAAACATTTCTTAAACAGAAGCAAACGGAACAAAACGGGGATAAACATACCTGAATTTGTCCAATAGAAACTCTTGTTTGCAACTGTTGGACTAATGATTACAACCTAGATCAGCTAGATGCAGGCAAGAGTGTGCAAGACGGTAATGTCACCTTGACTACTCTAATTTCTCTCGCACTGTGCACCTACGTTGTAATCTTTCATTCGTAGGCTAGGTTGTAGCATACTCATGATGGGTTTAGGGAAGATTAGAGTATCATGTAGTAGCCAATATGCTGTAATAGAAATAAGGCCATGCTCATTAAAAAATAAATAAAAAGCGTCCTCCCTCATCTTAAACGGCACCGACCGCCACTGGTGATGACCCATATATTTACCTGTTGTGACATATATTGCATTATTTTATGGCTGGTTAAGACACCTACATAAGTGTCAATAACCCACATTTATTCAAATGTGTGTTTTCCCTGCCAAGAAGTTTCCTTTCATTTGAAAGTTTGTTTCTTAAATTCTTTGTTGTTTTTGTAATCCATTCTTTAGTTGTTTTTTTTCATCATATTTTGAATAACTTGTAGAAAATACACTTCTTGACACTGTCAAGAATCATTATGACCATCATAATCATATAAGCCAGAAAGGCCTATCACATACATGCCCTTGTCAACAGTATTTTTATATAAATCAGTCATCAGTCACAAAGAGGGTGTTTGTGCTGCTCCTGAAATCTGCTCCTGCATTCATCCCAGTCATCAGCAACAGAGCATTGGGGTAGGTGCATGTCTAACATCAATATGTGCGCAATTATAATGATAATTTAATATATACAATGATAATTTATATAAAAATACTGTTGACAAGTAGGCTATGATGTAATGGAATGTTTTCCCTTGTGTGGTAGGTTTTGTGGGTTCTGACACTCTTATGTAGGTGTCATAAACAGCCATAAAATAACGCAATAAATGTCCCAACAGGTCTAAATATGTCATGACAGTGTTATGACCATATTATAACAGGCTATGACAAGTTGTCAGCTGTTATGACATGCTATGATGCTAGGTGTCAAGTAAAGTGTTTCCCAAGTTTTAAACCAACCAGGGCGTTCTGTAAGGTAACCAGTTCAGATTGCAGCTCTAACATAGCCTGGTCAACAATTAGGGCGATGTCATACATAACAGTGTCGTCTGCATACAGATGAATATTCCAAGTTTGAACAGATAGGCCAATATTATTTATATAAATAGTAAAGAGAACAGGTCCAAGTATCGACCCCTGCGGTACACCTTTTGTAATATCCAGGAAACTAGACATAACACCATCAGAGATCACATATTGAGTCCTGTCTGACAGATAATTTTCAAACCACTTGCAAGAAGCCTGATACAGGCCTGCATCAGTCAACCTTTGAAAAAGAATGTGATGGGGCCCCGTGTAGCTCAGTTGGTAGAGCTTGGCGCTTGCAACGCCAGGGTTGTGGGTTCGTTTCCCACAGGGGGCCTGTATGAAAATGTATGCACTCACTAACTGTAAGTCGCTCTGGATAAGAGCATCTGCTAAATGACTAAAATGTAAAAAATGGTATTGAAGACCTTGGAAAAGTCTATAAATAAGGCAGCACAATGATTTTTATGATCCAAGCAATTTAACACATCATCTAAAATAAGTGTAGCAGCTGAAACTGTGCTATGTGCAGGTCTAAAACCGGATTGGTGCACATTAAGAATAGAGTGAAGTTAAAATGGTTCTTAGCTGAAAGTTAGTCAGGGATTCTAAAGCTTTGGAAGGGCAAGATAATTTGGAAATTGGACAGTAGTTATCTAAGTCAGAAGGATCTCCTCCTTTATGTAGGGGGAGGACATGTGCCGCTTTCCAGATCTTAGGGATAACTCCAGAAACACCATAAACAATTTAGTGAATGGGCAAGCTAAGAATGTTGATATGTCATGATATTAGGAAAGGTGTTTATTTTCAGCGAGTGTATTTGATGGGTTTCGTTTCTTTAGCTAGCTTGGCTGGCTAACCACTTCGGTAGCTACTGGCTGGCTAGCTAGCTGAGACAGAAGAGATGAGAATGTTTTTCTGACTTGAATGTTTTTCTGACACAGTGCCCCCCTGTGGACTGAAGCTGAACTTTAGTACAACGTTATATTTTACCCTGTTTAAAATGTGCAATATTGAGGAGGTAGAAATGACCAAATTAAATTAATCATAGAAGTCTTATAACCTATTCCATTCTACAGGTAAACATGCTTGGCTCATGTCTGTTATTTCCATATAGACTATGTAACTGTTTGTAAAAAACTGCACTTTATGAAAATGGTGAACTTATTTCATTGAGCTTTTATTTTTATTTATCTTTTTATTTACTTAGCTGCTTACTTGCAGGTTAACCTTGACACTCCCACACAAAACCCACACACATTCACATACACTACATACACACGCACACAATCACACACACACACTTATACACTCAACATTTTCTGCTGCTACTATGTTCTTTATTTTAATATTATTATTATATATCCTGATGCCTAGTCACTTTACCCTGCCTTCATGTACATACAGTACCTTCGGAAAGTATTCAGACCCCTTGACTTTTTTTTTACATTTAGTTAGGTTACAGCCTTATTCTAAAATTGATTAAATTGTTTTTTTTCCCACCTCATCAATCTACACACAATACCCCATAATTACAAAGCAAAAACAGGTTTTTAGAAATGCCTTGACACAATCCTGTCTCGGAGCTCTACAGAAAATTCCTTCAAAATCATGGCTTGGTTTTTGCTCTGACATGCACTGTCAACTGTGGGACCTTATATAGACAGGTGTGTGCCTTTCAAATTCATGTCCAATCAATAGAATTTACCACAGGTGGACTCCAATCAAGTTGTAGAAACATCTCAAGGATGATCAATGGAAACAAGATGCACCTGAGCTCAATTTCGAGTCTCATAGCAAATTGAAAACCCTAGTCATTGGCGACTCCATTACCCGCAGTATTAGACTTAAAACGAATCACCCAGCGATCATACACTGTTTACCAGGGGGCAGGGCTACCGACGTTAAGGCTAATCTAAAGATGGTGCTGGCTAAAGCTAAAACTGGCGAGTGTAGAGAGTATAGAGATATTGTTATCCACGTCGGCACCAACGATGTTAGGATGAAACAGTCAGAGGTCACCAAGTGCAACATAGCTTCAGCGTGTAAATCAGCTAGAAAGATGTGTCGGCATCGAGTAATTGTCTCTGGCCCCCTCCCAGTTAGGGGAAGTGACGAGCTCTACAGCAGAGTCTCAGCACTTAATCGCTGGTTGAAAACTGTTTTCTGCCCCTCCCAAAAGATAACATTTGTGGATAATTGGCCCTCTTTCTGGGACTCACCCACAAACAGGACCAAGCCTGACCTGCTGAGGAGTGACGGACTCCATCCTAGCTGGAGGGGTGCTCTCCTCTTATCTACCAACATAGATAGGGCTCTAACTCCTCTAGCCCCACAGTGAAATAGGGTGCAGGCCAGGCAGCAGGCTGTTAGCCAACCTGCCAGCTTAGTGGAGTCTGCCAATAGCACAGTCAGTGTAGTCAGCTCAGCCATACCCATTGAGACTGTGTCTGTGCCTCGACCTAGGTTGGGCAAAACTAAACATGGCGGTGTTCACCCTAGCAATCTTATTAGGATAAAGACCTCCTCCATTCCTGCCATTATTGAAAGAGATCGTGATACCTCACATCTCAAAATAGGGTTACTTAATGTTAGATCCCTCACTTCAAAGGCAGTCATAGTCAATGAACTAATCACTGATCATAATCTTGATGTGATTGGCCTGACTGAAACATGGCTTAAGCCTGATGAATTTGCTGTGTTAAATGAGGCCTCACCTCCTGGTTACACTAGTGACCATATTCCCCGTGCATCCCGCAAAGGCGGAGGTGTTGCTAACATTTACGATAGCAAATTTCAATTTACAAAAAAAAAAATGGCGTTTTCATCTTTTGAGCTTCTAGTCATGAAATCTATGCAGCCTACTCAATCACTTTTTATAGCTACTGTTTACAGGCCTCCTGGGCCATATACAGCGTTCCTCTCTGAGTTTCCTGAATTCCTATCAGACCTTGTAGTCATAGCAGATCATATTCTAATTTTTGGTGATTTTAATATTCACATGGAGAAGTCCACAGACCCACTCCAAAAGTCTTTCGGAGCCATTATCGACTCAGTGGGTTTTGTCCAACATGTCTCTGGACCTACTCACTGCCACAGTCATACTCTGGACCTAGTTTTGTCCCATGGAATAAATGTTGTAGATCTTAATGTTTTTCCACAAAATCCTGGACTATCGGACCACCATTTTATTACATTTGCAATCGCAACAAATAATCTGCTCAGACCCCAACCAAGGAGCATCAAAAGTCGTGCTATAAATTCTCAAACAACACAAAAATTCATTGATGCCCTTCCAGACTCCTTCTGCCTACCCAAGGACGTCAGAGGACAAAAATCAGTTAACCACTTAACTGAGGAACTCAATTTAACCTTGCGCAATACCCTAGATGCAGTTGCACCCCTAAAAACGAAAAACATTTGTCATAAGAAACTAGCTCCCTGGTATACAGAAAATACCCGAGCTTTGAAGCAAGCTTCCAGGAAATTGGAACGGAAATGGCGCCACACCAAACTGGAAGTCTTCCGACTAGCTTGGAAAGACAGTACCGTGCAGTACCGAAGAGCCCTCACTGCTGCTCGATCATCCTACTTTTCCAACTTAATCGAGGAAAATAAGAACAATCCAAAATTTCTTTTTGATACTGTTGCAAAGCTAACTAAAAAGCAGCATTCCCCAAGAGAGGATGGCTTTCACTTCAGCAGTGATAAATTCATGAACTTCTTTGAGGAAAAGATCATGACCATTAGAAAGCAAATTACGGACTCCTCTTTGAATCTGCGTATTCCTCCAGGGCTTAGCTGTCCTGGATCTGCACAGCTCTGCGAGGGCCTGGGATCGGGAGAGACACTTAAGTGTTTTAGTACTATATCTCTTGACACAATGATGAAAATAATCATGGCCTCTAAACCTTCAAGCTGCATACTGGATCCTATTCCTACTAAACTGCTGAAGGAGCTGCTTCCTGTGCTTGGCCCTCCTATGTTGAACATAATAAACAGCTCTCTATCCACCGGATGTGTACCAAACTCACTAAAAGTGGCAGTGATAAAGCCTCTCTTGAAAAAGCCAAACCTTGACCCGGAAAATATAAAAAACTATCGGCCTATATCGAATCTTCCATTCCTCTCAAAAATTTTAGAAAAAGCTGTTGCGCAGCAACTCACTGCCTTTCTGAAGACAAACAATGTATACGAAATGCTTCAGTCTGGTTTTAGACCCCATCATAGCACTGAGACTGCACTTGTGAAGGTGGTAAATGACCTTTTAATGGCGTCAGACCGAGGCTCTGCATCTGTCCTCGTGCTACTAGACCTTAGTGCTGCCTTTGACACCATCGATCACCACATTCTTTTGGAGAGACTGGAAACCCAAATTGGTCTACACGGACAAGTTCTGGCCTGGTTTAGATCCTACCTGTCGGAAAGATATCAGTTTGTCTCTGTGAATGGTCTGTCCTCCGACAAATCAACTGTACATTTCGGTGTTCCTCAAGGTTCCGTTTTAGGACCACTATTGTTTTCACTATATATTTTACCTCTTGGGGATGTTATTCGAAAACATAAAGTTAACTTTCACTGCTATGCGGATGACACACAGCTGTACATTTCAATGAAACATGGTGAAGCCCCAAAATTGCCCTCGCTAGAAGCCTGTGTTTCAGACATAAGGAAGTGGATGGCTGAAAACTTTTTACTTTTAAACTCGGACAAAACAGAGATGCTTGTTCTAGGTCCCAAGAAACAAAGAGATCTTCTGTTAAATCTGACAATTCATCTTGATGGTTGTAAAGTCGTCTCAAATAAAACTGTGAAGGACCTCGGCGTTACTCTTGACCCTGATCTCTCTTTTGACGAACATATCAAGACTGTTTCAAGGACAGCTTTTTTCCATCTACGTAACATTGCAAAAATCAGAAATTTTCTGTCCAAAAATGATGCAGAAAAATTAATCCATGCATTTGTTACTTCTAGGTTAGACTACTGCAATGCTCTATTTTCCGGCTACCCGGATAAAGCACTAAATAAACTTCAGTTAGTGCTAAATACGGCTGCTAGAATCCTGACTAGAACCAAGAAATTTGATCATATTACTCCAGTGCTAGCTTCCCTACACTGGCTTCCTGTTAAGGCAAGGGCTGATTTCAAGGTTTTACTGTTAACCTATAAAGCGTTACATGGGCTTGCTCCTACCTATCTTTCCGAGTTGGTCCTGCCGTACATACCAATACGTACGCTACGGTCACAAGACGCAGGCCTCCTAATTGTCCCTAGAATTTCTAAGCAAACAGCGGGAGGCAGGGCTTTCTCCTATAGATCTCCATTTTTATGGAACAGTCTGCCTACCCATGTGAGAGACGCAGACTCGGTCTCAACCTTTAAGTCTTTACTGAAGACTTATCTCTTCAGTAGGTCATATGATTGAGTGTAGTCTGGCCCAGGAGTGTGAAGGTGAACGGAAAGACTGGAGCAACGAACAGCCCTTGCTGTCTCTGCCGGGCCGGTTCCCCTCTCCACTGGGGTTCTCTGCCTCTAACCCTGTTGCAGGGGCTGAGTCACTGGCTTGCTGGTGCTCTTTCATGCCGTCCCTGGGAGGGGTGCGTCACTTGAGTGGGTTGAGTTACTGACGTGATCTTCCTGTCTGGGTTGGCGCCCCCCCCTTGGTTTGTGCTGTGGTGGAGACCTCTGTGGGCTATACTCGGCCTTGTCTCAGGATTGTAAGTTGGTGGTTGGGGATATCCCTCTAGTGGTGCGGGGGCTGTGCTTTGGCGGAGTGGGTGGGGTTATATCCTTCCTGTTTGGCCCTGTCCGGGGGTTTCTTCGGATGGGGCCACAGTGTCTCCGGACCGCTCCTGTCTCAGCCTCCAGTATTTATGCTGCAGTAGTTTATGTGTCGGGGGGCTGGGGTTAGTTGGTTATACCTGGAGTACTTCTCCTGTCTTATCCAGTGTCCTGTGTGAATTTAAGTATGCTCTCTCTAATTCTCTCGTTCTCTCTTTCTCTCTGAGAACCTGAGCCCTAGGACCATACGTCAGGACTACCGGGCATGATGACACCTTGCTGTCCCCAGTCCGCCTGGCCTTGCTGCTATTCCAGTTTCAACTGTTCTGCCTGCGGCTACGAAACCCCTACCTGTCCCAGACCTGCTGTTTTCAACTCTTAATGATCGGCTATGAAAAGCCAACTGAGAGACCTGAGCCCTAGGACCATACGTCGGGACTACCGGCCGTGGTGACTCCTTGCTGTCCCCAGTCCGCCTGGCCTTGCTGCTATTCCAGTTTCAACTGTTCTGCCTGCGGTTATGGAACCCCTACCTGTCCCAGACCTGCTGTTTTCAACTCTTAATGATCGGCTATGAAAAGCCAACTGAGATTTATTCCTGATTATTATTTGACCATGCTTGTCACTTATGAACATTTTTGAACATCTTGGCATGGTTCTGTTATAATCTCCACCCGGCACAGCCAGAAGAGGACTGGCCACCCCTCATAGCCTGGTTCCTCTCTAGGTTTCTTCCTAGGTTTTCGCCTTTCTAGGGAGTTTTTCCTAGCCACCGTGCTTCTACACCTGCATTACTAGCTGTTTGGGGTTTTAGGCTGGGTTTCTGTACAGCACTTCGAGATATTAGCTGATGTAAGAAGGGCTATATAAAATAAAATTGATTGATTGATTGATAGCAAAGGGGCTGAATACTTATGTAAATAAGGTATTTCTGTTTTTTACATTTAATACATTTGCAAGTTTTCACTTTGTCATTATGGGGTATTGTGTGTAGATTGATGAGGATTTTTATTTATTTAATCCATTTTAGAATAAGGCTGTAACGTAACAAAATGTGGAAAACGTCAAGGGGTCTGAATACTTTCCGAAGGCACTGTATCTACCTCAAATACCTCGTACCTCTGCACATTGATCTGGTACTGGTACCCCCTGTATATAGCTCCATTCTTGTGTTCTATTTTATTCCCCTTGTGTTACTATTTTAGTGTTATTATTATTTTTGAAACTATTTTGAAGCATTTCATAGTAAAGTCTACACCAGTTGTATCCGGCGCATGTGACAAATACAATTAGATTTTATTTGACTTAGGAGAAAAGGGGAAGGGCAGCTAGAAAGAGAGAGGAAAAGATGGCCAACTTTGTGGTTAGATTGTAGGTGAACAAAGTATTGGTATCTCATATTTTTATATTTCAAAAGGGAAGTGAGGTATGTTGGAAGCTTATGGAGCAGAGATTCTGATACAGGATGCAGTGAAGTGTATTAAAAGTGTCACCTGTAATAAATTGAAGGGCGTTATGGTAGACGGCATCCAAAGGTTTAATAGTAGTGTCTGCTGCATTCTGGTAAATAGTTTCACAGTAGACAAGAACTGGCAGGAAAGTTGACTGTACAATCTGCTTCCTGCTATTCATTGAGAGGCAAGATATATTTCTAAAAAAGAAGCCCACTTTAAATCTTACCTTTTCATTAGCTCATCAGTATGTTTTTTAAACGTTAGATCTTTATCAATCCAAACGCCCAGATATTTATAAGCGGGAACATGCTCGTTGAGAGAACCATCCAATGAGTGAAAATGTAGCCCATCTGAGAAATGTTTTGGTGATTTAGATAACAACATATGTGACTAGTTTCAGGAAACTAGGCGTATGTCGTGCGTCACTACTTCACAGGAGAGGCATTTGAACGTAAACATTTCTTTTTTATAAAAATGTGTTTTTTGGCAGAAATGCCTTTTGGAACATGTGAACTTTCATGTGCCTTAATAACAAACTTGTATGCCATCTGTAAATACGAATAACACATTTTAATTACGAGCCTAGTTGGTTTAGCCACAGAAAAAGACAGGAACCTTCCCGCTAGCCATGATTGGCTGAGATAATGGGTGGGCTGGACATGCCGAGAGATGAGTTAGGATTGGTCTGCCATGTAACTCGCCTATATCTATAACATGAGCTGCTCAGTATGTGTAGGTAATCCTTTCTAATGCAACTTTTTTGAAAGATATCATGAATAACTGCAGAAGTGTTGCGCTCTACTTTCTGGAGGACAGAGTTTTGAAATCAGTGGAATGCCCGGTGAAAGCTGAGTATGATAGCTAAGGAGATGGAGAAAATTCTGGCGTTTGATTGCAAATATGCAGAGGAAGTTGAAAAGAGAACACACAGAAGGCTGTTGTATAAAATATCTGTCTCCAGATTACATCTTCAAACTAAGGGCAACCATGGCATCCGTGACAGAGAGGGAGAAGCGTTCATCCATGTATACGGAAAGTATTCATACCCCTTCACTAATTAATCCACATTTTGTTGTGTTACAACCTGAATTCAAAATGGAATAAAAAATATAAAAAATCTCACCCATCTACACACAATACCCCATAATGAAAGTTTTGCAAATGTATTGACAATGAAATACAGTAATATCTCATTTACATAAGAATTCACACATCTGAGTCAATACTTCATAGAAACACCTTTGGCAGCGATTACAGCTGAGTCTTTCTGGGAAAGTCTATAAGAACTTTTCACACCTGGATTGGCGCAACATTTGCCCATTCTTTTCAAAATTCTTCAAGCTCTGACAAATTGGTTGCTGATCATTCCTAGAAAACCATTTTCAGATCTTGCCATAGATTTTGAAGTAGACGAGCTAAACCACTTCTATGCTCGCTTCGAGGCAAGCAACACTGAAGCATGGATGAGAGCACCAGCTGTTCCGGATGACTATGTGATCACGCTCTCCGTAGCTGATGTGAGTAAGACTTTTAAGCAGGTCAACATTCACAAGGCCGCAGGGCCAGACGGATTACCAGGACGTGTACTCCGAACATGTGCTGACCAACTGGCAAGTGTCTTCACTGACATTTTCAACATGTCCCTGACTGAGTCTGTAATACCAACATGTTTCAAGCAGACCACCATAGTCCCCGTGCCCAAGGACACTAAGATAACCTGCCTAAATGACTACCGACCCGTAGCACTGACGTCTGTAGCCATGAAGTGCTTTGAAAGGCTGATCATGGCTCACATCAACACCATTATCCCAGAAAACCTAGACCCACTCCAATTTGCATACCGCCCCAACAGATCCACAGATGATGCAATCTCTATTGCACTCCACACTGCCCTTTCCCACCTGGACAAGAGGAACACCTACGTGAGAATGCTATTCATTGACTACAGCTCAGCATTCAACACCATAGTGCCCTCAAAGCTCATCACTAAGCTAAGTGTCAAGGTAGATGTAGGTGGGTGTGGGTGGAATCAGGCGCAGGACGCAGTACGTTAGTCCAACAGACTTTAGTGAGGCACAGCAAAACAAACATGAAATAAATGCCCTGAGGCAAAAGCTCCGCACGTAGGCGTAAACACAAGCGCACAAACAGGTGCGACAAAATACTCCAAAACTAAGGAGCAAACTAGCTCAACCGAGCAAACAGTAAATATCCAGCCTACCGGCACGACAGTAAAACAATCACACACAACACCTGACAAACACAACGAGAACTAAATAGGACACTAATGACGCTAAATGATAACAGGTGTGACAACAATCAGACAAAAGCAAACGAACATAGAAACATGCAACGGTGGCAGCTAGTATTCCGGAGACGACGAACGCCGAAGCCTGCCCGAGCAAGGAAGAGAGGCAGCCTCGGCCGAAACCGTGACAGTACCCCACCCTTGACGCGCGGCTCCAGACGTGCGCCGACTCCGGCCTCGGGGACGACCAGGAGGACGCAGAGCAGGATGCGTCGGGTGCCCACGATGGAATTCCGTCAGGAGAGACGGGTCCAAAATGTCTCTCCTCGGCACCCAGCACCGTTCCTCCGGGCCGTACCCCTCCCACTCCACTAGATATTGGAGACCCCCCATCCGACGTCTCGAATCCAAGATGGACCGCACAGAGTACGCCGGTGCCCCCTCGATGTCCAATGGGGCGGAGGAGTCTCCCTGATCTCACTTTCTTGGAGTGGGCCAGCTACCACCGGCCTGAGAAGAGACACATGGAACGAGGGGTTAATACTTTATACTCCACAGGCAGTTGTAATTTGTAACACACCTCGTTCAACCTTCTCAGGACTTTAAATGGCCCTACAAACCGCCGACCCAGTTTCCGACAGGGCAGGCGGAGGGGCAGGTTTCTGGTAGAGAGCCAGACTCGATCACCAGGTGCGTACACCGGTCCCTCACTGCGGTGGAGATCGGCGCTCGCCTTATGACGACGGATGGCCCGCTGCAGGTGGACGTGTGCAGCGTTCCATGTCCGCACCCACTCATCCACCGCAGGAGCCTCGATCTGGCTCTGCTGCCAAGGTGCCAGAACCGGCTGGTAACCTAACACACATTGGAAAGGGGTTAGGTTAGTGGAGGAATGGCGTAGGGAATTCTGGGCCATTTCGGCCCAGGGAACGTACCTTGCCCACTCCTCCGGCCGGTCCTGGCAGTATGTTCTAAGAAACCTACCCACATCCTGGTTCACACGTTCCACCTGCCCATTACTCTCCGGGTGGTAACCTGAGGTGAGGCTCACCGAGACCCCCAACCGCTCCATAAAAGCTCTCCAGACTCTGGAGGTAAATTGGGGACCTCGATCAGACACAATATCCTCGGGTACCCCGTAGTGCCGGAACACATGGGTGAATAGTGCTTCGGCAGTTTGCAGGGCCGTAGGAAGGCCCGGCATGGGGAGCAAACGACAGGCCTTAGAAAACCGGTCCACAACGACCAGTATAGTGGTATTCCCCTGTGAAGGAGGAAGGTCAGTGAGGAAATCCACCGAGAGGTGAGACCATGGTCGTTGTGGAACGGGCAGGGGTAGTAACTTACCCCTAGGCAGATGTCTAGGCGCCTTACACTGGGCGCACACCGAGCAGGAGGAAACATAAACCCTCACATCCCTCGCCAACGTGGGCCACCAGTACTTGGCACTAAGACAGTGCACTGTCCGGCCGATACCAGGGTGTCCAGAGGAGGGTGACGTGTGAGCCCAATAGATCAATCGATCCCGAACCTCGAGCGGAACGTACTTCCGACCCTCCGGACATTGAGGTGGACTAGGGTCGGTGCGTAACGCTCGCTCGAGTTCAGCATCGACCTCCCACACTACCGGTGCCACCAGACAAGACTCTGGCAGTATGGGAGTGGGCTCCACGGACCTCTCCTCCGTGTCATACCGCCGAGACAGTGCGTCTGCCTTACCATTCTGTGACCCAGGGATGTATGTGATCTTAAATGTGAACCGAGTCAAAAACATATTCCACCTCGCCTGGCGAGGGTTCAGCCTCCTCGCTGCCCGGATGTACTCCAGGTTACGGTGGTCCGTCAAAATGAGGAAAGGGTGTTGAGCCCCCTCAAGCCAGTGCCTCCACACCTTTAGGGCCTGTACCACGGCTAACAGCTCCCTGTCCCCTACGTCATAGTTTCGCTCCGCCGGACTGAGCTTCTTGGAATAAAAAGCACAGGGGCGGAGTTTAGGTGGCGCGCCGGACCGTTGCGAAAGCACGGCTCCTATACCGGCCTCTGACGCGTCCACCTCTACCTGAAATGGAAAAGAGGGATCCGGATGCGCCAGCACCGGGGCCGAGGCAAACAGGTCCTTCAACCTCCCAAACGCCCTGTCCGCCTCGGCTGACCACTGCAGACGCACCGGACCCCCCTTCAAAAGAGACGTTATGGGAGCTGCCACCTGTCCAAAACCCCGGATAAACCTCCGGTAGTAATTCGCAAACCCCAAGAACTGCTGCAACTCCTTCACAGTGGTTGGCGTTTGCCAATTACGCACGGCCGACACCCGGTCTACCTCCATCTTCACCCCTGACGCAGACAACTGATAACCCAAAAAGGAGACCGACTCCTGGAAAAACAGACACTTCTCTGCCTTGACATACAGGTCGTGCTCCAACAGCCTCCGCAACACTCTGCGCACCAGGGCCACATGCTCGACACGGGTAGGCGAGTACACGAGAATGTCATCTATGTACACGACCACCCCCTGCCCCTGCATGTCCCTGAAGATCTCATCAACGAATGATTGGAAAACTGAAGGAGCGTTCATCAACCCGTATGGCATGACAAGATACTCGTAATGGCCCGAGGTGGTACTAAAGGCTGTCTTCCATTCATCGCCCTCCCTAATGCGCACCAAGTTGTACGCGCTCCTGATATCTAATTTAGTGAAGAAACGCGCCCCGTGCAATGACTCCGTCATGGTCGCAATCAGCGGGAGTGGATAACTGTACTTCACCGTGATCTGATTGAGACCACGGTAATCAATGCACGGGCGTAATCCTCCATCCTTTTTCTTCACAAAAAAGAAACTCGAGGACGCGTGGAAGTGGAAGGCCGTATGTATCCTTGTCTCAGAGATTCGTCTATGTACGTCTCCATAGCTCTCTTCTCCTCCTGAGACAGAGGATACACATGGCTCCGTGGGAGCGCAGCTCCTGCCTGGAGGTCTATCGCACAATCTCCCTGCCTATGGGGAGGCAACTGCGTCGCCCTCGACTTACTGAACACAATAGCCAAATCCCCATACTCAGGGGGAACGTGCAATGCGGGCACCTGGTTTGGACTCTCCACCGAGGTAGCCCCTATGGAAACGCCTAAACCTCGACCCACACACTGGGCAGACCACTCCATCAGAGCCCTCTCCTGCCACGAAATAGATGGGTTATGGGTACTCAACCAGGGCATGCCCAGCACCACCGGATACGCAGGCGAGTCAATCAGAAATAGCTGGATCATCTCCTGATGACCCCCCTGCGCACACATCCTAAGTGGCGCAGTGACCTCCCTGATCAAGCCTGCACCCAACGGACGGCTATCTAGGGCATGAACGGGAAAGGGAACGTCAACAGGGAGAAGGGGAATCCCTAAGGCTAAACAAAACTTCTTATCAACAAAATTCCCAGCCGCGCCTGAATCTACCAGCGCCTTATGCTGGGAATGAGGTGCTACCTGTGGAAAACGCACAGATATACAGAAATGTGCAACAGAGAGCTCTGGGTGAGTGGGGCGCCTACTCACCTGGAAGGACTCCCCAGTGCGGGACCTGTCGTCCTCTCCCCGAGGAGGCCATCCCCAGCACCTAGCCGCGGTGTGTCCTCCCCGACCACAGTTGGTGCAGGAGATGGACCCCCTCGTAAGCCGACCCCTCCTCTCTCTAGCGCCAGCGCCCCCGAGCTCCATGGGGCACGGCTCGGAGGCGCTGGAGGGTGAAATGGACGGACCCCCCTCGGAACGTCCGCGGGTAGCTAGCAGGGTATCCAGCCTGATGGACATGTCGACCAACTGGTCAAACGAGAGGCTGGTGTCCCTACAGGCCAGCTCCCTACGGACGTCCTCGCGTAGACTACATCTGTAGTGATCGATGAGAGCCCGCTCATTCCACCCTGCATCCGCCGCTAGAGTACGGAATTCCAAGGCGAACTCCTGGGCACTCCTCTTCCCCTGCCGGAGGCAGACCAGACGCTCCCCCACCGCTTTCCCCTCCGGGGGATGGTCAAACACCGCCCTGAAGCGGCGGGAGAACTCGTCGTAGGTGATGGTGTTCGCGTCGATTCTCCTCCACTCTGCGTTGGCCCATTCCAACGCCTTCCCGGAAAGGCAGGAGATCAGGGCGGACACGCTCTCGTGTCCCGAGGGCGCCGGGTGCACGGTGGCCAGGTAAAGCTCCACCTGGAGAAGGAATCCCTGACACCCGGCCGCGGTCCCATCATAGGCCCTCGGGAGCGAGAGTCGAACTCCTCTGGGTTCCGGAGCGGGAATGGGCTGAGTGGCCGATGGTGCGGGCAGGGAGGATGGCGGTGGAGGAGTCCCTCGGGTCTCCCAGCCTCGGATGGTGGTGATCACCTCCTGCAGTGCGGACCCCATCCGCAGGATCTGGTCATCCTGCTCACGGATCCTGTCCTCCAACGTCGCCTGTGCTGCTGCGGCTCCTGCTGATTCCATCGAGTATGGTGTGTGATTCTGTCAAGGTAGATGTAGGTGGGTGTGGGTGGAATCAGGCGCAGGACGCAGTACGTTAGTCCAACAGACTTTAGTGAGGCACAGCAAAACAAACACGAAATAAATGCCCTGAGGCAAAAGCTCCGCACGTAGGCGTAAACACAAGCGCACAAACAGGTGCGACAAAATACTCCAAAACTAAGGAGCAAACTAGCTCAACCGAGCAAACAGTAAATATCCAGCCTACCGGCACGACAGTAAAACAATCACACACAACACCTGACAAACACAACGAGAACTAAATAGGACACTAATGACACTAAATGATAACAGGTGTGACAACAATCAGACAAAAGCAAACGAACATAGAAACATGCAACGGTGGCAGCTAGTATTCCGGAGACGACGAACGCCGAAGCCTGCCCGAGCAAGGAAGAGAGGCAGCCTCGGCCGAAACCGTGACACTAAGGATCCTGGGACTAAACACCTCCCTCTGCAACTGGATCCTGGACTTCCTGACGGGCCACCCCAGGTGGTAAGGGTAGGTAACAACACATCTGCCACACTGATCCTCAACACGGGGGCCCCTCAGGGGTGCGTGCTCAGTCCCCTCCTGTACTCCCTGTTCACCCATGACTGCATGGCCAGGCACGACTCCAACACCATCATTAAGTTTGCTGACGACACAACAGTGATAGGCCTGATCACCGACAATGATGAGACAGCCTATAGGGAGGAGGACAGAGACCTGGCCGTGTGGTGCCAGGATAACAACCTCTCCCTCAACGTGACCAAGACAAAGGAGATGATTGTGGACTACAGGAAAAAAAAGAGGACTGAGCACGCCCCCATTCTCATCGACGGGTTGAGAGCTTCAAGTTCCTTGGTGTCCACATCTCCAACGAACTATCATGGTCCAAACACACCAAGACAGTCGTGAAGAGGGCACGACAAAGCTTATTCCCCCTCAGGAGACTGAAAAGATTCGGCATGGGTCCTCAGATACTCAAAAAATTATACAGCTGCACCATCGAGAGCATCCTGACTGGTTGCATCACCGCCTGGTATGGCAACTGCTTGGCCTCCGACCGCAAGGCACTACAGAGGGTAGTGCGTACGTCCCATTACATCACTGGGGCCAAGCTTCCTGCCATCCAGGACCTCTATACCAGGCGGTGTCAGAGGAAGGCCCTCAAAATTGTCAAAGACTCCAGCCACCCTAGTCATAGACTGTTCTCTCTGCTACCACACGGCAAGCGGTACCGGAGTGCCAAGTCTAGGTCCAAAAGACTTCTCAACAGCTTCTACCCCCAAGCCATAAGACTCCTGAACAGCTAATCATGGCTACCCGGACTATTTGCACTGCCCCCCCACCCCTCTTTTTACGCTGCTGCTACTCTGTTAATTATTTATGCATAGTCACTTTAACTCTACCCACAGGTACATATTACTTCAACTACCTCAACTAGCCGGTGCCCCCGCACATCGACTCTGCAACGGTACCCCCTGTATATATAGCCTCCCTACTGTTATTTTATTTTACTTCTGCTCTTTTTTTCTCAACACTTTTTTGTTGTTGTTTTATTTTACTTTTTTATTAAAAATAAATGCACTGTTGGTTAAGGGCTGTAAGTAAGCATTTCACTGTAATGTCTGCACCTATTGTATTCGGCGCATGTGGGCAATAAAATTTGATTTGATTTGAGATTTAAGTAAAAACTGTAACTCAGCCACTCAGGAACATTCACTTTCTTCTTGGTAAGCAACTCCAGTGTAGATTTCAGCTTGTGTTTTAGGTTATTGTCCTGCTGAAAGGTGAACTCATCTCCCAGTGTCTGGTGGAAAGCAGACTGAACCAGGTTTTCCTCAATTTCTTTTCTTTTTTATCCTGAAAATCTCCCCAGTCCTTAACGATGACAAGCATACCCAGAATATGATGTAGCCACCACTATGCTTGAAAATATGGAGTGTGGTACTCATTAATGTGTTGTATTGGATTTGCCCCTAACATAATGCTTTGTATTTAGGAAATAAAGTCCTAAATGCTCTGCATGTGATTAATACAATGATCCATGTTGTGGGTCCCTTCAGAGCATCTGGGTGTTTTTAATGGCACATCTCTGATTCCTTATGTGGCTGTGTGAATGTGAGGGAGCCACTGAGAAAAAAGCAAGCATAAGGAGAGTCTGGTTGGACGTCACACCAGCTGGCTTAAATCAAAGCTGTGTCAGTGGCATGGTGCTGTATGTAGAGTGGCACCGGATAAATATTTATGATATTACTATGGATAGCATAACATGAAACCTACCTGTAACCATGGGCAGTATCTAAAGCACCCTTAAAGGCACTGTATGCAAACGTCAAACAAATAAGTTAGACCACAGTTGTAGTCTATTATACCCACATACAGTGGGATCTGAAATAATTTTGGCACCCTTGATAAAGATGAGCAAAAATGACTGTATAAAATAAATATTATACCGAGCTATATTGTATGCTCCAAAGAATTGGGAAATGTCACAACTTCCGCCGAGGCTGCCTCCCCTCCTTGTTCAGGCAGGTTTCGGCGTTCGGCGTCACCGGCAAACTAGCTACTGCCGATCCATTTATCATCACTCCATTTGTCTTGTCTTCAATCACACACACCTGGTCCTTATTCCCTCATTAGACATGGTATAAGTGTTCCCTCTGTGTCACGCCCTGGCCTTGAGAGGCCTGTTGTCTTTAGTTGTCTCTGATTGGGGATCATACTTAAGTAGCCTGTTTGCCTACCTCAGTTGTGGGATCTTGTTCCGTGTTTAGGCTTGTATGTGTATAGCCTGAGGACTTCACGTTACGTTGTTTCTTGTTTTGTTTATTGAGTTTAATAAACATGTTTGCATACCATGCTGCACCTTGGTCTGACCCGTCTCTCAACGTTCGTGACAGAAGATCCCACCAAACGAGGACCAAGCAGCGTGGCCAGGAGCAGACATCCTGGACATGGGAGGAGATCCTGGATGGTAAGGGATCTTGGACATGGGAGGAGATCCATCCTGGGATGGATCGCCGTCCTTGGGAACAGACAGAGGAGCAACGGCGACACCGCCGGCGCCGGCCGAGGAGGAAGCCAGAGAGGCAGCCCCAATAAAAACGTTTGGGGGGTTTCCAGTTTGAGTCCCTACGACCATGGGAACAGGAATTGGAACAGTTTTATACTAGGAGTCGGAGGATAACGACGACGATGAGTTTCTGTTCCCTAACTCGTGGGGGCTCCCGGAGGAGTCCTCACTGGAGGAGTATTGGGCGCGGAGAGTAAAGGACTGGTACAGTCGTAGACCTCCAGCGCCGGTTCCCAGTCCGGTACGCCTCGTGCCTGCTTTTCGCACCAAGCCAGTGGTGCGTGCTCCCAGTCCGGTACGGCCCGTGCCTGCTCCTCGCACCAAACCAGTGGTGCGTGTCGCCAGCCCGGTACGCCCTGTACCTACGCCCCGTACCTGCTCCCCGCACCAAGCCAGTGGTGCGTGTTCCCAGTCCAGTACGGCCCGTCCCTGCTCCTCGCACCAAACCAGTGGTGCGTGTCGCCAGCCCGGTACGCCCCGTATCTGCTCCCCGCACCAAGCCAGTGGTGCATGTTCCCAGTCCAGTACGGCCCGTCCCTGCTCCTTGCACCAAACCAGTGGTGCGTGTCACCAGCCCGGTACGCCCCGTACCTGCTCCCCGCACCAGGCCAGTGGTGCGTGTCTCCAGTCCGGCCCGGCCCGTGCCTGCACCTCGCACCAAGCCAGTGGTGCGTGTTCCCAGTCCGGCCCGGCCAGTGCCTGCACCTCGCACCAAGCCAGTGGTGCGTGTTCCCAGTCCGGTACGGCCCGTGCCTGCTCCTCGCACCAGACCAGTGGTGCGTGTCCCCAGTCCGGCCCGGTCTGCTCCACCGGTGCCTGATCCAGCTCCGGTCAGCTGCTCCACTCCGGAGCCAGAGCAGTCCGCTCCACCGGGGTCAGTCCAGCTCCGGTCACAGGCTCCACTCCGGAGCCAGAGCAAATCCGCTCCACCGGTGCCTGATCCAGCTCCGGTCAGCGGCTCCATTCCGGAGTCAGAGCATTCCGCTCCACCGGGGTCCAGTCCAGCTCCGGTCAGCGGCTCCATTCCGGAGTCAGATTATTCCGCTCCACCGGGGTCCAGTCCAGCTCCGGTCAGCGGCTCCACGCCGGAGCCAGAGCAGGCCGCTCCACCGGTGCCCAGTCCCGCTCCGGTCAGCGGTTCCACTCCGGAGCCAGAGCAGGCCGCTCCATCGGGGTCCAGTTCAGCTCCGGTCAGCGACTCCACTTCAGACCCAGACGTCAGCCCCTCTCCAGGGTAGGGGACTCCCACACCAGGGTCCAGACAGGGCTTGGTGCATCGTGGGAGGAAAGAGAGGGGAAGCATCGCCCCAAGGTCCAGACCAGGGGCGCAACGGGGAGGCAGAGAGGAAGAGGTCGTCACGCCCGGAGCCGGATCTGCCTCCGAGGCTGAAAGCCCACCCGGACCCTCCCCTAATGAGTCAGGTTGGTGCGGCCGGAGTACGCACCTTTGGGGGGGGGGGTACTGTCACGCCCTGGCCTTGCGAGGCCTGTTGTCTTTAGTTGGTTTGGTCAGGGCGTGAGGAACTATGTTAGAATTTCTGTTTAGGATCTAGGTATTGTATTTCTATGTTTGGCCGAGTGTGATTCCCAATCAGAGACAGCTGTCGCTCATTGTCTCTGATTGGGGATCATACTTAAGTAGCCTGTTTGCCTACCTTAGTTGTGGGATTTTGTTCCGTGTTTAGGCTTGTATGTGTATAGCCTGAGGACTTCACGTTACGTTGTTTCTTGTTTTGTTTATGTTTATTGAGTTTAATAAACATGTTCGCATACCACGCTGCACCTTGGTCTGACCCGTCTCTCAATGTTCGTGACACTCTGCTTCCTTGTCTGTGTGGGTGATTGTTTATTGTGGAGGTTAGTGAACCTCAGTGGAATTCGTGTATTGTTTATCGACGGGAGTATTTCCTGTGTGCCTTGTATTTTCCAGTGCGCCTGTTTTGTGCCCTGGGGTGTGTTTGACGCATTTCTGCGTAAACCTGTATTTTGCGGATTAAAGCTTGTTATTCTGTGATTTACCCTCCTGCGCCTGACTCCTTCATCACCACCTCATCACAGAATCACCCACCCGAATATGGAGTCAGCGGGAGAGACGCACATGCCTGGAGTTGTGGAACAGGTCCAGGAGCATTCAACTATGCTAGCCAGCTTGGGTGAAGCGATGGGTCGGGTTCTTCAGGTCATCCAACGCCTGGAGAGGAGAGAGCCCGATCCGTCGAGACCAGCTGGTCAACCGGATCCCGCCACCTACACCCCAGCACCCGCAGGGATCCAAATATCCCAACCAGGGGAGTTCGACAGGACAGCGGCGCTGTGCCAAGGATTCCTTCTCCAGCTGGAGCTCTACTTCTCCAGCATCCGGCCGGTACCATCGGAACGGGAGAAGGTGTCCGCCCTCGTCTCCTGCCTCTCGGGGAAAGCCCTGGAGTGGGCCAACGCGGTGTGGAACGAAGGAGGATCCGCGTTGGAGAACTACGGGGAGTTCGCTCGCCTCTTCCGGACAGTCTTCGATCACCCGCCCGAGGGTCGAGAGGTGGGCGAGCGGCTGGTCCACCTGATGCAGGGGATGAGGACTGGGCAGGACTTCGCATTGGAGTTTCGAACTCTGGCAGCTGGGTCTGGGTGGAACGAGTGGGCCCTGATCGACCAGTTCCGGTGCCATCTGCGAGAGGACGTCCGACGGGAGCTAGCCAGCCGTGAAACCATGTTGTCCTTCTCGCAACTGGTTGACATGGCCATTCGTTTGGACAACCTGCTGGCAACCAGAGGACGTCCCGGAGGAGGTCTGCTCGTTTCCATCCCGTCCGACGCAGATCCAGAACCGATGGAGATGGGTGGAACCGCTAGCCGAGAGAGCGGAGGACGACCGTGCCAGTGCCACACTGGTGGCACGAGGGACATTTCACCACACGTTGTCATCAACGCTCTTCTGCGTTTGGAGGCGGCAGGCAGGGCACTCACACATCACCGGCGGAGCAGAACTACGGCATTGGTGATCAGGAGCAGTTGGCTGTTGTCCGAGCCGTGTAAGGACATCAGGGATAAAATTGTAGACCTGCACAAGGCTGGGATGGGCTACATGACAATAGGCAAGCAGCTTGGTGAGAAGGCAACAACTGTTGGCGCAATTATTAGAAAATGGAAGAAGTTCAAGATGACGGTCAATCACCCTCAGTCTGGGGCTCCATGCAAGATCTCACCTCGTGGGGCATCAATGATCATGAGGAAGGTGAGGGATCAGCCCAGAACTACACGGCAGGACCTGGTCAATGACCTGAAGAGAGCTGGGACCACAGTCTCAAAGAAAACCATTAGTAACACACTACGCCGTCATGGATTAAAATCCTGCAGCGCACGCAAAGGTCCCCCTGCTCAAGCCAGCGCATGTCCAGGCCCATCTGAAGTTTGACAATGACCATCTGGATGATCCAGAGGAGGAATGGGAGAAGGTAATGTGGTCTGATGAGACAAAAATAGAGCTTTTTGGTCTAAACTCCACTCGCCGTGTTTGGAGGAAGAAGAAGGATGAGTACAACCCCAAGAACACCATCCCAACCGTGAAGCATGGAGGTGGAAACATCATTCTTTGGGGATGCTTTTCTGCAAAGGGGACAGGACGACTGCACCGTATTGAGGGGAGGATGGATGGGGCCATGTATCGCGAGATCTTGGCCAACAACCTCCTTCCCTCAGTAAGAGCATTGAAGATGGGTCGTGGCTGGGTCTTCCAGCTTGACAACGACCCGAAACACACAGCCAGGGCAACTAAGGAGTGGCTCCGTAAGAAGCATCTCAAGGTCCTGGAGTGGCCTAGCCAGTCTCCAGACCTGAACCCAATAGAAAATCTTTGGAGGGAGCTGAAAGTCCGTATTGCCCAGCGACAGCCCCGAAACCTGAAGGATCTGGAGAAGGTCTGTATGGAGGAGTGGGCAAAAATCCCTGCTGCAGTGTGTGCAAACCTGGTCAAGACCTACAGGAAACGTATGATCTCTGTAATTGCAAACAAAGGTTTCTGTACCAAATATTAAGTTCTTGTTTTCTGATGTATCAAATAATTATGTCATGCAATAAAATGCAAATTAATTACTTAAAAATCATACAACGTGATTTTCTGGATTTTTGTTTTAGATTCCGTCTCTCACAGTTGAAGTGTACCTTTGATAAAAAATTACAGACCTCTGCATGCTTTGTAAGTAGGAAAACCTGCAAAATCGGCAGTATATCAAATACTTGTTCTCCCCACTGTATATTCCCCTTTATTACTTTCCAACCCCGCCACCCTTTCCCCACTTGGAGTAAACTAGTGAACAACAACGCCTAGGCCTCTACTTCCAGGCCATACCCACTATCTACATTTTATGGACACAGTCAATTTTACAATAATTACATTTTGTTTGTTCTTTCTCCTGAACTACTTCTACTCTCAACCTCTCCGATCATTTTCATGATGTCCATCCGGTTTGCTTCTATATGCCATATCTTTCTAACTGTGCTCCTTCACAAAAGCTCCCAACCTTCAACCCATACACTTATTATGGACACAGCGTGCCTACATTATTAGTTATCTTGTTATTGTTTGTTGTTAGTTGTTATTAGTCCCATCCTTCAATTCCATTCAACATCTCCCATCTATATTTTAATACCATCCATATAGGATTTCTATTTGCCATATATATTTTAACTGTACTGTGATGTCTTACAAAAGTTCTGAACCTTTCTATTCTCATTGTTTCTACAGATTGTGAATTGAAAATAAACATTTTTGCTAATAGTATAATTATGATATTGATCGATTGATTATGACATTTCAGATCACCCAGTAGTGCTATCTGCAGGGTTAGCTCCAGGTAAATATTGCAATCCTTTAGCCATTCCTGGACCTGTGTCCAAAAACAAGCTACAAATGGACAGTACCAAAACAAATGATCTAATTATTCTGTCTCTTTGCAGCAAAATCTGCAGAGTTGGGAAAATTGTATCCCCCATATAAATAACATTCTATTGGTAGCAAGACTTTTATATAATAATTTAAATTGAAAGATTCTAATTTTTGAATCCGGTGTTGTTTTGTGTATCAGTTCATAAACACTATGCCATGGGATCGGTACGTCAAAGATCTCTTCCCAACTATTTTGCAATCTATATGGGACGGCTGTCAATCCTTTGGTCCTTAAGTGAAACTGATATACTCTTTTATTTATCACAGTTTTCCTTAACCAAGTATGTTCTTTAATGTAAGGCCGACAGACAAGTTCCTTATTTTCTCCTCCTTCCACCTTCCTCTTCCATTTTTGCGGTAAGGCTGCAATTATTTGGTTGTAATTTTGGGTAGAGCAGACATTTCCATATGTTTTTGTTAGCTGCATAACTCCACCAGTCCTACCGATGATATCATTTACAAAGATCATACCTTTTTTAAACATTTTGTCAAAAAAAATAGTTTTTTGGTCAATTAGTATATTTGAATTTAACCACAATATTTGTTGCATTATTTGTTCTGTCGTTTCTGGAGGATTAAATTGAAATTGCAACCAACTTTCTATGGCTTGTTTTAGAAATAGTGATATCTGGGAGATGATGTCCTTTTCAAATAACTGAGAGTGAGTGGTTGTAATCTGAATAAAGGGAAAAAGGCCATTCTTGAACATTGGATGAGACAATCTTACAAATTTGCTAGAGAACCAGTTCGGATTTAAGTATAACTTTTGTATGACTGAAGCTTTTAGTGATAGATCTAATGCTTTAATATTTAATAATTTCTGTCCTCCGAATTCATATTCATTATATTAATAGGCCTGTTTAATTTTGTCTGGCTTGCCGTTCCAAATAAAATGGAATATTTTTTTATCTTATTTAAAAAACTGTTCGCTAGGCGTAGGCAAGACCATAAGCAAATAGGTAAACTGGGATAATACTAAAGAGTTAATCAGGGTGATCTTTCCACAAATTGACAGGCACCCACCTTTCCATGGTAGCAAGATATTATCTATTTTAGCTAACTTTCTATTATAATTTATTGAAGTGAGATCATTTATTTCCTTTGGGATGTGTATTCCGAGTATATCCACATCACCATCAGACCATTTTATTGGTAAACTATATGGCAATGTAAAATTTTTATTTTTTATTGATCCAATACGTAATATAGTACATTTGTCATAATTTGGTTGTAATCCAGAGAGGTTAGAAAATGTATCTAGATCCTTTATGAGGCTGTGGAGTGATTCTAGTTGTGGATTTAAAAGATGTTAAAGAATGTTTTTAAGCCCTGGATTTCTAATCCCCTGATATTATTGTTGGATCTGATTTTAATAGCTAACACTCGATGGCCACAATAAATAGAAACAGTGAGGGAAAAAAGTATTTGATCCCCTGCTGATTTTGTACGTTTGCCCACTGACAAAGAAATGATCAGTCTATAATTTTAATGGTAGGTTTATTTGAACAGTGAGAGACAGAATAACAACAAAAAAATCCAGAAAAACTAATGTCAAAAATGTTATACATTTATTTGCATTTTAATGAGGGAAATAAGTATTTGACCCACTCTCAATTTAGAAAGATTTCTGGCTCCCAGGTGTCTTTTATACAGGTAACGAGCTGAGATTAGGAGCACACTCTTAAAGGGAGTGCTCCTAATCTCAGTTTGTTACCTGTATAAAAGACACCTGTCCACAGAAGCAATCAATCAATCAGATTCTAAACTCTCCACCATGGCCAAGACCAAAGAGCTCTCCAAGGATGTCAGGGACAAGATTGTAGACCTACACAAGGCTGGAATGGGCTACAAGACCATTGCCAAGCAGCTTGGTGAGAAGGTGACAACAGTTGGTGCGATTATTTGCAAATGGAAGAAACACAAAATAACTGTCAATCTCCCTTGGCCTGGGGCTCCATGCAAGATCTCACCTCGTGGAGTTGCAATGATCATGAGATCGGTGAGGAATCAGCCCAGAACTACACAGGAGGATCTTGTCAATGATCTCAAGGCAGCTGGGACCATAGTCACCAAGAAAACAATTGGTAACACACTACGCCGTGAAGGACTGAAATCCTGCAGCGCCCGCAAGGTCCCCCTGCTCAAGAAAGCACATATACAGGCCCGTCTGAAGTTTGCCAATGAACATCTGAATGATTCAGAGGATAACTGGGTGAAAGTGTTGTGGTCAGATGAGACCAAAATCGAGCTCTTTGGCATCAACTCAACTCGCCGTGTTTGGAGGAGGAGGAATGCTGCCTATGACCCCAAGAACACCATCCCCACCGTCAAACATGGAGGTGGAAACATTATGCTATGGGGGTGTTTTTCTGCTAAGGGGACAGGACAACTTCACTGCATCAAAGGGACGATGGACGGGGCCATGTACCGTCAAATCTTGGGTGAGAACCTCCTTCCCTCAGCCAGGGCATTGAAAATGGGTCGTGGATGGGTATTCCAGCATGACAATGACCCAAAACACACGGCCAAGGCAACAAAGGAGTGGCTCAAGAAGAAGCACATTAAGGTCCTGGAGTGGCCTAGCCAGTCTCCAGACCTTAATCCCATAGAAAATCTGTGGAGGGAGCTGAAGGTTCGAGTTGCCAAACGTCAGCCTCGAAACCTTAATGACTTGGAGAAGATCTGCAAAGAGGAGTGGGACAAAATCCCTCCTGAGATGTGTGCAAACCTGGTGGCCAACTACAAGAAACGTCTGACCTCTGTGATTGCCAACAAGGGTTTTGCCACCAAGTACTAAGTAATGTTTTGCAGACGGGTCAAATACTTATTTCCCTCATTAAAATGCAAATCAATTCATAACATTTTTGACATGCGTTTTTCTGGATTTTTGTTTTGTTATTCTGTCTCTCACTGTTCAAATAAACCTACCATTAAACTTATAGATTGATCATGTCTTTGTCAGTGGGCAAACGTACAAAATCATCAGGGGATCAAATACTTTTTTCCCTCACTGTATGCCGATAGTGGACAACCTTGTTTCACTCCTCTTGACAGTTTAAAACTTTCTGAGAAATAGCCATTATTTACTATTTTACACCTAGGGTTACTATACATGATTTTGACCCATTTTATAAGAGATTCACCAAAATTGAAATGCTCCAGGCGTTTATATATAAACCCCAGTCGTACTTTATCAAATGCCTTTTCGAAGTCTGCTATGAATAGCAGGCCTGGTTTCTCCGATTTTCCATAATGTTCTATTGTTTCCAATACTTGCCTTATATTATCTCCAATGTATCTTCCATGTAAAAAACCTGTCTGATTAGAATGAATAATATCCGACAATACCTTTTTAATTCTATGCGCTATACATTTTGCTAGAATTTTTTAATCACAACACTGAAATGTAAGGGGCCTCCAATATTTTTAATGGACTGGAGCTTTATATTTTCCATTTGTATCCTGTTTCAGTAATAATGAGATCAGACCTTCTTCTTGAGTGTCAGATAATCTACCATTTACATAGGAGTGGTTAAAACATGCTAATAACGGTCCTCTTAGTATATCAAAAAAGGTTTGGTATACTTAGACTGGTATGCCATCCAACCCTAGAGTTTTCCCGGACTTAAAGTCTTTAATTGCATCCAGAAGTTTCTCCTCTGTAATTTCACCTTCACATGAGTCTTTCTGTTTGGCTGTTAATTTTACATTATCAATAGAAAAAAAAATCTCTAGAATTAGCTTCAGTTAGAGGAGATGGAGGCGACTGAAACGAAAACATATGCTTAAAGTACCTTGTTTCCTCCTTCAAAATATAATTTGGTGAATCATGGGTTACTCCATTATTATTTGGTCCGTAAATGTTAATGAGCCATATCTCTTTATTGTCCAATAACATATTTAAAATAATCCATCTACCTTGCGTATCTATTTGGACAATTTGCACATTCGGATCGAAATTACTATTAATTAATATCATCACCCTTTTTGAATTTCTTTGCCCATGGGAGAAGTATATTTCGCCCTGCCCATTCCTTTTTCCACGCAACTTCATCTAGAATTGTTGAATGAGTTTCCTGTAAACAATAGATATTATATTCCTTCTCTTTGAGCCATGTAAATATTGTTCTTATTTTGTTATTATCAGCTAAGCCATTACAATTATAACTGGCTATACTTATTTCACCATACACCATAATGAGATACACGTTTCAAGTCTATTTATCATTATATATGTTTGTAAATTTAACAATAAAAATACCGTAATGATTGAGTGTCCATATAGCTGTACCATGATATTTGCATTGCTACTAAGTATCCCTTCAATTGTTCAACATCCCCACCCCCCCACAACAGCTGCCGGACAAACACACACGCACATACTCACATACTCCAACACACTCAACCCCCCTCCTCCACAATCCACCATAAAATCAGATACTCAATGGTTGTTATATCCCAGAGCCCAACTCAAGAAAGGATCTTATTTATGAGTACACATACAGTTACAGCTGATTGAGAAAGCATGCAAGATTGAGCAGAAATTGACAACAATGTGATATTTGATTAATCTACTTAATCTATGTCAAGTCCTAGGTAATGGAGATCAGATCCACCCTCTTCAACTGAGACACAAACACTCTGGTCCCCCGTTGTAACCATTTTTCCCAAGCATCTCCGTGCAGTCAGACCTTTGATTATTTTGTGCCACCTGGGCCACAATGATAAACCCCCTCTCTGATTGTCCGAGTGTGACCCCCTCCCATGGGTTACTGCAGCCAGTGTTGCCAGCACTGCCACTACCTGGGTGGGGGTACCCCACCGGAATCCCCACCGGCTAGGTAAAAGGTCGTCAAGGTTCTCATTAGCAGCTTTGAGAATTTCCTTGTATATAATGCTCTCCCATCAGGGGGCTCTGGCTTTGTAGGACCAACCCTGCCAGGCAGGCTCAGAATCTTGAGGGGGCGATGCTGCTCAAGTAGGTCTCTGACCGCATTTATTTCTCTGTTTAGGCTGCATACTCACAGCAGGTCCATAAAAGAGATGGGAACTTCTCTTTGGTGTATGGGTCACTCAGGTGGGTGTCCAGGATATAGGGTTGGGGATCTTTCCATCATGATAGGACAATAAAAAATTAGATTAGATGTATACTATATTTAAAAATGTATATCCCTCATCTACACAAAATTGAAAGCTCTCTCTCACTACCCCTGCTCATAGACACCCGTCGGCTCTAGGATATGCAACCTTTTCCCCTCTCACTCAATTAACACCGCACCTTTCCAAACACAAAAATGCACACCACATGGTTGACTGCGGAGGAAATGGGCTGAGCGTGCAAATGCAACCACATCCCACATCTGCCGCAAGGGGGAAAGGACACCAGGGAGAACACAGGACCAACCCCAACAACCGTCCGCCAAAACAACAATTGCCCGCCAAAAAAGCCATGTTCTAATTAGTTGTATTTGAAGACGTATTATTCTGCTTGTTATCTTTTCTTGTTATATCGTTTTATCCTTTTTAAAATACTATACTTACTAGAAATGTTATTTAATATTCCAATCCCTATCATTGCTAGTATTGGGTCTTCCATTATTCAACTCCTCTATTACAACTTTTAGAATAGCCATGGAGTAGTCTTTGTGTCTCTGAACATTTGGTTGTCAATATATAGTTTATCGACCACAAGTGCCACACGTTTCCCTTTTAATCTATTTTCCTTGAAGATTGGATACTGAACTTTGCGCCTTTCTGCAATCTCCCTCGGGAACTGATCATTCATGCCTATTTTCGTGCCAGCAAGTCTTTTTCCTAGGCTTTTAACCTTAGCTTTATCCTTAAAAAATTCAAATTTGGCAACGATTGGGCGATCGTATTTCTGTCCTCTTTGTCCGAAACGGTGTACACGTTCGAGTTGGATTTTATCGACAGCCTCGAGTGGTATTTGAAGCGCTGTATGCAGGAAATCCTTCATAATATTATCGGTTATTTCTCCCTCCTTTTCCTGAATACCCGTAAGTACTAATTTTTCTCTCATCGATCTAGTTTGGATGTCTAGTAAGGCTTCTCTCAGAAGGTTGTTCTCCTTTTTCAGTTCCCTAACGTCCGTTTCCATCGTTACTGTCACTTAATATTTTTTGGTTTCTGTTTCCATTATCGCTGCTTTTTCGTCACTCATTTCAAGACTCGCTTTCAACACATTTATATGTCCTTACTGACCAATTCTAGTATGCCCAATTTGTCATTTATCGACTTCAACAGGTCGCTTTCCACACTTACCAGACCCAGTGGTGCAAAGCATATATCATCTGTATCAGTCGACGAGTCGCGTTTTCTCTTGGGGATTGGTTCTCCTCGTTTATCTTCCTCCATGTTTGGGTGATGCATGTTGTTGGAATATTTGTCGATATATTTCTCTAGCCTTATGATTTGTTTTGTGTTATTATCCAGATTGAATTTTATTTACTGCGAATATATGAAATGCTAATATTTAGTCTAACTTACTGATTTTGAATATTATGTTTTTATCTTGAGGTGGTTTGTACCGCTTTCTATTCAATACGCCATCTTGTCTACGCGCGCGCTTTTACTGTACTGTGTACAGTGACCTCTGTGATTGCCAACAAGGGTTTTGCCACCAAGTAATAAGTCATGTTTTGCAGAGGGGTCAAATAAAAATTTCCCTCATTAAAATGCAAATCAATTTATAACATTTATGACATGCGTTTTTCTGGATTTTGTTGTTATTCTGTCTCTCACTGTTCAAATAAACCTACCATTAAAATTATAGACTGATCATGTCTTTGTCAGTGGGAAAACGTACAAAATCAGCAGGGGATCAAATACTTTCTTCCCTCACTGTATAGGTTATTACTTCCCCCTGATTACTGTATTAACCCCTCGTTTCATGTGTCTCTCCTCAGGCCGGTGGTAGCTGGTCCACTCCAGGAGGCTGAGGTACGGGAGGTCCCTTCACCTCCTCTGGACATCGAGGGGGTCCCAGTGTACTCTGTCCGTTCCATCCTGGATTCGAGGCGTTGAGTACCTCGTGGAGTGGGAGGGGTACGGTCTGGAGGAACGGTGCTGCGTCCTGGTGAGGGAAATCCTCGATCCCTCCATGTTACGGGATTTCCAGCGTCGACATCCGGCTCGCCCTGCTCCGCGTCCTCCTGGCCATCCCCGAGGCTGGGGTCTGCGCGCTGCTGGAGCCGCGCGTCAAGAGGGGGGTACTGTCACGACTTCCGCCGAGGCTGCCTCCCCTCCTTGTTCGGGCAGGTTTCGGCGTTCGGCGTCACCGGCTTACTAGCTACTGCCGATCCATTTATCATCACTCAATTTGTCTTGTCTTCAATCACACACACCTGGTCCTTATTCCCTTGTCTGTGTGGGTGATTGTTTATTGTGGCGGTTAGTGAAGCTCGGTGGAGCTCGTGTATTGTGTATCGACGGGAGTATTTCCCATGTGCCCTGTTTTGTGCCCGGGAGTGTGTTTGACACATTTCTGCGTAAACCTGTATTTTGCGGATTAAAGCCTGTTATTCTGTGATTTACCCTCCTGCGCCTGACTCCTTCATCACCACTTCATCACAGGAAATTATATTATTTTATACTAATACAATTGCTCGGGGGGGGGGGGGGGGGGGGAATAACATATTATATTTTGTAAGATGGTCATACCAAAGATAATTTAGATATTTGATTTTGAATTATTTTATTTACCCATATTTAACAAACAACTGGCACTAAACTACTTCCTTTACACAGAGTGAACAAAACATTAGGAACACCTTCCTAAAATTGAGTTGCACCCCCCCTTTTGCCCTCAGAACAGTCTCAATTTGTCAGGGCATGGACTCTACAAGGTGTAGAAAGCATTCCACAGGGATGCTGGCCCATGTTGACTCCAATGCTTCCCACAGTTGTGTCAAGTTGGCTAGATGTCCTTTGGGTGGTGGACCATTCTTGATACACGCGGAAAACTGTTGAGCGTGAAAATCCAAGCAGCGTTGCAGTTCTTGACACGCTCAAACTGGTGCACCTGGCACCCAATACCATACCTGATAGATTAATTATTAATGACTAATTATTACACCCTGAAACTGTGTATAATGTGTTAGAAATGTGTGAGTGTAGGACCAGTAAAGGCAATGGCATTGAGCCACTATTTAGCAATGTGAGTAAGAGTTAGGCCAGACAACAAAGACAACTGAGAAACTAAGATAAAGAGGCCTCCCAATTTAGGGAGGGGAGAAACTGTTATGAAAACATGGTGCAGAATATTGTGAGAACGGCAATAACTGAGTAATGCAGGGAGTAGGGTGTGTGTGTGTGTGTGTGTGTGTGTGTATGTGTGTATGCATGTGTGTATATGTGTGTGTGTGTGTGTGAACTGATGGTCAGTAGAGCAGTTTTAGAGTGGAAAACTACAGCCCGCCTACAGAGGGGAGGGATTTTTTTGTATGACGTATGAGTATAAAAGATGGACTCTGAAATTGTGATGGCAGAATTCTCAATGAATAAATATCTCTGACTATGCAGACCGGGACTCTGGCCGTTACTTAAAACCTTTTGGGAGACGCACAGAGAAACTGAAATAGTTTGTTAAATAATTCACATAACAGCTTGGTCCTTCTGAGCCGGACTCCAATACCCTGTTTCTGTCATTCCAGGTAACTCTGAAAACCGTCGACGGGCGAATGATACATTCGTAAATAGAAAGTCCTGCCCTTTGACATTAAGGGTTAAAACAGGCCAGAGGACACCTGATTAATGACAGAGACGGTGACGGAATCCAAACCTACATTGAATCTCGGCTGCAAGGATAAGGTCAGTAGTCTTTATTCATTACTTGGTGAAATTGATTTGAGAACTTGCTAAAATATTGAAAAGTAGCAAATTGATCAATGCGTAGCCATTTTAAGTGAAATGTAGGGGACTGTCAGGAATTATCAAGATTACATTGTGAGGATAGACTCCTCCGTAGAGTAGGAGATAATTCTGGGGGACTAGTCAACCTGTTGGTGGGTCCGTAATGATTCACGGTAATAGGCCATTACCAAAATAAACTACCCGGTGTTGAAATAGAAGGAACTATTAAAAGTACACCTATGGGATGGAACCTGTAAGAGATTATTGAACAGTCAACAAATAATCCGGGTTAAACAAATACAAAAAGTACACCAGAAGGAATTAAAATAGCATGTGTGAGAAATAGAATATTAGTAAAGTCAAAAGTCACAAACAACTGTAGATTTTGCTGTAACTCTATCCGTTCTGGAGCCTTATAAACTCCAGGTTACCGATATAACACCAATAATCATGTAAGGTTGTATACGTGTGAGACCTAATGTTTGCTCAAAAGTCACATCTATGAATAATTCCAGGTGGTTGTATAGAGGAGGGAGAACCCATTCCTGTTGTATGAGACTGTCAGGAATTATCAAGATTACATTGTGGGGATAAATCCCTCTGTAAAAGTATGAGATAATTCTGGGGGACTAGTCAAGATTACATATACAGGAAGGGGTGATTCAAGGTGTTGTTGTGTGAAGCTATTTTGAATTACTTGTTAAATTGACTTGTTATATAGAAGAGATGGCTAAGGGATTTTTAACAGTACCAACCATGGGGGGCAAATCCTCACAAGAGGTCCCAGAATTTACTGGGGACGAGAAATACTTGATGTAATTAAAATGGAATCCAGGGATAGAAGAAATCTCCATTATGTAACCAGGTGGAGGGAGAGGTATGGTTTTGAGGGACGTCTAGACGCAGATAAACTCAAATCCATGCTTAAACAGATACATAAGGTGTGTAAAGGAGAAAGAAGCAGTGAGAGAGAGAGAGAGTAGGAGGGGGCCAGTACCCACTGATAGCCTTACCTAATCTATTGGCGGGGAATGAAAGGGGCCCCAGCAACCTTAGATGTATACAGTAATAATAATAATATGCCATTTAGCAGACAGGCCATGAACACAGAGGACGTGGCCAGAGCGGTAGAAGGAATGACCCGCCCCAAAACAAGAATAGTAAGGTTTGGGCTGCCGTTAGAGGGCAGTGGGTTTCAGGGGATGCCCAGAGGACACTTTTGCCATGGGCCGATCACGAAGAGTATGTTGGGAAAATAATTGAATTGTGTAATAGCCTCAGAGAGACATACAATCCATCATGAGCAGACAGGACAGAGCCAAGAAAGAAGAGGAAGATGCAGAGTAACTAATTGCCACTCTGGGAGAGATGGCGGGTAGAACTAGAAACTTAGGAGAGAGAGGAGATAAGGCAGGAAAGAGTGAAGGCCACGGGGCGGGGGGGCGGGGGGGGGGGGGGGGGGGGAGAATAGGGGCTTTAACTGTAACAAGGGAGGGCACTTCGCCAAAGAATGTGAGGCCCCGTGTAAATACTGTGGCAAGATAGGCCATAACTTTTCCCGCTGCAAACATAAAGGAGAGGGCAAGAAGGGAAACCGGGGAGAGAAAAGAGAGAAGAGCGAGAGAGAAGTCCATCCCCCAGCTTTGAGCGTGAGGAAGAGGAAGATAAGGCGTGACTAGTCCTTGAGGGAGAAATAGTAGACTCCAGTGAGGGGAAGACTAAGGAACCCTTTGATCCAAATTGTGAGGTGTTTGAATTGGCTACTATTGACTTAGCACTTCAACAGGAACAGAAACCTTATTTGACATTGACAGTAATGGGTAAGAAAATTAAATTCCTTTGTGATACGGGAGCCTGCAGGACAGCAATCTATGCAACAGACAAGCCAGATGGAGTCAGGATTGATGGGGAGAAAATCATAGTGCGATCTGCCTCTGGTCATCAATTTATTGAAAGGTTATCAGCCCCAATAACCCTAAAACATGACCAATCAGGATGAGAGGCAACTATTCCCATCCTGATATCTAAGCTGTGTCCGGTAAATTTACTAGGATGTGATGTAATGACTAAATTGAATGTGGCCGTCATTTCCACTGAGAGGGGAATGAAAGTACACATAGTCAGAGACAATATGGTGGTCTGTGGGGAAGGGGAGCCATGTTATTGGTATAGGCAAGATTTGTTAAGGGGGGGAATAACTGATATTCCCCGAACCTTGATGGAACTTGCTGGTGATGTAGTACCAGGCCCCACTAAAATGTCCCCCGATGACCTACACTGTACTCTCTGGTATAACAAACACCCAGGTCCAGATGCAATCTATGAGGAAGCATTATTTAAAACCACAGAAAGGACTATAGCCTTGAAATGGTTTCACTATGACAACACCCACGCAGCAGTGGAGGTGGAACTAGGGCCCCAAAGTTCAGGGAAAGATGGAGCCCACATGTGTCCCTAGCAAAGGAGCCAGCAGAGGACTGGAAAGACATGGGCCAGTGGGTATCCAAGGGTAAGAGGATCACTGATTGGGTCAATATTGTGAGTGGCGATCAACACAGCCCATCCACAGATAGTACATTTAGATGAGAATAGCAGATGCTGAGGAGAGGAATACCTGTTGACAGAACAACAGGAGTCAGACTTAAAAGAAGTTCCAGAGCATTTGTGGTCCCGGGGTCCAGCAGACGTAGGATTAATAAAAGGGGTAATTCCAGTACAGGTGATACCCAAATCTAATCATAGGCCATATCAGAAGCAATACCCTATGAAACCAGAAGCAATAAAAGGTTTGCAGTTTACCAAGAGCAGATTGGGAGGGACCTTGAGGGAGGGCCAATTCCCGGGGAGATAGTGAGGCCAGAAACAAAGGTGCAGTGTCCTGGAAATCACAGTCTGTTTTTTTTTTTTTTCAGTTCTGCTGGGAGTACATTTGATGATGGGGTTTTGTGTTGAATTAGAGACAGTGAGACTATTAGTCAATACCTAGGAGTGAAGAGAGGTTACGGTAGCAAAGACAGACAAGAAGGAAATGGTAATAGTGGAGACAGGAGTGAGTGGAAGTGTTACAATTGTGACAAAACGGGACATTTTGCTAGAGAATGTGAGGAACCGTGTAGTTACTGTGCAAGGAAAGGGCACCAGTTAAGAAACTGTAGGCAGAAGGGGAAGAGAGAAATCAGGAGTCCTCATGACCTGGCTGTTTGGTTGTTGTTTTTTAATTGGGGTTTTCAACAACAACAAAAAAACACACCTAGTATGATGTTTATAAAGCCTTGTTGTTTCAATTTTGGGTGGTTTTCAGCAGGTCAAGTGTGATAGGTCTTGGAGGAGCACGCACAGTGTTTTCGGTTTTGACTGAGTTTGGGGTATATATGATTTCTAATGAGAATGAATGTCATGAGGACTTAATGAACACTTGGGATAAGTAACATTTATTAAATATTTAGAATAATGGTAATGTTTGGTATACTATGGGATGGAATTTCAATTGCCTCTGAACTCTGTTTTAACTTTCTGGTGTTAATTAATCATCCACACTGGTAAATTCTAAAGGCATGAGAGGAGGACTTTAAGATAGTTTATTTTAACAATAAATAAAAATAAGGGATGGCAATTGGATGATAAATTACCAATATTACCTAAGTGATTGTTTAGGTAGGTGGTAATATTGACACATGGGCAGTGACATGTGTCAAAAGGATGGATGGATGGTAGAACAGATTAGACAACACTTTGTTGCACATGGGATTACTAATTATTTCAACAACAAAAAAACAAAAAAAACGTTTGTTCAAGATGTGTTATCTGTGCTCAAAATAATCACCATGGCAGACAAAGGGCACCTCAGGGTGAGTACCCTCCGGCTAAGTACCCTTTCCAGCAATTGGAAATTGATTTTATAGAGTTATCACGGAGTGAAGGGAAGAAATGTAGAGTAACCCCAGATAAAGATGGGTTATCCCCCTTTGAGAAAGTGTTTGGAAGACCTTACAGAATGCCACAGTTGGCAGGACCAGACAGGCAGACATAGAACTAGAGAGCACCCTAGCAGAACACGTGAGAAGATAATTTATTAACCACACCCGTATGTCAGAGGTTTTGTGCCCCACAGGTGAACTAAAGGAGAAGGTGACCCACTCTATCTAACCAGGAGACTGGTGAGCATCCAGTCCCTAAAAGAAGAAAAACTGGAAGCAAGCCTGTTGGGAAGGGCCCTACCAAGGCCTATTGGTTACTGCCTTTGCCAGCAGAATAGCTGAGAGATCCATCTGGGTGCATGACACACACTGCAAAAAGGTAAACCCAGTTACACCTGACGAACAAACACAGAGTTAGGAGAAAGAACCGATCACCACTAGGGCTCGGGGGTTGGCTCCTTAACGAAGATTCCCTTACCCTGTCTGATCATCCCTGTGTGAGTTCGATAGAAGGTGAAGCAATGGGTTGGCCTCTGGCGTCTGACATATTCTCAGGGCGAGGGTGGGGATTCACAGGTCTCCTGACGGTAGGTAGCTGTCTGATTGTGGGGGCCATATTCCTAACACACTCAGGCCCTCCTGATCAGCCAGAAGTAGTAGTTAACCTAACACAAGTTGATAAAATAATACCTCAGCACAGTCTACGAAGGCATAGGAGACAGCTAGACGTAGGGAAAGGGGAAGTACTAGGGACTTTAGGGAAGGACATCACCATATGTATGTCACCATGTACATCCTGGGACTATGTAGTTGCTCATACCGACCGGGGGGGGGGGAATATGTCAATCTCCATACACAGTTTAAGGACAGGTGTAGTATTGTGAAAGTAGGGAATTAGCAGAAATGGCAGTGAGACCCATATAAGGGTAGGTACTGTCTGAAAGTCTGAAATACGCTAAAACAGGTTACAGACCTGACAAGTGAGATATCCTCTTCAACTGGGGCACCCTATAGAGTAAACCTCTCTGAGGGAGATAGTGAGACCGGGGCTGTGGTAAAGATAGTGCAAACTATAGACCTGAAGGAAGTAGTACAGGTGGAGACGGGGAGTGGAGATCTTGACCTGTGGTTGAAATGGATTCAGTATACGGCAAGAACTATGTCTAAAGAGGACTGTTATGCCTGTTGGACAGCCAAACCAAGGTTAACAACTACTCCGTTCCCCTTGACAGGCTTTGACTCTCTGTCAGGTTTATCCTCCATTATTAAATTGTTCAAGCCACCTGGGAATGTGGTGAAGGAGTCTTATGGTAACTTGCACTATCTGTATCCCCCGATAACAAAGTCACCCCGACCTAGGTTGCCTCCGTTTGAAGTCTCAGGGGATTATTATTGTTTTTCTAGGACTAATAAGATAGGATACAGGGTAGGGCATCTTAGCTCCTGCTCCCACACAGAGAATGTCACAACTAAAGTGACCATGACTAATCTCTCCTCATTGTTGCAGCCAGAGGATTTTAGGAACCAAAACCAGGCCCGTGCTGACATCTGATGGTTGTGTGGTGATAACAGATTGTGAACTCACCTACATACGCAAACAATCAAACGTGTCAGAGACTGGTGAGTTGTCACGTAGAAAGTAGGACCTCCTCCTGGGATCCTTTGATGAAAGGATATATATTGATGGGATAGGAGTACCTCGAGGGGTTCCAGAAGAATTCAAAGCTAGGAATCAGATCGCAGCTGGGTTTGAATCAAGTCTTTTCTGGTGGTCAACAATTAATAAAAGCGTAGATTGGATAAATTATATGTACTATAACCAGCAAAGATTTATAAACCACACTCGTGATGCAATAAAGGGATTAGCTGAGCAGACAGCGGCAACTAGCTTAATGGCATGGCAGAATAGAATAGCTTTAGATATTCTTTTGGCTGAGCGGGGCAGAGTTTGTGTTCTGTTTGGTTCTATGTGCTGTACTTTCATCCCCAAACAATACAGCACCGGACGGGTCTGTGACCAAAGCGCTTCAGGGACTAACCACGCTGGCGAACGAACTGGCTGAGAACTCTAGTATTGATAGTTCCCTGAACGGTTGGTTTGATAACATATTTGGTAAATGGAAAACTATTGTTGTAACTATTCTGGGTGAAGTTATAGCTTCTATGGGTATACTTGTTCTTTGTGGATGTTGTCTTATTCCCTGTGTCCGAGGATTGGTGAGCAAGGCGATGGAGAGGGCGGTTTCCCAACAGATGGTGAGATACGGCCCAATCCCGGACTCCGACCTAAGGAATGAAGGATATGACCTACCAGGCTTGGTGGAGGACGACGACGATCCAGTTTGAGACTGGATGTTTTCCTAGAACTATAAATCTCTAGTTTAAAAGTTATTGTAATGATCTTTTGTGTATTAAAGTCTCATTTTAAGTATGATGTACTAGTTACCATTGCTAAAAAGTAACGTTACGCTTTTAATCATGGGGTAACCCTGATGAACCTGTAATGTTTTTATATGCAAACCAACTTATATACTTCAATGAGTGTGATTCATTTCTATAACAACATATATTTTGTATGTGTGTAATATTTAGTCAAAGGGTGGAATTGATAGATTAATTATTAATGACTAATTATTACACCCTGAAACTGTGTATAATGTGTTAGAAATGTGTGAGTGTAGGACCAGTAAAGGCTATGGCATTGAGCCACTATTTAGCAATGTGAGTAAGAATTAGGCCAGACAACAAAGACAACTGAGAAACTAAGATAAAGAGGCCTCCCAATTTAGGGAGGGGAGAAACTGTTATGAAAACATGGTGCAGAATATTGTGAGAATGGCAATAACTGAGTAATGCAGGGAGTAGGGTATGGTGGTCCTCTGTAGCTCAGCTGGTAGAGCACGGTTGTAGTTTTCCACTCTAAAACTGCTCTACTGACCATCAGTTCACACACACATATACACACTTTTCTGAAGGTACTGCCTGGAAAACCTCTATCAATAATAACAGACAAATATACACTCAGTGGCCAGTTTATTAGGTACACCCAGGTAGTACCGGGTCAGACCCCCCCCCCCCCCCTTGGCTCCAGAACAGCCTGAATTCTTCGGGGCATGGACACATTGCTCAATTGGTATCAAGGGACCTAACGTGTGCCAGGAAAACATTCCCCACACTATTAAACCACTGCCACCAGCCTGTACCATTGACACCTGGCAGGATGGGGCCATGGACTCTGCCATCAGCATTACTCAACAGGAACTGGTATTCAATGTTTTTCCACTCCTCAATTGTCCAGTGTTAGTGATCGCGTGTCCACTGGAGCCTTCTTCTTGTTTTTAGCTGATTGGACTGGAACTCGGTGTGGTCATCTGCTATAATAGTGACAAGGACTGACGAGTTGTTCGTTCCGAGATGCCATTCTGCACACCACTGTTGTACTGCGCCATTATTTGCCTGTTTGTGGCCCGCCTGTTATAGGCATGGCTGGGTCTGGGTGGACACCCACTGGGGAGCTAGGTCCTGCCAGGCCCACCCGATCAGATTGAGCAAAAACAAAAAAAGAATACGTGATTTAAAAAAAAAAATACTCCTCAGCCATGTCTGTGTCTGTGTAGGAGCAAATCCTTTTCATGAATGGGTTGGTGTACCTAATAAACTGGCCACTGAGTATGTGTGCTTTCCACCCTCTCTTGTCACGTATCTTAGAACCAGGTGAGGAATATATGTATTAATATTCCTTTGTGATAACAGTATCATTAAAATGTTTGACCTTGGTGATCCATTTGCCACAGAAGAGATTTATCCAGTAATTCAAAGGCCAACTGAAACTGGTTCCTCTTGAGATACATAGACAAGTTACCAGGAGACATGAGATGAGACTAAAATAAAATTCCATGAGAAAAACCAATGGAAATCACACAAGCTTTGCCTGTGCTCAAGTGTTCCTGTCCCCAGTTAGAGAAAGGCGCAGTGAAGCTATGAGCACACTGCATTCTGAGACCAAGTGCTTCTCATGTCTCCTCGTCTGAGAAGAAAAGAGAATGGCTCCTTTAGCCCCTCCATTAATCTACTGACTGGCTTCTTTATCAAGCTCCAGCTCAAAGCCAGCCAGTGCACGGGGGCCCATGTAATGTGATGCCGAAGCTGCAGCAGCAATCAGTGTAGCGCACAGATGTCTGAAGAGGGGGCATCGGCCCGCCGTTAAATAGACCATTAGTGCCTTTTTAATGAAGCACATCTGATAATAATAACTGTCCTTCTCTCTCTTTTTCTCCCCACAAGAAGAGAACAGTCATTCAGTGTCATCAGCAGCCACTATAGTTGTCAATGTTGATTTCTGAATGTTTCTGAAGTACTAGCAATTGAATCGCCATTGTGGAACAATTGGATGTTATGTTTAGGTAATCAGACAAACTGGTTTGTATCAGACAGGTACAGAATCTATGTACCAACTGTTCTATTTTCTTACTGTGAAGAGATGTTTAAAGTACACTTTAAATTAAGTTTGATTATATATTGTACCATTTGTCAATAATAATGGAGTACATGGACTCAATAAAGCTCCCTTAAGGATGCAATTGGCATATTTCCCTCCCATAAGTCCTATTGCAGCTTGCTTTACACAGACTTTATTCCAGTTTAGCTCATCCTTTAAAAAAGCAATCTGCACAGGGACCAATTAGCATTATGTAGGATATATTCTATAAACCCAAAGTTTACAGATTGTGATTATGCTTGTTGAACAACTCAGCAGCATCTTCCAAAGCTCTTAAATGGAATAAACTGTCACGACTTCCGCCGAGGCTGTCCCCCCTCTTGGTTCGGGCAGGCTTCGGCGTTCGTCGTCACCGGAGTACTAGCTACTGCCGATCCCATTCTCATCACTCCACTTGTCATGTCTTGTCAATCACACACACCTGGTGCTCATTCACCTAATTAGTATGTGTATAAGTGTTCCCTCTGTTCCCCTTGTCTTTGTGAGTGATTGTTTTGTTGTGAGAACGTGTAGCTCGGTTGAGCTATATTTCACTGTGTTATTGCCAAGGTGGATGTTTTCCCTTGTACAGTTTCGTTTGATGCTTGGGGCATTTGATTTATGCAAACGGATTGAACTCTGGACTTCGGTATTTTACCTCCTGCGCCTGACTCCTTCTTTCACACCTCGTCACATAAACACACATATTTACATACACTACCGGTCAAAAGTTTTAGAACACCTACTCATTCAAGGGTTTTTCTTTATTTTTACTATTTTCTACATTGTAGAATAATAGTGAAGACATCAAAACTATGAAATAACACATATGGAATCATGAAGTAACCATAAAAGTGTTAAACAAATCAAAATATGTTTTATATTTGAGATTCTTCAAAGTAGCCACCCTTTGCCTTGATGACAGCTTTGCACACTCTTGGCAGTCTCTCAGCCAGCTTAATGAGGTAGCCACCTAGAATGCATTTCAATTAACAGGTTTGCCTCGTAAGGTGATGGAACGGGAGATATAAGCTCACATGGCTTAGTATATACTCTTATTACAATATACAGTCTTCTTTCCCCCATACGCTCTGCTCTTGTTCCACAAAAGACTTACTCATTATTATTCAGGATTAGGTGAATGTTTTTCAGTGTTTTTTGGTATGTGAGGAGAAAAGTAGTGCATCTGTTGGTGAATGGCAAGACCTTGCACTAATTTCCCGTGGGAATGGCTGTGAATTTCTCTCTTCTACATTTCTGTGGTTGTAGTCATGAGTTCATTGGAAGCGACACAACTTTTCTGGCACATTAGCGCCCCCAGCTGCAAGCCAGGCACAGTGACTAAAAAGAGAGATTTGCTCCATATAGAGGGGGTCTGATGTACAAGGAATTACTAAGCATTCATACCAATGTAAAATGTAGTCCTCTGTTCCAATGGGAATAAAATATTAAAGGTAGAACAAAATATATAGTTTTTAGGAATTTTTTTTCTCCAAAGACATAAAGCAGTTCAGGGATAAGTAAATGTCATGATATGATATTATAAAGTGTCATGATCATTACCACAAGAAGATGTCGACATCTGTGAGTTGTAATCACTTGGAATATTTCTCAAAAAGTTCAAACAATTATTATTTGACTCACAAGTCATTCAATTCTGTATGAAATAGTTTCAAAAATAGGTTTTTAAAGTTTTTCTTGCAAATATCAAACATACCTTAATGTTTCATGACCTTCTGGACAGATTGGCAGTAAGTATACAGGAGGAATACAAAATGATATGCATGACACATCTGTCCTAACTGTGAACTCTGTCTACACAAATGAACAATGTCATTAAAATCATGCTGTGTGATCAATAATTGAAGTACGGGCCATGGGTCCATGCACTCCATCTAAGTTTTCATTATGATGTTACAAGCTAGATCAGCTTTAATATTGCAGATAGATTGTAACTTCCATCAATGTAATTGTCTGCATCACTTCCAATCCCCCATATGTTTTTTTTTGTCTTAAAAATATATATATATACACTACCGGTCAAAAGTTTTAGAACACCTACTCATTCAAGGGTTTTTCTTTATTTTTACTTTTTTCTACATTGTAGAATAATAGTGAGACATCAAAACTATGAAATAGCACATATGGAGTCATGTAGTAACCACAAAAGTGTTAAACAAATCAAAATATATTTTATATTTCAAATAGCCACACTTTGCCTTGATGGCAGCTTTGCACACTCTTGGCATTCTCTCAACCAGCTTCACCTGGAATGCTTTTCCAACAGTCTTGAAGGAGTTCTCACATATGCTGAGCACTTGTTGGCTGCTTTTCCTTCACTCTGCGGTCCGACTCATCCCAAACCATCTCAATTTTGTTGAGGTCGGGGGATTTTGGAGGCCAGGTCATCTGATGCAGCACTCCATCACTCTCCTGCTTGGTAAAATAGCCCTTACACAGCCTGGATGTGTGTTGGGTCATTGTCCTGTTGAAAAAAAAATGATAGTCCCACTAAGCCCAAACCAGATGGGATGGCGTATCGCTGCAGAACGCTGTGGTAGCCATGCTGGTTAAGTGTGCCTTGAATTCTAAATAAATCACAGACATTGTTAAATTTTCCGGATTGACTGACCTTCATTTCTTAAAGTAATGATGGACTGTCGTTTCTCTTTGCTTATTTGAGCTGTTCTTGCCATAATATGGACTTGGTCTTTTACCAAATAGGGCTATCTTTACAACACAACTGATTGGCTCAAATGTATTAAGAAGGAAAGAAATTCCACAATTTAACATTTAAGAAGGCACACCTGTTAATTGAAATGCATTCCAGGTGACTACCTCATGAAGCTGGTTGAGAGAATGCTAAGAGCGTGCAAAGCTATCATCAAGGCAAAGGGTGGCTATTTGAATAATTTTGATGTCTTCACTATTATTCTACAATGTAGAAAATAGTAAAAATAAAGAAAAACCCTTGAATGAGTAGATTATTATATTATTTATTATTTAGATGTTCTAAAACTTTTGACCGGAAGTGTATCTATACATACATACATACATACATGCATACATACATACATACATACATACATATACATATATATACAGTGGGGGAAAAAAGTATTTAGTCAGCCACCAATTGTGCAAGTTCTCCCACTTCAAAAGATGAGAGAGGCCTGTAATTTTCATCATAGGTACACGTGACCTATGACAGACAAATTGAGATTTTTTTTCTCCAGAAAATCACATTGTAGGATTTTTTATGAATTTATTTGCAAATTATGGTGGAAAATAAGTATTTGGTCACCTACAAACAAGCAAGATTTCTGGCTCTCACAGACCTGTAACTTCTTCTTTAAGAGGCTCCTCTGTCCTCCGCTCGTTACCTGTATTAATGGCACCTTTTTGAACTTGTTATCAGTATAAAAGACACCTGTCCACAACCTCAAACAGTCACACTCCAAACTCCACTATGGCCAAGACCAAAGAGCTGTCACAGGACACCAGAAACAAAATTGTAGACCTGCACCAGGCTGGGAAGACTGAATCTGCAATAGGTAAGCAGCTTGGTTTGAAGAAATCAACTGTGGGAGCAATTATTAGGAAATGGAAGACATACAAGACCACTGATAATCTCCCTCGATCTGGGGCTCCACGCAAGATCTCACCCCGTGGGGTCAAAATGATCACAAGAACGGTGAGCAAAAATCCCAGAACCACATGGGGGGACCTAGTGAATGACCTGCAGAGAGCTGGGACCAAAGTAACAAAGCCTACCATCAGTAACACACTACGCCGCCAGGGACTCAAATCCTGCAGTGCCAGACGTGTCCCCCTGCTTAAGCCAGTACATGTCCAGGCCCGTCTGAAGTTTGCTAGAGTGCATTTGGATGATCCAGAAGAGGATTGGGAGAATGTCATATGGTCAGATTAAACTTTTTGGTAAAAACTCAACTCGTCGTGTTTGAAGGACAAAGAATGCTGAGCTGCATCCAAAGAACACCATACCTACTGTGAAGCATGGGGGTGGAAACATCATGCTTTGGGGCTGTTTTTCTGCCAAGGGACCAGGACGACTGATCCGTGTAAAGGAAAGAATGAATGGGGCTATGTATCGTGAGATTTTGAGTGAAACCTCCTTCCATCAGCAAGGGCATTGAAGATGAAACGTGGCTGGGTCTTTCAGCATGACAATGATCCCAAACACACCGCCCGGGCAACGAAGGAGTGGCTTCGTAAGAAGCATTTCAAGGTCCTGGAGTGGCCTAGCCAGTCTCCAGATCTCAACCCCATAGAAAATCTTTGGAGGGAGTTGAATGTCTGTGTTGTCCAGCGACAGCCCCAAAACATCACTGCTCTAGAGGAGATCTGCATGGAGGAATGGGCCAAAATACAAGCAACAGTGTGTGAAAACCTTGTGAAGACTTACAGAAAACGTTTGACCTGTGTCATTGCCAACAAAGGGTATATAACAAAGTATTGAGAAACTTTTATTATTGACCAAATACTTATTTTCCACCATAATTTGCAAATAAATTCATTAAAAATCCTACAATGTGATTTTCTGGAGAAAAAAAATCTCATTTTGTCTGTCATAGTTGACGTGTACCAATGATGAAAATTACAGGCCTCTCTCATCTTTTTAAGTGGGAGAACTTGCACAATTGGTGGCTGACTAAATACTTTTTTTCCGTGATGAGGCTAGTTTGAATGGGACATGACTGGTTTGGTTTCTCTTCCACTAGTCTAGCAGCATCAGCCAGCTGCACAGGATGGAAGCCATGCCTGACTCTTGTTCTTTTCCCATTTACAGCCATGTGTAGGTGAATATGATTATGTAAAAAAGCTACCTCAAAATGGGTCATGTCATTGCATACTGTATGCAGTTGTTAAAAAGTTTCAGCTGGAAGAATTGAACGTCTGTAAAACAAATTGAGAGATGTGATTGACGGATTGTATCATTGCTCTCTGTATAAAGTCATCATTGACTGTTCAAAATGACAATGCCTAGTTAACTGTCAAACTTAGTTTGTATATGGGACTATCCAAATAATCTGTTGATAAACAACTGCTTGCTAAGGTTAGGGTTAGGTTTAGAATAAGGATTAAGGTCAGGGTTAAGGTTAGGGCTAGGTATAGGGTATCAGTTAAGTTTAGGATAAGGCTTAAGGTTATGGCTGGGGTTAGGGTTAGTAGATAGTTGAAATGTTGTTAACAGTTATGAACATCTACAATCCATCTACTTGGGACTATCTAAATAAAGTTGTACCTACTTAATTAACTATTGACTATCTATTAGCCCATTGGTTTGCGATGCATTTTAAAGTCCCACAGACATTTAAATGACATCAGCCTTAAACAGTAATGACAGTGATGAGTCATCAGTGACATTGCAATAAACGGGATTCAAATTATGAGAAAAGGCCGGCCATAACTTCAGTTGGCTCTGCCTCCACAGCTAATAACAGAAAGGTCAGGTTTTTTAAAGATTTTTTATCTGCCAAATGTCATAAGGCAAAGATGTTCTAGCTTTGTATTCTAAGTATCAGATGTGCAATTATTTGGGCTAAAACAATGTCTAAACGATTAATAGAAAGGTTGCCAATTGCATTTCAAGGGGATAAGATCTGTTTACAGACTTATGTTGTTCCCAGACAGAGTCCCTTAATTTGACATCAGAGTGACGTGGGTGACCAGCTCAGGGTGACAACAGATGTGTTGTGGGAAGCTGAGTATTGTGCACCACCTGTGTGTGTCTGTCACGATCGTTTATGAACGGGACGGACCAAGGCGCAGCGTGATATGCGTACATGTTTATTTATATAGAATAAACACCACAACGACAAAATAACAAATGAAACGAAACGTGAAGTCCAAGGTAGCATACAAACAATATACCTTACACGGAACAAGATCCCACAACCCACTAGTGCCAATAGGCTGCCTAAGTATGGTCCCCAATCAGAGACAACGAGCGACAGCTGCCTCTGATTGGGAACCACCCCGGCCAACATAGAAATAGACATACTAGCTACTCCACCATAGAAACAACACAACACGGAATATACACACCCTGACTCAACAAATAAACGTCCCCTGAGTCAGGGCGTTACAGTACCCCCCCCCCCCCCCCCCCCCCCCCCAAAGGTGCGGACTCCGACCACGCCACATACACATAACAGGGTAGGGGCCGGGTGGGCATTCCGCCTCGGAGGCGGATCCGGCTCCGGGCGTGACCACCACCTATTCTCCGCCTCCCTGTTGCGCCCCTGGTCAGGTCTGGACCTCGGCGCGCTGCTTCCCCTCTCCTTCCTCCCACGAAGTACCAAGCCCTGTCTGGACCCTGGTGTGGGAGACCCCGAACCTGGAGAGGGGCTGACGTCTGGGTCTGGACTGGAACCGCTGACTGGAGCTGGACCCGACGACGGTGGAGCGAACTGCTCTGGCTCCGGAGTGGAGCCGCTGACCGGAGCTGGATCAGGCACCGGTGGAGCGGACTGCTCTGGCTCCGGAGTGGAGACGCTGACCGGAGCTGGACTGGACCCCGGTGGAGCGGATTGCTCTGACTCCGGAGTGGAGCAGCTGACTGGTGCCGGACCAGGCACCGGTGGAACAGGCACGGGCCGTGCCGGACTGGACACACGCACCACTGGCTTGGTGCGGGGAGCAGGAACGGGCCGGACCGGGCTGGCGACGCGCACCACTGGCTTGGTGCGAGGGAAGGGAACAGGCCGGACCGGGCTGGCGACGCGCACCACTGGCTTGATGCGAGGAGCAGGAACAGGCCAGGCCAGGCTGGCGATGCGCACCACTGACTTGGTGCGAGGGTCAGGAACAGGCCGGACCGGGCTGGCGACGCGCACCACTGGCTTGGTGCGAGGGACAGGAACAGGCCGGACCGGGCTGGCGACGCGCACCACTGGCTTGATGCGAGGAGCAGGAACGGGCCGGACCGGACTGCGAAGGCGGACTGGAGATCTGGAGCGGAGAGCTGGCACAACCTGTCCTGGCTGGCTGCCCACTTTCGCACTACACATGCGGGACGCTGGCACAGGACGCACTGGGCTGTGCACGCGCACTGGCGATACAGCTCGTAGAACAGGCGCAAGATACGCGGGACCGAGGAGGCGTACTGGAGACCAGGAGCGTTGAGCCGGCACACCCCGTCCTGGCTGAATGCCCATCTTCGCACGACACGTGCGTGGTGCTAGCACAGGACGTACAGGACTGTGCCGGAACACTGGCGACACAGTACGTAGCTCCGCATAACACGGAGCCTGCCCAGTCACACTCCTCCTCGCGTGAGTACGGGGAGTTGGCTCTGCTCTACCTCTAGGCTCTGCCAACCACCCTTTTAGCCCCCCCCAAAAAAATTATTGGGGCTGTCTCTCGGGCTTCTTCCTCGGCCGGCGCCTTCCGCGTTGCCGCTGCTCCTCTCTATATCGCGCCTCCACTGTCTCCTCCCAAGGACGGCGATCCATCCCGGCCTGAATCTCCTCCCAAGTCCAGGATCCCTTACCGTCCAGGATCTCTTCCCAGGTCCAGGCTGTCTGCTCCTGGACACGCTGCTTGGTCCTATTTTGGTGGGATCTTCTGTCACGATCGTTTATGAACGGGACGGACCAAGGCGCAGCGTGATATGCGTACATGTTTATTTATATAGAATAAACACCACAACGACAAAATAACAAATGAAACGAAACGTGAAGTCCAAGGTAGCATACAAACAACATACCTTACACGGAACAAGATCCCACAACCCACTAGTGCCAATAGGCTGCCTAAGTATGGTCCCCAATCAGAGACAACGAGCGACAGCTGCCTCTGATTGGGAACCACCCCGGCCAACATAGAAATAGACATACTAGCTACTCCACCATAGAAACAACACAACACGGAATATACACACCCTGACTCAACAAATAAACGTCCCCTGAGTCAGGGCGTGACAGTGTCACACATCCTTGTACCCACACAGAGGTCCCCAGAATGTCTCTGCTGTGTTTAACAACCCCCTCACAGCTGCCCTTGCATCTGTACACACTACTATGCCCTAAAATGGAAAAACTCATGCTTGCTCACAGACAGTGAACAATGACGGCCTAGTTTAGCTTGCAGAGTAATGCTGCCTGGCAGGAGATTACTCATGGGAGCAGTCTTTGTCATTTGAGATGGCCTTTCACTGGATACGTACAGTGGGGAAAAAAAGTATTTAGTCAGCCACCAATTGTGCAAGTTCTCCCACTTAAAAATATGAGAGAGGCCTGTAATTTTCATCATAGGTACACGTCAACTATGACAGAGAAAATGAGGAAAAAAAATCCCGAAAATCACATTGTAGGATTTTTAATGAATTTATTTGCAAATTATGGTGGAAAATAAGTATTTGGTCAATAACAAAAGTTTCTCAATACTTTGTTATATACCCTTTGTTGGCAATGACACAGGTCAAACGTTTTCTGTAAGTCTTCACAAGGTTTTCACACACTGTTGCTGGTATTTTGGCCCATTCCTCCATGCAGATCTCCTCTAGAGCAGTGATGTTTTGGGGCTGTCGCTGGGCAATACGGACTTTCAACTCCCGCCAAAAATTTTCTATGGGGTTGAGATCTGGAGACTGGATAGGCCACTCCAGGACCTTGAAATGCTTCTTACGAAGCCACTCCTTCGTTGCCCGGGCGGTGTGTTTGGGATCATTGTCATGATGAAAGACCCAGCCACGTTTCATCTTCAATGCCCTTGCTGATGTAAGGAGGTTTTCACTCAAAATCTCATGATACATGGCCCCATTCATTCTTTCCTTTACACGGATCAGTCGTCCTGGTCCCTTTGCAGAAAAACAGCCCCAAAGCATGATGTTTCCACCCCCATGCTTCACAGTAGGTATGGTGTTCTTTGGATGCAACTCAGCATTCTTTGTCCTCCAAACACGACGAGTTGAGTTTTTACCAAAAAGTTCTATTTTGGTTTCATCTGACATTCTCCCAATCCTCTTCTGGATCATCCAAATGCACTCTAGCAAACTTCAGACGGGCCTGGACATGTACTGGCTTAAGCAGGGGGACACGTCTTGTACTGCAGGATTTGAGTCCCTGGCAGCGTAGTGTGTTACTGATGGTAGGCTTTGTTACTTTGGTCCCAGCTCTCTGCAGGTCATTCACTAGGTCCCCCCGTGTGGTTCTGGGATTTTTGCTCACCGTTCTTGTGATCATTTTGACCCCACAGGGTGAGATCTTGCGTGGAGCCCCAGATCGAGGGAGATTATCAGTGGTCTTGTATGTCTTCCATTTCCTAATAATTTCTCCCACAGTTGATTTCTTCAAACCAAGCTGCTTACCTATTGCAGATTCAGTCTTCCCAGCCTGGTGCAGGTCTACAATTTTGTTTCTGGTGTCCTTTGACAGCTCTTTGGTCTTGGCCATAGTGGAGTTTGGAGTGTGACTGTTTGAGGTTGTGGACAGGTGTCTTTTATACTGATAACAAGTTCAAACAGGTGCCATTAATACAGGTAACGAGTGGAGGACAGAGGAGCCTCTTAAAGAAGAAGTTACAGGTCTGTGAGAGCCAGAAATCTTGCTTGTTTGTAGGTGACCAAATACTTATTTTCCACCATAATTTGCAAATAAATTCATTAAAAATCCTACAATGTGATTTTCTGGATTTTTTTTCCTCATTTTGTCTGTCATAGTTGACGTGTACCTATGATGAAAATTACAGGCCTCTCTCATCTTTTTAAGTGGGAGAACTTGCACAATTGGTGGCTGACTAAATACTTTTTTTCCCCACTGTACATGAAGCCCACTTAGTGACAGGGTAAACACATGTGGACAGTGTTGAGGAGGATGCCATAATTTCTCGTGTAGCAGCCTTTTGCTTCCATGGGGATTTGGAAATGTTGCTGGTGCATATTTGGGGTTTTCCTGACTCCTGTCCTCGTACAGTACCAGTTGGAGGTGACTCCACAGGGGTGCAGTGATTGATATCCATGGTGCGTGGGGAACTGTTCGAGGAAACAGTTTTTTCCCTACTCAAATGCAGAGGGACCGATTTAAAAGGCAGATGCTCATCTCCAGGCTGCTCTCCTGTGCGCGCTCTCTCTCCTTCACTCTCTCGCTACTTTGCTCTCTCTCTTTTGCTCTCTCCCCTCACCTTTTTTCCTCTCACTTTTTTCCATCTTTCTCCATCTCTCACTCTCTCTCTGTTTGCTCCCTTGGTCTCTTTACCTTCTTTCTTTCTCTCCCTCCATTCCACTCTAACCCAACCCAAACTGCTTTTCCCTACTGTTTGAGATAAGTAGCATGCCAGTGATTTGTCTCTGTCCAGCCACCTGCCTCGATTCCTGCTTGATTAAAAGAGCAGCTAAACTGCCTGTCGAATGGAGCATGCGTCAACATTTAATAACGTCTCCAACTGAGACACCAGTGAACTGGAACAGGAAAAGGCATGCTGCTGGGGACAGAGGGTGATAAAATGTCCAAAGCATTTTAATAGCTTTGAAATGGCCACATCATTCCATGGAAATGGCACACACATTCAGTTATCAAACTAATAACAGGTGGTATAAAGAAACATGATTAGCCTTTAGGTTTGGAGAAAAGTATAATCATTTAAACTATTACTATCTATCATATATGGGACATTCTTTGTTGCTGAGTTTCTCATGCTGTATTATGTTGGCTCAGAATGAGTAGAGAATTCGGTCACAATGTGTCCCATATGTCAGCCATCCATTTTCCATTGTCCTCCATCCTCAAGTCATTTGGAAAGATTTGTACCAGGTCACCCTACTTGGACCAAAATCATGTCAATTTTCCACTTATTTTTCCATCTCTTTGGAAATTGTATAATCATAATAGGGGTCAGCCAAGAATCAGTGTCACAGAGTGTCACATATGTTCCAGATGAACTCTTCACACTCCAAAGTTAGACAACTAAATAATACATGCTCATCATCCCCATACCAATTCTGTCTTTTCCTGTCCCCCCTAAATGCACAGCGCTAGCTTATGGAAAAAGTTATCTTCAAGTATTTTTTTTATTTTTTATTTATTTAACTAGGCAAGTCAGTTAAGAACAAATTCTTATTTACAATGACGGCCTACACCGGCCAAACCCGGACGACACTGGGCCAATTGTGCACCGCCCTATGGGACTCCCAATCACGGCCGGTTGTGATACAGCCTGGAATCAAACCAGGGGGTCTGTAGTGACGCCTCAAGCACTGAGATGCAGTGCCTTAGACCGCTGCGCCACTCGGGAGCCCAGTAAACTGTAGTTAAGTGTAAGTAGGTTACATTGAGATTTACATAATGAAGGTCCTCTTCAGAAACTGACTGCAGTACACCCCATATTAGTCATTCAAGAAGACCTCTTGATTGCAGCTGCACACTTGACCTCCTGGAACAAGCATCTCCAATCCAGGTGCACAACAGGCCTGCTGTACTGCAGCAGTGAAGAGACCTATCGGAGTGGTTAAAGTCTATTTGCTTTCACACATGCCAGTTACAGCAGCACGATCCAAGTCCTCCCCTCTAATACACTGTCATTAAGAGTAATTACCCGACATGGAGGCAAACAAGGCTGAGCTGGAAAAGATTGGACTGTCCTGCCTGCACACCAATGAGCTCAAACATGACCTCTGCTCTCCAGAGGAGTCAAAGGTCAGGCATGACATGACATGACAGGAAAAGAGAAAAACATAGCATAACAAACACTCTGCAGCACACTACCTGCATTATACTTAAAATGTATATTTTCCTGCAGCAGCCAGCCAGCTAACTTCCACTATAAGTGTTCATTGTAATAATTCCAAATAACATTATTTCAACACAAAATAAGTGCAAAAGCAGTGTTTTCACATCAATGTAAAATTACTAAATTATGTTTTTATCTATACAGCTAATTTATCCATAGTCACTGGGCAGGATAGAACATTAGGTAAACTAACCCTGACATTCAAGCACACATATACTGTACGTATCAGTACATTCCTTCTATCACTTAAGGGCCAGGGTGAATAAAGTACATCCCCTCATACATATTCAGAGCTGCACTCTCTGTTAGTTTATTTTGATGCACCACAATGATACACAACATCCCAAATGAAATTAGTAAAGTATCAGTCACTAAATCATGTTGATGCACTTGAGTGAGTGAGGAGAAGGGGGGGGGGGGGGGGGGGGGGGGGGGGGGGGGGGGGGGGGGGAACAATTTGCAGAAGCAGGAAGATGGTGCAGATAGTCAATCCCATCTTGGAGATAAAGTTAAAGTGGACTGAGGAAAAAACAAGATTGAATACTTTTTTTTTCTTCATGTATAGCTATATCACAATTTATCCAGAGCAACTTACAGTTAGTACTGGCCCCCCGTGGGAATTGAACCCACAACCCTGGCGTTGCAAACACCATGCTCTATCAACTGAGCTACATCCCTACTGGCCATTCCCTCCCCTACCCTGGACCAATTGTGCGCCGCTCATGAGTCTCCCGGTCGCGGCCGGCTGCAACAGAGCCTGGATTCGAACCCGGATCTAGTGGCACAGTTAGCACTGCGATGCAGTGCCTTAGACCACTGCGCCACTCAGGATGTAGTGCTGCCAATGCGGGACCACATATGCCCCCCTGCCCCCGCAATAGGGGATTTGATCCCTGCTTATGCTTTACTTGACCTCTCTCTATATCCCTCCTCTATCTCCCACTTTCATACCTTCACAATAAAGCATAAAAAAATAGTATTCTCCTTTTTAAAATATAATTTCTACTTCAACAACTTGGGCTCCCCAAGGAGTGAGCGGATGAGACGGGAACAGTGTGTGTACTGGTAGAAAGTCAGGTGTTAGGGGCATAACAGATGGTCTTGCTTGTTGTAAAATGAAAAACAGATTAACCAATAAACTAATTAAGCCTGGTTTAAGGATCAGTAGTACTCCCACACTTTTCTAAATGTCTGTATAGCAAAATGTCAATAGAAAAAATTCTAAACATGACGCAGCAGCTCTAAGTTTAGCACCCAAAAGGTTACATAAAACAAATAGTATCAATGTAGTCTACAAATCAATGTAAGAACTTTAATGAGATTGGGAGATTAGCAAACAAATTGGCATTACTATTCCGTGAGCGTTCGGTCTGGACGCTCTATACTGTCAACATGCCGTGTTTTCACAGCCCCTCCCTATCTCTTTCACATTTTCGCTCTCGCCGGTTCTCTACAAACTATGCATTACTGTGCACCAATCCCCTGCTGATCATAGAGCTATTATCAACTAATTTGTAGTTCCATTGCATCTCCCTGGCACTGCCATTTGTGTTAACAAGCAATACAATGCCTACATGATCAGGGTTAATAAAGCCAGCGAGGGAAAACCATGTTGCTTAGGCTTCCCAGCACACTGGCCGAAAGAGGAAAAAGCATTTAATCCAGGACACACAAACTCAAGTTTTAATTTCATGCAAATAAGGATGACCCGGGTTCATGATGTAAACAATAAAGTGTGATGGACTCTATACTTGCTCAACAAGGGATCTAAAGATAATCACAATACCGTGTAGTGCACTTCCCCAGTTAATGCCTTTCAACCACTCATGCTGGAGAAAATTGTTGAGAGTTACACATGCACTTAAAAGTTTTCAAACCTCTACTCTGGCTTGATCCATCTTTAGCACTCTATCTCTCTATCCCTCCATTCCTCCATCCCTCTCCTTATGCCCCATTTCCCCCGGCCATCTGTCAGAGCGGCCCCTCGCTCCCTGGCAGCTATCAGGGGCCGCAGGGCCCTCACAATCTCTCACAACACTCTCTCACAACACTCTCTCACTAGCCATCTTTGAAGTCCACTGGCCCTTCCTATGTGCTGTGAATCTAACTAGGTGAATGAGAGACAATGCTTATGGTCAGGCTGCAGGTGTTTCAGAAACAAACCTTTTTCTACTGAAAATAAGAGAAAACCGGGGTGATCTGTACATACATTATATAGGCTAAGTAGACAAACTTCAGTGTATGCCATTTCTTTAGTTTCTTCAATTTATACATTGTACAATTTCAGCAGCATTTCACTAAGAAGACTAAAGTTAGCTCTGCTGCTCAATATATGATGTGGTAACACATGAGCATAGAGCAACATACTGAGGGATGGTCCTTAGGGCACCCACATCAGTAGTCCCTTACTGTACTTAGCAATGGTATTAGGATTAATACTGAACTATTAACTGTAGACTTGCTCATCCATGAATATGAGTGCCTGGGGGCTTGTTACACGAATGAGGTATTGATTCCAGTCACACATTCACGTTTCACTTCTCTGCTTTTGGTTACACCTGGAAAACACTGAGAAATAATTGTCAGTGTGCAATGGAAAAGGACATCAATTCCCATGTCGAACATTTCAGAGGATTGTTTCATAAACACCTTTAAAAAAAAGAGTATTAACTGCAATGACTCTGAATAGCTATTGATCCGCTTTCCTTTTCTTTTTTCACCGCTAGTATCTTGCTTGTTGTAGTAGTTGTACTGGTACTGTACGTCTCATTTTCCATTCATCCATGTCCCCTGGGACTGTTTAACACTTCCTCTGTGAATCAATCAGTAGCATTGTAACCTATACAGTTCTGTAGAAAAATGCTCTGGTCCACATCTAAAATGTTTCTCTCTGTGACCATGCATTCTGTTGTGTTCCCAGTAAAGAATAATCTCACTTATGACAATGGAAGGGTTTTGCTATGCCTTTAGCTATGCTATGCCATGCCTAAATTAGCTACAGTAGAAAGTCCATAGGGCTCCATTGAATCAAGAACTGTAAACAGCTTCTAATAGGTCTATAACACATACTTTTTGTGCAGTACGAATGAATGTTTTGATTCAGTTAATAAATTAAATCATTGAGATTCCCTGTGTGAAGTCAAACTAATACTCAGCCTCATAGTTGGGGCCAACAATGTGTGTTGTTTCTCATGATTATTCTGAATTCATAGTGACATGAGGGGGACATTAAAGTTTAAATAAATCCTTCCTGCTTTAAGGTAGACCCCAGGAGCTTTAAAATGCTTTATTGTCCCAGAGATACAAATATTAAATATCCGGTTGAAATTCCCCAGCATTATCATCGGCAGACCCCTACTCCTTATCGCCCCACGCCAGTCTTTTTCTATAAATATTTATGCTGGAACTTGTGGATGCAAAAGAATACAAATAGAAACCCAGGGACCTTTAAGCCTAGGGGAGGGAGTGTTTGGCACACCATTAAGTATTGGATTAACAGAGAGCAAATAATATGGCATCTGTTTTTTTTCTTGTTCACTCAGCTTTCATGGTTTTTATATTTATTCCATTTACATTCCAAGACATGCTGTTTGGGTTGGTTCATTGGACTGCTCTTCATTGGAAGACGATTCCGCGCAACAGTGTTGTTATTATTGTGTATTTACAGAAACAAAAAAGTGTTTTACTCTAAAAATCTTTCTAGTAAAAACGATTTACTGCTTTACATTACATTTCATTTCAGTCATTTAGCAGACGCTCTTATCCAGAGCGACTTACAGTTAGTAAAGCAGTTTTTTTTTTTTCATACTGGCCCCCCGTGGGAAAAGAACCAACATCCCTGCAGGCCAAACCCTCCCTACCTTGGACGACGCTGGACCAATTGTGCCCCGCCCATGGGTCTCCCGGTTGCGGCCAGCTGCGACAGAGCCTGGATCTCTAGTGGCACAGCTAGCACTGCGATGCAGTGCCTTAGACCACTGTGCCACTCGGGAGTTGTTTTACTTACAGTGAAAACAACAAGAGAATGTGTTACCGAACTTTCATTGACCTCTGTCCTTTTTATTCAATGTGAGATGACAAACATTAATGTGATTCAAATGAGGCATTTCATAACTCTAGGTTGATTTCTAACACCAGATATTGTTGAGCCCACTGTCAATAGTTGTGAGGATAAGCTCCCGAGTGGAGCAGTGGTCTAAGGCACTGAATTGCAGTGCTAGCTGTGCCACTAGAGATTCTGGTTCGAATCCAGGCTCTGTCGTAGCCGGCCGCGACCGGGAGACCCATGGGGCGGCGCACAGTTGTCCAGGGTAGGGGAGGGAATGGCCGGCAGGGATGTAGCTCAGTTGGTAGAGCATGGCGTTTGCAACGCCAGGGTTGTGGGTTCATTTCCCACGGGGGGCCAGTATGAAATAAATAAATAAAAATATGTATGCACTCACTAACTGTAAGTCGCTCTGGATAAGAGCATCTGCAAAATGTAAATAAGCCATGACTGACATTATCATGTAGATCTGGATCAAACTGCAAAATAGGCTCTTACCGTGGCCTCGAATACATACAGTAGGACTCTTTGGAGGACTCTTCAATTCCCTCTGCAATACAAAGCACTGTTATTAACGTTCTATTTGAAGTGTGCATGTCATTACTCTTTAGTCAAATTTTGTGTCTGCTATATTTTGACTCAAAAGTGAAAGTGCTTGATGGAACGAATTCTGAATACAACCTTCATGCCACTTTAATTCAAGTGGGGTGCATAGTGGCAGGAGCATGCAGTGTTTGGAACAAGCCATTATATGTTATTCAAGTCTTTCTCTATGTAATAGGACTAGCTAGATCTTCAAACTAAAGTAATGGTGCCTCTTTAAATTACAATAACCCTCTATAAATGTTGACATTGAAAGATGTATGACTTCAAATCAAATCACATTTTATTTGTCACATGCGCCGAATACAACAGGCCATCCGTACTTACAAGCCCTTAACCAACAATGCAGTTCAATAAATAGAGTTAAGAAAATATTTACTAAATAAACTAAAGTAAAAAATAAAATAAAAAGTAACACAATAAAATAACAATAACGAGGCTGAATACAGGGGGTACCGGTACCGAGTCAATGTGCGGGTATACAGGTTAGTCGAGGTAATTTGCACATGTAGGTAGGGGTAAAGTGACTATGCATAGATAATTAACAGCGAGTAGCAGCAGGGGGTCAATGTAAATAGTCCGGGTGGCCATTTTATTAATTGTTCATTAGTCTTATGGCTTGGGGGTAGAAGCTGTCAAGGAGCCTTTTTGACCTAGACTTGGCTTCCGGTACCACTTGCCGTGCGGTAGCAGAGAGAACAGTCTATGACTTGGGTGACTGGAGTCTTTGACCATTTTTGGGGCCTTCCTCTGACACCACCTAGTACATAGGTCCTGGATGGCAGGAAGCTTGGCCCCAGTGATGTACTGGGCCGTACGCACTACCCTCTGTAGCGCCTTATGGTCGGATGCCGAGCAGTTGCATACCAGGCGATGATGCAACCGGTCAGGATGCTCTCGATGGTGCAGCTGTATAACTTTTTGAGGATCTGTGGACCCCATGCCAAATCTTTTCAGGGAAAAGGTGTTGTCGTGCCCTCTTCACGACTGTCTTGGTGTGTTTGGACCATGATAGTCTGTTGGTGATGTGGACACCAAGGAACTTGAAACTCTCGACCCGCTCCACTACAGCCCCGTCGATGTGAATGGGGGCGTGTTCGGCCCTCCTTTTCCTGTAGTCCACGATCAGCTCCTTTGTCTTTTTCACGTTGAGGGAGAGGTTGTTATCCTGGCACCACACTGCCAGGTCTCTGACCTCCTTCCTATACACTGTTGTGTCGTCAGCAAACTTAATGATGGTGTTGGAGTGAACAGGGAGTACAGGAGGGAACTAAGCACGCACCCCTGAGGGGCCCCCGTGTTGAGGATCAGTGTGGCAGATGTGGTGTTGCCTACCCTTACCACCTAGGGGTGGCCCGTCAGGAAGTCCAGGATCCAGTTACAGAGTGAGGTGTTTCGTCCCAGGGTCCTTAGCTTGGTGTTTTCCTGCTTAATGTAAAAACATCCACTCAAGACACCATGTGGGCAACACTACATGATTGAAGAATGCAATGGATTTGAGTACAGACATGGTTGGGCATTATGCTGTGCATTCGATGTTGTGGTATAAACCTCAGTGTTACATAGTATGCCCAAACGTGACAACTACTGTAAGTAGTTGTCTCAATAGTCCAATTCAGCTTTTTTCTCAAACTCCCAAACCAAGTTTCTAAAAGTCTCAGCTAGCCACTCTCACTCTCAAGAGGCAGAAATGGACCCCTAATTGGAGTTGGTCTGACAGGCCCAGGATTGTTATAGTCACTACTACCCCTCTCCAAGATTTAGATCCTGCTCCAGTGCCATCAACCCCAGCACCATCTATCAGCCTGTGTCAATTTATAGAGCTATGAGTTTCAAAACTCATCAATTGCTTCCATCCATTCCTTGTTTTCCCACAGACACTTCCATTTAGATTTTGTCAAGGTAAGTTAGACATGGGGGTTGCTCTTTCTTTTTCAATCATCGCCATTTCTTTTGTAAACATCTCCCATTCACGTCCATGTGAGATAACGATTGAAACGTGTTACAAGCAAAATGGGAATTTGGGGATGAGACTGTTGTGAGTGTGTTATTGAAGGAGTTTACAAGGCATGCATCACATGCCACATAACTGTCCAGGTATGGTAATTGCCCAATTTAAAAAGCCCTGCACAGTGGTAATTCAATGGCAGATACATAACCTATCAGCAAATGGGAAAGCAATTCGGAATAATTAAAAGCGTGACAAAAGTCTCCCTTAAGCTCTATACGGATACTCAAAGCTCTATAGATGAATAGAAGCAATATCAAGAGCTAGCTAGAAAGTCCATGTACCATACACTCTTAGAAGTAAAGGTGCCTGGAAGACCTTTTGGGTTGCCAGTTGAAAAATGTTCCTCAAGGAACCCCTCTGAAAAGGGTCTTCGAGCAACCCCTGTGTAAAGGTTCAAACCTTTTTCATTATATATTTTATAGGTGACAGCCTATCAGATTGGAGGCATGGTTTAATGGAGGCGTGGCTTTCAGGTAGTTATTTTTGGTCACCCGTTAGCGTAAATGTCATTCCTGTTCATCATGTTAAGTTTGTAGACTGCAAATGTTAATGTAATTTTTTCAATATTTATGCCTATTACATATTCTAATAAAATATTAACATTGCTGATTACATGCAGTAGTAAAGTTGTAACTATTTCAACTTTGGGATTTGCATAGGCTGTTGAGGAACTCATACACCTCTGTTAGCCTCATTGAAGCTACAAAACTGTCACTGTTCAACCTTAACATGTGACAATACAAAATAACAGATTAACAGGAATTACATTTATTGTACTCTTAACGGGTGGGCAAAAAGAGATCTCGCTTAAAGCCACACCCATACTAAGCCACACCTCCATCCTCATTGCTACATTGAACCATTAAAGGTTCCTCCAGGAACCCCTCAACTTAACGAAGGTGCAAATATGAACCATTGACTAGCAATGGTTCCTTGAGGAACTCCAGGGTTTCCTTGAAGATCTCATGGGTTCCTTGAGTCACCACTAATTCTAAGAGTGTACACAACACATTCCTATTTTTGTGTCTGAAGAATCCACCTAATGCAAACTACAGTTGTCAAATATAAATCCAAACTTCACATTCCCCAATGGACAAAAATGCAAGCTTAATTAACTTTCTCTCACAACCATGTAATCCTGGCTCATTGAATAGGAGTATTGATTTATAAAACATACTGCAATTAACCACACAATACCCTTTGATTAGTGGCACACAAATGTTGAACTCATCAGTGAGCCTCCATTTAACTCATCATCTGAAAAACAGACGAGAAAAGTAAGGACATAAAACAAACTCTCCTCTCCACAGGTGGGTAATTGAATAGCATGTAAAAAGAAACTGAGAAATGGGCAAAGGTTGGGTATAAATATGACAATAGACTGAGCCAACTGGAGTCTTTTGAGAGGGCTCATACCATAGCATGACAGGGGGCACACTCCACTAGGTGATGGATATTCAGAATAGAACAAAAGGTTATTCTCAAAGACATAAGACCCCTGGTTTAACAAACCCCATTCTGCCGAGATCTCAGAGAAAGAGACTATCAGGGGCTTCTGCATCTTTGTATATACACTACCGTTCAAAAGTTTGGGGTCACTTAGAAATGTCCTTGTTTTCGAAAGAAAAGCAATTTTGATCAGAAATACAGTGTAGACATTGTTAATGTTGTAAATGGCTATTGTAGCTGGAAACGGCTGATTTTTTAATGGAATATCTACATAGGCGTACAGAGGTCCATTATCAGCAACCATCAGTCCTGTGTTCCAATGGCACGAGGTGTTTGCTAATCCAAGTTTATCATTTTAAAAGGCTAATTGATCATTAGAAAACCCTTTTGCAATTATGTTAGCACAGCTGAAAACTGTTGTGCTGATTAAAGAAGCAATAAAACTGGCCTTCTTGAGACTAGTTGAGTATCAGTTTTCAGCTGTGCTAACATAATTGCAAAAGGGTTTTCTAATGATCAATTAGCCTTTTAAAATGATAAACTTGGATTAGCAAACACCTCGTGCCATTGGAACACAGGACTGATGGTTGCTGATAATGGGCCTCTGTACGCCTATGTAGATATTCCATTAAAAAAATCAGCAGTTTCCAGCTACAATAGCCATTTACAATATTAACAATGTCTACACTGTATTTCTGATCAATTTGATGTTATTTTAATTGCCAAAAAAATTGCTTTTCTTTCGAAAACAAGGAAATGTCTAAGTGACCCCAAACTTTTGAACGGTAGTGTATATTTTTTAAATTTCTGTCATTCGGTTAATTGAAAAGAAAAATACACCCCCAAGGACACGAGAGGTAAAGTTATTACACCCTGAATCGTCAAGCGATAAATACATTTTAACTGGGTATCTTAAAGGTTGAGCAGAAAGGTAATTTCCACAACGAGCCAGAGAGGAGAAGAAAAGTATATATCAAAGAGAACCTGGAGGACCGGGCAAAGGATGCAGGATTTCTCATCATAGCTGGTGAGAAGAAACCAGCAACATGACTTGTTGACCTTATCATCTTAATTCACAGGGTGAACTGTGGCAAAGGCTACTCTAACGAATCCACCCACAGATTATTATTTTTTTAGATCAGCCCCTTGTGCAGCTGCACAAAACCCCTCCACATAACTACACCCTTTTCTGTAACACTTTTTAAACACATCAAGCCATTTAAAATGTCAATGAAAATGCGTCAGTGTTTAGATTGTAAACACCAGAAGACAATTATTCCCTGTAAGACTTTTTAAAGACATTAACACGTTTATTCAGCACAAGGTGTTTAATTTTCATAAACACTAAACACTAGGGGAATTGTTTTAACACTGTAGGGTGTAAAGCCGAATTTGCATATTTCCCAGTATGCCTTTCAAGTAAATGTGAGAGATACCCACCCATGACTGTGTTTGTTAGTGACATAGACATGGTTGTTGCATTCAATAACTTTTGTTCCTAAAGCCTTCACCAAGTGACTGCCTAAGTGAATGCATTTAAATTAAAAGTAAACCATTTATGATCACATATGTGACTTGTTTCAGGAAACTACTTCACAGGAGAGACATTTGAAAGTAAACATTTATTTTTTATAAAAATGTGGGTTTTGGCTTGTGGAACGCGAACTTTAATGTGACTTAATAACAAACTTGCATGTCATCTGTAAATACAAATACAATTGTAAAATTACGAGCCTAGTTGGTTTAGCTACGGAAAAAGACAGGAACCTTCTCGCTAGCCATGAATGTCTTGAGATAATGGATGGGCTGGACATGCCGAGAGATGAGTTTGGATTGGTGCTGCCATGTAGCACGCTTCTGTCTATAACATGAGCTGCTCAGTATGTGAAGAAAGATATCACGAAGAACTGCAAAAGTGTTGCTAATACTCTCCACTGTCTGGAGAACCACATTTTGAAATCAGTGGAATGCCCAGTGGAAGCAGAGTATGATAGCTAAGAGATGGAGAAAATTCAGGCGTTTGATTGCAAATATGTGGAGGGAGTCGAAAAGAGAACATCTGTCTCCGGATTACGTGTTCAAACTAAGGGCAACCATGGCATTCGTGACAGAGAGGGAGAAGCGTTCATCGATGTATACGGGTAATAAAGTCATTTTCATTGCAAGTTCAAGCGTACTGTTAGCTAGCTAGCTAACGTTAGCAGGCTGGCTCGCTAGCTCACATTATGTGTATGATATGTGTAGTAATATTATTCATATCTCAGGGCCTTTTGCATTGCTAGTTATAGCCTAATGTTAGCTAGCTAGCAAATATTGAATCTAGTTGGTAAGCTAACTGCAGATTCATACATGTCTAAACAAAATATTCCACTATGCAAGGTACCATTTCACTGTACCGTTTACACCTTCTGTATATTGTGCATGTGACAAATAAACGTTGATTTTATTTGATATAGTGTGTGTTTCCAGAGACAGTAATGTGAAGAACAACATGACCTGCACCAACGTCAAATTAGAATATAACATTAGGCTAATGAGACAGTGTCCAATGTGTGTCTCCTCACTGATGTCAATGAATGAATGGTGGGCGATCGAATTCTGCATGTGACTTGATTGAATTAGAATTATGTGAATAGCCTAATGATGATGATGGTGTGAGCCCAGTAACATATTGACTGCAGTCCTTTTAATCATAGGCGATTGTTACGTTGTCTCTAAAATCACAATGTTTCCATTTCTATAGTCATGTGACAAACAGTACATTTTTTATTGATATGTCAGCCTTTTACCAGATCCAAATGTTTTCGCATGAACTGTATATTTTCATAACTGATCAAATTTCTGTAGGCTATAGGCAAGCCTAATATTCTGGCCATATGAACCAATTTATTTTAAGCCATAGTCTAAGAAAACAGCCATACATTATTCAAGGAAAAGCAAACAGACAACATTGTTTCACATTCTTTAATAAGACTTAAACACAAACACGTAATAGGTTACAGCAGAGCCATGTATTTAGAGAGTTGGACCAATTCTAAATATATGGCTCTGGGCTACAGCTCCTTCACACCCAAATACAGGGAAACTTCACATATTGTATAAAGCATACATCGAATGAGCAGAGGGGTCTGTATGCAGTGTTGTACCATCGCTGTCCCATTTTGCTCGACAAAAGACACGTAAGCAACTGCACTCCACCTGAGAATATATACTTTTCACACAACTGCCACGGTACAGCTCATAACTTTGTTGTTAGCTTAGCACAGTGGTAAAATACTACTTGAGTAAAAGTTTATTGGTTTTATATATACTTACTGTGCCTTCGGAAAGTATTCAGACCCCTTTACTTTTTCCACATTTTGTTACGTTACAGCCTTTTAAAATTGATTAAATAAAAATGTTTCCTCAGCAATCTACACACAATACCCCATAATGGCAAATCGAAAACAATTTTAGCAAATGTATTAAAAATAAAACAGAAATACCTTATTTACATAAGTATTCAGACCCTTTGCTATGAGACTCGAAATTGAGCTCAGGTGCATCCTGATTCCATTGATCATTCTTGAGATGTTTCTACATATTGATGTGAGTCCACCTGTGGTAAATTATATTGATTGGACATGATTTGGAAAGCACAGACCTGTCTATATAAGGTCCCACAGTTGACAGTGCATGTCAGAGCAAAATCCAAGCCATGAGGACAAAGGAATTGTCAGTAGAGCTCCGAGACAGGATTGTGTCGAGGCACAGATCTGGGGAAGGGTACCAAAAAAATTCTGCAGCATTGAAAGTCCCCAAGAACACAGTGGCCTCCATCATTCTTAAAAGGAAGAAGTTTGGAACCACCAAGACTCTTCCTAGAGCTGGCCTCCTGGCCAAACTGAGCAATCGGGGGAGAAGGGCCTTGGTCAGGGAGGTGACCAAGAACCTGATGGGCTCTCTGACAGAGCTCTAGAGTTCCTCTGTGGAGGTGGGAGAACCTTCCAGAAGGACAACCATCTCTGCAGCACTCCACCAATCAGGCCTTTATGGTCAAGTGGCCAGACGGAAGCCACTCCTCATTAAAAAGGCACATGACAGCCCTTTTGGAGTTTGCCAAAATGCACCTAAAGACTCTCAGACCATGAGAAACAAGATTCTCTGGTCTGATGAAACCAATGATTCAACTATTTGGCCTGAATGCCAAGTGTCACGTATGGAGGAAACCTGGCACAATCCCTACGGTGACGCATGGTGGTGGCAGCATCAGGCTGTGGTATGGTTTTCAGCTGCAGGCACTAAGAGACTAGTCAGGATCAAGGCAAAGATGAATGGAGCAAAATACAGAGAGAGATCCTTGATGAAAAACCTGCTCCAGAGTGCTCAGGACCTCAGACTGGGGTAATGGTTCACCTTCCAACAGGACAACAACCCTAAGCCCACAGCCAAGACAACGCAGGAGTGGCTTCGCGACAAGTTTCTGAATGTCCTTGAGTGGCCCAGCCAGAGCCCGGACTTGAAGCAGATCTAACATCTCTGGAGAGACCTGAAAACAGCTGTGCAGCAACGCTCTCCATCCAACCTGACAGAGCTTGAGAGGATCTGCAGAGAAGAATGGGAGAAACTCCCCAAATACAGGTGTGCCAAGCTTGTTGCGTCATACCCAAGAAGACTTGAGGCTGTAATCACTGCCAAAGGTGCTTGAACAAAGTACTGAGTAAAGGGTCTGAATACTTATGTAAATGTGATATTTCAGTAGTTAAAAAATAATAATTAGCAAATAAATCTAAAAACCTGTTTTCATTAAGGGGTATTGTGTTTAGATTGAAAAGGGAAAAAACTATTTAATCAATTTTAGAATAAGGCTGTAACATAACAAAATGTGGAAAAAGTCAAGGGGTCTGAATACTTTCCGAAGGCACTGTAAGTATAAAAAGTAAATGTAATTGCTAAAATATATTTAAGTATCAAAAGTAAAAGTATTAATCATTTAAAATTCCTTACGGTACGCAAACCAGACTGCACCATTTCCTTGTTTTTCAAATTTACGGATAGCCAGAGGCACACTCCAACACTCAGACATAATTTACAAAGAAAGCATTAGTGTTTAGTGAGCTGCTAGATCAGAAGCAGTAGGGATGACCAGGGTTGTTCTCTTGACTTACAGTGCCTTGCAAAAGTATTCATCCCCCTTGGCATTTTTCCTATTTTGTTGCATTACAACCTGTAATTTAAATGGATTTTTATTTGGATTTCATGTAATGGACATACACAAAATAGTCCAAATTGGTGAAGTGAAATGAAAAAAATAACTTGTTTCAAAAAATTCTAAAAAATAAATATCGGAGAAGTGGTGCGTGCATATGTTTTCATCCCCTTTGCTATGAAGCCCCTAAATAAGATCTGGTGCAACCAATTACCTTCAGAAGTCACTTAATTAGTTAGATTGCACACAGGTGGACTATATTTAAGTGTCACATGATCTGTCACATGATCTCAGTATATATACACCTGTTCTGAAAGGCCCCAGAGTCTGCAACACCACTAAGCAAGGGGCACCACCAAGCAAGCGGCACCATGAAGACCAAGGAGCTCTCCAAACAGGTCAGGGACAAAGTTGTGGAGAAGTACAGATCAGGGTTGAGTTATAAAAAATATCAGAAACTTTGAACCTCCCATGGAGCACCATTAAATTAATAAAAAATGGAAAGAATATGGCACTACAACAAACCTGCCAAGAGAGGGCCACCCACCAAAACTCATGGTCCAGGCAAGGAGGGCATTAATCAGAGGCAACAAAGAGACCAAAGATAACCCTGAAGGAGCTGCAAAAATCCACAGCGGAGATTGGAGTACCTGTCCATAGGACCACTTTAAGCCTTACACTCCACAGAGCTGGGCATTACGGAAGAGTGGCCAGAAAAAAGCCATTGCTTAAAGAAAAAAAATAAGCAAACACGTTTGGTGTTCGCCAAAAGCCATGTGGAAGACTCCCCAAACATATGGAAGAATGTACTCTGGTCAGATGAGACTAAAATTGTGCTTTTTGGCCATCAAGGAGAACGCTATGTCTGGTGCAAACCCAACACCTCTCATCACCCCGAGAACACTATCCCCACAGTGAAGCATGGTGGTGGCAGCATCATGCTGTGGGGATGTTTTTCATCGCCAGGGACTGGGAAACTGGTCAGAATTGAAGGAATGATGGATGGCGCTAAATACAGGGAAATTATTGAGGGAAACCTGTTTCAGTCTTCCAGAGATTTGAGACTGGGACAGAGGTTCACCTTCCAGCAGGACAATGACCCTAAGCATACTGCTAAAGCAACACTCGAGTGGTTTAAGGGGAAACATTTAAATGTCTTGGAATGGCCTACTCAAAGCCCAGACCTCAATCCAATTGAGAACCTGTGGTATGACTTAAAGATTGCTGTACACCAGCGGAAACCATCCAACTTGAAGGAGCTGGAGCAGTTTTGCCTCAAAGAATGGGCAAAAATCCCAGTGGCTAGATGTGCCAAGTTTATAGAGACATACCCCAAGAGACTTGCAGCTGTAATTGCTGCAAAAGGTGGCACTACAAAGTATTTTTTTTTTTTTTGGGGGGGGGGGGGGGGGGTGAATAGTTATGCATGCTCAAGTTCTGTTTTTTTGTCTTATTCACCCCCCTTGCATCTTCGAAGTGGTAGGCATGTTGTGTAAATCAAATGATAAACCCCCCAAAAAATCCATTTTAATTCCAGGTTGTAAGGCAACAAAATAGGAAAGATGCCAAGGGGGTGAATACTTTCACAAGCCACTGCATATGGAGGCCTAGTGACAGATGCTGAGAGGTAAAGGAGTGGATGGAGAAAATGCATTATTTCTGAGCAGCAGGGTGACTTCAGATAGCATGGACTTCTCTCCCAGTCACCTTAGCCTGGGGCCAACCTTTTCTCATCGGCCATATGATGAATTGTCACGCCCTGACCTGGAGAGACTGTTATTCTCTAGGTAGTTTGGTGAGGGTGTGAAACTCTATGTATTGTATTTCTATGTTTGGCCGGGTGTGGTTCCCAATCAGAGGCAGCTGTCGCTCGTTGTCTCTGATTGGGGATCATACTTAGGCAGCCAGTTTTCCTGCCTGGGTTGTGGGATCTTGTTTGTGTTCCTGTTTGGCTTGTTTCGTGTATAGCTCATAGGGCTTCACGGTTTCGTTGATTTTGTCTAGTGTTTATCCTGTTTAATAAACATGTACGCATACCACACTGCACCTTGGTCTGACCCGTTCCTCAACGATCGTGACATGAATAGGTTCTATGAGCCAGTGCTCCGTTCTCCCCTCGGGTGTAGCTCGTCTGAGGAGGAGACGTAAATGCCCGTGCCTGCGCACACAATGTAAACTAGATGGATGGGGAAGAAATATGGGGTGTAACTAACTAAAATAACCAGACACAACAACCAGAACTCAATGTTAGCCCTCTGGGGACGTTTAGTAAAGTACTAGACAAAATAATATATAACACCCATAAAGAAACAGTAATAAAACAAAGACCAATCAAACAAACCATGTAAGATAAGAGAAGGGAATGTTTGGGAATGGGGTCCAAGTAATGAAAATAAACAAAAGGTCCCTCTTCTACACACCTAATCCTTCCTAACACAATCTAAGCCTTAACCCGCTTTAACTACCTGTTACCACAAATACAGGGGTGACACCCGCCCGGCTAACCTAGTGTGTAAAACAGTGGGTTATCTACGTGTGAATGTACACCCATGGGTAGAACTGCCTTTCCCTTCTCCAGGACCCTGGTAGGGTGGAATCCAGTAGGAGGACAGGCTGGAACACAAACAAAGATTAATCAAAACAACCAATAACCAAATCCTCAGACAAACAGCTAAACAAAAAGTGCCCCCTCTCTCTGTTAAGCTCACACGGCAAACAGTTTATATACTCTAGTCAATCAGTCACTCACCCACAGCTGCCAGGACTCCGGACCAAAGCCATGCCCACCATCGTCAGTCGCAACATAGCACACCTGTAATAACCAGAACACACAAACAGAACAACCACTCTGAAACACACACACACTACAAAGGAAGATTGGGAGAAAGAAAAACAGCCAGCAAGGCAGCTGATTAGCAAAGCAGGTTACATCTCTGTAGCCACAAAGATGAGGAGGAAGAGGAATGCAACAGGAATAGAGTGAATGCTCACAGTACCAGAAACATGGATAACTGTCCTTAGACTTGTGTTATGGATTTGTTGAGTACAAGTGACTTGCAACTTATGCAACCTTACTTACAACTGTCATTCATAGCACTGAAATCCATGCAGCAACAACTGTCAACTGACAGAGAGGTATCTCCATCAAATCTAGTCCACTCTCCTCCTTCTCTTCCATCCTTTATCTGTGCTGCTCCATGTCTCCGTTGGTTAACAATAAAGGGAACGGTGGGTGAGGAATAGCTGAACTGTGTTTCTGTATGAGTGCCATGCTGAAGAACTGTTCGCCAATACAATGGCTCTTTGTGTGTTGCTAAATGTGTATTTTTGTTCGCATTTGAAAAACGAGTTGCCTTTCAATGCCGTGCAGAGAGGGAGAAAAGAGGAGAAGAGATGAAAATAGGGGTTAAGTGGAGCGGGGAGCATGTAGCATACTGGATTGATTGACTGTAAGATTGACAGGTAAGATTAACAGGTCTATTTCACAATCAGTTGTAGATGTCATTCCACAAATAGAGTGCCTTTTGGGTAGTGTAATTTTAAATAACTATTTATTTCACCTAATTTAAGTATTCTGTCATGAAGAGCACATGTTCAACTTCATAACAAACATGTTTTCACATTTCAAGACGTTAAATTAAGAAATATTTATATAAAAGTAACAATTAAAGTGACAGGGTTGACTGTAACAGGATTGATCGTAACAGGATCGACGATTTCATCTTAAATCAGCCATAACTCCCCTTGTGACAGGGGGAATGGAAGCTTGTTGCGTGCAACAGGGAGGGGCAATTCAATGCAAGCTTATTAAAAGTGTGGAACTTGTTAAAAAATGTCTAGCCTATTATGCTCGACGTACTCATTTTTCCATCACAAAACACCAGAAAATGGCCCAAAACACTTTTACACTATGATTTGACAATTAGGCTGCGTTAGTACAGGCAGCCCAATTTGACATTTTGCCCAATTATTGGCAAAAGAGCTGATCTGTTTGGTCAGAAGACCAATTTATGGAAAAAATGATCAGAATTGGGCTGCCTGTGTAAACGCAGCCTTAGATGTTCATGTTACAGGGTTGATCTTAAACTTGAAGGACAAATGTAAATTAATCACTAATCACATTAAATAAGTAACAAATCTTCTAAAATTACTTTCCCTTAGCAACAAAATAACTAGGGCTTTACAAGGATGGTGAAAACTTAGGTTAAAATCTTGTCTGAAGGACATAAAAGGCACTTTCCTCTATTCATGATATGACCCAGTTATGTTCACATCCACTGACTGTATGGAATTCTCAATCATAGGATCAGTCATTTCCTTGATTGCCGCCTTTAGAATATGCTTTAATTCCATTTAGGCGTATCGCCCTACTCTTTTACTAAGAATAAATTATTTGGTAACAGTTGGTAATTTTTGGTATTTTCAAAGAATTAAATTGTAAAGGAATTACCATTTTGCTTTGCTATTAGAATTTACTGGGGTCTAACAGTTTTTTTGCTTTGGGGAGGGTTGTGATTTTTTGTGATTTAGGTAGGGGGCACAGGGGAGGGTTTTTCTTTATTTTTACTATGTTTTACATTGCAGAATAATAGTGAAGATATCAAAACTATGAAATAACACATATATTATATATATATGAAAGCTTTGCACACTCTTGGCATTCTCTCAACCAGCTTCATGAGGTAGTCACCTGGAATGCATTTCAATTAACAGGTGTGCCTTCTTAAAAATTAATTTGTGGAATTTCTTTATTTCTTAATGCGTTTGAGCCAATCAGTTGTGTTGGGAATGGTAGGTGGGGGGTATACAGAAGATAGCCCTATTTGGTAAAAGACCAAGTCCATATTATGGCAAGAGCAGCTCAATCAAGCAAAGAGAAACGACAGTCCATCATTACTTTAAGACATGAAGGTCAGTCAATCCGGGAAGAACGTTTCTTCAAGTGCAGTCGCAAAAACCATCAAGCGCTATGATGAAACTGGCTCTCATGAGGACTGCCACAGGAAAGGAAGAACCAGAGTTACCTCTGCTGCAGAGGGTAAGTTCATTAGAGTTACCAGCCTCAGAAATTGCAGCCCAAATACATTTTATGAATCAAGACTCCTTTGGTAAACCTCTCATTTCCCTTACATTCCACTTACTCTCAGTCCAAATCCTTTACAGTAATCATCCACATACAGTTGTGAAAACCTAATTGCATGAGGTGTCTGGTGCAGAAACTCTGAACTCGACAAGCTTCCAATTTCCCCCCTCTCAGCATTGAGAATTACATTTACATTTTCGTCATTTAGCAGACGCTCTTATCCAGAGCGACTTACAAATTGGTGCATTCACCTTATGATAGCCAGTGGGACAACCACTTTACAATTTTATTTTTAAAATTTTTTGGGGGGTGGGGTAAGGGGGGGTAGAAGGATTACTTTATCCTATGTCCAGGTATTCCTTAAAGAGGTGGGGTTTCAAGTGTCTCCAGAAGTTGGTGAGTGACTCCGCTGTCCTGGCGTCGTGAGGGAGCTTGTTCCACCATTGGGGTGCCAGAGCAGCGAACAGTTTTGACTGGGCTGAGCGGGAACTGGGCTTCCGCAGAGGTAGGGGGGCCAGCAGGCCAGAGGTGGATGAACGCAATGCCCTCGTTTGGGTGTAGGGACTGATCAGAGCCTGAAGGTACAGAGGTGCCGTTCCCCTCACAGCTCCGTAGGTAAGCACCATGGTCTTGTAGCAGATGCGAGCTTCAACTGGAAGCCAGTGGAGTGTGCGGAGGAGCGGGGTGACGTGAGAGAACTTGGGAAGGTTGAACACCAGACGGGCTGCGGCGTTCTGGATGAGTTGTAGGGGTTTAATGGCACAGGCAGGGAGCCCAGCCAACAGCGAGTTGCAGTAATCCAGACGGGAGATGACAAGTGCCTGGATTAGGACCTGTACTGCTTCCTGTGTAAGGCAGGGTCGTACTCAACGAATGTTGTAGAGCATTAACCTACAGGATCGGGTCACCGCCTTGATGTTAGCGGAAAACGACAGGGTGTTGTCCAGGGTCACGCCAAGGCTCTTCGCACTCTGGGAGGAGGACACAACGGAGTTGTCAACCGTGATGGCGAGATCATGGAACGGGCAGTCCTTCCCCGGGAGGAAGAGCAGCTCCGTCTTGCCGAGGTTCAGCTTGAGGTGGGGATCCGTCATCCACACTGATATATCTGCCAGACATGCAGAGATGCGATTCGCCACCTGGTTATCAGAAGGGGGAAAGGAGAAGATTAATTGTGTGTTGTCTGCGTAGCAATGATAGGAGAGGCCATGTGAGGATATGACAGAGCCAAGTGACTTGGTGTATAGCGAGAATAGGAGAGGGCCTAGAACTGAGCCCTGGGGGACACCAGTGGTGAAAGCACGTGGTGCGGAGACAGATTCTCGCCACGCCACCTGGTAGGAGCGACCTGTCAGGTAGGATGCAATCCAAGAGTGAGCCGCGCCGGATATGCCCAACTCGGAGAGGGTGGAGAGGAGGATCTGATGGTTCACAGTATCAAAGGCAGCAGATAGGTCTAGAAGGACGAGAGCAGAGGAGAGAGAGTTAGCTTTAGCAGTGCGGAGAGCCTCTGTGACACAGAGAAGAGCAGTCTCAGTTGAATGACCAGTCTTGAAACCTGACTGGTTTGGATCAAGAAGGTAATTCTGAGAGAGATAGCAAGAGAGTTGGCTAAAGACGGCACGCTCAAGAGTTTTGGAGAGAAAAGAAAGAAGGGATACTGGTCTGTAGTTGTTGACATCGGAGGGATCGAGTGTAGGTTTTTTGAAAAGGGGTGCATAGCCAGCGGTCAAGGATGAGTTGATGAGCGAGGTGAGGTAAGGGAGAAGGTCTCCGGAAATGGTCTGGAGAAGAGAGGAGGGGATAGGGTCAAGCGGGCAGGTTGTTGGGCGGCCGGCCGTCACAAGTCGCAAGATTTCATCTGGAGAGAGAGGGGAGGAAGAAGTCAAAGCATAGGGTAGGGCAGTGTGAGCAGGACCAGCGGTGTCATTTGACTTAACAAACGAGGATCGGATGTCGTCAACCTTCTTTTCAAAATGGTGGGGGAGGAGGATTCAGCAGGGAGGATAAGGTGGCAAAGAGCTTCCTAGGGTTAGAGGCAGATGCTTGGAATTTAGAGTGGTAGAAAGTGGCTTTAGCAGCAGAAACAGAGGAAGAAAATGTAGAGAGGAGGGAGTGAAAAGATGCCAGGTCCACAGGGAGTCTAGTTTTCCTCCATTTCCGCTCGGCTGCCCGGAGCCCTGTTCTGTGAGCTCGCAATGAGTCGTCAAGCCAAGGAGCAGGAGGGGAGGACCGAGCCGGCCGGGAGGATAGGGGACATAGAGAGTCAAATGATGCAGAAAGGGAGGAGAGGAGGGTTGAGGAGGCAGAATCAGGAGATTGGAGGGAGAAGGATTGAGCAGAGGGAAGAGATGATAGGATGGAAGAGGAGAGAGTAGCGGGAGAGAGAGAGCGAAAGTTTCGACGGCGCATTACCATCTGAGTAGGGGCAGAGTGAGTAGTGTTGGAGGAGAGCGAGAAAGAAAAGGATACAAAGTAGTGGTCGGAGACTTGGAGGGGAGTTGGCGCCGGAGAAGATGGCTGCCGTTTTACAGCCCTCTAACCAATTGTACTATTATGTGTGTTTTTCCGCGTTATTTGTAATTTATTTTGAACATAATGTTTCTGCCATTGTCTCTTGTAACCAAAAAGAGCTTCTGGATATCAGGACAGCGATTATTCACCTCGTATTGGACGAATAATTTTTCTTCAATGAGGCGGCCGCGAAGGATATCCTACAGACACCTGACAAGGCCCAAATCCCAGTCATTCGCATGAGGAAGAGACGGAGATATCGTGGACGTAGGTCGGGGTGCCTTGTAAGGATCCGACGGCGAGCGAGTAAACTGCCGCTCCCATCAATCCTATCAGCCAATCTTCAATCATTGGAAAATAAATTGGATGACCTAAGATTACGGTTATCCTACCAACGGGACATTAAAAACTCTAATATCTTATGTTTCACCGAGTCGTGGCTGAACGACGACATGGATAACATACAGCTAGCGGGCTATACGCTACATCGGCAGAATAGAACGGCTGACTCCGGTAAGACAAGGGGTGGCGGTCTGTGTATATTTGTAAACAACAGCTGGTGCATAAAATCAAATACTAAGGAAGTCTCAAGGTTTTGCTCGACTGAGGTAGAGTATCTTATGATAAGCTGTAGACCACACTATTTACCAAGAGAGTTTTCATCTATATTTTTCATAGCTGTCTATTTACCACCACAAACCAATGCTGGCATTAAGATTGCACTGAATGAGCTGTATAAGGCCATAAGTCAACAGGAAAATGCTCATCCAGAGGCAGCGCTCCTAGTGGCCGGGGACTTTAATGCAGGGAAACTTAAATCCGTTCTACCTAATTTCTACCAGCATGTTAAATGTGCAACCAGAGGGAAAAAAAACTCTAGACCACCTTTACTCCACACACAGAGATGCATACAAAGCTCTCCCTCGCCCTCCATTTGGCAAATCTGACCATAACTCTATCCTCCTGATTCCTGCTTATAAGCAAAAACTAAAGCAGGAAGCACCAGTGACTCGGTTAATAAAAAAGTGGTCAGATGACGCAGATGCTAAGCTACAGGACTGTTTTGCTAGCACAGACTGGAAAAGGTCTTCAGAAGATTCTTCAGATAGCATTGAGGAGTACACCACATCAGTCACTGGCTTCATCAATAAGTGCATCGATGAGGTCGTCCCCACAGTGACCGTACGTACATACCCCAACCAGAAGCCATGGATTACAGGAAACATCCGCACTGAGCTAAAGGGTAGAGCTGCTGCTTTTAAGGAGCGGGACTCTAACCCGGACGCTTATAAGAAATCCCGCTATGCCCTCCGACAAACCATCAAACAGGCAAAGAGTCAGTACAGGACTAAGATTGAATCGTACTACACCGGCTCTGACGCTCGTCGGATGTGGCAGGGCTTGAAAACTATTACAGACTACAAAGGGAAGCACAGCCGCGAGCTTCCCAGTGACACAAACCTACCAGACGAGCTAAACCACTTCTATGCTCGCTTCGAGGCAAGCAACACTGATCCAGATGACTATGTGATCACGCTCTCCGTAGCCGATGTGAGTAAGACTTTTAAGCAGGTCAACATTCACAAGGCCGCAGGGCCAGACGGATTACCAGGACGTGTACTCCGAACATGTGCTGACCAACTGGCAAGTGTCTTCACTGACATTTTCAACATGTCCCTGACTGAGTCTGTAATACCAACATGTTTCAAGCAGACCACCATAGTCCCCGTGCCCAAGGACACTAAGATAACCTTCCTAAATGACTACCGACCCGTAGCACTGACGTCTGTAGCCATGAAGTGCTTTGAAAGGCTGGTCATGGCTCACATCAACACCATTATCCCAGAAACACTAGACCCACTCCAATTTGCATACCGCCCCAACAGATCCACAGATGATGCAATCTCTATTGCACTCCACACTGCCCTTTCCCACCTGGACAAGAGGAACACCTACGTGAGAATGCTATTCATTGACTACAGCTCAGCATTCAACACCATAGTGCCCTCATCACTAAGCTAAGGATCCTGGTACTAAACACCTCCCTCTGCAACTGGATCCTGGACTTCCTGACGGGCCGCCCCCAGGTGGTAAGGGTAGGTAACGACACATCTGCCACACTGATCCTCAACACGGGGGCCCCTCAGGGGTGCGTGCTCAGTCCCCTCCTGTACTCCCTGTTCACCCATGACTGCATGGCCAGGCACGACTCCAACACCATCATGAAGTTTGCCGACGACAAAACAGTGGTAGGCCTGATCACTGTGGTGCCAAGATAACAACCTCTCCCTCAACGTGACCAAGACAAAGGAGATGATTGTGGACTACAGGAAAAAAAAAAGAGGACTGAGCACGCCCCCATTCTCATTGACGGGTTGAGAGCTTCAAGTTCCTTGGTGTCCACATCTCCAACGAACTATTATGGTCCAAACACACCAAGACAGTCGTGAAGAGGGCACGACAAAGCCTATTCCCCCTCAGGAGACTGAAAAGATTTGGCATGGGTCCTCAGATCCTCAAAAAAATTATACAGCTGCACCATCGAGAGCATCCTGACTGGTTGCATCACCGCCTGGTATGGCAACTGCTTGGCCTCCGACCGCAAGGCACTACAGAGGGTAGTGTGTACGGCCCAGTACATCACTGGGGCCAAGCTTCCTGCCATCCAGGACATTTACATTTACATTACATTTTAGTCATTTAGCAGACGCTCTTATCCAGAGCGACTTACAGTTAGTGCATACATATTTTTATTTTTTTCATACCCCCTGTGGGGTACGAACCCACAACCCAGGCGTTGCAAACGCCATGCTCTATCTACTGAGCTACATCCCTCCCGGCCATTCCCTCCCCTACCCTGGACGACGCTGGGCCAATTGCGCGCCGCCCCATGGGTCTCCCGGTCGCAGCCAGCTACGACAGAGCCTGGATTCGAACCAGGATCTCTAGTGGCACAGCTAGCACTGCGATGCAGTGCCTTAGACCACTGCGCCACTCGGGGACCACTATACCAGGCGGTGTCAGAGGAAGGCCCTCAAAATTGTCAAAGACTCCAGCCACCCTAGTCATAGACTGTTCTCTCTGCTACCGCACGGCAAGCGGTACCGGAGTGCCAAGTCTAGGTCCAAAAGACTTCTCAACAGCTTCTACCCCCAAGCCATAAGACTCCTGAACAGCTAATCATGGCTACCCGGACTATTTGCACTGCCCCCCCACCCCATCTTTTTACGCTGCTGCTACTCTGTTAATTATTTATGCATAGTCACTTTAACTCTACCCACATGTACATATTATTTCAACTACCTCAACTAGCCGGTGCCCCCGCACATTGACTCTGCACCGGTACCCCCCTGTATATATAGCCTCCCTACTGTTATTTTATTTTACTTCTGCTCTTTTTTTCTCAACACTTTTTTGTTGTTGTTTTATTTTACTTTTTTATAAAAAATAAATGCACTGTTGGTTAAGGGCTGTAAGTAAGCATTTCACTGTAATGTCTGCACCTGTTGTATTCGGCGCATGTGGCCAATACAATTTGATTTGATTTGATTTGAGTTGCAGTGAGATTAGTAGAAGAACAGCATCTAGTAAAGATGAGGGGGGGACGGTGAGAGGGTGAGGTCAAAAGAGGAGAGTAGTGGCAGAGAGAAATTAGTCAAAGGTAGACGTAGGGAGGTTAAAGTCACCCAGAACTGTGAGGGGTGAGCCATCCTCAGGGAAGGAACTTATCAAGGCGTCAAGCTCATTGATCAACTCTCCAAGGGAACCTGGAGGGCGATAAATGATAAGGATGTTAAACTTGAATGGGCTAGTGACTGTGACAGCATGGAATTCAAATGAGGAGATAGACAGATGGGTCAGGGGAGAAAGAGAGAATGTCCACTTGGGAGAGATGAGTATTCCTGTGCCACCACCCCGCTGACCAGATGCTGTCGGGGTATGCGAGAACACATGGTCAGACGAGGAAAGAGCAGTAGGAGTAGCAGTGTTTTCTGTGGTAATCCATGTTTCCGTCAGCACCAAGAAGTCGAGGGACTGGAGGGTAGCATAGGCTGAGATGAACTCTGCCTTGTTGGCCGCAGAACGGCAGTTCCAGAGGCTGCCGGAGACCTGGAACTCCACGTGGGTCGTGCGTGCACCACCAGGTTAGAGTGGCAGCAGCCACGCGGTGTGAGGTGTTTGTATAGCCTGTGCGGAGAGGAGAGAACAGGGATAGACAGACACATAGTTGACAGGCTACAGAAAATGGCTACAATAATGCAAAGGAGATAGGAATGAAATGAACTAAACATCTGGGAAAGCGAGTGAGCGGGTCCTCCCTCACTTACGTTTCACTGAAACACCCAAATATAACTCTCCCAACTTCCACCTCAGAAACTATAATTGTTGTAAACTACAGCGGTTCAATGTTTTCTAGGAATAGACTAACTTAGTTTATTCAGCTAGCTAACTTGGTACAGTATTCTTCCGTGAAAACCATCCAGGGCACCGAATCCTATGACGCCACAGACACCTAGCATGCCAGCCTCCAACAACACGGTTTAGCACCAATACTCGGCCACAACAAACCACCAGTGTGTCAACACGCCAAGCAGATCATTCGTGTCCGTGTCTAACGTTCTGTAAAGTTCTGGGTTAGTCCGGACAGCTTGAGTGAGTCCGTCGTCAACTTATTCAGCCAGTTAGTTAGCTAGAATAGTTAGCATACTAGCTAGCCATTGCTTTCTGCCAACGTAAAAAACCCTCCTCCCACGGCACGAACACACAGAGAGAGCCAAGCTTAACATTAACTAGTCACCCATGTCCCGAATTCCCTTGAACGACTCTAGTTACCAGTATGTAAAAACAAAACACAAATGTAGGTTATAACTTACCCCTAGCAGCTACTGTTAGCCAGCCAAGTGCAAAGCTAGCCACTGAATCGACTCAGCCAGTTCGCGTCTGTTCGCTAGGTCGTTCCAGCTATTGTTTAGTTAGCTATCCAGGTAGCAACAACTAGCTACATTTCGAGCACAGTACCTACTAACTACCTAATGCCAACGCTTCAGACAATGAGGTTAGAAAAACAGCTGAATGGTAGGCAGCTAGCTGGCATAATTACAGGTACTCTCAAGCGTGAAACAACTATCCACAGTTGCTAATAGTTACCAGTAGCTACCCGCTAGCTAGTCCAGGTAGTGGGTTAGCTAGCCTCGTGCTTCACCGGGCTCAGCCGAATACAATACTTACCTACAATAATTACCTACGATAACCTAAGATAACTACAATAACCTACGATAACTACCTACAATCCAAATACATGGTTTAAGCTTTACTCGACACCATTTAAGCCAAGCTTACCTCCCGCCAGAGAGAGACACAACCTCACCCGACAATCATACAGGAAACTACATCTGCACGAACTGTAAAGATGCTCTGGTGAAGAACGTCTACTAAATGAGTTAAAATGTAAATGTAAATATGTTAACATATTCCCTACTGGTATGATGAGAAAAGCTGAACAAATCACTACAAATTTACTGTACAAATCAAACAATACGATAGTCCAGGAGTCTGATCTAACAAAGCCCCCTTAAGAGAAGAAACTGTTAGTGATGGCGAAGTAGGTGTATTGGAGGGTGAGGGCAGGGAACATCATTTGGCCTAAAATGATTGATGTAGTACTTGTCTGCCCCCGGTGGGATTGTGAGTTGTGCATACTGGTTGTATGTTTCGAATATCCCACATTCTACACTTAAAGCCCTGCTTGAATGTCCCTGTGACCTACTACAGGAAAGAGAGACTATGATTTGATCACAGTGGAAATGCAATATTTGCTTGGTAGTAAATGGATAGCTCTGACAACACAGTAGCCTATTGTACATTCTTGTGAGTCCCGTGTGGCTCAGTTGGTAGAGTACGGCGCTTGCAACGCCAGGGTAGTGGGTTCGATTGCCACGGGGGACCAGTATGGAAAAACAGTAAGTCGCTGTGGATAAGAGCACCTGCTAAATAAATAAAATATTTAAAAAATGCTTGCAGTGTTTTAGTTACCCCTTTACCAGAACGATTTACTTGACAAGGCTGCTCTCTAGTGGTATAGCACAACTTTTCTCTCATGTGAATAAAACAATTTGATTCCACAAGCTTATATTCCAAAAAACACTAATAGATGGTATTTACTGCAACACAATGGTACCAACATAAATAGCAACAGCCTGTAATGTAGACGTCTAGACGTCTTAAGCTAAATTGATAACCATGGAATAATTCCACAAATACTGCAACAGGATATACACTGAAGTAGTCAAAACAATGTATTGTGACGTTTCCTCATTCAAAGTTTCATGTTTTCAAGACTTTAATGCTGAAAAGCACATTGTCTTTGCTTGGATGTCCTTGCAGTTATCACATGTAAATAATGTTTGAATATGTTTAATTCTAAAACAAAACTCACCTCTGTCTCCTGCCAGGTGCGGACTGGGACCAGAAACGGCTCTGGCATTTCCAACATAACGGGCCATTTTCTTCCTTGAGGCCCCCACACTGGCACATTATTTTTCCTTGAAGCCCCCATTATTAGCCAGATAATGATCATTTTGCGCAAAATACCCAAGTGAGACAGGCCCACTGGGCTAGATATGGACAAGCCCATCTGGCATTTGCTGCAATGCAAACTCTTGTTTCCACATGTAGATCTGTGTAATGAGGTGATCACCGGCATAACACACACTCCCGCATCCCCCGTAAGGCAGGGAGGCCCACAAACATTTGGGGCCTGTCATGCCAATTTGTGTCTACTTGACAAAAAGTGTCTCTCCCTGCGTCACAATGGGAATCGATAGGCTATTAGCATCTGTTGCTAGGGCCATTGCTTGCCAAATTCTGCCTGGGCTACATAATAAATAAATAAAAATCTATAGCGTTCATTGCTATGCTGGTTGCTATGTTCTGATTGTTCTGAGGCGTGCGGAGAGAGAGGCGCCTTAGAGATGGAGGCACATGCAGTCAAAAGACAGGGGAAAATGCGATTGAAGTTACAGGTTATTTATGCTATTTTAGCTTTAAATCTCACTGACTATTGGTGGATAAAGTACAAAACATGATCCATGAGTAGTCATTGATGTTTAAGTGCTTGCAAAACTTGATTAGCTAACCTTGATTTAGCTAGCACAAGCATGCTGTGAGCAAGCATGCATGCTGAAAAATGATGGATGCAAAAACTACTGTGAGGTAAGACCAATTTTCCAAATCTCTTTATTTAGCTAACTAGCAAAGCTTTGTTTGTAGAAAATCAGTTAATTTAAATAGCTCTCTCTTATACTAAGTAGCCTATGACAAGTGTTATGACAAGTGCTATATCAGCTGTAAAATGTTATGGAGAAAAGGTGAACTCCATTAATCAATCTTCTGGTCCATGAGTGATCAGATTGTACCTGGGTCCACCATTAGAGAGGCTGGTTTCAGACTACTATATCTAGAAGTATAGGACATGCTGTGGCCTATACCGGAGAAATGCATAAGGGGAAGGACTTTTATTAGTAGGCTAGATCATAGGAAACCCTGTTGCAGTGAGGTTATTGTAGCAATACCAGTACCTATTGAATACCAATGTATGTGTGTAAATGAATAGATTTCTTGCTGAATTACTAGATTCATGATAGGTCGTTTATCCTTGTTTTTCTGGTTCCATACCAGGCAGGCTGCCTCTGTCAAACAACTTCCTCCCAGCAACACCAGAAATGCAAGCTGCGCTTTCAAAAATCACATCAGGAGGTAAGACAACCAGATATTTTCCATGCTTACATTGCACAATTAATTATCTGATTATATAATTTTTGTATTAGCATAAGGTCTCTTTTTTAAAGCTCCATTCCTCCGGAATCACTACAATCACTGCAGTGAGTGCAACTTGAACCACGTCAATCAGTAAACGGTGAGTGACAAACAAACAAGGAGAACATCAAATCAAATTTTATTGGTCACATACACATATTTAGCAGATGTTATTGCAGGTGTAGCGAAATGCTTGTAACATCTTAATAGTCCAAATGGCTTTCTCTCCTGGTGTCTTCTTAATCTGCAATAATTAAAAATATCTGGACAATGTAAAACCTATCATCTCTCCCTTCTGTGTGAATCTTTCTCCCTCCTGTCTCCTGATTCTGCCTCTTCCTTCTCCTCATCCTGTTACTCGTTCTCTCCTCTTCCTCAAGACGAAATCCTGTGTCTAGTGACATCCGATTGCCCAACCACCTGCCCACTCGACCCCATCCCCTCTTCCCTCCTACAGTATGTCTGACCACTGGCTGCTTTCCCTCCAACTTCAAGACAGCCAGTCGTACCCCTCCTCAAGAAAGTAACACTTCTCAGACAGGTATCCTTTCTTTCTTTTCTATCTAAAACTTGATATAAAACTGTCAGTCGGAACAGAATTGAATAAATTAGATTCAGTTGTTAACTAAACATGCAATTCATTGTGCTACTGTACTTATTTGTGCCAACAATATCTTGAATATTACTTAGCCCAGCTGCTAGACCAAGATTTAGTATCTCAGTCTAGCAGTATATCACTAACCCAGTGTGCAACTTATTTACATACATGTTGCCTCAGACAGGAAGTACAACGTAGTGTGTGCATGCAAACATTGACATCCATGTTTGGTTTTGATTTGGAGGGGGGGTGGTAATATCTAACAATTGGATTTAATTATTTCCTGGCCACCACTCGGCGACGCAAACAACTAATTTATTGTCAGAACTTTCCACCGAACACAGATATACACTGTACAGTGAGGGGGAAAAGTATTTGATCCCCTGCTGATTTTGTACGTTTGCCCACTAACAAAGACATGATCAGTATATCATTTTAATGGTAGGTTTATTTGAACAGTGAGAGACAGAATAACAACTAAAAAATCCAGAAAAACGAATTTTATAAATTGATTTGCATTTTAATGAGGGAAATAAGTATTTGACCCCTCTGCAAAACATGACAGAGGTCAGACGTTTCTTGTAGTTGGCCACCAGGTTTGCACACATCTCAGGAGGGATTTTGTCCCAATCCTCTTTGCAGATCTTCTCCAAGTCATTAAGGTTTCGAGGCTGACGTTTGGCTACTCGAACCTTCAGCTCCCTCCACAGATTTTCTATGGGATTAAGGTCTGGAGACTGGCTAGGCCACTCCAGGACCTTAATGTGCTTCTTCTTGAGCGACTCCTTTGTTGCCTTGGCCGTGTGTTTTGAGTCATTGTCATGCTGGAATACCCATCCACGACCCATTTTCAATGCCCTGGCTGAGGGAAGGAGGTTCTCACCCAAGATTTGACGGTACATGGCCCCGTCCATCGTCCCTTTG